>NC_083314.1:129051833-129730583 GCF_963455315.2 Globicephala melas | reverse complement strand
AGACGCGGAGCGCTGCGCTAGTTCTCCCAGGTCCGGGGACAGATCCAGTTTTTTGTGGATCCTGAGCCTTGTACAATTTGGGGGCCTCTTTAAAAAAAGAATGCAAAATTAGGAATGAGCTACAGGACATCAGAAGGGGTCCTTGCCGATGAGAGATCCTGAGGCTTAAGCTTCATAACCGCCATCAGCTCCTTCGTGGGCCCTGGAGTTGAGCATGTGTGGCGGCAGGGGGCTCTCTTGAGCCTTACCCACAAAACGGCAATGGGGGGTTTCTCTAAGGCCACGTGCGTTGGTTCAGTCCCTGCCTCAGGGAGTGGGCTACGGAGCTGGGCAGGGAAGAAGGCAGGAGGTTCGGTTCCGCTTCCTCTTCATCCTGCCCGCACGCGTGGCAGATGCTCCGTACACACTTGCTGACCCACCAACTCAAGTGGCCCCACTGCTTGGTCCCCTACCCGTCCCTCCCTTCTTTCTGGCTTCCCGGCCACATTTCAAGTTTCCACATCAAGGAAGATTACTGCTGAACTGTCTGTCTGCAGGGGTGAGTAAGTCAGACCCAACCTATGAACAGGTTTCCTGCTCACCTGGACCATTCCTCACCGAAGGTGTCCAGGCATGAGTGACACAAACTTCAGTATCAGCCCAACAAACAATGATGTCATCATCATTCTTCGCAAACCTGCTACTTGGTGCAGCACGGGCACCTGGTCAGTAGGAAGCAAAGGGACAGGAGCTCTGTTGCTCAGGACTGCCCATTGCTCCAAGAGGACCCTAGGGACGAACTGCTCAACGGAGCGCAGGTGTTGCCCTGTGAGAGGAGAAAACCTCCCTGTCAGGAATCCCTGCTCCGCCCTGGCCAGCTCGCCACCCTCCTGACCAAGCCGCGATCTCCAGTTTGGGTCATCTTGTTATAGTCTGGCCCTGTCTTCTCCTCCATGGCCCCTTCCAAGACCTCCCTGGATGCCAGGAAGGTGCCCACCATGCATCTTTATTGCAAGAGCACAAAATAAATTGATGTGAATTTAGAGTATCTAGCTAAATATAGCTATGCTTGCATGTTTCCACGGGACTTGTAAAAATAATATATAAACTCTCCTAATCTAGTGGCAAAATCACTTACTCAAAACTTAAAAGGAAATGAGGCGAAGCCTAAAAAAATGGAAAGCCATTTGGTTTAGTTATATAGCTTACTTTCATATATGCTACAGTTTGGTATTTATAAGCAAACCAGCTGCTAAATGTTCTTGTTCTTTCTTGAACAAAACAGTGAGAACAACTTCTTACATATAAAAGTGTCTTCATGAAGCCATTTATCACAAGGAGAAAAGTGTCCTGCAAATTCTCATCTGTAAAATGGAGCTAATATTGTGATGGGAATATATCATTTAATGGCCACCATTATTGGGGTGCTTACTATGTGCCAGGCCTGTGCTGAGCATTTCATATAGATTATTTCACTTAATCCTCTCAGTAACCCGGTACAGGATTATCCTCCACTTATTCATGTGAAATTTGAGACTTTAAGAGTAAGTGACTTGCTCAACTGTTGCTGGAGGATTGACACTTGTTTTCAAGGCTTTAAAAGTTTTTTAGAAATCATCACAACCGTCAAATGCAAACAATGGTAACAGCCCATTTATTGAATATATACTATGTGACAGGCCACTGTGCTGAATTCATTACATGCATTGGTTCCTTTAATACAGCCCTCTTGCAAGGCAACTGTCATCCCCATTTAACAGATGACGAAACTGAAGCGCAAAGATGCTAAACCACTCTGCCCAAAGCATCTCAAGCAGCTGAGGAATGGTCTGAACTCTAGTCTCTCTGCTTATACTATGCCACCTCCCTACTGTAAAATGCACACAAATATTAATAGAAAGTTTGTTTTCAGTAACAGCCCGTTAAGCTAGTTCATATATAGAGATTTTTGAATGGCCCAGTAAAAATCACTATATTCTTTCATGCCAAGAGAAGAAGACAGGTGAGCAGTGCTAGGGGAGATGAATTCTGCTCTCTGGGCCTCTGTCTCCAGCATCATGTGGGGCAGGAGGAAGGGCACAGGGACGGGGGAGACAGGGAGGGAGCTGCACCTCACATCTTTGTAGACAGCATGAAAAGTAACACTAGCATGTAAACCAGGTTCACATCTGGATACGTAAGGTTGAGACTTGCCAGGGGAACCAGTCCATGATGGAACGACCCAAAACGCATTTAGTATTTTCTTAGGCCACTGTCCCCAAAGTGACTTCAACTTTAGCTGACCCAAGAGGCTTGCTAGCACATGTCGCTCGCTCATCTGAGACGCTGCCTTCACAATGGGGTGGGGAACATAAACACAGAGTGATCAACTTGTTGTGGGATCCACCGTCACAGTGGCCCAACTTGCACATGACAAAGAAGGTCACCTGGCAGAGAGGCCCAGTTCACGATGCTGGGGAGAAGGCAAACCAACCAGCTGAGTCCAAAGGACACTTAAACATACGAGAAAAACTGCAAAAAAGCAGGGATGGGGTGTCTTTGGAGGACGGTAGGGCACATTCGGCAAGGCTTGATTTTGGGGAGTTCATCAACTGTGGATGGACTCCTGATCCAGATGCCCCCATGAAGCAAGGCAAATCAGCTCTCAGATCAAGAGAAAGGATATTAGTTAGGGTAATGAGCATGAGAAATGGTGCTTGAGCACAGAGTTTCCCAATACTAGCTTTCTGCTGGGGTTATGTGCTGTTGGTGCGACAGCAAAGAAAACCGGCCCAGAGACAAGGTCAGAGGCTTCCCTGTGGTTTTAGAGAACAGAGTGTTGGTGCAAACCTGGCTGCCACTCGAATCCCTGCAGCCCAGGCAGATTTACTCAGACGAGTCTCACGTGCACACTTCGGATCCCATCAAAGGCAAGGTTACAGGGACTCAGGCGTGGCTTCATGGGAGCAGCATCTTTCCAACAACTCCAAGCATCTGAAAATCGGAATGGGATGCTTCTTGGGAGGGAGGGAGAGAGGGAGGGAGGGAGCTTGCCATGCCTGGACAGTTTTCAAGCACAGGCTAAAGGACCGCTTTTCAGGGTGTTGCAGAGGAGTTCCTCGAACTGGGCCAACAGTTAATATAACAAGATGCTCAAGTGGAAGTTTCCATTGTGGCAACACGATTCAGCAGATGGGAAATTCCAAAGCCGGGGCCAGACCACTATATGGAAATTCCTAAGAAGTTGACCTAGCTGGTTCAAAGGTCCATAAGGAGGATATTAACAGGTTCAGGACAGTGGAAAGTGATGGAGGATTTTGTGGGGCAGATTCCTCAGAAATGCTTTGATTCCTGGCCTCCCCAAGGTGGGTGGAGTGGTGGGAGTCCACTTTTCATCTCAGACCTGGAGACAAGAGTTTCAAAAGACAGTACCTGGAGGGCTCCTCGAGTTTGGGGATTGGTATGTGACACCTGCTTGAGGAACCAAAATGTGGGAAGGGAGCTGAAGCAATATAAGGTGACAGAGTAGAAGAAAGGGCCTGCTCGCCCCCTCCCACGATGGGGGGTTAAAGGGCACCAGGAATGCCAGCTCTGGTCTCTTTGAAACAGGCTCTACCCACCAGGGCTTCAGACTGAGGATGAGGGAACCCCAAAGAGAGAATCTGTATGGGAACGAGAAGCTGATGGAGGATGGTAGCAACCAGCAGAAGGAGAGGCACTGCCCGAATCCTGGGAGGTCCTGGTGGAATGTGCTGGTGTGGGAGTCCTCAGGACAGCCATGGAAACAGCTAGGAAAGCAAAAGAGAGTCCATTCACCCACCAGCCAGGCTCAGAGAACCCAGTGTCAGGCGCGACAACAGTGGTCAGGTAAGAGCTTTCCTCCCTCTCTGCCTCACCTGGGCAGGCCTGGAATGGTGGGCAAGATGGAGGGAAGTCTCCTCTTGGAGTAAACACTGACCGTTCATAGATTAAAGTGAGCATTTCCAATTTCCAGAAAGTATGCGGTGTGTGTGTGTGTGTGTGTGTGTGTGTGTGTGTGTGTGTGTCACTTATAGGGGTCGTAGGACTTTTTGTTACCTAAGAGTAACCAGAAATGTCATAGGCCTGATCAAGTTTTTATCAGGAAATGGGGAAAGACACACCCCAGTGAATCAACTTTAAAGGCACGGTGAGAGACAAGAATAAAGCCGTGTCTTAATTATGTCTCACAAGCTGCGCTGTACAGTGTCCTAGTCACAGCTAACCTTTGCAGCAGTGCCTGTGGGCCAGGCACTGGGACGAGGACTCTACAGACATGACCTCATCCAGGCCCCCAACAGCTCTGTGAGGCAGGTATTATCACCCCTTTGACAGAAAAGGAAACTGTGGCTCAGAGAGGTAAGGCAACTTTCCCAGAGTCACACAGGGAGGTGAGCAGAGTAGTAGCTCGGACTCAACCACAAGTCTGACATTGAACTCTGGACTCTCTTCTCCCAGATGAGTAGTTTTCAGCAGCCAGTGATGACAAAAGCAGGATAGGGATCTTGGGATCTTTCCATCCTTCCCTCTAAGGAGTCCCTGAGCTAGAAAAGCAGAGAGCCAAGTTTGAAAACCACTGAACTGCACGATCTCAGCAGTCTCCTCCAACTCTGGGGTTCTAGGATTCTATCACGTGGGGGTTGGGAGTGGAGAGGTGTGGACCCACAAAAGAGGACACGGGGAAGAGGGAAAAGCCAGACTTTGTGTCCTGTGTTCCCAGAGAGGCAGCCGAAGGAGCTGGTTCCAGCAGGTGGTACCAAAACAAACCTGAGGTTCAGAGAATTACAGTCACGTGTATAAATATACAGTTCAGACAATGCACATAAAGCACTTAGCACAGGGTGAACACCAGAGTAAAAGCATTAGGTAAATGGCAACTACGACTGTGAAAAGTTTACATATACGCCTAAAACCCTCAACATGCAATTTGATGCAACATACTCAGCCACTGACATCACTGTGTCTGTTCCATAGGGAGCTGTGTTTATCATGGACGCTAAACTCTACTCGCTGAGCCAAGAAAAGAAATGAACACATAAGATTAAGCTAGCCAAATCTAAAACAATTTGAGTAAGTCTTCTCTTAAGCAGTAGGGGGCTAGGGAGTCCTATGAAAAAATCATGGAAGCATGATCCCTTTCTCCAGTAAAAAAAAAAAAGTACATACACGGCATTTTGCAAATAATTAGAGAAGCCCATTCATTGATTCATTCAATGGATTACAGATCCACTGAAGTCTATTCATCATCTTCAGGTTAATAATCTAGATCCAAGGGACACGACCTGAGGTCGTCAGGCCAAAAGCTGCCTACGTGACCCCACAGTGGGGTCACCCACACTCCTCCTCTCAGTATGCTCACTGTTGCTAGTCTGATCATGATACTAAACTTGGAATAGGTAGTCAATGTAACTGAAGCTGAATCTAATTTTAAACCTTTCAAGTTTAATGGACGCCAAATTAAGAATTTCTACATCAGTGCACTCTGGTACCTAGAAATTTTAATTGCTTGGCATGCTCTTTCTTTCCTTTCTTCTGGTAACAAAATTCCTCCTTTTTCCTAGGGACCCTGTGCCATGTGCTTCGGGTACGATTCATCCTCTTTCAAGGAACACATGAACAAGCCCTGGCCAAGCAGATACTGCTTATTGTCTACTGCCTACTTCTAGCCAGGTTGATTCAGGCAAGGAGTCCAAACTGGGCCAGACCTCCTTGGTACTATTGTTAGAACAATGACAAAAGAGGCACTCTCTTTTCTCTGAGAACCACAGCTGTGAAGATGATGGAAGTGTAACACTGATGGCTACCTCTGCAAGGTACTGAGGGGGAGACTGCCTAAGAATGAAGCTGACAGAGTTAAGCAGAATCAAGAGATGGAGAGAGTGAAGGATAATGGCCTGATGTTTTCTGGAACACCTGGATACACCCATGCCTGAAGTCCATGCCAACACGGACATGTTAGTCATTAAGTCAAGACACTAGTTTAAGTTGGACTTCTGTTACTTGCTACCAAAATAATTCTAACTAAGAAACCTGATCTAAATGAAGACAAAGCCCAAAAGGAAATTCCCATTTATGGACAGTCCTCGTGGAATTCTGGGCTCCTCTCTGACAATGATCCTTACTGAATTAACTTTTTTTTCATCCTATGCACATTACTTTCATATCACCCTCTGCTCCCTTACCAGTGCTGCCAACCCCTCAGACACTACTGCTGCAAAAATTATTAAAGTCACCGACTAGAAGAAGAAAATCACATAAGTGGACAATAGTAGCTCAGTTTATAGTTTGCTGCCATCCAATACATCCTTGGAGTCTACTAATCTTATTCCAGTGAGCTTCTAAAACTGCCCTGGTTCCCTCAAAAGGTACAGAACACTCTGGTACCTAAAATGACGTAGAGCCACAGGGCTCAAAACAGAAGGAGAGATGAACGTGGAGCAAGCGAAGTGGGCCACACAGGTCACAGGGGACAGGGTCCGTGTAAATTCTGTGCATCAGAATTTACCGCAGACTGAGTCAGGGCATAGCACGATTTGGAGTTGGGAGAAATAACTTTCACTGAGTACTTCCCAGGAAGTTGTTTATTATTCTTTTAGAACTGGGATGGTAAGGAGATCTCAACTCGTGTGCCAAGCCTGGGCCATAGCCAAACGTCTGGGCTCAGCATCAAGAGCCATGACGGTCTGTGACATGCATCACACGGGAGGGAGGAGGGATGAATATATATGCTTGTTATTACAGCGGAAAATATTACTTTTTTTTTTTTTTTCGGTACCCGGGCCTCTCACTGTTGTGGCCTCTCCCGTTGCGGAGCACAGGCTCCGGACGGGCAGGCTCAGCGGCCATGGCTCACGGGCCCAGCTGCTCCGCGGCATGTGGGATCTTCCCAGACCGGGGCACGAACCCGCATCCCCTGCATCGGCAGGCGGACTCTCAACCACTGCGCCACCAGGGAAGCCCTGAAAATGTTACATTTTATACTTGGGTGAAGCAAGGCCAGCAGAGAAATGCACACCTGGGCTGGAAGGCGCTTCTTGGGCAGCACTCAGGTGTCACACATCGTTGGTCTACATGGAGGGCAGTCCTCATCAGTCACTTCTATAGGGATGTTGTTCGCTGCCTTAGGTGGCGTCCTCCTCCTGAGCACCCAGGGGGCAATTACTCTACGTCTCGAAAGAATCACAATCAACCTTGCTTCTTCTGAGTAACTAGAGTGCTTTTATCCTCTAGCCACCAAGAACTCCCAACTGAGCACGTTTTCCTAGTACTGACTGCTCAGGAACTCAGAGGCCAGACCATGGGGGCTGCTAGTGTGCGTACAGGCTCTCACTTAAGAACTGGGGGCCTAACCTAATCTCGGATTTCACCTTACTTTTCCTTCCCCACAAATTTCCTTCCTTCCTTCTTTGTCTGAATCTTAATATATGTGTATTTAAAAGCTACCTCAAAACTCTTTGAAAGAAGACAGGCACATACACTAGATCAATAGCAATCAAAATAATGTACAACGAATCAGACAGTGAACAGAGGACAGTTTTATAAATGCTGCCTGTTGTGATAGCTGTTACAGGGAAGTTCCAAGCAAGCAGCGTGAGCATGTGGT
This sequence comes from Globicephala melas, assembly GCF_963455315.2. NCBI lineage: Eukaryota > Metazoa > Chordata > Mammalia > Artiodactyla > Delphinidae > Globicephala > Globicephala melas. Next base: position 129,723,004 of record NC_083314.1, on the reverse strand, counting down.
GGGCCTTAGACCAGAGACAGCCCTGGGCCAAACTGTCACGTCAGCAAATGTCTCAGACCACGCCCTCCAACCCTCCTGCACTCCCCTCCCCCTACTCCATCCTTCCTCAGGCAGTTGGGTGCCCTGTGGTCCATTCCTGCACGTCCCACACCTACTCTCTCCCTAGTACTGTTGCTTGCTCTCCCTTCCCCAACTTCTCCCACCAATCAAAGCAGATCACACTTCTACAGGTCCCTGTACTTGACACTGGTAAGCTGTCAATGGCTGATAGCGGCTCAATCAACTATTTCTCTCAGGAATGAAGAGGGAGAAATCAAAGGACTAAATCACTAATGGTGGAATAGGCTGTAATTATGATACAGATGCAACTGAACAAGGGGATCTTCTTGTAAATTTCCAATAATCCTATGGGAAGCAGTTACCACAGTGGCCAGCATACAGTCGGCATTCAATGAACAGTAGACACTAATTATGACTACTGTTGCTATAATTATGAATCCTTCCACCACTGGATTACTCACTGTCTATTCCTCTATCACTACCATGACTACCACCACAGAGGTAACTGCTAGCCACAGATCCATAATCAATTAATGTATTTTAATTACATTCTATGGTTTATAAAGCACTTGCGTATACATCATCCTTTTTTTTTTTTAAGAGGGAACACTTCTTTTTATTCTTTTTTTAAACAACTTCATTGAGATATAATTCATATACCATACAATTCACCCATTTTCATGTACAATTCAGTGGTTTTTAGTACATTTACAGGCACTGGGCAACCACTGCCAGAATGAACTTTAGAACGTCTTCATCACGCCAAAAGGAAACCCTATACCTTTAGCTATCTCCCCACGTCCCCCATTTTCACCTCCCAGCCCTAAGCAATGAATAATCTACTTCTGTCTCCAAGGATTCCCCTATTCTGCCTTTTCATATGAATGGAATCACATTATATGTGAACATCTGTAACTGGCTTCTTTCACTTAGCATAACATGTTCAGGGGTTATCCATGTTGTAACATGTATCAGTACTTCATTCCCTTTTCCATCATCCTTTTTTATCTTCCTGGCAATCCTCAAGTTAAATGTTATTTCCGTTTTACAGATGAGGATACTGAAGCTCAGAAAGGTCCCATTTATAAGGTCCTAGAGCCAAGAAGTAGCAGAGCCAGGACTCAAACCCCAGTCTCATATAAATTTCTTGTTCTTTCCTCAACAAGTGGTTGCCAACTCTGTAGCTATTACATCAGAATCATCTGAGTGCTTCAAGGTCCCCAGGTTCACCTAATGAACGTAGACGGCCCAGTGAAGGGACTGTGAACTTGTATTTCAACAGGTACCTCATGCGATCCTGGGGAGCTGCTGGTGGGTGACCAGGTGCAGGGTCCTGGCTGACTAAGTACCCACTGTCCTCTCGGCCCTGTGCTGAGTACTACAAGGGAGACACATGGAACCTTCTGCTCTCAAGGCACTGACACAGGTACTGAGGAGGTAAGACTAGGAAGCTGAAGAAGGGTGCGTGACAGAAGACAGTGTTTGGCTTTGAAGTATTCGGAGCAGAGAAGATCACAGATGGTGGGAAGAGGCAGGGAAGGCCACGTTACAGAGAAGCGAAGATTCTACTGGGCCCTGCAGAATGAGGAGGACTTCCAAGCAGAGAAGGGGTGAGCTGCATGAGGTGTCCTCGGGAGAAACGGTAAACAGGCTAGTCTGGCTAGAGGAAAAGGAATAGTGGGAGCTGAACAAGAGAGGACTGGGCCAGATAATGGAAGTGGAGAAGCCAGAGAGGAGTCTAGGCTGGTGTGGTGGATGAAATGGGGGCACTGACAGTCTCTGAGCAAAGGAGGAACTTCCTGAAAGTTGAATTGAAGGAAGACTGGTGTGGCGGTGCTGCGTACCATGAAGCGAGGCTGGGAGCGGAAAGCTGGTATTGGCAAGACCACCCAGGATGCTGCTGAACGGACCGGGATGCCAGGCGGCAGTCAGCAAGACCAGGATCCCAGGGTCTGTCGATCAGAACGGGCCGAGGGGACGGGCTGTGAGATGGGAGCGTGACCTGAGCCCTCTCACTCTCCAGGCACTTTTCATCCCATCACAGCTGTTTCCGTGAGACCCATAAACACTGTAGGGTGGATTGTGAAAATGGCCGCAAACCTTCCCCTCTCTGTAACCATCCTCCCTGCAACGTGATTCCGCAGCTCGTCTCACCGAGAGGTAGAATCTATTCCTGTACCTCTTGAATCTACACTAGCCACATAGCTTCTTTAGCCAACAGAATGTGGTGGAAGCAATGCTGTGGCAGTTCTGAGCCTTGGCCTCCAGACGCATCTGCTGTGTCTCTTGGTACCCTGCCCAAATGCCATGTGCACAAGCTCAGGGTAGCCTGCAGGACAGTGAGACACATGTCTTAGTCATTGTCATCACTCCAGCGGACAGCCAGGTGACCCCCAGCCTAGGTGACCTGGACCTGCAGCTGATTGAAGACACATGAATGGTCCTAGCTGAAACCAAAAGAATCACACACCTAGGCCCAGCCCAAATCGCCAACCGACAGAATTATGGGATAAAGAAATGATTGCTATTTTGAGTCAGTGAATTTTGAAGAGGTTTGTTATACAGCAAAAGCTAACTGATACACAATGCAAATAACATTATCACCACATATCAGGGAGCGGTGTCACCTGAAGCCTCAGAAGCTTTTTCACTTCAGAAGTACATTACTTTCCCAGCTCTAAAGGAAGTTTTCTACCACTACAGAACTGTTATCTCATGACAGTCACATTTAGGTTTAAAGAGAGATGAGAGAAAAAATAGGGCAATAAGAAAGCTAATGTTACATCTATGAGCCAGTCTTCATTACAACACACTGCAAGGAACTGTCTGAATTCCTTGGCTGAAATATCACTTTGTTGTTTTGGATACTGTTTGAAACAAGCAGACTATCAACAGGGGCCTGGAAATAGTTTCAACACACAAAAAAAGTTTTTATTTTAATAGTATTTGGCATGCAATCATAGATCTTTTCCCTGATCATGTTCTTAGCAAAAGAACATGGATTGATCTGTTTTTTTAAGGCATGGAAACATCGTAAATCATTTCAGAGGAAAAAAAAAATGTAAATAAATAGACATCTAATCATAGTACTAGTAGAGATGCATCTAACTTAGCAGTGTGAGTATCATTTCAAAAGTGACGTCAAACGGTCACTTTGTTTTAAAAATGAAAGAGCACTTACCAGTAAGACTCTGTGTGGCCCACCGTTACCAGGTTTTTAGGTGATGGAATAAATCTGAAATAGAATGAAACAAGCATTCCGTAAGTAAATCACATTTGGAAAGGTGTGCCTTCGATCCCAGTGACTGCCATCACATTGAGTATTTATTCTTTTAGTTAAAGATTAGCAAAGCTTTTTCTGGCTCCTGATGGAATAGGGAGAGTTTTTTGCCTACATATTTCAACTTCCTGAACAGAGAGCATTCTCTCATCTCCTTCAGGGAGTGTTCAAAGTCTGAGGCCAGTATAACTATAAATGGTAGTGTTTTTGTCCAAACCCCTCCAAGTCAGCGGAAGCCTCCCGGGTTGTTGCTCTTGCTTTGGTCCCTCCACTCCCTTCTGCTAGCACCAAGCCATGACTCCCTTTATGGAACCGATTAAAAGACGGATGGTCCAGTATAACTTGAAGGGCAATAGGAGGAGTGTACCAGGCTTTTCAATAGTGATCACCTGATCACAGATAACCACACCTTTTTATTTTATTGATAATGGTGAGCCTAAAGCCCTGCTGTTCAACAGAAATATAACACAAGCCACATATATAACTTTAAATTTTCTAGTGGCCACATTAAAAAAGCAAAAAGAAACAGACGACAATTTTAGTATTTATTTAACTGAATTTACTCACAATATTATCAACATGCAACCAATATAAAAAATGATTAATGAGACATTTTGCCTTTTTTTTTGTCATACTAAATCTTCAAGACCCAGTACATTTCAACTCGGGCTAGCAGCAGTCCAAGTAGTCAACAGCCACAGCAGCTAGTGGCTTCCGTATCAGACAGCATGGGCCTAGGGAACCTATCCTTGGCCTTCAGGTACTGGCAAGGATCCAAAGTGAGTGAAATGCACATGGAGATTTTGTTTATCTATTTTCCTGCTCTTAGGAATTCATCATTAATTACCACATTCCATGATGTCATTTAGTAGAAATAATAACATAATAATAGGAAGAGATATGGGAACATATGTATATGCATAACTGATTCACTTTGTTATAAAGCAGAAACTAACACACCATTGTAAAGCAATTATACCCCAATAAAGATGTTAAAAAAAAACATAATAATGGCAAACACTGTATAGTACTTGCTATGTGTTCTCGGCAAGCTCCCATGTTACCTTAATGAACCCTCACAATAACTTCACGAGGTACGTATATTATCATTCCCATTTTGTAATGAGGAAACTGAGGCACAGAGAGGTTAAGTAATTACTCAAGGTTATAAGATACTGACAGAGCTGGGATTCTAATCTACGTAGCTGGTCTCCAGAGCCCATGCCCTTAGCCACTATACTCTCAATTAAATTTGAACGGGTCAAAATAAGATAATTACTTTCAGTTTTAATTATAACTGTCAAGTGATCCAAGGTTGCTCCCATCATACATGGTCAGATAATAGCACTGATGGCAGATGGAGAATTGATGGGATGTACTAGCAAATTAAATTTAAAATAATTTGGGGTGGGAACACAAAAACCACAGGCAAGCCTGGGGTCAAAAAGACTGTACCACGTGTAGGGGGCCATTCTGGATGACCAAGATGGGGGTGCAGGGAGAGGTTAAGGTGGGGTCTTTGGAAAATCATGTCTTTGTGATTTTTCTGAGGGAAGAGTCTATCACTTTCATCTGATTCTCAAATCAGTCTGTAAGCTAGACATCTCTGTATGTCTTAGCAGGGGTAGGGAGTAGAAAGGAATTACATAAACATATCCTTTCACTTTATTAATCTGTGCCCCCCTCCAAAGAAATCATACCCAATGAGCAAAATCAAATCCACACACATGAATTTCCTGCCCAAATGATAGGGAAGGAGGCTGGTGAGGGACATCATTTAGAATCAACAGGCTGTGGGTTGAGGCCACTGGGGGTGCTGCCTCCCAGTCTCCCAAGGCGACCCCCGAACCTGCTGAAAATCCTTCAGTGGCTTCCTCTAGGTGGTAGGATTAAGTCCAAGCTCCTTAGCCCAGTCTCCAAAGCCCCAGTGACCTCGTGCCTGCCCCTCAGGCACTCTCCTGTGAGCACTTGCCCTTCACCCACACAAACCTATTTACAGGTCCCTAAATGCTCCCCCCCGCCACTCTCACTTCTCTGTACCTTTGCAGATTGTGTTCTTTTTGTCAAGCACGTCTTTTCCCTACAGTATCTGCCTGCCTTCAAGTCTCAATTAAAAACTCAACACTTCTGGGGAGCCTGTGTGAACTCCTTCGGCTGGCTTAGGGGCAACTTCTCTGCAGTAACAGCAGTAAAGTAGTATTCACTCAACTCAACTGATAATTATGTGCCACTACTACCGATAATAATAAAAGCTGATTTTTATGGAGCATTTCCAGCGCTTTGCGTGCTCCTTTAATCATCTCAGTAACCTCATGAAATGGGTTATTACCCCATTTAGCAGGTGAGCAAACTGAGGCATAGAGGTCAAGTCAGTAGCCTAGGGTCACACAGCTTATAAATGGCAGAGGCAGACGTCCAGGGTCACACAGCTTATAAATGGCAGAGCCAGACTGTAAACCCAGACAGCCTGGTTCCAGAGCCTGCACTCTCTTTTTTTTTTTTTAAGTTGACTTAATTTGATTTACAGTGTTGTGTTAGTTTCAGGTGTATAGCAAAGTGATTCAGTTTTCTATACTGTATATATAAAGAATATACATATATTCTTCTCAGATTCTTTTCCATTATAGATTACAAGATATTGAATATAGTTCTCTATGCTATATAGTACATCCTTGTTGTTTATTTTATATATAGTGGCATGTATCTGTTAATCTCAAACTCCAAATTTATACCTCCCCTCACTTTCTCTTTGGCAACCATAAATTCGTTTTCTGTGCCAGAGCCTGGACTCTTTAACGCTATACCGGGCCTGACTCCCTCTGTGTCCCGCTGCCTTCTACTCTCATTGCCCCTGTACTTCCCTCTGTTAATCCAAGTGGCTCCTGTGTTTCAGTTTTTCATTTACTGGTCTCTCTGTCCACTTGTCTGCAGAATCTCTGGAGGTTGAGAATGTGTCTAACTCAGCTTTGTCTTTCCAGGACCTTGCAATGTGTTTGGTATACAGCAGACGCTCCATAAAGGCACACACATGAAAACACTGGCACAGCACTGGAAGGACAGGGGTCAGGGGTACAAACTTGGGCCTAATAAAAACACACCAGGAGAAAGAGTCTCCAGATACGCACTTGAACAAAGCAAGCTTTTTTTTAAAATTTTTTTAAATTTTTATTTATTTATTTATTTATTTTTGTCTGTGTTGGGTCTTCGTTGCTGCGCGCGGGCTTTCTCTAGTTGCGGCGAGCGGGGGCTACTCTTTGTTGCGGTGCCTGGGCCTCTCATTGCAGTGGCTTCTCTCATTGTGGAGCACGGGCTCTAGGCGCGTGGGCTTCAGTAGTTGTGGCACACGGGCTCAGTAGTTGTGGCTCACGGGCTCTAGAGCACAGGCTCAGTAGTTGTGGCACACGAGCTTAGTTGCTCCGCGGCATGTGGGATCTTCCCGGACCAGGGATCGAACCCGCGTCCCCTGCACTGGCAGGCGGATTCTCAACCACTTGCGCCACCGGGGAAGCCCAACAAAGCAAGCTTTAACTTCATCTTTTAAATTCAGCCTGTGCTGAGGGAATGGTCATTTCCTAGGTCTGTTTAATACCAGAGGAAACAGAAGCAATGCAGGCCAGGGCGTGGCTAACTTGATCATACCCCCAACAAGTTCATCACTTTCATCTTACACTGCACATGGATTTACGTAATAACATGCCTTGGCTGGCCAATATAAAGAAATGCCAGAAAAGACATTTTCCTTTAAAAAATGCAATATTCAAGGAAAAAAGGACAGAAAATGCTATTTCCTAAAGTTTTCTTGGTTTCCAATAACTGGCTATGAGTACGTTCCAAACATCTTTTTTTTTTTTTTTTTTTTTATTAAACAACAGCCTCATGTTGAAAATCTCCTTTTGCTGTTCAGATGTGGTTGTGCCACTTTCTACCCCAGAGTTCCATAAGATGCTTCCTTCCGTCACTACCTACACTTCCCTTGGATGGATATAAAAGTCCTTGTAGGAGGACACTCTCCTCTTTCTCTAACAGTAGGAAAGAAAAAAGCTTCACGATCTAGGACATACATAGACTTCTAGAGAAAAAGAGACCTCCTTCTGGCTCATGTCAGAGACTGCATCAGGACTGCGCCCAACCCACCTACTCAGACATAAATACAATTAGCCATAATACCCACCCTTCCTACTTGCATCCAGAATATAAAAGAGACCACCAACTTCCCACGGATACGGATGTCAGCATCCTCTCAGATATTAACAACCACATTGTAAATCTGCATTTTTGATCTTGCTCTCTCATCTCCTTCCACAATGAACAGTAATTTAATTATTCTTGAGAGGTTTACTGAGTGCAAATTAAGGGCCAGGCACAGTTGTAGGTGCTGGAGATACAGCAGTGAATGAGGTAAATAAGGTTCCTGACATAGGGGCCCTTACATTTAATAGGAAACAGAAAATGAACAAGTATACAAACAAGAAAAATAAGAGAACTTCTAGATAAGTTCTACAAATTCTTTCATACAAGCAGCGAGTGATGCAACCCCCTGGAGAGCTTCACAATGTCTCTTTGGCAGCTGAATGGAGGAGTTTCAAAAAGGCAACAGTGAGTGAACGGATCAATGGTGGCCAATTCTGAGGCTACTCAATTGTGCAGGTGAGATATGATGGTACCTTTGCCTAGGATGGTAGCAGTAGAGATGGAGAGAAACAGATGCATTCAGGACAGGTTCTGGAGGTAAAACAACTAGGACCTGCTGAAGTGGATGTGGCCAATGAGGAAAAGGAAGGGGCTGAGATGACAGACAGGTTTTGGTTCAAGCAACTGGGTCAATGATGGCTTCCTTGAGGGAGAAACGGGTTGAGAGAGGAAAGAAAATCAAGAACTCTGATTTGACCCTGTTAACTTGGAGACATCCAAGTGGAGATAGCAAAAAAATACTGAGAAGTCTAGAACTGTGTTGTCCAATACTATAGCCGTTAGCACATGTAGGGATTTAAATGTAAATATATACAGTTACAAACTCATTCCCCCAGTGCATGAGCCACGTCCAAGTGGTCAGGTGGACACAGAAGCAGCTACTGTCCTGAAGAGCACAGGTGTAGAATGTTTCAATCACCATAAAAAGCTCTATTGGACAGGACTTGTCTAGAATGAACATGATAACCTACTAGATTCCTTTCATTATTATAAAGCTTATTGCAATTATAAAATACAAAATGATAGTCCTCGGAGACCTAATTTAGCTTTGAATGGCAATTGGATTATGATCTGTCTGAACATATTTGTTCCTAGTCTCATTTTAATTCTCTAGAAAATAACATAATACAGGCACTGGAGGAGAGTGAACACTAGATTTATAAGCCTGGCTTCCAGCTGTCTTCACTGTCGGTGATTTCCAGCAAAATCACTAAACTTCTATGTGCCTCAATTTCCCCACCTACAAAATTGGGAGTGATCTGGAATGGATTATATTGAGAAGTCTGTTGGAGAATGTTTCCAGCTCTCCAGACGGCTCCACTGTTCTCTCTGGTCAGGTCTATTATGTTTTCACTTGCAAATACTGACATGATGTTATCTCAAATGGCAAAACAGATATAAAAGGGCCTTTGAAACATATAAAGGACCCTACAGTAGACATAAAAGGCACATGTTCCATAAAGACAAGACAAAGCAAAAGAAATATGCCCTGTGCCTTGATCCACCACAGAAAGTCGTGTGTTTTGACACGTTGGCAGGGCTACTGACTTGATAAAGTAATGCCATATGGGTTAAAGCATCAAGAATCAAGTGTTGATCCCCAAAGGTAAAAGACAGTAAACAGTCACCAAAATGGTGACATTTTCCTTTAGTGCGCAAGGCTTCTGTCCCTGGGAAGGGCACGCCTGGAGCTGGTGAACTGGCCTATTTTAGCCAAATGGTGCCACACCATTTTCCCCACCTTGAGACTATGTCCCGGTCAAAAGAGCTGGTCTGGGCTGTTCACTGGGAGAAACTCTTCCACCTGGTCACTGTTCTTAATCTTCAGAGAGCTTCTAGTGACTTAAAATTTGTTTTTAATTGAGGAGCTTGGTGGTATATGTCCTCAACTAATTTGTGGATAAGATGGAGAGAAAGTATCCTCATGATGTCAATGCCAGTGAGACATCTTTAAAAATACACATATATTCCTAGTTTGCCAAACTTTAAGAGAATGTAAAGAAGTCAGATTGAACAGTTAATTGTGAGATATTACACTCCACATATTTTGTTTCTCCTTTTCTATTGAAAGGGCAATGGCAGTTTTTTGTTGGTTTGTTTCCCCCAATGGCAGTTTTAAAAGGATAGCATTCTTTGGAATGACCCATATTCCCACCATACTAGTGCTACTATTTATTTTTTTCTGTTACCCTCGATAGACATGTGTTATATGACTATGGCCATAGTTTATATGCTATTGGTAGCAAAGGCTTTGGAGTTGGACAGATCTAGGTTTGATGCTGGGTCCTCAGCTAATGACCTGCAAGTCCTGGGACAATTTACCCCTAAGCCTCAATTTTCTGACATGTAAGGTAGGACTAATATGACTTTTGCACACTGTTGCTCTAAGGATTAAAAAAAGGGAGGACACTAGGATAGAGCCACCAGGAAAAAACCCTATATATGACGCTGTTATTTTCTTTTTCCATTTTACTTTCAATTTCAAATATTTTTTGTGTGTTTCTACACACATTCATAATGACTGTCTAAGGGACCTAAATCTCTCCCCTAATGCTGGATATTTAAATTACTGCCAGTTTTTATTACTATAAATAAGATTACATTGGAAACCTTCATGCTTCAGCGTTTTTCATCCCTTTAACTTATTTCCCTAGCTTCCCTAAATTCCTAACAGTAGAATTAGTAGATTTTGCTTTTAAAGGGGCTTTTTAATTAATGTATGATAATACCACCAACAAAATAATGGAGAATTTCTGAGACCTTGACATTTTATACATAACATGGTATTCCTAATGCTTCTTTAATGTGTATTTCTAAGATTATTAGTGAGGATGGACATTTTTTCCTGTTTATTAATGGTTTGTTACCTTGAGAAACAATAAGTCTATGTTCTTTGCTTATTCGCGTAGCAGGGTCTTGATATTTTTCTTTTGAATTTGCATGAGTTCTTTATAGTGCATGATAATCAAGAGTTAGTATATGTATTTGCTACAAATATATTACTGATATTTGGCAATTTAAAGATAACCATCTTTTCATTTATACAGTGTTTTAATAATAAGCAACAGCCGTATTTTGTATAAACCTCATGAGCTATGACATGGCTTCATGGCAAAATGTTTGGCTTTTGACTGCTTTTCATCCTCCATTTACACCCACTTTGATTTTCCCAGCTACCCTGTGAGTGAGCTGGGGAGAATGACAATCCCCACTTTACAGAGGAGAAAAGTGAGACCCAGACAGGCCAGGTGACTTGCAGAGGGTCCCCGAATCCTGGAGTTGGCCAAGACTGGCCTCAGTCCTTTGCTCTCTGAACCCAAGGCCTCCTCGTGAAAGGAAGGTCACAAGGTAAAATGAAGAGATGCATTTTGTGCAAAACAAATTATTATACAAAGCACCATTCCACATTGTTTCTGATTAAAAATCCTTTATATGGAGCATTAGGGCCCTGTGCCTGCTGCACTGGAAGCACTCAAGAAATGTTAGTATGATTTTAGCAAATCCACCAAAACCATGGCTTACATAACGGACCACCCTTACACAGTTCTTATGCAGTTACAATAAGTTAAATAACTTAGACCTAAAGCAAGTGTTGTTTTATTATTTTTTTTAACCTAGCTCAAGTACCACTTCTTCCCCCAAATGTTCCCTTCCTCTTTGGCTCCATGAAACCACTCCTCTCCTTGAATTGCTACGACCTTTACCACCTTCTACCTGTCATTACAGATGCTTCAGAATGCGTTTCAGCTCTTCTACTGGATGACAAGGTCCCAAGGGTCCATATATTATTTGTGTTTGTATCTCCCAGAGCCTAGCACCCTGCTCAGCACACAGGTGGCACTCAGTCAGTGTTTTATGGGGAGATGGGGGAAGAATTTTATACAGCTGAGAGACAATGGTAAAAGCAATTCCAGTTCAGTTAAAATATCATAGGTTGCATGAACTGTGTGCTTTCTGCTACACCACTCGTTATTTTGGCAAGCACACTACCATGGGATAGTTCTAATGCAGTCTTAAGCCAGCAGTCTGCATTAGCTAAACAATACTACACTACATTAACCAGAATGTCCAAAAGCATTTCCAGCCTTGGACACATCTGTACAATTCTGTAGATATATCTGTTATGGTTTTACTTGCAAATTCTGATATAACTCATTCCTCAAAACTTCACTGTGTACACGTACACACACTCATACACACCACACACACACACACACACACACACACACACACACACACACAAGTCCTGGTTCAGCATCTGGAAAAAACTCAGATAAAAATATGGAACATCTGTTTCCTAATATCAGGAAAACTCACAGGAAACGATTAATGTCCACTAGGGAGAAAGAAAAATAATCTGGATCACATTATGAAACGAAACATCCAAAATTCACAATTTAATACAGTATAGCCTGCAAATCATCACATCTTCAGAACTGAGGGGAAGATTTCACATTTTATTAAAACTTGAGAGAGTAGAGATATCTTTATGTCATGTATATACAAACAAACATGAAATTGAAGGCTCTCAGCCTACATATATTCTTGGGTCCTATGTCTCCCCACTGATATTTATGCAGTGCTGGGCAGGTGGGTGGCTTACTGCACGTGTGTTTTCATAATGTGCTCAGTGTCTTACAGGGCAAACGAAGACCTAACTAAATTAGATGGCGGTCCCTGGATGAAGAGCCTGGAGCTCTTCTGAGAAAGATCTAGAGTGGCTTATGTCTCCCAAGCAGGACTGCAAGGATAGTCAGGGCCACTGCAAAGCCAAAGCCAATTGTACATGAAGATGGTCTGCTCCTTGGCGGCTCTTCCACTATCCTGATCCTTATAAGCCTCTCTATACCTTTTATGTTCCTGGCAATGTGGAAGGTTCTGGGGGTATAACAGAGAACAAAACACAGTCCCTCTCTGCAAGGAGCCTACAGTGAGTCGTACGGACAACTGATCAGGCAATTACAGCTCCAGAGGCACATAGTCTATCGTGCTAAGTATGAGGAGCTCTGAGAGCACAGAGGAGAGGCACCAATACCAGTCTGGGATGATCATGGAAGGCTTCCAGGGGGAAGTGGCATCCCAGCTAAAGTGTGAAGAGTGACCAGGGTTAGCCAGAAGATGAAAGGAGGGAGGCATGAGTGAGGCAGATGACACAGCTTGTACAAAATGCTGGAGAGGAAGCGAGTACCTGTGTGTGCTCGGGGCTGCAATTTTAAAAGTAAAGAGTTTCAGTGAACATTGGGGTGCATGTATCTTTTCGAATTGGATTAAAATATACACATTAGTATATATAAAATAGATAACCAACAGGACCTACTGTATAGCACAGGGAACTATACTCAATGTCACGTAAAAACCTATAATGAAAGAGAATGTAAGAAAAGAATATATATATTTATATATATGTATAACTGAATCACTTTGCTGTACACCTGAAACACTGTAAATCAATTATATTTCAATAATTTTTTTTTAAAAAATGAGAAAAAAATCTGAAAACTCTTTGAGCATTTCTCAACCCAACTCTACATGCCAAGTGATGTGGTAAATTGAAATACTTAAGGACTTCATATATTAAAAAAAAAAAAAATGAGTAAAGAGTTTCAAATCAGCGAGAAGCCTTATTACCTAAGAGGCAGTAGCAGGTAAAACGCAAAGGGGGTAACCACAGTGAGAAACATAAACACAACAGAAAGAATCCTGGATCTCTAGCATCCTCACGTCAGAAACAGCTGGCACTGTCTCACCCCGAGGGAACAGCCAACGCCTTCTTAGGCAACAGGCCTCTAGAGGAGGGCAAGGAGAGAGACTGCCCGTCGGAGATAATGCTGGTCCCCAATTCCAAGGAAAAACACATAGCCAGCTACCCAACCCCTACTCCTATCCCAGAGAGGAGTAGTGAGTAGGCCTTATCACAACCCCATGCGGAAGAGAGAATCATCCCCATTCTACAGATAAGTTGCTGGTTTTAGAAGACAGTATTTATTGATATTCCTTTCTGTTAACTGACTCTTCTTCTGACTAGAGAAACCAACTCATCTTGGTACGGCTAGGACATTCCAGTTTTAACACTGAAAGTCTCACGTCCCAGGAATCCCCTCAGTGCCATACAAACCAAGATGGATGGTCACCGACTCAGAGTTCGTATGCCCTAGGTTTTTACATTAGAACCAGTGCAAAGTTAAGTGTGATCTAACTCCCTGGAAGCTAACCTAGACCTTTTGAGCTTCAGGACCCTCCTGGATATCTTGGGGGCTTGTCTGGGGGTCCCATTTGCAATAATTCGTGCTGAATTATATTTGCAAAGCACAAAGACTAGCTTAGGGCCTAGTGATCACTAGCTGTCACGCTGAAGGGAATCACTCACCGAACGCTTACTGAAAACAGTAATCAGCCAAAAGAGGGTCTGAATTTAATTTCTGTGCTTCTTGCTGTTAACTGAGAATTAACCAAATACCTTTCAAATTTAACACTGAAAATCATCCTTAAATAAGTGAATCTACTTACCTATCCAGAGTAGTAAACATATTTTCATATATCTTTGTTAACTAGGGACCATATCCATTGCAATGGCTTACATGCCTACTGGTCAATAGAGAGTTAAGAAAGTTGAGAAGACAAAAATAGTAACACAGTTTCCAATAACTACAGGCCCAATAGGATATTACTTTATGGCAATATTTGACAGGCAGAGGGTAGCTGATAAATCTTTATAGAATGACTGACGGTAAAAAAAATTGGGCCATGGAGAACCACAGAAGAGAAAATTACCAGGGCTTGTGGATGAGATGATGGCAGTCCTTGAGCTTTTGCTACAGTGCTGTTGACTCGGGCAGCTGCGGCACACGGTTCTTGTCTGATAAAAGGGAATGTAAGCTCTTCAAGGGCACTCTTTTCCTTGCAACAGGGTAATAAGTAAGACAGCCCCTGTGTCCTGCAGTCAGCAGAAGACGCAGAAAGACTTCAAAGTGATAAAAGCCAAGGGCCCACCGTTAAATCCTGATTCAAAGGCACCCCTGCTCCCGCCTCCCACCCCTCAAAGCTCAGCTAATGTTAGCCAGGCTCAGTGCTCTTTGTGAGAACTCCTGAAGCAGGAATGGATGAAGATATGACCTTAGACTCTTTTTCTGGCAACAGACAATGATCTCCAACACATTTCTGATTAGTTTTCAAGGAAAAAAGTATTTTTAAGATCCAATCATGTTTGGAAAAAAACTATTCAATAGGGTTGAATTTTATTAGCCTCAGAAAACTTAAAAAAAAAAAAAGAGTAAAATTTAGTAGCATTTATCACCAGGAATATATATTAGAACTATGTTTCCCTCGAAAAAGTCCAGTTTTATGGGAGCATTCTGGGTAACTGAGATTCTGCTTTTATGTTGAAAATAATCATTCTGTCCACGAGGCTTAGCTCTCTAATCGTATCACTCCTTTCCATGACACACTTTCCGTCAGACACTGAGACAGAGAGATTCATCACAGAAATATTCAGGTTATGTCCGCTGCACAGAGTCAGGCAGCATAATGAGGGCAGGATGCAGCAAAGGGCACTGCCCTGAGCCTGAGTCAGAAAAACAAGAGAGAGGTTTTATTTTCACTCTGCCAGACCGCTGCTGTGGATGAACATACTTCTGCAGGCCTTGGACTCAGAGGCAGAAGGCAATGAATAGTAGTCCTCAAGTGGCTCCCTCCAAGTCCCACATGTTTACAGGCACTTAGAGCACATGCTATGAAGTATATCACCCTGGTTTCGGGACTTGGACTCTACTGGATGTTTCAGTAGAGTCTTTCATTGCAGCTACCCAAACAAGGCTGCGCATGCAGAATCTTCTAAGGGATTGTCCATCTTTTTCCTGTATCGTCAAGAAAGAGGTGAACAGCTTATACAAACAAACAAACACACAAACAAATCCAACTATGTTCAATATAATCCACTTAATGCCACAATTCAACGAGAAGATAGCGCCTAAGAAAATCGGTACAACCTTCCTGTACTTAAACCTACCACTTGCACTTGCTTCCTGGGTAAAGCCACCTTTGCTGCCTCTATTCTAACATTAGTTTGCACCCCCTCCAGATATTCTCAGGGAGCTTCCCATTTTACATACATTCTGAATGACACAACCTGCTGACCCTTCCTTAGGGAAATATACAAATATATACCCACTCCACCAGGAAAAAACAAACAGAACAAACAAACAAAAAACCAACAACCACCACCCAGAGCCAAGAAAAAAAAAAAAAATCTGTCATTCCCCATACCACTGGGAGGATTTTAAAGGCAGCCCAGGGCATTCAGCAATGTTCTAACTGTGAAGCTAGTCATTTCCATGCCCAGCCTTCTCCTTGGACCCTCATGCTTCTCCTTTGTTCATGTATCTGCATGGACAACTTGACTATAAGGTCTTCTGACAGCACAGGCTGTACTTTAAACTTCCAGGTATTTGTTCTCCTTCCCACAAGAATGAGTTCTTAACATACCCCAGGCTTCCAATAAATTAAAAAAAACAATCTGTACATGTTTTTAGACAGATGTACATGTTTATATCTAATTATCTATACCTAAGATGTTCACAGTGGCCTAGCAAAAGAGTAACAGAACAGCTAATTCAGAAATTCAGTTCCTATTTATCTTCTATTGGCAAAGCTGGCTTTTGTTCCTATGAATATGTATGTCTCCCTTAATTCTAGGAAGAGCTGTGGATACTGATGATGTAAGACAGTCTTTCTTAACCTTTTAAAACTCACACTCATTTCTGATAACCAGAAAGCCTTCCCCTTCCCTTCCCCAACCAGATTTTGATGTGCCCTTCCTCAGTTGTTTTGGGAAACTATGACATGCATTCTCACCCCCTTTCCTCTTCCCTAAATCTACATCTCCATTCCCAGTCTTTTATCTGACTTAACATCTCCCCAGTGATGCCTTATTAGGCATCTGAAACTTGTAACAATGGCCACAGCCAAATTAATAATCTCCTCACACGGCTCCTCCCCTGGGGTTCCTAGGGCTAAAAGTGGGACACCACCATTCATGCCCCTTGTTCAAGGCAAAATCCTCAGTCATCTTTGGCTCCATTTTTACCTACTCTACATCCAGTCAATGTGTCAGCACACTCTGTCAGCCCCACCTCCAAAACATCTCCCCAATTCTATCACATCTCTGCATTCCTCCCCTCCCCGCTTCCTTGTCCAAACTGGCAGCATCTGTCACCTGGAGGACATCAACAGCCTCCATGCTTATCTCTGGGCTTCCCTCTTGCTCCCCATCTGCAGGAGGCACTCGTGCTCTCAGATGACCTCATTCTTCGCTCAAAACCCTCCAATGGCTTCCCAGCAGGCTTAGCGCACCCACCCTTTGCCTACCTGGCTCTACAGGAACCAGCCCGGGTCACTCTATCTGGCCACACCGACCTCCCCATCTCCTCAGATACGCCATGACACTGATCCTTCCCGCTGCTGGACTTCTTCTCACAGACACCGCAGGCCTGCACACTCTACGGCCTCACTTCCTCTGGGTCTCTGACAAGTGTAATCTCCTCAGAGAGGCCCTGCTCTCTCTTCACTTACTCCGCTTTGCTTTTCTTCATAGTACTTAACACTCTCTTTTCTATTCTACTGAATTATTAGCCCTGTCCTCCACTGGAATGTAAACCCCGCGAGAAAAGGACGTTGTTTGTTCTCTGCTGTACCCCCAGTGCCCGAGGCGACGCCTGACACAGACGAGGCATTCAATAAAATAATCTTTTTTTTGTTACTGAATAAATGCATATTGTCAACTAACCAGAAGTATTTTGTTGAACTTGATT
Source organism: Globicephala melas (assembly GCF_963455315.2). Lineage (NCBI taxonomy): Eukaryota > Metazoa > Chordata > Mammalia > Artiodactyla > Delphinidae > Globicephala > Globicephala melas. Next base: position 129,705,667 of record NC_083314.1, on the reverse strand, counting down.
TTCGGATGTGTTATGAAAATAAATATTTCCCCTTTTCCCAAATGAATCATAAGACATCATTTTTCAACGACCCCCCTGCACACACACGCACTTTTGATTCTGATATGTCTGCCCTCTCTGAAACACCGCACCAGGGGTGGGCTAGGGCGTCCCATCCCCTTGAGGGTCAATGGTGTGGTCCCCCAGTTCAACGTACACAAACTCGTGGCTGCACCCTGAGTTTTTACTAAGCATCTGACATGTTTTACAGTCTCTTGCCTCTTACTAAAGCCTTAATGCTTTACTGCCTTCAAAAAAATGCTCAGAGAATTCAACTCATAAAGCAACTGTCTGCCTTATTTATGGCAGTGGCAGTGTCTCTTTCAGTTAATTCTGAATACGGCTGGCTCGGATTTTAGTGCCAAGTGGTTGGCTAAACTACTTTTGCTGTATGCTTCCAGTCAGCTTGGGCCCAGCGGCCACAGGAAATACTGTGGAATATTAAGAAAACTCTTTGGAAGAGACAGAGGGAAGGAGGAGGCACAGAGCCTTCTTGCCAGGCATCTCCTATACATCTGGGTTTTCCGGTTGCTTCTTCAATATGGGTGCTTTTCAGAAGAACAGTGTTTCCTTCAGGAATGAGCCCCAGTTATGATGAGGCACCAAGTGCTCAGTGTTAGCTCTGAGGGGACGGCCATTCTCCCAGCCCTCTGGCATTTGCCCAGCGTGGCCTTGAATGCAACCTCACAGAGCCCAGTATCTCTCTCTGAATTCCACCTTTCTCTCCTTTCCTTGGCCTCTTAGCAAACCTCAGCTTCAGAGTCTAGTCAACTGGCATTTATCTACTGTGTCTTTTCTCCTTTTCTTAAAGCATCATCTGTCTGGAGCTTTTGTATGTGAGACTTTTAAATTCTTGTATAAAAACAGGATATTATTAATCTCCAGTCATTTGAGAAACAGCACAGTTCAAGGATACAGTCAAATTCTAAGAGTAGAGATAAGATAAATAGGAAGCATTGATCAGTATCAGTTCTGCCCCTTTACCTCCTCAATAAATGAAATGCAATAAATGAAATGCAAGCCTTGGTAAACTTTTATTGACATGTGTGAGTACTTCTTTAAATCTGAAAAGTTTTGATGTCTGCGACATGAAATCCTATTTATTTAGGAATGGAAGTGGTTGGGTGGCTTCTCCAAAGAGGAAAATGGCAGATACTGATTCTTAAGCATTTTGTCATCCGAGTCAAAAGCTCCCACAAAAACACTTTGATATATATATTTTTTAAACCACAAATCTGGATTCCTAGAATGTGTGTGTGTGTGTGCAATTTAACTCTGGACTTAATCCCACTGTAGTCTTTACATCCTTCTCAGGCTAGGCAAGTGGTTTCCTTTCTTCCTCTGCTCTCTGAGCACTGAACCTGGGCAGAGCCAATGTAAACCACACACTAGCGTACAACCCTCAAATTCCTACACTCTCCTGCAAAGCTTCACTTGTACAACCCTCCTTTCAGAATATCTGCCCCCCTCCCCGCCCTAATACTGTTTTATATTTTCTTCTCTTCACTTAGTTTGGTTGGGAAGTATTTTGTTAACAGTCTTTTTGGCCAGTTTCAGCACAGGGCTTCTGGCAAAAGTCAGGGTTGCAGCATTTCAGAGGCCTAGCACTAACTCCAGAAAATATTTTCCTAGTTTAACTCTTTTACCCCTCTTTGCGTCTGCCACTCAAAAAGGAAGAAGAGAACAAAACAAAACAAAACAAAAACCCTCACACACACAACCAAGAGACAAAAACATTTCTACCCAGCTTAGAACCAGCAGAATCATTACACCCCAGTTGGGGGCTTGCAAATCCTGAATCTCCTGGCGCAGATAACACAGTTTTACAAGCAAATCATCTCCATTAAACTTGAACTTTTTTTTTTTTTTTTAACCAGTTCACTTACGTGAAAATGAACGTAGCCCTCAACATTTCCCTGCTAACAGAACGCCAGTTTGTTTGGGTGGAGATGCCGTGAGCTCAGGAAAAGTGGGAGCCTTGGCCTAAGGGAGGCTGTGTGCTCTGTCCACCCAGTAAGGCCCGAGGGGACATGTTGTGAGTCTGCTGGGAAAGGATTTTGCCTCCTCACGAAAGACATGAGACATGTGCCAGGTGCCTCCTTGGTTCTCAACTTTGAAACTGGTAGTAAAGCACAGAACTGTGATCACCATCGGTGACCATGAGAAAGCAAGTCTGAATTTCAAAAACAACACAGCAAAGAAGGCAGATCCAATGAATGAAAAGAGCACAGCTCTTTAGTGGCAAATGGCAGAAGTAACTACCTCGTCTACACTTTCTGAATATGTGGAAAATAACCCCCTACTTGTTAGGGCCACAATTAGTCATGTTTTCTTTTCTGTTACTTATAGCCTCAATATACATGAGATGACATAAGAGAGGTTTATGGCTTCTAAATTTGGTCCCCACTAACTTAGAAGTGAGAAAATTTGCTTGGCAAACCTCAAGCCAATAGGGCAAATATGACTTGTTATGAATGTACCTATATTATTTAGCACAGAGGCTCTCAGTTTTTATCAATCCAGAATAATGGCTCCCTCCATCCATCTATCCTTTCTTTTTTTCTGCCAACAACCAACTGCTGAGCCTCTATCCAGTGCTGGGCGCTGCACTAGGCACTGGAAATATAAACAATGCCAAAAGACAGAAAATACTATACCCATTTTAGAGATAAGGACATTTGAGTTTCAGCAGCTTTAAATGTTTTCCCCAAAACCACAAGTCTACAAGTGGCAGCGTTCAGAGTCAAATCCGAGACTGTCTGAATCCACAGGCCTTGTGCTTTTCACTCTACCATGCAGCTTCGAACCTAGCCATCACTTTGTTAGCCCAATTTAGAAATAAAACATTGTATTGCTTTTTAATATTCTACAATTTTGATTGTCCCTCACCCCACCATCTGCAGTTAATCTCACGTAGTTACACTGTATACCGTATCTAGACCCACCCAGACCAAATATCCACTTTTCGCCTTGAAGTCTGACACTGTGCTTACAGGATGGCAATGTCACCATGATGACACCTGCTTCCACAGCACTCATCTTGCATCTGTTGGCCACTGTATGCACCATCAGTTGGAGACCTTTTCTACCTTGCTCACCAGCGCCTGGTACTCCATCGCACATGACAGGTCCTCCCTACATATCTCCTAATTATATAAAGAAAAATAAGCCATGCTGTCTCAGGAACTCCTGAGTGCCAGTTCTTAGGACTCTTAGTTTAATGAGCTGATATCACTTCCAAGACCTTGCCAGAGAGTGCCATTCCAGAAGGCACATAATAAGTCGTTGACTAAGCAATCTGCACACTGTTTATAGCAAGTATGTTCCTCCCTGTGGAACGCTGGCAACAACCCAAATGTCTAGTGTTTGGATACAAAGGTAAACCCACGGCTACTTATCAGTAGAGGAGATCATTTTACTGCCATCCCAAGGAGAAAGAGGTGGAGTGTAAGGACACAAGAAAAGGGCGACATCAACCAAGGTTAGATGCAAAAGTAGACCAACAAAGAAGAAGTACGTACTGACCCAACTATGCAAAAATACGCACGTTGGGAAAACTGGCACTAGAATGTGAGGACTTAAGTGTCCAAGGAAGATTCAGAATTTAATAAAACCACTCACAATTGGCTCTTCTATTTTATCTCCACAGCCCTTCTTAAGATCCATATTACAGAATTCTTACAAAATGCATGTTCACAATTTAACACGTGACCGATTTTGAAAAACATGCCTTCTGGGTTCCTATCATGAAAATGAATGCCCTAGTGATAAAAGACACCCATTTATTTGCCAGTTTAAACATATTCATTGTTCTCGGTGCCTGAAGGCCACATGATAATGTTCTGTGTGTATGTGTGTGAAAAGCATAATACAGGACTCTTTCCAAACTGTACATTCAGATAACCCAGCCTTTTCTTTGCAGGGACAGCCCTTCTTTGCTGAGACTGGCACCCTCAGGATGCTTTCTGCTTGAGGCCTGGATTGCTATACCTTTCCTCTGGCTAACTCTGGCTTGTTCAAGAATTTCTGAACTTGGGTACACTTCCCTCAATAACAGTAATAATAACAATGGGTACCATTTACTGAACATTTTAGTATGTACCAGGCACACTTGTAAGCACTTTCCTGTGAGCCCCATTTGAATTCAATCTTGGTTTCTACTATAACCCCAAGCACAGAGTATATGACATATAGCAGATACTCAATAAATACCTGTTTACTAGTTGAGTTACACTTTAGTTCATTTAACTCTTACGTCCACACTAAGAAGGAGGTATTATAATTATCAACTTTTTATAGATGGGATGCAGAGAAGTCAATTGCTTAGTAGCTAACATTTTGCTAAGGTTAATAAAATGAAATAGTTAGCTTCCTGCCTCAGCTCACCCCAACTCAAAAGCCAGCTCATTCTAACTTGGAATATCACACTTTTTGTGTGTGTGTGTGGTATGCGGGCCTCTCACTGTTGTGGCCTCTCCGTTCTGGAGTACAGGCTCCAGACACGCAGGCTCAGCGGCCATGGCTCATGGGCCCAGCTGCTCCGCGGCATGTGGGATCTTCCCAGACCGCGGCACGAACCCGTGTGCCCTGCATCGGCAGGCGGATTCTCAACCACTGCGCCACCAGGGAAGCCTGGAATATCACACTTTTGTGAGTTAAAAACTAACTGGCAAAACACAAAAAGTCATGCTCACCAGAATCATCTCTAAGATTCTTTTTCTACTCATCTCCAGCTTGTCCTTCCATTAAAATACAGGCCCTTGAAAGGCAGGGACCCCCTACCCTTTCAACCTCACTGGAAGGATGAAATGCTCTCCTAAGATGTCACCGCATACAAGAGGAGGACGTAGATAGAGGAAGGTAGTCCTGCCGCTTGCTGAGCGCTTAAATTCATTAGCACAGTTGAGTCAGGCAGCGCAAAACCATAAATTAAATTGACTGTGAAAAACAACAACAACAACTCAAGTATACATAACACAAAAATAAAACGTTAACATTTCACGCCTGAAATCTCAAGGAGCCCAACCGGGAGTAGGCTGCTTCGGGCCAAGGACCCCTTGCTGTCATCGTTCTGCCTTTTGGAAAATCTCCAATTGATTGTATTCAAATGATTCCCCATTAAACTTTTCATACTTTTCCTGAAGAAGTTCTTACCTAGAAAATGGGGTGGGAGGTGGAAAAGAGAAGGATCAGCCCCGTTCCAGTCAACGTGGGTGCTGTCTCTGGGATATTCCTCACGTGGCCACAAGGCTTTTGAACAAGAAAACCAGTCCCTCAGAACCAAGACCTTTCCCGGGTGACCAGACAGGCCAGGCTCTTCAAGTTCTATTGAAAGCAGGGCTGAGGCGACCAGCACGTCCACGGACACTATAGGGTTACCGCAAAGGCACTGAAACCAGGGTCCCTGACTCAAATGGTCTCTCCTCAGACCCTTCCCCAGTCACCAGGCCAGTCTAATCTTCCCCCACTTCCATTTTTAGTCCTCTGTTCAAGAACCTACAGGAGGTCCCTCTCACCTTCTGCCTCAGTCTGCCCTCCTCTGGTGCTTTCCACTGCTGTCTGCATGAGGCCACTTGAGCTAACCAGCTTGAACTAACCAACCAATCCCTTCCTTACTCTACTTTGGGGACCTCCCCTGCCATCCTCTTCCTCTCTTCACACATGCCTCTCGGTCATGCTGGTGCCCCAGCCCGGAATGCCCTCTGTCCACTCAAGTCCCGTCAGGCCCTGCTGATGCCATTTCCTCTAAGGCGTCTCCCCTACCCCACCACTCCGACTGACTTCCAATCACCTGCGTATACGTTAAGCTCTGCTGCGGAAAGGAACAGACTCCCTCCGGTGACCTCACATATTAGAGGTTTACTGTAAAGATATACAAAACAATAAGGACCAGGGTGACAGGCCTCCCTGAGACCAAAAAAAAAGCAGTTCAAGAATTGAGAGGAGCCAGGGCAGCTTTGGGGACTGAATTCCCTGGTCTTCCATTGACGGCAGCAATTATGGGATCCCCCAGTCTCATGACTCAGTCTTTTTTTCCTCTGCTTGGATTGCTCCTGCCATGCACCTTAGGTCTCCCCTCTGCTTCTGCTTCCTCATAGTTTCTGCTGACTCAGAGCTTGTGATGCGGCTTCTGTGACTGTCTTCCCAGCCACAGGTTAGAGTACCAACTGCCAACTCTCCCAGTCCTGTGTGTCTTTCATTCACAAATTCTTATACAGAACCCAATTGGGCACATGGTGCCTTTAAACTGGGCTGACATTTTCACAGCAGACCAGAATGCTTGTTAGACTGGCTGCCTTACGATCAGGGCCTCTTCCTGACCCAATCATCTGAGGCTAATAAGGAAGAAGGGCTGGGGGAGAAGAAGTCATACTAGTTAGAAACATGGCCACCCATTTTTAACTAATAGTCCGGGCTGCTTCCCTCAGCCGAAACTGGAATTTTTAGAAGGAGCTGTAGGCATGGCAGACACATTTATTAGTCTCTTGGGTGAACTGCTTTTCTTCACATCTCTAATGTACTTATATTAACATGCATTCCAGGCATGGTATGGATGACAGAGCACCGTATACTAGTCTTTAATCATTTCATGCCTATTTGAAGTGATTTTGTACCTAGTTAGATCGTGCCAGAAAACCCAGAACCACAGTGATATTCGTGGATAAATTTCATTGTAGGAGGGATTTAAGTTTTCACTGATGTATGCCAGCGACTAGAACTGTTCTAATTCAGCAGCTCTCGAAACTGTTTGGTTTCAGGATCCCTTTACAGTCTTCAAAACTGAGGATCACAAAGGGCTTTTGAGTGAGCCACAACTACTAAGCCCGTGTGCCACAACTACTGAGCCTGTGCACCACAACTACTGAAGCCCGCGTGCCTAGAGCCCGTGCTCTGCAACAGTAGAAGCCACCGCAATGAGAAGCCCACGCACCGCAATGAAGAGTAGCCCCTGCTCACCACAACCAGAGAAATGCCGCATGCAGCAACGAAGACCCAACGCAGCCAAAAATAAATAAAAAACCAAAGGGCTTTTGTTTATTTGTCTTACTCTATCGACACACACACACACACACATACACTACTGGAAATTAAAACGGAAATTTTGAAAATATTTATTAATGGACTAAAAATATAACAATGATAAATCCATTAGATCCTAACAAAAACAGTACTTTATGAAAAATAACTATGTTTTCCAAAATAAAAGAAGATATAGTGAGAAGTGTAGAGCTGTTTTACCTTTTTGTAAATCTCTTTAATGTCATGTCTGTGCAAATCTAATAGAAGACAGCTGGATTCTCATTTCTGCCTTTAAGCCCAATCTGTTGTGATATGCTGTATTGGTTGTAGTATATGAAGAAAGTCTGGCCTCACGTGGATATAGATGGAGAGCCTTTTCAGGTAATGGTGGATGCTTTTGACTACACCAAGTCTTACACAAGTGATGATTTCTTAAAGGTTAGCCGAAACCCTTTCAATGAACTTTTCATGTTCTGCTGTATTAAAATTGCTTAGTCCATCTTGCATTTGAATAGACCTTTATACAGGGCTTGTAACATCACACACTGGACTTTGAAAAACATCAGTTTACTGAGTTATGCAGGTTTTCCATATCTTGACACATTTCATCACACAATACCAAGAAAAAATACTCATTAACATTACCACAGATCTCATTCGGGAAGTCGTTAAGTATACTTTCTTAAAAGTATGTTTGAGAAGTTGTCAAGCTCATGGGGGCAGACATAAGTTTTCCAAAAATCCTAATTTTCTCTTGAAAGCTAGAATTTTACCACTGGCAACAAATACAGCCAGTCATTTTTCTTGAAGTGACAAGCTGACTTTGTTCTTTTTTTGAGAAAACATCTGCCAAATACTCAAGTCTAGATAGCCATAGTTTGTCAGACATTCTTTCAAACAAGCGGCTAGTTCAGCTTGTAACTCAAATAATTGCACAAGTGTTTTTTCTTGAGACAATCATCACACTTTAGTTTTAGCAGAAGAGCTTTATTTTCCCTTCTGTGTCACACAGAATCTTAAAAAGGTATGCATTCAAGTGTTGAGACTTAATAAACATAATAATTTGTATTGCTTCGAGGACATTCTTCAGTGAAAATGCCATTTTGCTTTGTTTCTTTATTGTGGGTGTGTAGTGGTGAGGAATATGGGTTCTAATACAGTTTGGTGCCACTGTCTTGATTAATAATTAGGCACAAGGAGTCTTAGCCTCCACTGCTTTTGCAGCATTATTTCAAAAGTCAATACAATAAAAAAAGTCAAATATCATCTTAATACTATAAAAAGAAATCTGACCTTGTGGACTCCCTGAAAGATTCTTGAGCCCCTCAGGGTCTATGGACCACCTTGGAAAACACCGTTCTAAAAAGTGTTTGATTAAATATTCTTGAATCCATCGATGAATGAATAAAACTTCATATTAAGCAGGGAGGTTCTAGAAAGGTTTACTGGATAAGATACCTTTTCAGTTGGGCAATCAAGACCACATAGGAGGTTTAAAGGTTGGGAGGAGTACAAGCAAAGATTCAGAGCTAGAAATGTGCAGGGAACCTTCCTGGAACAGAAGCAGAAGAAAATACAACTTCAGATGACCAGCACCTCCCATGTAGCAAAGCATGTTCACGCCCGTCATGTCTGTCAACTCCCACAACAGCCCAGTGAGATTAAGTGTCATCATTGTCCTTGTTCAGATGAGGAAACTGAGGTCAGTCTGGAAGCTCTCTGAAGGCAGAAACCATGTATGTCTTCTTCACTAATAATACTCAAAACCCACACAGTGACCAGCACATCAAAGGCACACAATACATATTCACTGAATAAACAAACAAATGAGGCTCAGGGAAATGAACTGTCTGCTCAGGATCACACATCTGGAAAGTGGTGACTCCAGGACTGAACCCAGGTCTTCTGGCACCAAACTCCACGTTGTTCTCGCCATACCCTGATGCCTTCAAAGTGATAAAAACCAGGGCCATGCTGCTGTGGGGAGCTTGGATGTCAGTACTAGTGGTTTATGAACTGAGGGATTTTTAGTAAAGGATTTACATGATCACATTTGTGCTGCAGAGGATCAAACCCAGCGGGATCTGGGAAGGCTTGGAGTGGAGAGGGACAGGAGGAGAGACACATTAGGATTCTTTCAGTGGTCTACGTGAAAAGCATGACCTAATTCTGACACTTAACTGTGTGAATTTGGAAAGTTACTCTTCCTGTTTGATCCTTACCTTCCTTATCTGCAGAATGGAATAATATTGGGTTGGCCAAAAAGTTCGTTCGGGTTTTTCCATGACGTGTTCGAAACGCACTTTTTGGCCAACCCAACAATAATATATAATTTCACAGAGTGATCTTGAGTGTTAAATGAAAAAGAAGCACACAAAGCAATACCACAGTTCTTGGCTCCATATTAGCTACAAAAAAAAAAAAAGAAGGAAGGGTGAGAGGGAGGGAGGGGGAGGGGGGTGCAGGAAAAGAAGGAAGAAGGGGAAAAAGGCGGGGGGGGGAGGAAAGGAAGGGGAAGAAAAAACAGGGAGAAGAAGGAAATATCTGTTGAACGCCCAAGTGAACGTGGGCAGTGCCAGAGGGAGAGAGAATCTATTAAGCCCTGCTTGTGGTTTCTTAAGACAATAATAAGAGAGAATAAGAAAGAAGATCATTCTACGGTTTCAAGCCTGGGGGACCATAAGAATGAGCTGATAGGCAGGTACCACAGGGCATCCAAGTGGAGGTGCCAAGGAGGCTGGCTCTGTGGATGCCGAAGGGCCAGACTTCCAAGAAAGATGCAGACAGTCAGGGAAGGGCAGAGTAAAGGATCGATTAATGTCTATGGGACATGCGGCTCGGTAAATGAGGGCAAAGGGGAAAAAGGAGAAAACCGGATCAGAGACACAAAAAGGAAGCACGTGCTTTAAAACACACATCAGCTCCCAACCCTTGTCTGCAAGGCACATTTAGGCTCTCCCATCTCCAGCCCGCCACTCCCGCTCCGCCAAACCTGACATTTGACGCGTTCACACCACCAGACTTCTCATACACTGTCCTCACTGTCTGAAAGGCATTCACTGCTCTTCCCCAGAAGCATAGTTTCTCGAAGAGTGGTACTTGTGATTTTTAAGGTCATATGTTAATATTACATATGTAATATTACAAAACAAAACAATTACGGAGGGCAGTGTTCAGAGTGGTACTTTTGAAGCTCTGGTTCCCTCATCACCCCCTGGGTTAGTCCTGCCTCTCTCCCGCTGCTGTGTCCTCTGAGCCCCACCACACACTTGCCTCTCCTGGCTGGTTTGCTGGACCTTGTTCCTTCTGCCCACCACTCTTCTGCTGTAGTAGAAAGAGGTGTGTCTCTTCCCCGAGATGTGACCCTGTCCTGGAAGTCTCAGATGCTCAGTCCCACTCAGTTGGTTGAGTGGGCCAGGAAAACAGATAGAGAAGGTCCCATTAGAGGAGCCGCAGGCAGAGGACGGGATACCACAGGCCAGAGGTGTGGGGAGAGACCAAGAATGGCAGGTCCAGAGGAAGCTAGTGGGTTTCACAAGTAGAAGACTATTAGGGATCTAAAGCATGCACTCTCATCAGAAGGGGTATTGCTCACTCCCCCTCCCCAATGTGGGTGCAAACTGGCTCTTGGGGGGGAGTAAAAAATTCTTAATAAGACAATGGTTTGTGGCCCTCTAAAGCTCAACCCTACATAATAAAATGTGTGTTCCTTAATATTTAATTTAATTAAACCAATGAACTTAAACTTATTTTACTCTTTCTCCTATGGGGTGATAATGAAAAAAGGTTGGGAAGCACTGATCTAGAAGGTGATTCAGTGAAAGGGGTGAGAGGAGAGCACCCTGTAAGGACTGAAGGCAGAAGGGAACGGTGGAGGAAACTGCAGTGATAATGCCCTTTTGCTCCTTCCCTTCGTGGGTAAGCCTCTTGATCTATAACCACAGAGTACTTAAACACGTCAGGCCCTGCAGGAAGTAGTGTACCTGTAGTGTTTTACTTTTATCTTCACAACAGCCTTCTGAAGTTATGTTCCCTTTTTAAAGATGCTTAGAGAATGTAGGTAGCTTATCCAAGGACCCATGAGTGGTCAGTGGTAAATGATGCAAGTTTAGTCCTTAGCCCAGGTTGGACACATTGTAACTATGAGCAGAGCTGGCAGGACTGGACACATATGTGCGGAGAGGGGAAGAAGTGTCTGCTACATGGTGAGTGTACCAAAAAAAATGTTATTTGAATGAGACAGCGGAGAAGCGAAAACGCAATTGGGAGAGGAGACAATTGACGGGGAAGGAATCCAGGCGACTGGACGTGACAGCCTCCAGCAGCAGAGCAGGGCGGGAGGAAGGAAGCGCAGAAAGCGGGTTCAGGGCTGGGGGAGGTGATGGGGCAGGGCCTGGGGGACAGAAGGAGTGGACAAATCCTGTCCTCACTGGGGCCGGCAGCTGAGGGCAGACTGCACGAGTCCCTGGCTGAATCAATCCACACCACTGCATTACTCTCTGCAGCAATCTTCTCGAATGAGAATCTGTTCATATTATGTCTCCCTCCTCTTTCCCCAAGGCCCAGATTTAGAAAAGGTAACTGGACACCTTGCTTTAGTGAAATCATTCCCAATCTTTTCTAAATGACTTCTTGCCATCAGAAACAAGAAACAAAACAACTTCCCAGGCCCTTAGTAATAGTAGCTGTCGTTCCAGGGTCCATTGTGTGAGAAAATGCTCGCTCCACGTTAACTGTGTCCAGCTGAGACACTTAATATGACTTCACAGTGCCTTTATCACAAAAATGCATGTGTACAACAGACATCCAATATGTGAGACATTCAGTCTGCGGGCCATGCAGACTGGATCTGCAAACCCCATCCCCATCTTGGACCACAGGTTGGGAACAAGTGGTCTACAAGAAAGGCACGTGACATCCTAGATGGGGAAGGGGTCTGGCATTACCCAGACCTCCGTTCAAATTCCAGCTCTCTGATGCCCAGTAATTTAATGATGGGTAAGTGATTGAAACTTCAGTTTGCAATGCCTTGGTTTTCACCTTTGTAAAATGGGGATAGTCATATAAGGTTCTTAGCTTCAAACGGGACTGAATTTATCACATGTAACACAGTACCTGACACAGAAGAGGTAGTTATTATGATTACGTAAGTTCTCTACAATCAACCAGTGGTTCAGTTTTCAAAGTGTGGTCCCTGGACCAGCAGCATCAGCATCAACTGGCAACTGGTTAGAAATGCAATTTTCAATGCAGACGCACTGACTCACAGTACTACGTGTTTTAACAAGTCCTCCAGGTGACTCTGGTGCTAAAATTTGAGAAACACTGCTCTACAGTACTGGTTTTCAACTTAAAAAAAAATAAGCCGAGGAATCCCTTCTACAAAAGGTTTTTCAGCAGGTTGATTTGTGAAATATGAATATTTTAAAAAATTTATTTATTTTTATGTATTAATTTATTAATTTTTGACTACATTGGGTCTTCGTTGCTGTGTGTGGGTTTTCTCTAGTTGTGGCGAGCGGGGGCTACTCTTCATTGCGGTGTGTGGGCTTCTCATTGTGGTGGCTTCTCTCGTTGTGGAGCACGAGCTCTAGGCATGCGGGCTTCAGTAGCTGTGGCACACGGGCTCCGTAGTTGTGGCTTGCGGGCTCTAGAGCACAGGCTCAGTAGTTGTGGCACACAGGCTTAGTTGCTCCGTGGCATGTGGGATCTTCCCAGACCAGGGCTTGAACCCGTGTCCCCTGCACTGGCAGGCAGATTCTTAACCACTGTGCCACCAGGGAAACCCCAAATATGAATATTTGAGACAGCTCCGAAGGTTCTGGGTAGGGAGAGCTCCGACAAGATCCTGCCTCATTCCCCGCAGCCATCCCGAGGGACCTCAGGGGCGGGAAACAGGGGTCTCTGGCTTAGTTACAGACGCTACAATTTTGGGTGGCACCACTGAAAGAATTAAAAGACTCAACACGACACTAAACCATTCAACCATAATCACAAGGCACACCCAGCTGCAGTAAAATAATGCTTCCCGGGGTTTCCACGGCATCTGCAGCTAAGCCACTTCGCCCTGGGTCACCCCCCCGCAAGAGTCACCCTCCAACACTGACCGCACTGCTGGCCCTACCCGGCTGTCTCATGTGCTTGGGGGCAAACTTCCCACGATCACCAACCTAGCCGTCTTTCTTTGGCCCCAGCTTCATGTTTCACTGCCTGCTACTCAGAGCAAGTTTTACTCCACTCACAGCAGGCTAGAAGACCTACTTATCCCGTGGTAGCGAAAGTACATTTTATGCCTTGATCAAAATGTGGTGGCACACTTCTGAAGAGACTCGAGGCCCGCCAGTGAGCTGTGGGTGTGCCAGTGGCGAATCACCACCTGGGAACAAGGTTTGAGAACCACTGATGGAGACGCTATCACTAAGGAGCCCTGAGAGGGTTTTATCTGTTTACTGACGATTATATTCCACACGGGGCTTACGTAGGCTGCCGTGAGAAAAGGAGCACAAGGAAGAGAAGCCGAGAGGGGAGCCACAGTTCCCAAGAGAGGGGATCCACTTTGTTTTCTCAGATGAAACAGCTGACTCTGCAGAGATAGATGAGGGAATGCCACGTTAAGCAAGAGTATTAGGAAAAACTAGCACCCACTGATCAAATCAGTCATCTGTCATCAGGACAATGTCTCCCAGCTTGTATTTCATAGGGGTTGCGTGGTATTTGTCTCCACTCTGGCCATGAGGATCACCTCGACACAGTAAGTTCATCACCTGCGGCACCTTAGAGAAAAGAAAACCCACCCACGACTTGTGTCAAAGCCAAAAATATTTCCAGACACCAAAGACCATTTTTAAAAGAAAGCTTTCAAAGGGATTTCTTCTCACTGATTTCCTACTCTAAGACTCTCCCGATATTACTGAGATGAGGGAGCAGCTAACTTCAGGTGATAGATGAGGAAACTGAGGCAGAGGTAGGCTAAGCACCCTCCCTTCCAAAGGTCACACTGCTGATCAGTGGAGAGCCACGTCTGCACACGATGAGACTTTGGAGGGAGATACAATCCAAGCCACTACTTCACAGAGGACCCACCTTTCATCCAGAAAGAGGGGGTGACTGGCGAAGGCTGACTCTCCGGGGTTGGCACAAGACCAAGTGCACCTGAGCCACCGGAAAGGTGAGCCTCTCGCCCTATGAGAATAAGGTAGGAGGTGAGGACAGGCCTTTTTCTCCTCCTCAATGTCTCCAAGGCTGGACTGTCCGAAATGGTTGTCACTAGCCATATGCAGCTATAAACATTTGAATTTTAATTAATTAAAATGAAATAAAGCAAAAAAAAATACAACTCGGTTTCACTAGTTACATTTCAAGTGCTCAGGAACCACATGTGGCCGGTGGCTACCATCCTGGACAGACTGAACATTTCCATCCTGCAGAAAGTCCTACTGCACAGAGCTGCTCTGGACACACTTATGACAGGTGTGTAGTTGGGTAGACCAGGCAGCTGGACCTGGAGCCAAGAGTCCCGGGGGGTGCCACCAATTAGTTCTACAAACTCAGGCCAACCTCTGGCCCTCAGTTTCCTCATTTGTAAAAAGCAGGAGTTGGGTTCCACGATCACCATGGCCCATTTCCACTGTAACCTTCCTTAATTCTGTACCGAAAACTCCCGATGGTAGGCTCCTAACTCTCCCCACTCTTCTTCCCTAGGACCTCCTGGCTGACCCTGTATCAAATTAGAGCAAGAGAACAATGGACCTGGACTTAATTATTTCTTGTAGAAGCACAGTCACTGAATGAGAATTAAATAACATCCTTCTAATTACTTCAAGGGTTAACAGGAGAAATGGCCACAAGAACAGTCTCTCCAAATGTTCCCCAGGAATAACTGCTGAAGATACTCGGGAATCTATCTCCAGTGTTCCTCACGTAAGGACCTACATGACAAATCTGTTGGCGTTTAGGGCCAGAAAAAAGCATATTTCTCCAGAAAACTCCAGAAAACATTTCATTGCACCACAGAATGAAAACTACATTGTTCACTCTGACTTGGGGGGAGCTGGTGGCGAGGTATTGCTTTCTCAGAGGAACAGATGATTGGGGCCCCTCCGCCCAGCACCTGCATCAATGACGTCTCTTGCACAGAGGTCCTGACAGCTTCCGGCTGTCGCTCTGCCCCACTGACTGTACAGTTTCAACAGAGGTTGCATCTAACACTTTTTGAAAGTACAGCTGGAATTACAACACGTTTAAAAAATAAATAGCTTAATGATCTTCCCACTATACTATATTGTAGAAATACAAATTTGGAGTACTGTGAGAATTAAAAACATGGACTTCAAATCATCGGGCTGAACAGAATTACCTATTCTGGCAGGATTCTCAAAAGGCTGGCCTGGAAGAACTTTAACATCCCCCTCCCTACCACTGTCTCCATCAGACCTTCCAATTAGATTAAACTCCAATTAATTAAAAGAACAATGGCAAACGTTTATTGGGCGTCTAGTTTACTCAGCGTCAGGCACAGTTCTATGCACTTTATATATGTTCACTTACTTACGCCTCACAACAACCCCAGGAAGAAGGTGCAATATCATCTCCATCTTCCAGGAGAGGAAACTGAGGCACTGAAAGGTGAAGTAACTTGTTTAAGGTCACACAGTAGCAAGTGGCAGCGCTGGGATTAGTCTCTGCCAGTCAGGCTCCTCCTCTCTGCCACTGCAGGAACCCTTTTTTCAATATGGACAGTAAACACTGTCTCACTTTATAAAGTATAAATTTTAAAACATCTTTAGAAAACATTAGAAAAACATGCAAAGTAAAAAAAAAAAATTGTTCTTGTTTAGCAAACACAACCTCCAGATTTGTCCCCTCATACCCCTTGTAGCCTGCCAGCCCTGAGCCTTTCCTGTTTAGAAATTCTGGAGAACGCCAACACTTTAATTCTGTCACTTTTCCAACATTTACTCTAAACTTCCTCAGCATTGTTTTCTGGTGAAATAACCAAAACGCACGCATTCAATGCAACCATCACCCAAAAGCCTATTAACAATCAGCAAAGCTGTTCCTACCTATTACAACGCCATATTTAACAAGGGCAAGTCACAGATAATAAAAAGACAATTGAGCTGAGAACTGATAATTCCAGTCTTTGCAGCTGTCATGAGTCAGTTTAAAAACAAATTCACATGAGTGATTGCTGGGCTCTTTATAAACATGGTACCTGCCAGGAAGCAGTTCCACTTTCTCTTCTCTGGACTTTCTGTCCTCCGATAGATGCGGACTCTGTTAAGCCTCAGGTTTTACAATGCTTTTATGCACTTCTATGTTTTATATGCTTCTCAGGACAATCTTCTGTGGACGATAAAAGAAAAGTCTCTGAAAGGTACTAGAAAATTAACACTTAAGGAGTTAAGTGAGTTTTTTGTTGTTGTTGGTTTTTTTTTTTTTTTAGTACCAGAGATCAGCATGGTATAGTCTAACAGAAACAGGTTTGAATTCTGGCTTTGTTCCTCATGAGCTGTGCAGCCTTGGACAAATTACTGAACCTCTCTGAGTTGTAGTTTCCTCTTCCGTAAAGTGAACTAATTATACCTCCTTTATAAGGTTGTAACACTTGGTCAAAAGCAGGCACACAAGAACGTTACTTCCCTCTCCTTCTCATTGTCAAAGCTGTAAAAAGTGAAGTTAGTTTCAAAACCAAGGAGCACTCCTGAGATTCCATTTTTCATTTTAATTTGGCACGTGACCATAAAAGTTCCCGAGGGACTCTCACTTTCAGATGCTTCTGGAAAGCATTACCATACGGAAGGCTTCTAGCTCTCAAGGGGGAATGGGGAAATCTATGGGGAATGGACATTCAATCCAAAAAAACCTCTCTCTCAAAATGAAATTGTATTTGTATCCAGCGAAACAAACCCACAAATCATTTCTGTGAATGTGAATTTTACAGGTCACCTTCCCTCACAATTTTTCCTTTACTAAATCCCTGATAAAAATAAAATATGCTACTGGACATAAAACGGAACGAATGTTGATCATTAAAGCCATTTCCAGTCAAAAGTCAAGAGCCTGCAATATGCTCCTCAAAAACACTAAATTGTTCCTAGGCTCCACGTGACGAACCCGGCCATGAGTAACACACGTTGAACATGACTCGTGAGTAACAGGAGTTGAGCGGATTCCCTTTCTCCAGAAAACTATCCATGGGGTGGTGTGATTTGCCAGAGAGAGAGGCCTGGACCGAGAGCCCTCTCGCACCCAGAGGTGCCGTGCTCTTCCACCGTGGGTGACTGTGTCCAAATGGGAATGGTGACACTGTCCCTTCAAAGATGCTCCTTTCTGTTTTCACCTAACAGGATACACCGATAATTTGTTCATTAGTGGGAAGAGCTGGATTAGACAGCTCAAGGGTACGGCTCAGCGTGTTTCAAGGAAGGGGCTCTGCGAGCTGATGCGGAGAGAGGATTTATCGCCAAGGCTGCTCCCAGACCCCATAGTTAGATGAGGAAATGAGCCAGAGGCCGTAAGACTCACTGACGGCCAAGTCACGGCTTCTCCTCAGGTCAATCATCCGCACTGCAGAGAACCAGCCTTACCTCGGGCATCAAGAAGGCCACCCTCGGGGCACCCCTACCAACCCTTCACTGTGCACTTGGGGCCACCTGGGAGCTTTACAGGAATGGCCACCCTTGGGTCCCCTGCCCGCGGGGCTGACTTCACAGGTCTGGGTGCAGCCAGGGCTCCTCTCTGATTGTTAAAAATCACTCTCCAGCTGATGCCAATATGCAGACAAGTCTGCAAACCATGACCCTGGGCTCTTCTGCTTTCCAGGCTACCTGAGCCACTAGATCCTATTCCCTTTGTGAATTCTTTTCCTTTTTTTCCTAATGAAAGAATAAAAAAAAAATGTACGAAGTCATAAATTTTAAACTTTTCTCAAGAAAGTTTGAGGTCAGAGTCCTCGTTGTGAATTCACCACCCTGCCCTGCCTCCACAATAAAGACTACAACCCAATCGAAGTGATTAGAGCACAGAAGATATTCCTCAGCAGAGCGTAAAGGGTGCCCCTTTCATAGAGGGTGTGAAGGGAGACGCATCAAGATGTTTCTGGAGGGAAAAAGAAGTCTAAGAAAGCTTCACTGCCTTGGATAGCCTTACAAGAGTTTTCCCAACTCTCCAACCTCTTGACTTCACTGGGCTCTTCCTCCTTGACTCATCCCTGTAGCCTTGTTACAAATCACTCACTCTTAGACAAGGTCCTCCCTCTCTCCTCCATTCTCCAGCAGCCTCCTGCCTGCCACAGGCTGCCTCTGTCCCCCACTTCCACCCCAGGTTTCTAGGTGGACGCTCACTGCCAACGGTGTGACCCATAAATACCATTGGGGCAGCAGTGAGCGAGATGGGTGGGGAGAGAGGGTGTGTCTAGAGGTCTCTCCAGGCCTGGTTCCTGCCTACTCAGCCATCCTGATACAGGTGGGACCAGGTGATAGGAGCTTCTGAGTCTGGCCGGCAGCCAGACATACCCCCAGCTCACAGGGTGGACTTGACAAGGCAGCACAAAACAGGAAAACAAGAGACGTAAGGTTCTAATCTCACCTCTGCCCTTCACTAGCTCCCTGACCTTAGGCAAGTAACAGAAACTTTAGAGTCTCAGTTTCCCCATCTGCAAAGTGGAAACTAATGTTTGCCCAGTGTTTTAGTCCATTCAGGCTGCTATAACAAAAATGCCATACACTGGGTGTCTTAAACAACAAACATTTATTTCTTACAGTTCTGGAGGCTGGAAGTCCAAGATCAAATTTCCAGTAGATTCAGTGTCTGGTGAGAGCCTACTTCCAGGTTCACAGATGGCCATCCTCTCACTGTGTCCCCATATGGTGGAAGGGGCAAGGCAGCTCCCTGGGGCTTCTTCTGTAAGTGCAGTAACCCTATTCATGAGGGCTCCACACTCATGACCTAATTACCACCCAAAGGCCCCTCCTCCTAATATCCTCATACTGTGGGGATTAGGATTTCAACCTACGAATTTTGGGAGGACATAAACATTCAGTCCATAACAACCAGACTCTTCACAAAGCTTTTTGACAAGAAGTGCTCAAATTTAAATACAATATAAATTCTCTAAATATTCATTGAGTCTTCTATGAGTTGAACGTTGTCTGCCACTGGCAATAGACAGAGGAAAAAATGTCACTGGCTTCAAGAGGTACAGTACATTCTGGAGGGGAGGCAGAGACATGCAGGTAAAACTACACAATTCAATGTAATAATCAGTGTGCTGGTTGAAAAGCCTGCCACGGGAAACCCAGACAAGGGAAAGTTTAAATATGTCCCCGAGATAGGGGTAGGAAGGGTAGGGGAATAAAGGTAACCGCAAGAGTGATAAGATCTAACACTTATGGAGCTGTATATGTCAGGCTCAGTTCTAAACACATTATGTATATAGTAATTTCAGGCGAGCCTCAAAACAGTCTTGTGAGGTAGAATGGTATTGCTATCCCCATTTTACAGATGAGGAATCTGAAGTTCAGAGAGTGCTATGGTTTGAATGTGTCTCCTCAAAATTCAAGTTGAAATCCTAAACCCAATGTAATAGTATTTGGGGGTGGGGCCTTGGAAGGTGATTAGGTCATGAGGGTGAAGTCTTCATAAATGGGATTGCTGCCCTTATAAAAGAGACCCCATACAAGTGATATAATATTCTCTAGTTCCATCCATTTTGCTGCAAATGGCAATATTTTATTCTTTTTTATGGCTGAGTAATACTCCCGTGTGTGTACATTACACCTTCTTAAGCCAATCATCACAATATTGTAAATCTATACTTCAATAAAAATTAAATAGACCCCACACAGTGAGAAGACTGCTGTCTATGAACCCAGAAGTAGGCTCTCATCAGACACTGAACTTGCAGGTGTCTTGATCTTGGACTTTCCAGCCTCCAGAACTCTGAGAAATAAATTTCCATCATTTATAAGCCACTCAGTCTATGGTATTTTGTTATAGCAGCCTGACAGACGGAGAGTCAGTCATTCAAAGTCCCATGACTAGTGAGTGGTAGCTCTGGGCTTTGGACCTGGGCTTGACCTCAGGACCTGGATCTTCAGTTTTTGATGACACTTCCTCCATTGTACCTGTGAAACCATATCCCAGCTCCCAAGCCATTGCCCGGCCAAGGGAAAGTCAGACACACCTTCCTCTGTACTTCACACGTCTTTATTCACACAGCTCTCTAACCCTCCCATCCTATTATCATTGTTTTTGTGTCTGTTCACACATGGCCCGCACCCCCATTAGTTTGGTGGTCCTTAAGGGCAGGAGCAGAATGCATCAAGTGTCTCGTAAACAGCTGGTATTTAATAAATGTTTTCTTAATGGGTGAAAGAAAGAACAAAATTATTCTAGGTTTCAAAACACAGGCAAAAACTCACTGGGTAGTTGGAGGGAAACTTCCTCAAAGTAGAGGCAGTAACTTACTCACTCTTATATCCCCAGAACCTAGCACTTATAGGTGCTGCGTAAATGTGTAATAAACTCTGGGCAGAGGAAACAGCGTGAAGAAATCCAGAGAGATTTAAGGCTACACAGTGAATATGGGTAACCTGGCCAGGATGAATCAACTAGCTGGGATGTGTGGGAACAGGGAAGTGCTTTTCAAACTATCCTTGGCGAAAGATCAGCTTTTCGGTTTTATTTCTAATTCACCATCGACCAATACTTTTATAAGATGCAATAAAAAGAACTGATAGAAAAATGAAATATAAAATGCAAGCCAAATTTTTCATTAGATTCAGGAGATGTAAAACTTGCTATGAAAATGTCTAAATGTGTTCTCTCCATGTGGGTACTTAGCTAGCGTCGGACCATTAGTGAAGAGTCTGTCCGCACAGCAAGCTTTGTGCGGCACTGAGAGGGTGGGAGGATGAGGTGCAGAGCAGTAGGGAAGGTGAGCTACAGTCATGGTATCAAGGACTGTGGGTTAATAATGTTCATGGAGGGCTTTGTGTGTGCCAGGCACTGTCCTAAGTGCTCCATGCATATAACTCATTTAAATTCCACAACCTATCTGTGAGGTTGGTGCTTATTACACCCATTTTAGAGATGGGGACACTGAGGCACAAGGCAACTAAATAACTCTTCCAAGATTCCAGAGCACGTAAGAAGCACAGGCAGCCTTGAACCTGTACAGTGTGAAGCCTTAACCACTAGCCTGTGATGCCTTTGGGGAGCTGCCAGACAGGAAGTGACATATTCAAACCCATGTTTTAGAAAAATCACCCTGGTGGCAGCGTGCAGGGGCAAGGTCAGTTAGGAAGCCACGGTGACAATCTGGACGAGAGGCAGTGGGGGTAGAGGAGAGCAGACCAGGCATGCGGACTAGTTTGGAAGTGGATGTGGCAGGGTATGGTGGAGGCCAGGGGCATCTGAGCTGGAGGGAGGGGAAGAGGAGGGAGGGGTTTCAGAGGACTCAGGGGTCCAGAGCTTGGCATCCTGGGTGGATGGGGATGTCTACAGACTTAAAGAAGGCAGGAAGAAAAGCAGGCTTTGAGGGCAAGATGATGAGGTTGGTTTTCAAGAAGAGCCTAAGATAATCTGCAGTTGTGTCTTGGGAAAATGCTGCAGACTGCAATCTTAGAGTAGTTTACTGCATTCAGGTAGCTACTATTTTTACTCCAGTTCTGCTAAACCACTCTCCTCCTCTTCTCCCTTCCCCTTTGCCCCAGTTACACTTAAAATAGTTTAAAAAGCAGAAATTCCCCAACGCTAACTCTCCTCCCTTTAAAAGCCACACACAGTATGTAAAAGTGTTCTGGTCACCAATTCCAATTTGTGGCGGAGGCTTCCAAACTACCAAGCAATTCTTGACACCAGCTGACTGTCTCAATTTTGACATATCTACCTGGAGATAGCATCGGATTCCACAGGTTAAGGGCTCAGGGCGGCTCACAGAACTTAGAGAAACATTATACTTACTAGATCACTAGGTTTATTATAAAAGGATATGACTCAGGAAGAGCCAGATGGAAGAGATGCAGAGGGCAAGGTGCAGGGAAAGGGCACGGAGCTTCCATGCCCTCTTGGAGGGGACCATTTTTCCCATAGCTCCACTTGTTCATTAACCGGAAGCTTTCCTAACCCTGTCCTTTTGAGTTTTTATGGAGGCCTCATTACATAGCTACGACTGATTACATCACTGGCCATGGGTGACTGATTCAACCTTCAGCCCCTCTCCCTGCCCTGGAGGTCTGAGGGGTGGGACCAAAAGTTCCACCCTTCTAATCACATGGTTAAGTCCCAGGAAAACATCCCCCATCCTTAGGTGTGGTCCCAAAGTCACCTCAATAACAGATCAAAAGACACCTTTATCGCTCTCATCACTTGGGAAATTCCAAAGGTTTCAGGAGTTTTGTGACAGGAACTATACAAAGATCGTATATATATTTCTCATTGTAAGTCACAATATTGTTCACAGCTGTATCCTCACAGAGTTGGTAACTGATAAATACCTGTTGCATGAAAAAAGATCTTTTTTGTGTTTACTGAAAACTGGAAAAAAGGATGAAGAGAGAGGACCTTTCTCCTTGATAAGCTAAACAGTTAAGAGCAAAGAAACATCTGAGTACAAGAGAGACACATCTCAGGGCAATGCCTCTTCCCCTGTGTTCCCTTCCCTTCCAGGAGGCCACCACCTCCAGCCCACACACCTGGTGGACACCGGGACAGGTAATATGGTGCCACAAAGAGCACTGACTGCAGAGCCAGCAGACCTGGATTCAAAGCAAGATGCCACCACCACTTACTACTGCTGAGCTCCTAAGCAGTATTCAACCTCCCTGAACCTGCTTCCCCACCTGTAAATGGAGCCAGTACTGCCTACTTCAGAGGGCTACTGCAAGGCCTGAGAAGTGTGTAAAGGTCCTAGCACATGTCGGCACATAGATGTCACTCAAGGAGTAACTATCACCATCACTGTCATCAAATTAGCTGCCCGCACACTACACTCTCTCAATTAGTGTTTGTCAAGTGCATCTAACTGGGAGAGTAACTTCAACTGAAGTTAAAGGTGATGGGCATTATATGAGCACTGTGATCATACTATTAATTATAATAATAATAGTTAATGCCTGAGCACTTACTATTGACACCCTGAATGCTTTACATACATTAGTAGCTCTTTAATTTTTAAACCAAAGATAGTATTTAATCAATTCTAAGAAACATATTCTGTTCACATTTTAACATCCCTGATAGTAGGATGACTGCAGTAGTCAGAATGGCGCCCCAAAGATGTCCCTGCCCTAATCCCTGAAACCTATGAATGTTATGTCACACAGCAAAAAGGACTTTGCAGATGTAGTTAAGGGAGAGTAGGCTGGAATATCCAGGTGGGCCCAATCGAAGCAAATGAGCCCTAAAAGCAGAGAACTCTCTCTGGCTGGAAGCAGAGGGATGGAGGAGAGGGGGCGTCAAAGAGATTCCAGGCATGAGAAGGACTCATCACCTGAGATGTAGGGTCCAAGTGCAAGGACCCAGGAGAGGTCTCTGAGAGCTGAGAGTGGCCCACCGCTGACAGCCATCAACGAGGCAAGAACCTCAATCCTACAACTGCAAGGAACTGGATTCTACCAACAACCTGAACGACCCTGCAAATGGATTCTTTTCAGAACCTCCCAATAAGATTTCGGACTTGTAAAACCCAGAGCAGAGAAACCAGCTAAAACCGTGATGACTTGTGATGTCAGAACCGTGAGATAATACATGTGTGTTGCTTTAAGTGGCTGAATTTGTGGTAATCTGTTATGGCAGCCATAGAAAACGAACACATTCTTAGGATTAATGGGAGCCACAGCTGAATTGGCGGCAATTTCCCTTTTCTTTCTTAGCGGCTCATAAAATAACGGCACATCTCATAATTGACAGCACCTTAGATTTGTTGAAATATCGTGTCATTACCTTTATTCTGCAAATGGGAAAGCAGAGGCTCTTCGAGGTCAGGTGACTTGCCCAGGTGAATCAGACTGCAAGCCTGAGCTCTTAAGCCATCACGCACAGCGTCAGAGGGTGCACAAGGGCTGGAGCATCCTGCCCAAAGGCCAAGGAATGGCTAACGTGACCCCCAGCCCGGGCCCCTGGCTAACACGGGATCACTAACATGGTTGACCGCAAAGACCCAGCCAGGTCCAGAAGGCGGCTACCCTCAGCAGCATTCATTTATCCACTGATGGAGCGCTCCAAGGTGCAGATACCCTTCTAGGTCCTGGGCTAGAACAACAGACCAAGAGCCTGTTCTTACAGAGCTGAGACTACAGTGCAGGAGCTCAGCACTACAGCGACAGGAGCACTGGAAGGAAAACAAAGCATCCAGAGAGCTGAAAACCCAACTTCACAAGGTAATAATCCACACATTTTGGAGCTCAAAAGAGAGGTTTTTGATCTTCCACTGGGGGTGGAAGATCATAGCGTCCTTTCTAGAGATTTCATGGGCCTCTTCTAAATGTGGGAATTCTGAGAAGGAGAATTTGTTGTGGTGCTGGGGTTTTGCCTGTTTTGGTTTTTTTCTCTTTTTTTTGATGGAGATGGAGGCTAACTTTATACAGGACTGCCTCATTTGAATTTCTAAAAGCAAAAAATAAAAAAATAAGCCACACACAGTCATCTTTTCCCTCAACCAAAATTTCTCTTTCGGTGGATTTCATTTTTAAGAAGATGAAAATTAATTTTATATTAAAAAAGCATCCCAAGAGCTGACTGAGAGAGCACCTCAAAAAGAAGGGGCTGGGCTTCCCTGGTGGCGCAGTGGTTGAGAGTCCACCTGCCGATGCAGGGGACACGGGTTCGTGCCCCGGTCTGGGAAGATCCCACATGCCGCGGAGCGGCTGGGCCCGTGAGCCATGGCCGCTGAGCCTGTGCGTCCGGAGCCGGTGCTCTGCAACGGGAGAGGCCACAACAGTGAGAGGCCCGCGTACCGCAAAAAAAAAAAAAAAAAGAAAAAAGAAAGATGACTCTGTGGAACTCCAACCCTGCACCCTTCGTCGAACCCTGAACTCTGGCCAGTCTCTTTACCTTGTACTTTTACTTCCCTCTTTTCTTTCACCCTGGAAATAAGAGTAGACAGCTCTCTGATGGTTAAATCAAAGGGCGAACAGGAGCCCTATTCAGCAGGTCAGCAGGTACACACACAAAAAAATGTGGCATGTATGACCTTTCAGGAGATGCATATGAAAGGAAAAATATAGATTTCTTAGAAGATTTTGCAGGAAATGCTATTGGAGTTTATATATTCTCAATCTCTCTTGTTTTTGTTTGAGAGGGAGAAATTCTAGACTAGAAGGTCATCTTCATAATGGTTTTGGAGAAGCCGCAGTTTAATGATACCATTAGCCGAAAACTATTTATAAATCAGACATTAGCAACTGGCATAAAACCCTACTTTCCACTTCTCTCGAATTTGCACTGACAATTTGGCAGCCCACTCTACCCTTGGGCCCAAAAGAGCTATCACATTCTTAAGTCTGTATTTTAGAGATTCTGACAGTGGTTTAGGCAAGAGGCTTAGCTTCAGGAGGAAAGGTCAATAAACGCCCACGGGGGGATCGGCAGGCCTGGACTGCCCACAGGAGAAGATGTACAAACAGCCCCAATCCTCTCACTCACTCACAATTCGAAAAATTTAACCAACCCTAATTACCATTTCTCATCAATGAGATTAGCAAAAATAAAAAGAGCTGACACCCTCCGTGCGTTGGGGCTATGGGGAGACAGGCCATCTGATACGCTGCTGAGCAGAGGGCAAAATGAGCCAACCCTTCCCAAGGGGCTGACAGGGCCCTGCGAGTCAGCAGTCCCGCTCCTGGGAATCAATCCTCTAGGTCCACCCGCACAAAAGCAAGATGAAACCTTTATTTGTTGCAGTGCCGTGGGTAATAGCGAAAGACTGGGAACAATTCAAAGGTCCAGCCTTAGGGGACTGGTCGAATAAACCATGCTACGTCTACACAATGGAAAACGAGCGTGCTGATAGAGATCTCCAGGACAGACTGCTAATTTTAAAAAGCAAGACACAGAACAGTATATATACCACTTTTTGTGAAAGAAAGGGGAAGCATTAAATACATACACACACACACACACACACACACACACATGCACACTCTCGTTTGCTCGTATTTACAAGTTGCAGCCTGCAGAGAATGTGGAAAAGGCTTGGATGGGAGCAAGATTTCTCAGTGTTTACCTTTTTATATGGCGGTAAACCATATAAATACGTTACCAATTTTTTAAAAATCAAGAGGTTGTATAAACCATTTTTCACAGGAGTGTGAAGAATAGGACAATCCCAGCTTGGAAGAGACAAAGCTGAGGAGGCTTCTGGGAAACCTGGGTTGAGGCAGGTGAATTCTCACGTTGGCATCAGTAAATCAGAGGAACCTGGATCCAGAGCTCAGGAGGCGCGCATGGAGAGGTGGTCTCTGCCCTGTGTGATATCACCTGCTGGGTGTGGGTGTCCCTGAGCCCCTTGACATTTATTACAGCAGGAGAAGTCAGAGAACTGGAGGTGAATGGGAGGCAAAGGCAGAAACATGAGGATTCCCTCCCAGGCAGCATGCCAGGCACATTTACTTGCTTTCTGGATTTGGACAGTAATGGCTGAAGCATGCTGCTCATCAAATATTTATGTCAAAAAAGAGGGCAAAGCATGTGCCGGAATATTCTGCTTAATTCAACAGAGAGATATTCCTGAAAAGTTGAGAATCCTGGAATTTTGTAAAATCAAATCATATCATAAATGCAACAGGTAAGTTTGCTCTCTCAAGAAATTCTGTGAGGGACTTCCCTGGTGGCGCAGTAGTTAAGAATCCGCCTGCCAAGGCAGGGGACGTGGGCTCGATCCCAGGTCCAGGAAGATCCCACATGCCATGGAGCAACTAAGCCCATGTGCCACAACTACTGAGCCTGTGCTCTAGAGCCCGCGAGCCACAACTACTGAGCCCACGTGCTGCAACTACTGAAGCCCATGTGCCTAGAGCCCGTGCTCCACAACGAGAAGCCCGCGCACCGCAATGAAGAGTAGTCCCTGCTCGCCACAACTAGAGAAAGCCCGCACGCAGCAGCAAAAACCCAACGCAGCCAAAATAAAGAACGAAAGAAGTTCTGTGGGAAATCCTTATTAGGAATTGTTATCTCCTGCTAGTCCTGTTTTGGGAATCTGAGTTTGCCTGAAGAAAGCTGCATTTAACCAGCCTAAATGGGAAAGGCGTTCACGTTTCTGCACCTTTGGGCATTTTTCACAAGGTGTGGCCTCTACATAAAACAGCAGAAGGCCAAGGTCCTAAGTGCAAGCCAGCACCTCTATGCACAGAACCACTGTCTTAGCAGTTTGACCCACTAAACATGGCTGATCCTACCTGCTGTGCGGATTGCCCCTCAGGAGGGGAGCCAAGAGGAGGTTAACTCTGAGAGTCTGCTTTCTAAAGGATCAACCTGAAACAGAGGCATGCAAGCAGCAGCTGGCACTGCAAGGGACACAGACAAACCCCCTTCCTCAGCTGTCAGTGGCTTTAGCAACAAGGCTCCCCACTTCTTACCCTAAACTAGAAAAGTCTTTCTACACAAGAAGCAGCCACTCATAGGTAAATTCCAAAGGCTCCTGCAGCCAGTGTCCTTTGCATCCTGTCCCCAAGAGGAGGGCCCACAGCTGGTCAATAAACACCATGGATCCCTTTGTCCATTCCCAGGAGGCACCACTGCAGAAGCCCTGCAGGTACCAGGCAATGCTGAGCACGTTTGTTGGTGCTGGACTCAGAGTAAACAACGCCAACGACCCCTCAAGTGCTGGGCTTTACCCGCCCCTTAGGAAATGATGAACTAAAGAGGAAGAAGCCTGTCACAGGGAACACGCACCACTGAATGTGCCTTTCCTAGTAGATACCATCACTTTTACTTTTGATTAAAAAGAACACTGGCTCATCCACTTCACTGGCACACACTACAGAGAATGTGGTTTTATTCCTTCATTCCACTGGCGTTTATTAAGTACCTACTACGTGCCAGACTCAGCCAGCTCATGTCATTTTGCGGGTTATTGTGGCTGCTTATTAATCTGTGCTGCCAGATTGTGCCTTTGTGTGACTTAGGAAAAGGCCACCCCTCCAAGTGCACCAGCCTTGCAGGCTTGACGGAGTCAGAATGAAGTGCCCCCTCCTCCTGGCAGAGGCAGTTCTAGCCCAGGACACATAGTTTTTGGAGAGATCTGAGCCCCACTTAACTTCCTTGGCCAGCTAGTCTTGTGCAGTGAACAATCTGTACAAGAGTTCAAAGCAGCCCTGTCAAGAAGTCACAATCCAACTCTTCTGCTTCTTGGCCAGACATTCAACCTTCCCCTGACAACTTGTCTGAGCAGCCAATCATGACCTTACACGCCCACATGAAGCCTCATGGTCTAATGTGCAGGTCACGGTCTAACATTGCAAAAGGTCTGGGTAGTTCAGGTACAGGACAGGCACCAAGTCTGCTGGCTTCAACACTTTTCCAATTTGCCTGAGGTTCTGGTTGAATAAACCTGGTGTGATGGTTTCATATCAATAAAGTCCTCACTACGCCTCGATAAAGTCCAAGCAGCTTTTGGATCCTGATCCCTCTTTCCGTCCTTAGATTTGTTTAGCTCACACCGAGAGCTAAACTGCCATCATTCGTCTCTGAAAAGCAGGCAAACTTTGAGGTCACTGCAAGCTTGGGAATCTTAGTCAAAGGGCTCCAGTGCAGGGGGGCTAAAGGTTTCATGTCCAGTGCTCAGGGACATCTTGGCTGGTAGCATCTGTAGCTAAGTAGAAGCCTGATTATTCTACATGGGTGAAGTTAAGATTCTACCCCCACGGGCTCATGTGGGTTTGCACACGGCCATTGGGGATGAAGGCAATGCTCTCTACGTGGCACGCAAGCGCGGCGATGACCACTGATTCAGAGCCCACCCGGGGAGCATTTGTGATGACAGCAACCCAAGTTAAATCAGAACTTACGCTCCTCTTCTCAGTCAACCACGGGGATACTATGTCAGTTACGTGACACTGACTGCAAGAGGAATGGTAGTCTATTCTGTAAGAAAGCAAATGGAATATAAGGCCTCTCGACCCTCTGGCCCCAAAGTCACGTGCTTACAATCAATGAATGTGAAAAATTACAAAAGACTCTTAGCAACTGATTCACTAAAGCAGACCTAAAAGAAAATCTTCTTTCAGCTACTAATTCTCCAGCAGAGGTGAAAATATCAGAAGTCTTTTAACAGTCTACAACACCCTGGTTTTTATTATACAGTAATCCTCCAAAATACAGACCCATTAAGAGAAGACAAAAACCCCCCTTGTCAGGGGATGGCAACCAGACATGGTTTAATTTAATTTTTAATTAAATTAAAAAATTTTAAATTTTTTAAATTTTGCAAAAAAATTTCACTTTTACGACACCCAATAAAGCCTGACGCAATAAACCAGACATTTAAGTGACTCTAGAAATGATTTTCAAGAGACTGGGCACTAAATGGAATAATCCACCTAGAAGTAATCTTCAGTCAAATCACCTCCACCCTCTGCCCTGGGTCCAAAGCACCGGCCTAACCGCTCTTCCCTTTATTCCTGAGAGAGAAGCGGGGAGACAGGACCTGTCGGTGGGAGCTGGCTCTAGAGCAGGACTCAGCTGGTGGCCCCATCTCCGCTCAAGGCCCTCTTGGGGAATCCAGGCATGGGAGAGACTGACTCTACAGATCCCTTCAGGCCTGCTGGGTCTCTGAGGCAATTCTGGAAGCTTCGATTTGACTTCTATGGCTGCAGAGGGCAAGAAGCCCAATGAGCCCAATGGCAAGGCACTGGTAATACTCCTCAGGCCGGCCATCTCACCCCCAAGAGGAGCCCTCTCCTCCTGTTTCTGTTGGTTTGAGTTACAGCTTCTAAACGAAACTCCTCCATAAGGAAGCACCTTTAGCTGGAAGCACCTCCACTGCAGCTCCCTGGCAGAGCTCTTAGTGCCCAGTATATGGAGTCAGAACAACTCTGGGTCACATCCTCATCTTGCCGCTTAGGGAGCCTCAGCTTTCTCACCTGGGCTGCTGTGAGGACTGGTCAAGATCATAAATGTAAAGGGGTTAGACTGGGGCCTAGGATGTAGAACAGCTCCATAAATGGAGTCACACGACTGTGCTGAAGGTATATTTTTTTACCTATTGAACTCTCCCATTAAACTAATGGCAGGTATGTCTTCTTTGTGACTGTCTTAGAGGCCTCTGACACGCGGCAGGTGCTGTATACACACAGCTCCTCGATGCAGGGCTGGGACATGAGGGATCTGGGAAGTGACAGTTTCCATAAAGTCAAGGTTGGTGAACTGCGTCTGCAGGCAAACCCAAATTTCAAACATCTCTTAATTAGATAAACCTGCAAACTTCCAAAAGGGCCTCTCTTTTACTGCTAAATAGTTCTCACATGTAACTCAAAGACCTTCGATTGCTATGCAAGCTGGTGTTTTTTCTAAAACAAAACCAAAATCCTGCTATTTGGAGCTAACAAAACCAAGTTTTATTGAGTAATTGTTACACCAATGGATTATCTTTTATTTTCTATACATGCTCATTGGCGAAAATATGGGGAGAAGCGCCACAATCCCACGATCCATTTGTCTGTACTTTCTTTTCTATGCATAATTTTTTTTTTTTTTTTTTTTTTGCGGTACGCAGGCCTCTCACTGTTGTGGCCTCTCCCGTTGCGGAGCACAGGCTCCGGACGCGCAGGCTCAGCGGCCATGGCTCACGGGCCCAGCCGCTCCGCAGTATGTGGGATCTTCCCGGACAGGGGCACGAACCCGTGTCCCCTGCATCGGCAGGCGGACTCTCAACCACTGCGCCACCAGGGAAGCCCATAAATTTTTTTTTTATTAGTTGTAAGTGTAATAATGCACTGTAACTGGGCACACCACCCTTCCCCTACTTAACCTAACCTAGGGTGGACTTCATGGATTATCGATTTTTTTTTTCAAGTTTCTAATAAGAAAGGAAAATGGGACTGAGATCTAGGAGAATTAATTTGTTGAACAAATGAACACTGCACTCCATTTCATATTTAAAAGACACAATGAGAATTGCCTGATTGTATTCTCTTACTTCTTAAGCACTGCTTGACAGGACTATATAAATTACTGAGCCTTTTTAGATTTGGGGGAAACATTAAAATTTCATATAGTTGTTTTCCTGTTAGAAAAGTAATGTATGCTCATAACATTTAGAAAATTTCAGTAAGTAACAATTTAATGTTAATATTTGTTGAGCATAGACTATGTGTCAGGCACTGTTCTAAATGCTTTAGAGAGATTAACTCGTTTATCCCTCCCAACACCTCACTGAAGCACAGAGGTATTAAGTAACTTGCCCACACGCTACACACCTAGAAGCATGAGCCTGGAATCCATCACTATGCTATGATGTTCTAAGAGAGAAAAGAATCAATAATTTATTCAATCGAGTCCTCCGCTGCTTCAGAGTATAATGTCATAGGCAAGAAATGATTCATAATAATACTGTACCCTTTACAGTTATTTAAAAATATTATAAGCATGATCTGAGTCCCTGTGGAACAATTAGTAAATGAGAAGTCATCTGTGGCACAAGCCACGATTCCAACTGGCCCAATTCTATGCACCTGACATGCATTAAGAAAACAACAGACACTTAAAAGGGTTTGTTTTCAAGATGGAAGCATTTTTTAAATTTTGCAAATGAGTCAATGACATGATGAGTAGATTCCCTGAATTAATAGAACACCCAGTCTCACAAAAGTTTACCATCAGTCACAACGCTTTTACAATACGTTTATGAAATGCCGCTAGTCCTTTCTTAAACATTTTTTAAAAAAATATTTATTTATTTATTTATTTTTTGGTCTCCGTTGCTGCATGCGGGCTTTCTCTAGTTGCGGCGAGCGGGGGCTACTCTTCGTTGCCGTGCACGGGCTTCTCATTGAGGTGGCTTCCCCTGTTGAGGAGCACAGGCTCCAGGCAGCGGGCTTCAGTAGTTGTGGCATGGGCTCTAGAGCGCAGGCTCAGTAGTTGTGGCACACGGACTTAGTTGCTCCACGGCATGTGGGATCTTTCTGGACCAGGGCTCGAACCCGTGTCTCCTGCATTGGCAGGTGGATTCTTAACCACTGCACCACCAGGTAAGTCCCCCTAAACACTTCTTGAGGCTTATCTGTTAGCACTGGACATCAGTACGTGAAAAATAACTGTATACTCCAGGTCACATTTTTTTCATACTTTAATTAAAAATCATACTAGGTAAAAGACAAATATTTCTGTTTCTGTTTAATGTCCTACCCAGGGCTAATAAGCATGACTATTTTAAATATAAATTCTCTTCAAAGTTAAAATATGAGTAATGAAATGATTGTCTGGCTCTAAAAATATTATACGACTGTAACTTCACACTAAAAACGCATTAAAACTGTTACTCCAGTAATCATAATTATTCATACCACTGTGGTAGAAACATGACACACATATGTAAACAACTATTTTAGATATTTTAGACAGATAGATGGATAGACATCTTGCTCTGTATATCTATAAAACCAGGTAACTTCTTTGGAATTTAATTGCTCTAGCATTCCAGAAGCTTTATCTACCTACCTATCTACCTACCTACCAATCTATCTACCTACCTATCTATCCATAAAATCAGGTACCTTCTTTACCTGATTTATTTGCTCTATCCAGTGTTTCCAGAAGGTTCAAACTGCCATCTTTTAATGTATCCAATAGCCGGCTGCTGGTCAGTAGATAAAATATCTAATAATTCTGAACATTATCTGTGTATTAGGTGCAAAATGTTTTCCAAATACTGTTTCATATACTTTCATAAAAACCGTCAAGACAGAGACCACTATCATCCTCATTTTACAAATCAGACTGAAAACGGTTAAATAACTAATATTCCCATCCACATCTGTCACACCAAAACCATACCTCAAACCACTGTTAGGCTGCTTCTCTTCCAAATCAGACTCCAGAAAAATTTGACTTCCACAACTTGCCTCCCTAAATTAAGCTTAAGCTGACATATAAAACTTAAAAAAAAACACCCAATAAAAATCCAACACAATAAATGACATAATTCCAAATCTGAAATTTTCTTCTCTCAGAAAGAGGTAAACAAAACTAATCTGATATTAGCTAGCCAGTTCTTCAAGTGTTTCGACTACGCAGATTTTGCTGTCGCAACATGACGACCACCCACGTCCTTCAACAAGTGACAACGTAAGCCCAACACCGCAAATCTCATTAGAGAGCTTTCAAATGAGACTGGAGCTTGTGACATTGAAAATTTTTAGAGTATTAATCTGTCCGGTTTCTTGTGAAACACAGATCCACATTTTTATGTATTTCTACACAAAGCTAAATGCTGTCCAGATTCAACACCTTCCTGAATTACCTGGGTTAAAAACAGTAAAAATACAACTGCATTTTTTTTTATAAGGCCTAAAGACGCAGCCCTTAGATTCTTCAGCATTTTTTGGACTTAAACCAGGGTTTTATGGTGTTAGTTTACCGTTAGAGAAGGCAAAGAGACTGAACGGTTGATCCCAAAGTCCTTTTATCACTTAAGTCTCTGTAAAACGTTTGATTACTTTAAAAAATTATGTGTGAATCATATGTTTGTTTATTGAAAACAGGTCTTGCTGACACATATACTTTTTTTTTTTTTTAAAGAATCAAAACAGCTCCTTACTTGAATGTGACTGTTTTGGCAACAGTTAAACGCAACCCCGTCATTCTAGCGCTGCTGGCCTTCCTGGTTCTCCTAGGTGAGGGCCGCCATCCTGCGATAATTTACACGCAGGGCTGCGAAGCACCAGCAATGGTGCAGTGTGGTGACTAGCACTTTCAAAACAAAGCCAAACTCGGCTTTTAAAGTAGAGAACACACAGACACAGTCCCTACCTCTGACAAGGTCCAAAAGATTCCTTATAGACAGTCTATTCAGACGAAGCTACAACAGCCCCAGGAAATATAAAGTGTCCACAAAGACAGTAGCGGGGCGGGGGAGGAAACAACTGATGGGAAGGAAGCTAATCATGTGAAGTTTGCCCAACTCCACAAGGTCTAATACATTCCGGTTTGTTTCCACTCAAAGCAGCCATTAAACGTGCCCTGACACGTGGGCGCGGGGGACCTCCCTTCTCGCCGGTTTTTGGCCATTTCCTTCTCTGTGCACTTGTTTGTATACAACCTCGCCCGGACAGGGGTGACCACAAGATGACAGGCCTCGGCAGTTCCTTCACTCAGATTTCTAGTTGCCCAAAGTTTCACTCCACGGCGGGGTTTTAACGAGAATCACGGGGTCCTTTTCGAAAGTTATGAATGGTTTAAGTCAAGTTTACAAGACACAAACGGAAGGCGAGGGACAAGTGAGTGTCGGACGACTTCAGTGACAGCGTTTTAGAATTAGCTTTAATTGATGTGCCCTAGTTAAAATTAAAAAAAAAAAGTCACTCTGATCCACGCAATAAGTGTCAGGGCAGTACTTTTTAAAATCACGCAAGACTCACGTCTGAGTCTTGACCGCCTCATACCATCCGCAAATACAGTCTCCAGGCCACTCACTGCTCGGGGGTCCCTCGCGGGATGTGTGATCTGAGTCGTCGCTGTGACCCGCTATTTCCCCGCCAGACCCCCAGCGCCGAGCGGGTTCCAGGTCTGCGCACACGCCGCCTAGTCCCCAGAAAGAACGGAAGAAAGTAGGGAAGAGGGGCGTGGCGCCCCGGTCTCCCCCAGTTGTCCGCCCTCCTCCCGAACCTGGCACCACCGCAAGCACGAGCGGGGAACGCCGGAGCCTTCCAGCCCCAACCCGGTGCGGAGCGCACGGCCGCGGGCAGACCAGGAAGCAAGCGAGCGAGCTGGGAGACCTCTCCTCCCACTCCCGCCCTCGTCCCGGGGGCCGCGCCCCCAGCCCTGGCCCCGCAGGGCCCCTGGCTTCCTGCGCCCTCCGACCGCCGCCCGTCGAGGGCGAGAGCGCCGTCTGTCTCCGGGTCTCGGCGTCCCTTGCCCTCCCTCCCCCATCCCGGTCTCCGGCGCCCAGTGCCCCGACCAGTCCCCGCCCTCCGGGACACTCTTTCCTCCTTCCTTCCTTCCTCCGTTCCCTCCCTCCATCTCGCTTCCCAGCACCGGGAACTCGGAGGCGGCTCCCGAACTGGCCAGCCGACGCCCCGCGCTGCGCCCCTGTCCCCTCGGGGACCGGACCCGCCACCTGCGCCCGCCGCTCGGTGCTCACTCGCCTGCCGGTGCGCTGCCCCTGCCGTCACCGCCGCTGCCGGGGACTCTGTCTCTAAGGGCTCCTGGAGACGACTCCGACCTCTCCTCCTGCTGCTCCTCCGGGCGGGCGCCGGCTCCGCCTCGCTCGGGTAGGCGGGGCGGACAGCCCGACGGGCGGGGCGGCGGCAGCCTCGGACTCCTTCCTCCAGGCCCGGCCCTCCTCCCTCCTGCCCAGACGCCCTGGCTGTTCCCTGGTTCGGCCGCCGAACCCGCGTCAGGTCTGGGCCGGCAGAGGGGAAGAGTTGGGAGCGTTGAAGTCTTGCAAACGGCTGGCTGCCTTGGACACCCCCAGTTTCCCTTCCCCGACTTCTCCGTAGCCTTGAAGTTCAAGGATTCTCGGGCCGCCCCACTTCACAGCCCTCCACCGGGTCGCTCTGACTCCTGAGAAGTTTCCTTCGCGTGCGAACGCTCGAACGCTCGGCAACTCTTAAGCCAGCCGTCCCTTAGGCCGCCAATACGCACGCCGCCAACCCCCTACACAAAAGTTAGGCTCTGCTCCAGGAATTTCTTAAGAAAACAGTCACAGTAAAATTTAAAGGGCCCTGGGGCCACAGAGAGATTTTGCTTTCCAGAAAATGGAGCTATAACTGCGGATTGTTGAATTTTTAGTACATCCACTCATCATGTGCATCCCCTCCATCTCTCGCCGTGAGATTTGTGTTTCCGAACGCCCAGTACCTAGTAGAGTTCTGCTTAATGAATGGATTCAGGGTGGGGTAGTTTGAAAAGCCACTTCTGTTTCCACAGGCTTCTGACTATTCGTATATAGAGCCATTCAACGAACACTCATTGAGCACCTGCTGTGTGCCAAGCATTGCAATAATGGTGATTGGAGAGACACAAAGATGAATCAGACGGGGGACTCACCCTCAAAAAGTCCAGCAAGAGTCAAAAAGTTGGATGTGCAGAAATCTTACCACTCAGTGGACTTCTTGCAGGTTCCTAGGTATCTGCTTTCTTGTTTGACAGGGTGGAGATAAAAGAGAAGAGAAGGCCAAAGCAGCTGACTTAAAACCAGTGTGGGCAGAGTCCAGACTTGAAATGGAGTCTTAAAGCGTTGGTGAAGGATGCCTGTGAGTTGAGTTTCACCAACTGAGGAGAAGTGAGGCCTAGGGAAGCCAGGAGCCAAGGATTGCAGTGAGGACATTATCTTCACTCTTTCTTCCCTCCTGACCCCTGCTCAAGTATCATTCTCGGTGAATCTTTTGACCAGGCTGTAGAAGGGGTACGGCGGGTATAGGAAGTCTGTGGTTGGATGCTTTGCCCCAGGACTGTGATTCTTGCAACCTGTGGATGGCGGTAGCTGTTGGTGTGCAAGCCACAGGCTGCCAGGGGAGCTCCTTATTCCCCGCTTGGTACAGTGGCAGGAAATGCTTGACTGATTCACAGACACTGACAGTTCCAGGAATACACTCTAAACAGAGCAGCCTGATGCCAGCTGGGACTGAGACCATCATACACTGGAGTTTGTATCTTTTGGCCACAGACTACAGAATCGACTCCTATAGCCCTACCACTGATTTGCACTTCTGGAGCCCTTTATCGTCTAGTAAATGCTTTCATGTATGTAATTCTCATCTGGAAACTGAGGCACCAAGAATTGAAGGGGTTTATTGAAGCTTTTCTAATTTAGTGCTATTCATAGTGTGGTCCACGGAACAATGACCATCTGGGAACTGTTACCCATATGTAATGGGATAAGCACAGAAATTGAAGGTGAGCATGTAAAAACTTTTATAGCAATTTGAGTAATTTTCTGCCTGTTGAAAGATGGCCTTGTATTCTGTATGTTTCTTTCATTTTTCTCGTTATCCATTTTGTATTTATCATGTTGGATAAAAGCATCAGCCTGCAACAGATTGAAAAGAAAATCCCACAGATAGTTTGAGATGCACTGATCTAGTCAGGAGCAAGGCAAGAACAATAAGAGCTAACACTTTCATGGCAGATGTTGCTTTAAGTGCTTAACATATATTAACTCTATTAATCCAACCCTAGCAGGTAGGCTCAGAGAGGTTAAGCCATGCAATCCAAAAGTGGCACAGCCAGAATTCAACCCAAGGAGTCTGACTCCAGACTGTGTGCTTTTACCCACGACCCTCCATCCAGTCGTTCTTTCTGCTCTGCTGTGTCCAAACTTCAGTCATTCACATTTCATCTACATATCACTGGGCCTCCTATATGATTTTTTTAATTTATATTTTCGATTGACTTACTTTTGTTATTTCTTACACATAGGATGCTTGCTGTTAGTAATCTCACCTGTGAAATCATGACTTTGATGAGCCAGCATCAGTCTCTTACTCTAGATCACATCAAAGTAGATGCTTAACACCAGCAGTTGCTGTCAGTGTTGTGCCATATCCCCTCTGATCCTTCTCCAGTTTCGTGCACACTGGCTCCAGGTGTGCATTCATTCCCATCACCTGATCCTGGCACCTGGGACTGAGACCATCATACACTGGAGTTTGTATCTTTTGGCCACAGACTACAGAATCGACTGGCACCTGCATGTCATTGTCAGAACACCACCCTCAGCTGCAGGATTTACTTTGCTGGCTCACAGGGCAGCTGGAAGTACCTGGGAATTGATGTTCCCCCATCCCCGCCTCAATCTTTAACCAGTGACTAAGGACTATGGCCACATAAATACGCCAGTTCCTTTGCTCTCAGTTGGAACAACTTCAGGGTGAATCTCCACTGTCTACAGGGCTCCCTACGAGATTGAGCGAAATTCTCTTCCCACTTCTGTGGGAACTGATGCCACATTCTTGCTTGTCCTTCTTACCCTTCCGGGACCTACTTCCCACTCCCCCACCTAGGAACGCATCCTAATCAGGACCAACTATATAATTTGCAGAGCCTGATACAAGATTTAAAAATGCTCATAAATCATTAAGAATTTCAAGATGGCAACAACTATTAAACCAAGTATGGGGGACATGTGTGACTACACAGGTGTGTGACTTTACAGGCTGCACAACAACGATGTAGGCCTGGATGCTAGTAAGTCATTTTCACTTTTCTTCTTTTAAAAAAATAAATTTATTTATTTTGGGCTGCGTTGGGTCTTCATTGCTGCAAGCGGGCTTTCTCTAGTTGAGATGGACGAGCGGGGGCTGCTCTTTGTTGCCGTGCATGGGCTTCTCACTGCAGTGGCTTCTCCTGTTTCAGGGCACGGGCTCTAGGCGCACAGCCCTCAGTAGTTGTGGCTCGCCGGCTCTAGAGTGCAGGCCCAGTAGCTGTGGTGCACGGGCTTAGTTGCTCCGCGGTATGTGGAATATTCCCAGACCAGGGCTCGAACATGTGTCCCCTGCATTGGCAGGCAGATTCTTAACCACTGTGCCACCAGGGAAGCCCTCACTTAAGTTCTTATCTCAGGGTCTGCTTCTGGAGAATCCCAAGCTAAGATAACAACTATTAAAGTAAAAGCCAGCGCATTCAAGTACTACCAAAATTATCTTGTATAATACACTGGTGGTCAGCATCCCACACCTTGGGAGCCCACCTTGTAGAAGGGTGGGTCATGTCAAGTTGTACAAAAAGAGCTTGAGCCACAGGAAGAGGTATAGCCGTTGAGAATGGTTTAGGTTAACAAATGATGGGGCAGAAAACGTGGGTTTTCTTCTCAATTCTGACATGGAATGATACACAAAGTGTGAATTTGGGTGGTATCTTAGATTGAGTTACCTGGAAACATACCTTGCATGAAGAAGACTTATGGGCGAGTGGTTAGAAAGATACACCTGTAAGGAAGCAAGGCTGGCAGGATAGGGCAGAGGACAAGGATGCCTCTCAACATGGTTACAGCTGGACCTGCAGTCCAGGGGGGACTGGAGGCAGGTGGTTCTTTAGAAATGGACCATATTGAGTCCAGTGTATTGGACTTTTGTATCTCCATATCCTGTACTCCTGGGAAGAGGTGTTGCATTAGGCAAAGCAGTTCATTAAGGGTAATGCGCACTGATGGACACAGCTGTGAGTGGTCAGGAACCAATATTCCCAGCAACTCGGGAACAGGTGTGTCACCCCTGAACAGGGGGTCTGGGAGAAGCTCCAGAGTATACACTATAGGTGGGTTATCTCCAAGGTCTCACTTGGGCTTATAGTCAGTCATAACTGGCATTCTCAGCCCATCCCAGGAGGACCTGACCCCTTGGTCTTCCATGTAGCACCTGGTCAACGCTTGGTTGCATTTTGCCTTCTTTATACTATGAACCTATTTAATTTCCAATTTGTTCTTTCTCCAGACTTCTTCAAAACTTTTTTCTTTCCCTTTCTGTTTTCTGCTCCAACTGTCTTCCACCCTCCCATGGCACTCGAGACAAATCAATCAATCAATCAGTTGCTTATGAAAGAGTGACGGTGTCGTGAAGTAAAATTTTATGCACGAGGCAAGACCTTTGAGATTAAGTCCTGGCTTTGCCACTAACAATCTGTGTGAATTTGGAGCAATCATTTCACCCTACTGGGCTGTGGCTCGTCCTTAAAATAAAGAGATTTACAATGGTCTCTAAAGTCCCAATTCTATGAAATTTAAACATTTTTTAAAAGATGGCTTTCTCTGCTATATAAGCCCTTATAAAGCAAGCAAGAGAAATGGTTTTAGAACTCAGGACAGCTGATTGTTTTTAAATTAATTACAATTCGTTGGTGAAGCTCTTCTTCTATGAACTTCTACTCAATAGTCAATAACAACACCCTAACTAAAGGCTCGGTCATAAGGAGATGGGGAAAGAGGAATGAAAGAAATGAGGCAAATCAATCAGTCTGTTGGCGATCAGGTCTCCACAGACTTCACAACAATTTATCTGGGATATCAGCGTTGCTTCCTAAGGATTTTATTTCTTCTAATGCACATGGCCACACTCTTTGCCTGAACCTGCCCTAAAAGTTATGAAGAGAGCTTCCTCCTTTTGAATAGGTTACCTGGGTAAGTTTTTCACAAACTGGTTTTTCTGCTCAGTCAGAGGCTGTCATCTTCTCATGTAGAAGTTAGGTCAGGGAAAAGCACCCACAGTCTTGGAAATCCCCACGTAACTTGTTGAAACACGTATCAGCAGAGGCAGGAGCTATGACCCAAACTGCGACTACAGATCAGTAGTTAGTTCAATGCAGTTCCACCCTCAAATGGATGGAAGCCTCCAGAGGCCTGGGTGGGAGTGGCCCAAAATTGAGTCACTAACTCAAGTTAGTTGATTACTAACTCAAAATTAGCTTTCTGGCTTATTACAGAGCTAGGCTCTCTAGCTCTGGAGAATGGAAGTCCCCAGACACTATTGTATAGAGGTCAAATGTGTGGGCTCAAGAATGAACAAATTTCCCATCATTGAAGGGGTTCAACCAGTGGTCAACTAGGAAGTAGAGATGTAGATGTTATCAAGGGAAGCAACCCAAACGTTCACCAGGGGAGATATATTACCTCCATCTAAAGCACTCTGTGAAAAGAGGTAGATCTAAATATATTCACATGAAAAGATGCCCCAAATATATTTTTGAGCATAGAAAGCAAGTTACAGAAGACCATGAATAGAATTTCCCACTCATGTATAAAAAAAGCATACACACACAAGCACAAATGTCTGTATGAGTATATCTGCAGTGATGTTTGGCAAAATGTTATAAGTGATTTTATCAAGGTGGTAGGGTTTTGGGTAACCTACACTTTTTTTATATTGCATGAATTTTTTACCACGAAAGTATAGCCTTTCTTTGAATAATGTGAGGTTTTTCCCCATACTAGAAATATATCTCTTTTCATATTATAAAAAGAAGAAAAAAGGCATTGTGTTGACCAGCAGTTGGCAAACTATGGCCAAGGGGGGCAGACCATCGGCCATCTGTTTTTGTGAATAAAGTTTCATTGGAACACCACCACACCCATTCATTTATCTATTGTCTTTGGCTGTTTCTACTTACAGAGCTGAATGGTTATGACAGAAAC
Organism: Globicephala melas; assembly: GCF_963455315.2. Lineage (NCBI taxonomy): Eukaryota > Metazoa > Chordata > Mammalia > Artiodactyla > Delphinidae > Globicephala > Globicephala melas. Next base: position 129,664,323 of record NC_083314.1, on the reverse strand, counting down.
CTTATGGGTCACAAGGCCTAAAATATGTATCTGCCTCGTTAGAGTTGTGGTAACCCCTGGTGCAGACAATTAGACTAGAAAACTTTTTCAGTATGGCAAATTGCAGCCTAGATCTTACTAGTTCTTCAGATTTTAACATATCTGACAAAACCCAAACATGGTCTGTATATTTTAAAGTACCTCCCAGTTCTGAGTAGTGATTAGGATAGCGCAGCAAAGAGACGACACATACTTTCCTTCTTCCTCCCCCTCCTTCCTTTCCTTCTTCTTTTCCTTCTGCTCCCCTTTTTCTCTGTCTGTTCCTCTTGCTGTTCCTTCCCATTCTTCCAATGAGATAGGGTAAGCAACGTCTTCTCCATTTTGCCCTCAGACACTGTCCCGCCTGAGCGAGGACTAGGTAGAGGACTGAGGTTCCTCTCTCCTTCTGGCTGGGTCTCTCCAAGATAAAATGATTGAGGAAGTTCTGGACAGAATAAACTATCCTGGAAGAGGAGGGTAAGCTCCCAAAGAATCAACCCAGACTTGGAGGAAAGAAAGCCAGGGGAGTTGTGGAGGATAGGAGACTACCAGGCTCCAAGGGGAAAGGCTGGGAACTGGACGGAGCAGATCCCCTCTCTCTCTCCCCGCATTCCTCCGTCACACTCTGCTCCAGTTTTCCTTCCTGCGTAATCCATCTGGTCTCCAGGTACACAGAGGAGGTTTGGGATGTTTCTCCTTCACCGTCAGTGGTACCCAGCATCAATACTCTCACTTACTGAAATCACACAAGCAAGGGTAGCTAGTGCCAGTCTGGCCATGCCAGGCCCTTGCTCATTGCCAGAATTTGGCCAGAAGAGCTGGATGGTGGCCCTGATGTGGGATGCGCTCAGATGCTAAGTAATTAAATGGTTCAACAGAAACATTCCCTTTGTCAACCACTCGCCCCAGACCTTCCCTGAAGAAAATATAAAGCCCCTGCAGTGTCAGAAAGAGAAGCAGCCTGGTAGATGATTAGATTATTGGTCCATCTATAGCCTACGCTACAGGGCTTTGATTCAGACACAGTCTAATAGCTGTGGACCTGTGAGCTAAGTTGTGATGGGAATGGAAAGTATTTTCTCTGGCACTCTGATAACAGACCTGTTCATTTCATTTAGCTTTATATTCTGGTGAGAATGGAAAAAACCAAGCCTGCAACCTCTGTGACTCCAATTTACACTGCATGGTTGTCAAAATATCTAAAATGTTCTTTTCAGAGTGTGGGGGAATCTCAGAAAAATGTGATAAAAATGCTGTTTTTTTCTAGTATTTCAGTATTACTCTAGAAATACTGAGATAATGGAATAATACCAACAACAATACCAGGATTTAAATACAAAACCTGGCATCGTTGTTGGTATTATTCCATTATCTCAGTATTTCTAAAAACAAAAATATGAACTGTTTCTATCCTGAGACTACCCTGCGAATTACATACACTTTCAAATTTTGAATGTAATAAAGGTGCATTCATTTAAAGAGTGTTCTGACCACACTCTTCTCCTGTTTAAACACTCCCCAGGTGTCTTATTGTTATTTTCTTTCCTATTTCCTGGGTTACTACGAAGGCTGAGCATCTTTTCTTGTATTTATTAGTCATGTGTGGTCCTAGTACCAATTTGGGCACGGATCTACTTCCAGAGGTCTCTGATGAATTGTGCTCGATATTTTTGTATGGCTATAAATAGCCTTGATCTTTGTTCTGGAATATAGTTAAGTTACTGGAACCAAATTTATCCTTTTAGGTCTTGCTTTTAAGATAATTCGGCAGGATTAGGGCAGTTATCACTCTAGGGCTAATTTTTCCCCCTACTGAAGGCAAATTGTTTGTCTACCCAATGATCCCTAAATCTTGAGGTTTTCCAGTCCGGCTGGTGGGAAGAGGCAGCATTTCTGGTCCTGGTCCTGTGTCAGCATCGGGTACCGTTACATCTAACCCTTCCAGCTGGTTCTTCCCTGGCCTTGAGTAGTTGCTTTACCTGCACGAGTTCATCCTTACTCATCATACACATCATCATACTCAGGGGGGACACTCAGCTAGTCTCTGGGTTCTCTTTCTGTTCAGCTCTCTTCTGTCTGGTGCTCTTCCCAGTGAATCCTAGTTGCCTTGATCTCCCTGAGCTTGCATCCCCATCTCCTCGACCCAAGGAGCCCACCAGCTCTTCCTGAATTCCCCCGTCTCTGCTTTGCCTGGAAACTCCTTCGAAGCAGTCAGTTAGGGGACTTGTAAGACTCCATTTGTTTTCCATCTCTCAGGGATCACTGTCCTTTTGTCACCTGATATACAGTGTTTTGCAAATTGTTGTTTCATATATTTTGTCTGTTTTTAGGTTACTTCAGGTAAGAGGATAAAACCAGTGTTTTACTCCATCTAGACTATAAGCAGCAGTCTCCCCTGTCACTCGAAACCATGCCTTATTCTTCTTTTCCACTTATCATTATATCACATTATTTTGCACATTTATTTGTTTAGTGTCTGTCTCCCTCATCAGACCATAAGCTATATGAGGGAACTTACTATGTCTGTTTGGTTTACTGTTGTGTCCTCAGCTATAATAACTTTGCCTGATGTATTCTAATGCTCATTAAATACTGAATGAATGAATGAATGAATGAAAGCTAGACCAGAGCCAGATCATGGGAGGCTTTGAATGCCCAGCAAGGAAACTGAACAAGTTTTGCTGAGAGCAGAGGCTCTTATTCCAAGACTAGAATGACATAAGTAAAATTCTATTCATTTGCAATTTGAGGACATTGTGGGGTGCAATGCTGGTGACTTCACTCAAGCTCCTCTCTGTGTAAATCTGCCCAAGCTCTTGGTAGATTAGGTCACATTTTTTGGAATCTGCTTGGAACTTAGGAACCTGGCAGTCATAATGAATCTTGCCTTTGACCCTGCCTCTTAATCTGATTGGCTGTAAGCCCTTTACAAATATTAATTATGTCTCACAATGGAGTTGCCACCCTGACCTTTTTTCTTAGGCTGCTATCACTGAGACCAGTGTTCAGCACTTCTGTCCCATAATAGCATGCTTATTCCTCCTTCCTAAAAGAGAAAGGTTAGGGTACTATCTTTACCAACATCCTTAAATTAATTAGTGTCCTAACAATAAGCTTGACAAGCAACTTTCTTAAATTTCACATGATAATTGTAAAAGTCTCTCCTCTGGTCTTTCTGACTTGTCTTTAAGACAGTCTGCTGGAGGCAGGATAAAAACATTAGAAATTAGGGCTTCCCTGGTGGCGCAGTTGTTGGGAGTCCGCCTGCTGATGCGGGGGACATGGGTTCGTGCCCCGGTCCGGGGGATCCCACATGCTGCGGAGCGGCTGGGCCCGTGGTCCATGGCCGCTGGGCCTGCGCCTCCGGAGCCTGTGCTCCACAACGGGAGAGGCCACAACGGTGAGAGGCCCGTGTACCACAAAAATAAATAAATAAATAAATAAATAAATAATTAGAAATTATAGCTACACTTATTTTGTGTTTTTTCCTTTTGTTAGTACAATAGTTCAGGGATAAATATATAAGTAACGCATATATTGGACTGCATACTCAAAATATTTACTGATGGAGTGCACAATAAAAATGTTTAGAGATCACAGATCTAGTCTCTCTCCCAATCCACCCTAAGTGAGGCCAGATTACACTTCCTAGAAGGCACCTCTAATTGTGCTCCTTTACTCTACCAATACAAACAAATAAAAACAACAAAACCCAAAACCCCCAAATGTTCTATGGCTTCAATATAAGAAAACAATTTTTATAGTAAGTGACAGTTGAAAAGAAGGGAGCTTTTCTATGCAGAGACGCATTCAGTCCACAACTGTTAATAAGCCCTCACATCTGTACAACACGTAATTTTAAATGCACTGAACTTTGCCTACAGGCCTTCTGATTTCAGCAGAACATGGGTCTGCTCTCAGCCAAGATTTGTGTATAATTAGTCCTACTCTATGAAGCCTGTTAGGCCCAGTTAGAGACTGGACCCAGAACAATAACTGCAAGGCCATGAATATTTCCCGAGACTCCATCAGTGAGTGTTAACAGACTGAATTACTGAAGAGATGATGGAAATAATGAACTTTAGACGTGCTAAGTATACAGAAATAGCAACTGAGTAGAAACCAAGCCCAGCACATTGTGTGTTTGTGTGTGTGTGTGCGCACACATGTGTGAGTGCATAGGAGGGGGGACAAGGATTACCAACACACCAGACATGTGAATGAAGAAGGCTATTGTAGAAGAGGAACTTCTGGCCCTGGCTAGATACCACCTGACACCAAGTGGATTAGAAATGAACTGTCCAGTTGAGCCTTTCCTGAATTCCTAACATACAAGCTTATAAACAGAGTAAAATGGTTCAGTTGTTAAGTTTTGGCACAGGAGAGCTGAGAGTTGTAGACATTATTTGAGTACCTGGATCCAACTCTGCCTGAAGCAGAACTACCCCTGAATTTTGCAGTGAGCCAGTACATTCCTTTTAGTTTGTTTTTGCTAGTACATGTTGAGTTTCTGTCATTTCCAGTCAGGAGAATTGTGAATGATACAGTGACACTCTGTCTTTTCACTCAGGTGCAGAAGCTTCAGCTAATCATAATTCTCAGTTCTTGACTTACTCTCATCATTAATCGTTCAAGGGCCTTCTTACTTGACTGATTGACTGAATTTTCATTCATACCCTTTTTACCCTACTCCTACTCCCATTCCCTTCCTATTCACAGGCAAACATTCTAATTCTGTTGTGTTTCTTTTTATTTGTATGTGTCCTTATAAAATATATATTGTTATTTTTTTTACATGTATTTTACTGTGGTATATTAATGGTATTGTATACTCTTTTATATATGAATAATACTTACAAGTTTTTCCAATTAGATGTTATGATGGGCCATAGTTTTCTCCAAAAATGCATCTCCTGTTATAAATTTCCCCTCTAAGAATTATACATTCTAATTATGTCCATTGTTACTGACAGTTATTTTTGTCTTCTTGGAATTAAAAAAAAAACTCTTTTATTCTCTGTCTTCTTTCCCAACCCTGTCCCCTTCCATACACACTTATTTTTTAATAATAAATGTTTTGGTTATAAGGATGCAATATCTGCTCATCTCTTTGAGAGTATTAATGATTTTTTTGAGTGTTTTCTATTATTTTCATTGTCTCTGTTCTTTTCTCTTTAAAAAAATTTCTATTTCCTTTTTAAAATCTGTGCCTTTTGTGTTGGCAGCCTTCCTCAAATGTCTACTGATCCTTAGCTGATTCTGATTAGAACGTCTGTGTGTGTGTGTGTGTGTGTGTGTGTGTGTGCAGGGCTTGTTGCATAGGGGGAGTAGGTGATGTAGTGTAGATCTGCCTCTTTTGTCTGCCTACAGACCTCTATTGGTTTCTGTAGGCCCCTTTTCTTGGGCTAGTCGGATACACCAGAAAGGATCAGACACTGCACTTGTGGGTGGGGAAGGTTTAAGCCTGGCTGCCATCATTCTAGGAGCCTGGAAGTTTCATCATGTTTTTTTTGGTTTTGTTTTATTTTTTAAATCTAGATTTTCAGTTGACCTTGTTTTTTGAGTACCCTGTCCTCAACTGTGACTCATGTCATACTTTCTGGATGCCTGATCGTTTATTCATTCAACAAATATTTATCCAGTACCCCCTTAGCACTTTGTGCCAAGCATAATCCTAGGTGTTTGGGATCTACCAGTAATCAAATCAGATGAAAGTCCTGCCCTCATGGAGCTTACATTCTAATAGAAACAACATCTCCAGTCTTCTGTCAGAGTGGGGGTGGGGATAGGGTGGCTGCAAAAGGAAGTGGGGGGATTTGGAGGTCTAAGTGCTCCTTATAAAGACTTTCAACCAGTCCTCCTATTTTCAGTCCCATTTTCACATCCCTATCTTCGAAAGTGCTCAGTGGCTCCAATTCTGAGCCTTTCTAGGTTTTCGTGGAATGGACCAGCTTTATGTTCACATCCTCCACCCTTCACAGACATTCAGATTTCCACTCTCTTGGTTCTGCTAAGCCGGTTGCCTTGTCACTTGTTCATCTACTTTCTATTTCTTGTCTGCTTTAGTCTTCTCTCCCATTTTCCTTTTTCTTGTGACTTATACCTTCTTGTTTTTCATTGAATATTATTTTAGTGGGGCTTTTGGGAAGGAATAGAGATAATTCTGTGTTTGACTAACTTTGTTTAGTCACATACCAGCAACTCTTCTCAGCTCTTCTCTACAGGCATAAAATTGCTTGCTTGACAGGCAAAAATGGTGCTACCCTGGACGGTGGCAGTATCACGTTTAGATTTTCTGATAGTCACATCTCTGTGAAGCTGTATTGCTTGAATTTAGAATGAGATCACACACTGTTTCTAGGCCTCTATTATCATGGCTCATTTTCTTTCTCTTTTTCTCTTGGCCCTTAGAACATGTCTCATTTAACTTTCTTATTCCTCAAATCATATTTTTCTTTTCTTTTATTTCTATCTTTTTTTTTTAAGATTTTTTGATGAGGACCATTTTTTTTTAAAGTCTTTATTGAATTTGTTACACTATTCCTTCTCTTTTATGTCTTGTTTTTTTGTTTGTTTTGGCTGTGAGGCATGTGGGATCTTAGCTCCCGGACCAGGGATCAAACCTGCATCCCCTGCATTGGAAGGCGAAGTCTTAACCACTGGACCACCAGGGAAGTCCCTTATCTTTGACTATCACCTTTTCCTTGCTTTGATACCCATGGTGAGAAAGTACTTCAGACTACATTCCTAGTTATCCCATATATGTATTGTTATACAGTAAAATAGTATTTTTTTTAAAAGTTGGAAGGAAGTAATAGGAAGACTAGTAGCTAACATTTATGAAGTTCTTACTGTGTGCAAGACACTGTCCTAAGAGTTTGACATGCATTATCTTATGAAATTCTACTATTCTCCTATGAGATAGATATTATCATCTCCACTTTATGGATGAGATATTGGATTCTATCACCTTATTTTATAAATGCAAGACTAAGAGATTCCGCAACATTGTAAATCAACAATACTCCAATAAAAATTAATTAAAAAGAAGACTAAGAGAGATTAAAAACTTGCCTAAAGTCTTAACAGTAAATGAGTGAAGTTTTTAAATATTCATGAAATGAATCTGGTTTCTTTATTATCAAAGTCACAGGTACTCCTTATTAGGAATTTTTTAAAAATTAATTAATTTACTTTTGGCTGTGTTGGGTCTTGGTTGCTGCACGTGGGCTTTCTCTAGTTGTGGTGAGCAGGGGGGCTGCTCTTCGTTGTGGTGCGTGGGCTTCTCATTGTGGTGGCTTCTCTTGTTGCGGAGCATGGGCTCTAGGTGAGCAGGCTCAGTAGTTGTGGCTCGCGGGCCCTAGAGCACAGGCTCAGTAGTTGTGGCGCACGGGCTTAGTTGCTCCGCGGCATGTGGGATCTTTCTGGACCAGGGCTTGAACCCGTGTCCCCTGCATTGGCAGGCGGATTCTTAACCACTGCACCACCAGGGAAGTCCTTTATTAGGAATCTGAAGTGGGGTTTTGGTGCCCCAAACCTCTAAGGCTCCCTGCTGAGGGAACTACATATCAATAGCCAATTAGAAAACAAAGTACCAGATTTATCTAATAAAAGAGCAGGGATGTCTGGTTAGCTGTGATGGAGGGTTGGGCCTAGAAACCAACAAGGGGTTTCCTGGTCCCGCAAGTGGAGACTGGCTGAGTCTAGAAGGGTGAGGCCAGTGCAGCAGGTTCTAATTCACTCACCTAACCTGCTGTGCAGGAGAGAAAGGCTGGCTGCCTCACCCTCACATTGCAGACCAAAAACCTGGGCAGAAAGCACAAGTATTGCTCGGCCTACCTCCAATGGGGACAGCTGTGTCCAGGGTGTGACTGCCACCATGCAAGGGCACACAACGTAGATGAGAATGCTGGTAACAGATCAGGCAGCCATTAAGAAGTGGCCCAATGTGAATTAGCCTCCAACCTTTTGCATTAGCACCTGCTGGTTTCCTCCTTTAGGACAACTGTGAAATGGCCTGGAAGTGTGGGTGGAGATGTTCTTTCTTCTGGAAGCCAGGAAAAAACATTCTCTTTGCTGTGGGTTGAGGTGGAAATGTGGGGAGAAGAAAAAAATAGTTTCTCTTCTCAATGTTTCTGTTTAGTGGAGATAAAAATGCCACTATTTTAAACATCACTTGTAGCTAGGTTTTCCATTTTATTCTTATATCAGTGCTAGCTGCAACCCAATGGGTTTCTTGACCCACTAATGGGTTGGGACCCTCAAATTGAAAACATTGTTTTGGGAGGTTTGTTGACACAATTTTGGAAGAAAGAACGACTTTTATTTGTAGAACGCTTCAGTGAGCCCTTTGGTTACACATAAGACAGGAATTAGAGACTAGAATGGACATGAGTGGCTGACAAAGACGTAGTTTGGTAAAACTGTGAAAGATAATTCAATTAAGATATGAGTAGATATGGTTAGAGAGATTATTAACACCTAATGTCAAATGTCTTTTCATGTGCTGATTTGCCATTTGTCTTAGTCCAGGCTGCTATACTAGAATAACATGGACTGGGTGGCATAAACAACAAACATTTATTTCTCACAGTTCTAGGGGCTGAAAGTCTGAGATTAGGGTGCCAGCATGGTTGGGTTCTTGGTAAAGTCCCTCTTCCTGGTTTACAGAGGGCCATCTTCTCTTTGTATCCTCACATGACAGAGAGAAAAAGGACTGTCTTCTTCTTCCTATAAGGGCACTAATCCTATCATGGGGGCTCCATCCTATGACCTAATTATCTTCTAAAGGCCCACCTCCTAATACCATCACATTGGGTGTTAGGATGTAACATATAAATTTTGGAAGGACGAAAATATTCAGTCCATAGCACTATCTGTATATCCTCTTCAGTGAAGTGGCAACAGCATTTTAAATAAACCATGTGCTAAAGGAAAGTGGGATATTTTTATTAACAATGGTAGTAATATTGGTCACAATAAGTTTCAATCTTTCTTTTTTTTTAAAAAAAAAACTCCTGTGCATAAAACTCTATGCTAGGCACCAGAGATACAATGGTTAACCAAACAGATCTGGCTCTTTCCTTCATGGACCTTATACTCATGAGGTGGGTGAGGAATTGGAAAAGTTTTTTTAAAAAACAAATACACAAATGTGTGATTACACAAATGACGTGCCCTAAAAGAAAAAAAAAAAGATGTCATAAAAAAGAATACTGGAGACTTAATTTACATTGAGAGTCAAGTATTTCCAATTTGTAGTTGAAAAATGAATGGGTGATATTCAAGTACTTTGGGGCCAAGAGCAACTAAGCCCATGAGAACAGCATGTGGGAAAGTCCTGAGGCAAGGAAAGAGCTGAGGATGTTGTATAACTCCAAAAGCAGGCAAGTGCAGCAGGGATACAGAGCAACAGCAGAAGAGTAATGTGAGATGAGTTTAGCTACGTAGGCAGGACCCAGATAAGAAGCACAAAAATCAGTTAGGAGACGACTATATAGTTCAAGCAAGAGATGGTGGTTTGAATCAGCATTGTAACCAAGGGAATGGAGAGAGAAGTAGATAGTTTGAAGTATATTTTGGAGATAGGATTGATAAGACATGGTGAGGGACTGTATGTTGGGGGGCAGAGAGAACAGGTGAGGAGGAAGGAGGTGTCAAAAATAACTTCCAGGTTGATGGAGGTGACTTTACCAAGATGGTGAAAACAAAAGGAGGACTTGATTTGCATGGGGGTGGTAGGCAGTGGATGGTGGTCATGTTCCTTTTAGATGCATGTGAATTCTGAAGACTGGTGTGTGTCTACAAAAAGAATAAGCCTATTTAATAGCATAGCACATACAAGAAACCTACAACTGAGTCTGAAAGAGTTGAGGCTAAAAGAGAACAACTCAAGTTCAAAATACATCCTCACCCTTCCCCTTGCTTTTGACATTTTTTTCATGGAGATTTTTTAAAAGTGTGGGCAGGTGTCCACCAGATGGCAATATTTCTTTATAAAAGCCCAGATTTAGAAACCATACCTTCGCCACCACTACATCAAGGTAGATTCTTGGGGGGGGGGGGCACAGAGCCAGAGTCTAGTCCAAATCATTGAAAGTGAAGCCCTGCCTGCTGACTTCTAGTAATGTGCACAGACAGTGGCAGATCCTTCTGAGGCCTCTTAAAAGGAGACAAAGACGTGTGTGTGTGTGTGTGTGTGTGTGTGTGTGTGTGTGTGTGAGCAGGCCGGCGCCTGGGCTAACTGGGACCAGGTGCTTCGTATCATAAACAGTCCCTTAATCCTAAGTGCTAGCACATGAGTAACATTGGAAGCCTCACATCACCTCTCCCAGCCTCTTTCTTCATCTGTAGAACGATGAACATATTAGTACCAACCTCACTAGGTTAGGGCGAGTATAAGATTATATAATGCATGCCTACAAGGTGCCTAGCACAGTCCTGGTACAAATCATTATCATATTATCCCCACAGTGACCCTTACCCCCTCTCTCCCTCCCTCAAGGCTCTACCCTTTGCCAGCCTCGGTCATGGGCAGGCTTCCAGGCATGAACTCACAACGGAAGCACGTGAGTCCCAGCAAGATGGTAGACTCCCTTCCAGGTCCTCTTAAGCTTTGCCTCATGGCAGGTGCTCCTCTTTGATAATCCTTCCTCCCCACTGCATTTACAGGAAGATAGAGTCCTTCTGTAATTGACTTGTCTGATTGGACAGGCAAGCCACAAAGATGGAGAGGGAGGAAGCGCCTGAACGGAACACAAATGCCAGAAAATCAGCCCCTTCCTAACACGCTGCATTGAATTCAATTACTCTCTGTTTAGTTGCTTTTCCTAATCTACTGAAACATGTACAATTGCTATCAGAGGACTTATAATTATATATTCCCAGCCTGCCAGGTGGGATAGGTCCAAGCACTCGTTTTGTTTGGAGGCTGACACAATATGAATGCAGCTCCGATTTGTCTTGGGAGGAAGCCAGCACGATGCTAGTGCCTGTGGTTCAGCTACAGGGAATATTTCTTTGGCAGGGGTCAGCCAGCCACCCACCCCCCACTGTATTTATCTTCTTCCTCTTCTAGCTCAGCCTGCCAGATGCTTCACACTAAAATATTTGTGTGTTTTAAAAACACATTTTCAGAAATGCTACCAATTATTATTATTATTATCCAGTAACATTGCTTTATAGGTGTTTGTCAGCTTCTTTTGATTTCATATGGGGTTTTGGGGGGGACAGGTAATGAGGGTGTAATGAGAAGAGGATAGGAGATATACCTTTGAGGAGGGAAGGAAGAGATTTTTTTGGTCTCTGACTTGTATTGCAGGTAGCAAAACCAATTTTTATGTTTTCAGTCCGTGTAAAAGGTTGCTAAATGAGCAGAGTGTCAAAGCGTGGCCACGTGGAACTCAGGTTCTCATACTTCCTTGCATTTATACAGCATAGCTCAGTTTACAAGGCACAGTATTTCACTGGCCTCTTAGGTTAATCTTATATCGTAGGCATGGGTTATTTCTAACATTTATTCAACTGATATTCAGATAGATTAGGCAACTTGATTCATTAAATGAATATTTATTGAGAGCGTACTATATGCCAGGCAATGTTGTAAGCAGTGAGCAAAAGGCCCCACCCTCACACAGTTTACATTCTAATGGGGAACATACATGTAGATAAAATATATAATATGCCAGATAGTGATGAGAGGCATGGAGGAAATCCAGTGGGGAATCAGGCACGGGGTTGTGTGTGGGTGTGTGTTTGGGGGTGGTGGTGTTGCAATTTTAAATTTGGTGGTGAGATTGTGTTTTGTTAAATACCTGAAATGGTGAGGGAGGAAGCCATGTGAAAACCTAGAGGAAAGAACATTCTGGAAGTAGACAAGCAATTGCAAAACTTGGAGGAAGAAATCCTGCTAGAGCAGAGCGGATAAATGAGACAGAGCCAGGGGATAAGGTTTGGAGAGGTTAGAAGGAACATTGTGTAAGGACTTACGGACTGTCACAAGACTTTGAGGAGGGGTGCATGATCTGATCTAGATATTTAAAGGATTACTCAACACATCGTGCTGAAATTAGAATGTAGGGGGGCAAGAGCAGAAATGAGCCAGCCAATTAGGGGGCTATTACAATAGTTCAGAGACGAGGTTGGCTCGGACCAGGGTGGTGGTGGAGGTATCAGAAGTGGTCGGATCTGGAGCCAGTAGGGTTTGCCAATGGATTAGTTGTGGGGTATAAGAGAAAGACAGGAGTCCAAGGTGACACCACGGTTTGTGGGAGGATGGAGTTTCCACTGCCTGAAATGGAGAAGACTATGGGCAGGCTTGGCAGAGGGAAGATGAGGAATTAGATTTAGACCCAATAGGTTTTAACCTGTGATTAGACATCTCAATGGAGATATTGAGACATCAGTTAGATATATAAGTCTGGGGTCCAATGTAGAGGTTCTGGCTGGAGAAATAAATATATCAGTCTTCAGTGTACAGATATTATTTAAAATCTTGAGATTAGATGGACTCACCAAGGGAGTGTAGACAGAGTAGGGGTCTGAGGACTGAACCCTGGGGCTTGCCAGCATTTGAGGGCTGGGGTGATGAAAGATCTAGCAAAGGAGAAGGAACAGCTAGTGAGGAAGGAGGAAAACCACAAGGACATGATCTTCTCGAAGCCAAGTGAAGAAAATGCTTCACAGAGAGGGAGTCATCAATTGTGTCAAAAGCTGTTGACAGGGCTTCCCTGGTGGTGCAGTGGTTGAGAGTCCGCCTGCCAATGCAGGGGACACGGGTTCGTGCCCCGGTCCGGGAAGATCCCACATGCCGCGGAGCGGCTGGGCCCGTGAGCCATGGCCGCTGAGCCTGCATGTCCGGAGCCTGTGCTCCGCAACCGGAGAGGCCACAACAGTGAGAGGCCCACGTACCAAAAAAAAAAAAAAAAAAAAAAAAAAGCTGTTGACAATTTATGTGAAATGAGGCAGTAGGTCTCCCGAGTTATCCTCTCTCATAGCAGTCTCTTTTCTCCATTGGGAAAAAAAAAATGGTAATGCCTGCCTGTTTCACTGGATAGTAACTCCTGTGAAAGCTGGCACATATTAAGAACTCATTGTGAAATGTATCTTTCTTTGGGTTTTTGTTTTGCCACAAAGCATTCATTCCTCCTTTCTTGCCTTCCTAATAGCGTCCCATATCTCTCTGGGTAATTCTCTCTGTCCTGTTGTGTGTAGCCTTGATAGTATGGCAAATTCAGGCGCTTGTCTCCTACTTTGGAGGTCAAAATGGGCAGAAGCTGGCCAGGACCCCTACACCAGGGGGCAGGCTCCATCCATCAGAGGCTCCTAAGTTTACCCAATGCAAGAGCAAGTGTTAAGTACCAGTATCTCTGTCCTAACCAGGCCCCTCCTGGTGGGAGACTGTTGCCATGGTTCCTGTTTCGTGGGCCTCGTGCTCCTCTGGGTCCTGCTTCTCCAGCCTCTCTTTAGTGCCCTGAGCTCCCAGTACCCTCCCTTAAGTAAATCTCCAATTGTTTAAGTTAACCAGAGCCAGTTCCTGTTCCTTTTAATAAAAAGTTGTAAGCACAAATAAATATTTGTTGAATAAATGAAAAAGCCTGGTTTTCATTTCACAAATGGAAAGTCTGAAGTTCAAAGAAGTTTAGCCTCTTGTTTAAGACCTCACAGCTTCCATCTGTCACCGATTCTTTGATGCACCCTTTTCACGTTCTCAGATCTCTGCAATCGGGATGCATTTTACAGTTGATGGTGTCTTGTAGTTAATGGGCAGTATTTTTGTTTTTATTGGTATATAAAATAATGCTGTGTCTTACATCAGTTTTGAGTCAATGAAATACAGTACTAAGTTTTGGAGTTAGGATTCAAACATATCTCAAAAGTCTATACACCTTTGCTTCCTTAGAAGTTTACTATCTGGTTGGAAAAAAAAAAAAGTGGAAAAAGAAAAATCTCCCTAAAGCTGGAGAGAGGATCTAACCAAGGTTTCCGGGCTGTATGAACTCTGAGGGGTTGGGCAGGGGAGCCTCTGGGTGGGCATCTAAATTGGTCCTGAAAGGGTAAGGGAGATCTTGGGAGTTTGGGATTAGCAGATGCAAACTATTATATATAGGATGGATAAACAACAAGGTCCTACTGAATAGCACAGGGAACTATATTCAATATCCTGTAATAAACTATAATGGAAAAGAATATGAAAAAGCATATATATATGTATATATACATATATATATGAATCACTGTATATATTCATATATATATATATGAATCACTTTGCTGTACACCAGAAACTAACACAACATTGTAAATCAACTATACTTCAATAAAAAATAAATTAAAAAAAGAAAGATCTTTGTCGATGGAAAGGTGGAAGAGAGGAGAGATGAGAGGCTATATTCTAGATGCTGGCAACAAAGCAGACGTTTAAACGCATGTCTGAGGAGCGAGGCTGATGTTAGTGAGGATGGTTGCTCAGTTTCTCCTCCTCACTGCCTTCTCTTTCTCTAGAGTAAATGATTCTTCCAATTCTCCCTGCGTTTCCTATCACAATTCTTTTCTGCTGCAACCTTTTTCTGGCAGGCTCCTCCTTCCCACCTTCTGTCATTTCCTCCCAGTCAGTTCCACTCGTATCTGGTAGACAGAATCCCCCTGGGAACGATGAACAGGGGAGAAGGTATCCTACGTGGAGGGGCAACAGTGCATGATGGCATATATATATATATATATATACACACACATACATATGTATGTATGCACATATGACAAAATGTCAGGTGGTATAGAGCAATGAAGAAAAAACATTAGAAGGGTTAGAGAACCAAGGATGATGGGGTGGGAATTGCTAATTCAAATAGAATGGCTAGGGAAGTCCTCTTTGATAAGGTGACACATCAACAGGGACCTGAAAGGAGGAAGGTGGAAAGTGTACCAGGGTGAGGGCACAGCACATGCAAACATGTGGAGGGGGGATCACTGTTTACAGAATAGCACGTCTACAGCAGAGTAGGTATGGGGCAATGCAGCAGCAGATGCATGTAGGGAGGTGATGCCTGGCCAGATTCTGCAGGCTTTATCAGTGTTGTAAGGGTTTGGGGTTTTATTCCACGTGGATGGAAAGCCTTTGGGAAGATCTGAGCAGAGGAGAGAGAATGGGAGATAGATGGGGCATGATCATGAAGAAGCTGGAATGCTGCTCTAAGAAGTTTGAATGTGATTCTGTAATGTCCCTGCGATGTTCATTTCTGAGTCTTTAAACAGAGTATGAAATCTACTCTAATGAATAACTATGATTTTTTTTGTGGAACTCAGAGAGGCCCCTCAACCTAGAACAGGTGTAATGATGTGATAGTTTGTTTTGACAGAAACAGGCTACAGAAGGTTATACTCCCTCCACTCTGCCTTTGGTTGTCAAGGAGATACCTCTGGAAACCTCTTCTCTTGTATCTAAATGTCACGATGTAGCACTTAGATTTTTCATGTTCTCTTTTTATTATGTTATTGTAAAGTTCACCATGTAATTTTGTGCAGGAGTTAACAATTTCATCACCGATGCATCTATTCATTGCAAATTCCCTATTCTTCTTGTTAGCCCTTCTCCATCCTTCTGAGGCTGGTTTCCCAGAGGGGGCTGCGCCTGAAAGATAATCATGTCTCCAGGAGGTCCTGAGATCAGACAGGCTAAAAGAGGCAGGTTCATTCTGAGACGTTGATGGCAAAGTGGCGAATTGATGGATTCAGCTACAAAAAAATGGTGCTGGGTTGTTTTCAGCAGAGTGCATTATTTCAACTGCTTATTAATCACGGTAGATGCTGCTGTGTTCATCTTATAGGGAAGGAAATTGAGACTCAATGGTAAAGAGACTTAACCAGGTAGTTGGTAGCCTGGCAACTAACATCTCCTATTTCAGTGTGATTTCTACAACCCTGCACTTTTTCAAAGATAGGAGCCGGAGGTGATAGATTAATTGGTTCATCCGTTATTCATTCACACATTGTGACTGAGCGCCTTCTGTGAGCCACGCACTGTTTGAGGCCCTGGGAGCACGGAGGTGAATGAGTCAGACCACAGCCTACGCACGTCCCTCCTGTGCCTACGCAGACATTACTCCTGGCTGTCGGCTGGAGGTAGATGCAGAATCCGTTATTGATCAGAGTTGGCCCTTTAGATGAAAATCTGTTTGCTCTCCCTGGCTCAGGCGGACATGATTCAGAGTCTGACAGAGCTGACTCCTAATCAGTTCTCCCTCTGAGAGGAAATTGAGTTTTTTCAATAAGTTCCAGACTAAAAGACATGCAGAGACGGATCTGAAGATTAAGACGGCCACGGATATTGTTGGCCAGGGATCAGACTCTCCCAAAGTGTTGTTTCGTAAACTGTTTAACAATTCTGCTGAGTGGAATGTGTTTCTCCCAGCTTATTCAAATTGCACATCTTAAAGCATTACATCTCTGTGCTGTGATGCTCAATCAAGAGTAATGACACATCCTGCTATCGCTTCCTTTCAGCACAGAGAGGAAACAGGTTGATGTCTTTGGACCTAGCGCATCATTTACCCACAGTAGCAATGCTTTCCTCTTGCTTCAGGAGGTCTTGAGGGCTTCCATCTGCCAGCAATTGGCTTTTAACAAATATTTTTAACCAAGGAGAGTTTAGAGTTTCTATATCAAAATATCTTCCTGAAAACTCTGTCAGTAACCAACGTATTTAAAGAAGAGTTACACTATCTATATTACTATCTGCACATCTTAATTATTTAAGCCTTCTAGAGCACACCTAAATTGGACCAAAGAGGAGATGAATGAAATGTATTATGATGTTTAGACAGATCAAATAAAAATGTGTCAGATACAAATAGCTCACACTGCATTATCTGATTTTGTCCTCAGCCTTTGCTTTTTCATCTGAAACGTCTGGATATATATATGTATTAGCAAGCGAGGCTTGTCTGTCTGCTGTGCTGTTTCTTGAGTGGCCCCTTTAGTGGTTTAATATAGAGCTAAGAAGCAGCCATTGTTCTGGGTTTTGGGCATGTCTGAATTTTGTCAATCCAGTAAGCCTGCTACTTGGGGAAATTGGTTTGGGGTGAAGATGACAATTGATTTGCATATGAGCCCAAGGTGTTATGGAAGACAAGAGGCCAAGGTTCCAAATTCTGCTCCCTGAGGTCTGGTTGGGTAGAGCTGCTGAAGAAGGGTGGGTAGAGGGCTCCCATTAACCCAGGACAGGGAAGGGCTATGAGATTCCTAAAATAAAATCAACATTATGGAGAGGAGACGTCTAGGCTGATGACCTGGGACCAAGACCTTAAAAAGTCTGCGACACAGGGCTAGGTCTTACACAGTGCATCAAATGGCTTTTCTGGACTAACTATCCTAGCACAGTGAAAAGAACATAGGAGAGAATTCCTGAGAGCAAGGGTGTCATTGGAAAGACCCGTAACTTCAGAGTTAAAATAAGGGGGCAGGCATGGGAAGGAATGGGCAGAACCAGCCCCCATGGTGACACTGGGTAGAAGACATGGCAGCTCTGGACACATCCGTCCACTTGTTTCAACTTGGTATGGAGGGGCAGGTCTGAATGTTGTTGCTTCGTGTAAGCTCCTGGGAGATCACTGGACTAGTTAGAGTTGAGAATATCCCTATATATCACTTCTTGCTAGTCAGGCATGAGGGTGTCTTCACGTAAAAAAGAAAGGTGATGTGACCATATCTGTACTCTGAATTTGTGGGATAGGACATACTAGTTGCAGTGTGTGTGTGTGTGTGTGTGTGTGTGTGTGTGTGTGTTTGGGGGGATCCAACTGGGATTTTACAACTCTTTGGACACCTCATATCTGCATCACAAACTGATCACCCTCTCCTAGAAATGGAGCCGCCTAGTGACTGAGATAAAGGCCACCACTCTTATCATGGAAAAGGCACTGCTGACAGGGAGGATTCCAGGGTACTGTGCTGAGCACAGCCTAGAAAGAGCCCTAGGGAAAGCTCTGAAACCCCTGGGTAAATAGAGAGTGGTGGGCAGGATATTTAGGGAAGAAGAAAAAACAAGAACAGCAAACTAGAGTGGTAGAAGATGTAGCTTTAACTTCAATCTCCAAGACAATACATGGAAGGTGATTATTAAGGATTCCCGCTCAAACTTAATTTCTAAATATCATGAAATCTCTCCTTGGTGGAAGAGCAAGCAAAATCTGATGTTGTAGGTCCTGGGTGTGAAAGGATCTCTGCCACTCCAAGTCTGGACATCTCCAGAGATACGGGCTAACGCCGAGGCCATACAGGAATGAGGACACGCATGTCACAGTGGAACCCTGAGGTACTGAAATACCCCTGGAGGGTGTTTTGAGGAATGAACT
Organism: Globicephala melas; assembly: GCF_963455315.2. Classification (NCBI taxonomy): domain Eukaryota; kingdom Metazoa; phylum Chordata; class Mammalia; order Artiodactyla; family Delphinidae; genus Globicephala; species Globicephala melas. The sequence continues at coordinate 129,645,955 of NC_083314.1, read as the reverse complement.
TATAGCCCTGGGAGGAAAACATTTGAACTTTGTTCAATGGGACATACTTCTGAAATAATGGTAAAAATAATAGGTTTTTAAAATATATATATATAATTTAGAACTTTTCATATGCCAGTCCTTGCTCTAAGGGTTAGGGTTAGGGTCATTCAATTAATTAATTAAATGTAATTCATTTAATCCTCATAATTATCCTTTAAGGCAGGTCCTAGTGTTATGTTTTCTCATCTCCCATCGCTCCAGGTTCACTTATGCTGCACGTGGTACCCAGGCCAGGCCAGACCTGCTCCTCACTGAAAGTCTTTGCTCTTCTGTTCCTCCCTACGTGTGCCCACATGCCCTGTTCCCTGACCATCCTCAGGTCTTTTCTCCAATGTCTCCTTCTCAGTGAGTCTTCTCTTGCTACATTTTAAACTTGACATTCTCTCTCCTCTTCCCTGCTAGAATTCTCTCCACAGCACTTATTACCATGCAAGATATATATATGACAAACACACACTTATATGCCTTACTTATAAACACACACTTACATGCCTTATTTATAAAGACACACTTATATTCCTTACTTATTTTCTGTCTTCTCTATCAGGATCCTAAAGGTATTTTTGGCTACTCCTTTTTCACTGTCAAATCTAGAGACCATATTAAAACACAATTAACGATTTCTCCCACACAGGTACCCAAAGATGCTGGCAGAAGCACTGGGGCAGGCTTCTGGATGGTCCAACCTCTACCATGCTCATCCTTTTAGTCACTAGATTGTGGGAAGTCCAGAGGGTCTTGGGGTAGAGGTTGAGGCAGACATGAAGTTGGGGCTGAGGGTGGGTGAATTTCTTAATAACAAGTGACACTGTATATGTGTATTCTGGCTGAATCCCCAGTGCCTAGAATTATGCTGGCATATAGTAAGTGCTCAATAAATACTGGTTAAATGAATGAACTCCCATTTTATGGATGAGGAGGCTAAGTCACAGAGAATTAGGGAACATGTGCTAAGACACAGCTATTAGATCAATGGAATAGGATAAAAAGCCCAGAAGTAAACCCATGCACCTACGGTCACCTTATTTTTGATAAAGGAGGTAAGAATATACAATGGAGAAAAGACAGTCTCTTCAATAAGTTGTGCTGGGAAAACTGGACAGCTACATGTAAAAGAATGAAATTAGAACACTCCCGAACACCATATACAAAAATAAACTCAAAATGGATTAAAGACCTAAGTGTAAGATCAGACACTGTAAAACTCTTAGAGGAAAACATAGGCAGAACACTCTGTGACATAAATCACAGCAAGATCCTTTTTGACTGACCTCCTAGAGAAATGGAAATAAAAACAAAAATAAACAAATGGTACCTAATGAAACTTAAAAACTTTTGCACAGCAAAGGAAACCATAAACAAGATGAAAAGACAACCCTCAGAATGGGAGAAAATATTTTCAAGTGAAGAAACTGGCAAAGGATTAATCTCCAAAATTTACAAGTAGCTTATGCAGCTCAATATCAAAAAAACAAACAACCCAATCCAAAAATGGGCAGAAGACCTAAATAGACATTTCTCTAAAGAAGATATACAGACTGCCAACAAACACATGAAAGAATGCTCAACATCACTAATCATTAGAGAAATGCAAATCAAAACTACAATGAGGTATCACCTCACACAGGTCAGAATGGCCATCATCAAAAAATCTACAAATAATAAATGCTGGAGAGGGTGTGGAGAAAAGGGAACTCTCTTGCACTGTTGGTGGGAATGTAAATTGATACAGCCAGTATGGAGAACAGTATGGAGGTTCCTTAAAGAACTAAAAATAGAACTTCCATACAGCCCAGCAAACCCACTACTGGGCATATACCCTGAGAAAACCATAATTCAAAGAGAGTCATGTACCACAATGTTCATTGCAGCTCTATTTACAATAGCCAGGACATGGAAGCAACCTAAGTGCCCATCGACAGACGAATGGATAAAGAAGATGTGGCACATATATACAATGGAATATTACTCAGCCATAAAAAGAAATGAAACTGAGTTATCTGTAGTGAGGTGGATGGACCTAGAGTTTGTCGTATAGAGTGAAGTAAGTCAGAAAGAGAAAAACAAATACCGTATGCTAAGACATATATATGGAATCTAAAAAAAAAAAAAAAGGTCATGAAGAACCGAGGGGCAGGATGGGAATAAAGACACAGACCTACTAGAGAATGGACTTGATGACATGGGGAGGGGGAAGGGTAAGATGGGATGAAGTGAGAGAGTGGCACAGACTTATATACACTACCAAATGTAAAATAGATAGCTAGTGGGAAGCAGCCACATAGTACAGGGAGATCAGCTCGGTGCTTTGTGACCACCTAGAGGGGTGGGATAGGGAGGGTGGGAGGGAGACACAAGAGGGAGGAGATATGGGGATATACGTATACGTATAGCTGATTCACTTTGCTATACAGCAGAAACTAACACACCATTGTAAAGCAATTATACTCCAATAAAGATGTTAAAAAAAAAAAAGACACAGTTATTAAGTGACAGAGCTGGGCATGGGTCCAGTCTCTGCCCCAGTCTGGCCCCAGAGTCTATGCTCTGAACTGTTAGGCTCTACCTTGCAGGATGGTTTCTGTGAAAATAGGGAAAGACAGGAGGCTACCATTCCTGTACCTGACACATAATCCTTATCATATTCTTAAGGACCCTTAAGGGTCCTTAAATTCCTCTTAGAACAAGTTGGGGATATGCATAAATGCAATAAAATACATTTCTAAAAAGTTAAAAATAAAATTGTTTAAGTCAAGTTTTTGATTTTTCTCTTCCTCCCATGACTGAGTAGCTACTAGGAGAATCCAGCTACAAAACAGGGAGTAGGCACCATTTTAAAACATTACTTCTAATAGATAATATCTATGGGATATCTCATGTAACTGTCAGAATAACAGCCCTCCAAAGATGTCCATACTCTGACCACCAGAACCTGTGAATATTACCTTACATGGCAAAAGAGACTTTGCATATGTACTTAATTAAGTTAAGGACCTTGCGATGGGGAGTTACCCTGGTTGCTCTGGGTGGGCCCAATCTAACTGCAAGTGTCCTTAGAAGTGGAGAACCTTCTCCAATTGTGGTCAGAGAGAGACATTCAATGATGGAACTAGGGTTAGGGAGACACAACACTGCTGGCTTTGAAGATGGAGGAAGGGGCCACAAGTCACGGAATGTGGGTAGCCTCTAGAAGCTGCAGAAAGCAAGGAAATGTATTCTCCCCTAGAGCTTACAGACAGGAAAGTAGCCCTGCCTGGACCTTGGTTTTAGCCCAGAGAGCTGTGTGGGACTTCTGACTTACAGGATGGTGTGTTTTTGTTTTTCAGTTTTACATATATATTTTTTATTTTTCAGATTCTTTCCCATTACAGTTTATTACAAGGTATTGAATATTGTTCCCTGTGCTATACAGTAGGTCCTTGTTGTTTATCTATTTTATTTTATTTTTTTAGTCCTGATCTTATTTTTTAATTTTATTTATTTTCTTATACAGCAGGTTCTTATTAGTCATCAATTTTATACACATCAGTGTATACATGTCAATCCCAATCACACAATTAATCACACCACCACCCCCAGCCCCCCACCACTTTCCCCCCTTGGTGTCCATACGTTTGTTCTCTACATCTGTGTCTCAATTTCTGCCCTGCAAACCAGTTCATCTGTACCATTTTTCTAAGTTCCACATATATGCGTTAATATACGATATTTGTTTTTCTCTTTCTGACTTACTTCACTCTGTATGACAGTCTCTAGGTCCATCCACGTCTCAACAAATGACCCAGTTTCGTTCCTTTTTATGGCTGAGTAATATTCCATTGTATATATGTACCACATCTTCTTTATCCATTCGTCTGTCGATGGGCATTTAGGTTGCTTCCATGACCTGGCTATTGTAAACAGAACCATTGCTACGGTCCAGGCAAGAGACTGTGGTGGCTTAGACTAGGGTGGTGAAAGTGGAAGTAAAGAGAGGTGTGTGAACAAACCCAGAACACATTTTGAACTTATGACTGATAAGACTTGCTGATGGATTGGATTTATAGAATTAGGCAAAGAAGGTGACTTTTGGTTTTTTGGCTTGATCTGCCGGGTGGTGCTGATACCGTTTATTTTGATGAGGGCACTCAAAATTATCCACTGTGCTTTCTTTGTTTATGAGTCACCTGGGGTAATTTGCCCTAGTATGAATAGTGCAAGACTGCTATGCTTTATAAGACTATTCCTAATCTAAAATAGAAAATTAAACAAAAGAACAAAACAGTATTTAGGCTTAAAGGAGCTCCAGAGACGGGCGCAAGAGGCGGCTAACAGCGCGGACCCCAGAGACGGGCATGAGACGCTAAGGCTGCTGCTGCAGCCACCAAAAAGCCTGTGTGCGAGCACAGGTCACTATCCACACCTCCCTTCCGGGGAGCCTGTGCAGCCCGCCACTGCCAGGGTCCCAGGATCCAGAGACAACTTCCCCGGGAGAACGCACGGCGCGCCTCAGGCTGGTGCAACGTCCCTCCGGCCTCTGCTGCCACAGGCTCACCCCGCACTCCATGCCACCCACTCCCCACGGCCTGAGTGAGCCAGAGCCCCCGAATCAGTGGCTCCTTTAACCCCGTCCTGTCTGAGCGAAGAACAGACAGCCTCCGGTAACCTACATGCAGAGGTAGGGCCAAATCCAAAGCTGAGCCCCGGGAGCTGTGCCAACAAAGAAGAGAAAGGGAAATCTTTCCCAGCAGCCTCAGGAGCAGCGGGTTAAATCTCCACAATCAACTTCATGTACCCTGCGTCTGTGGAATACCTGAATAGACAACAAATCATCCCAAATTGAGGAGGTGGACTTTGAGAGCAAGATTTATGACTTTTTCCCCTTTTCGTCTTTTTATGAGTGTGTATGTGTATGCTTCTGTGTGAGATTTTGTCTGTATAGCTTTGCTTTCACCATTTTTCCTAGGGTTCTATCCATCCTTTTTAAAAATTTTTTTTTCTTAATAATTATTTTTTATTTTAATAACTTTATTTTATTTTATCTTACTTTATTTTATTTTCTTTTATCCTCTTTCTTTCCTTCTTTCTACTTTTTCTCCTTTTTATTCTGAGCCGTGTGGATGAAAGGCTCTTGGTTCTGCAGCAAGGAGTCAGTGCTGTGCCTCTGAGGTGGGAGAGCCAAATTCAGGACACTCATCCACAAGAGACCTCCCAGCTCCACGTAATGTCAAATGGCGAAAATCTCCCAGAGATCTCCATCTCAACACCAAAACCCAGCTTCACTCAATGACCAGCAAGCTACAGTGCTGGACACCCTATGCCAAACAACTAGCAAGACAGGAATACAACCCCACCCATTAGCAGAGAGGCTGCCTAAGATCATAATAAGTCCATAGACACCCCAAAACAAACCACCAGACGTAGACCTGCCCACCAGAAAGACAAGATCCAGCCACACCCACCAGAGCACAGGCACTAGTCCCCTCCACCAGGAAGCCTACACAACCCACTGAACCAACCTTAGCCACAGGGGACAGACATCAAAAACAACGGGAACTATGAACCTGCAGCCTGCAAAAAGGACACCGCAAACACAGTAAGATAAGCAAAATGAGAAGACAGAAAAACACACAGCAGATGAAGGAGCAAGATAAAAACCCACCAGACCTAACAAATGAAGAGGAAATAGGCAGTCTACCTGAAAAAGAACTCAGAATAATTATAGTAAAGATGATCCAAAATCTTGGAAATAGAATAGACAAAATGCAAGACACATTTAACAAGGACCTAGAAGAACTAAAGATGAAACAAGCAAAAATGAACAACACAATAAATGAAATTAAAAATACTCTAGATAGGATCAATAGCAGAATAACTGAGGAAGAAGAATGGAAAAGTGACCTGGAAGATAAAATAGTGGAAATAACTACTGCAGAGCAGAATAAAGAAAAAAGAATGAAAAGAACTGAGGACAGTCTCAGAGACCTCTGGGACAACATTAAAGGCACCAACATTTGAATTATAGGGGTTCCAGAAGAAGAAGAGCAAAAGAAAGGGACTGAGAAAATATTTGAAGAGATTATAGTTGAAAACTTCCCTAATATGGGAAAGGAAATAGTTAATCAAGTCCAGGAAGCACAGAGAGTCCCATACAGGATAAATCCAAGGACAAACATGCCAAGACACATATTAATCAAACTATCAAAAATTAAATACAAAGAAAAAAATATTAAAAGCAGCAAGGGAAAAACAACAAATAACACACAAGGGAATACCCATCAGGTTAACAGCTGATCTTTCAGCAGAAGCTCTGAAAGCCAGAAGGGACTGGCAGGACATATTTAAAGTGATGAAGGAGAAAAACCTACAATCAAGATTACTCTACCCAGCAAGGATCTCATTCAGATTTGATGGAGAAATTAAAAGCTTTACAGACAAGCAAAAGCTAAGAGAATTCAGCACCACCAAAGCAGCTTTACAACAAATGCCAAAGGAACTTCTCTAGGCAGGAAACACAAGAGAAGGAAAAGACCTACAATAACAAACCCAAAACAATTAAGAAAATGGTAATAGGTACATACATTTCGATAATTACCTTAAATGTAAATGGATTAAATGCTCTAGCCAAAAGACATAGGCTGGCTGAATCGATACAAAAACAAGACCCATCTATATGCTGTCTACAAGAGACCCACTTCAGACCTAGGGACACATACAGATGGAAAGTGATGGAATGGAAAAAGATATTCCATGCAAATGGAAACCAAAAGAAAGCTGGAGTAGCAATTCTCATATTAGACAAAATAGACTTTAAAATAAAGACTATTACAAGAGACAAAGAAGGACACTACATAATGATCAAGGGATCGATCCAAGAAGAAGATATAACAATTGTAAATATTTATGCACTCAATATAGGAGCACCTCAATACATAAGGCAAATACTAACAGCCATAAAAGGGGAAATAGACAGTAACACAATCATAGTAGGGGACTTTAACACCCCACTTTCACCAATGGACAGATCATCTAAAATGAAAATAAATAAGGAAACACAAGCTTTAAATGATACATTAAACAAGATGGACTTCATTGATATTTATAGGACATTCCATCCAAAAACAACAGAAGACACATTTTTCTCAAGTGCTCATGGAACATTCTCCAGGATAGATCATACCTTGGGTCACAAATCAAGCCTTGGTAAATTTAAGAAAATTGAAATTGTATCAAGTATCTTTTCCTACCACAACACCATGAGACTAGATATCAATTACAGGAAAAGATCTGTAAGAAATACAAACACATGGAGGCTAAACAACATACTACTTAATAACCAAGAGATCACTGAAGAAATCAAAGAGGAAATCAAAAAATACCTAGAAACAAACAACAATGAAAACACAATGACCCAAAACCTATGGGATGCAGCAAAAGCAGTTCTAAGAGGGAAGTTTATAGCTATACAAGCCTACCTTAAGAAACAGGAAACATCTCAAATAACAACCTAACCTTGCACCTAAAGCAATTAGAGAAAGAAGAACAAGAAAACCCCCAAAGTTAGCAGAAGGAAAGAAATCATAAAGATCAGATCAGAAAAAAATGAAAAAGAAATGAAGGACACGATAGCAAAGATTAATAAAACTAAAAGCTGGTTCTTTGAGAAGATAAACAAAATTGATAAACCATTAGCCAGACTCATCAAGAAAAAAAGGGAGAAGACTCAAATCAATAGAATTAGAAATGAAAAAGGAGAAGTAACAACTGACACTGCAGAAATACAAAAGATCATGAGAGATTACTACAAGCAACTCTATGCCAATAAAATGGACAACATGGAAGAAATGGACAAACTCTTAGAAATGCACAACTGCCAAGACTGAATCAGGAAGAAATAGAAAATATGAACAGACCAATCACAAGCACTGAAATTGCAAATATGATTAAAATCTTCCAACAAACAAAAGCCCAGGACCAGATGGCTTCACAGGCGAATTCTATCAAACATTTAGAGAAGAGCTAACACCTATCCTTCTCAAACTCTTCCAAAATATAGCAGAGGGAGGAACACTCCCAAACTCATTCTATGAGGCCACCATCACCCTGATACCAAAACCAGACAAGGATGTCACAAAGAAAGAAAACTGCAGCCCAATATCACTGATGAACATAGATGCAAAAATCCACAACAAAATACTAGCAAACAGAATCCAACAGCACATTAAAAGGATCATATACCATGATCAGTGGGGTTTATTCCAGGAATGCATGGATTCTTCAATATACGCAAATCAATCAATGTGATACACCATATTAACAAATTGAAGGAGAAAAACCATATGGTCATCTCAATAGAGGCAGAGAAAGCTTTTGACAAAATTTAACACACATTTTTGATAAAAACCCTCCAGAAAGTAGGCTTAGAGGGAACTTTGCTCAACATAATAAAGGCCATATATGACAAACCCATAGCCAACATTTTCCTCAATGGTGAAAAACTGAAAGCATTTCTGCTAAGATCAGGAACAAGACAAGGTTGCCCACTCTCACCACTCTTATTCAACACAGTTTTGGAAGTTTTAGCCACAGCAATCAGAGAAGAAAAGGAAATAAAAGAAATCCAAATCGGAAAAGAAGAAGTAAAGCTGTCACTGTTTGCAGATGACATGATACTATACATAGAGAATCCTAAAGATGCTACCAGAAAACTTCTAGAGCTAATCAATGAATTTGGTAAAGTAGCAGGATAAAAAATTAACGCACAGAAATCTCTGGCATTCCTATACACTAATGATGAAAATCTGAAAGTGAAATTAAGAAAACACTCCCATTTACCATTGCAACAAAAAGAATAAAATATCTAGGAATAAACCTACCTAAGGATACAAAAGACCTGTATGCAGAAAATTACAAGACACTGATGAAAGAAACTAAAGATGATACAAATAGATGGAGAGATATACCACGTTCTTGGATTGGAAGAATCAACATTGTGAAAATGACTCTACTACCCAAAGCAATCTACAGATTCAATGCAATCCCTATCAAAATACCACTGGCATTTTTCACAGAACTAGAACAAAAAATTTCACAATTTGTATGGACACACAAAAGACCCCGAATAGGCAAAGCAATCTTGAGAACGAAAAACGGAACTGGAGGAATCAGGCTCCCTGACTTCAGACTATACTACAAAGCTACAGTAATCAAGACAGTATGGCACAAAAACAGAAAGATAGATCAATGGAACAGGATAGAAAGCCCAGAGATAAATCCATGCACATATGGTCACCTTATCTCTGATAAAGGAGGCAGGAATATACAGTGGAGAAAGGACAGCCTCTTCAATAAGTGGTGCTGGGAAAACTGGACAGGTACATGTAAAAGTATGAGATTAGAACACTCCCTAACACCATATACAAAAATAAGCTCAAAATGGATTTAAGACCTAAATATAAGGCCAGAAACTAAAACTCTTAAAGGAAAACATAGGTAGAACACTCTATGACATAAATCACAGCAAGATCCTTTTTGACCCACCTCTTAGAGAAATGGGAATAAAAACAAAAATAAACAAATGGGACCTAATGAAACTTCAAAGCTTTTGCACAGCAAAGGAAACCATAAACATGACCAAAAGACAACCCTCAGAATGGGAGAAAATATTTGCAAATGAAACAACTGACAAAGGATTAATCTCCAAAACATACAAGCAGCTCATGCAGCTCAATAACAAAAAACCAAACAACCCAATCCAAAAATGGTCAGAAGACCTAAATAGACATTTCTCCAAAGAAGATATACAGATTGCCAACAAACACATGAAAGAATGCTCAACATCATTAATCATTAGAGAAATGCAAATCAAAACTACAATGAGATATCATCTTACACCGGTCCGAATGGCCATCATCAAAAAATCTAGAAACAATAAATACTGGAGATGGTGTGGAGAAAAGGGAACACTCTTGCACTGCTGGTGGAAATGTGAATTGGTACAGCCACTATGGAGAACAGTATGGAGGTTCCTTAAAAATCTACAAATAGAATTACCATATGACCCAGCAATCCCACTACTGGGTATATACCCTGAGAAAACCATAATTCAAAAAGACTCATGTACCAAAATGTTCATTGCAGCTCTATTTACAATAGCCAGGAGATGGAAACAACCTAAGCATCCATCATTGGATGAATGGATAAAGAAGATGTGGCACATATATACAATGGAATATTACTCAGCCATAAAAAGAAACAAAATTGAGTTATTTGTAGTGAGGTGGATGGACCTCGAGTCTGTCATACAGAGTGAAGTAAGTCAGAAAGAGAAAGACAAATACCATATGCTAACACATATATATGGGATCTAAGAAAAAAAAATGTCATGAAGAACCTAGGAGTAAGACAGGAATAAAGACACAGAGCTACTAGAGAATGGACTTGAGGATATGGGGAGGGGGAAGGGTAAGCTGTGACAAAGTGAGAGAGTGGCATGGACATATATACACTACCAAACGTAAAACAGCTAGTGGGAAGCAGCCGCATAGCACAGGGAGATCAGCTTGGTGCTTTGTGACCACCTAGAGGGGTGGGATAGGGAGGGTGGGAGGGAGGGAGATGCAAGAGGGAAGAGATATGGGAACATATGTATATGCATAACTGATTCACTTTGTTATAAAGCAGAAACTAAACACCATTGTAAAGCAATTATACTCCAATAAAGATGTAAAAAAAAAACAGTATTTAGTCAAAATACTCTAAGTGGGACAAATTCAAAGTTTTTAAGCTATAAATAAACTATAAAACAAAATTAAAAATAAGGCTATTTCTAGTTTACATAATTTTATAGTACTTTTTCTGGACAGGATTCCCACCAAAGAAATTTCCCCTTTCTCCCAAAGTCTGTCATGGGCTAGGAAACCAAATACAAATGTTCATTAAAATCACATGTAAAGGGACTTCCCTTGTGACGCAGTAGTTAAGAATCCACCTGCCAATGCAGGGGACACGGGTTCGAGCCCTGGTCTGGGAAGATCCCACATGCCGTGGAGCAACTAAGCCCGTGCGCCGCAACTACTGAGTCTGCGCTTTAGAGCCCATGAGCCACAACCACTGAGCCCATGTGCCACAACTACTGAAGCCTGTGTGCCTAGAGCCCGTGCTCTGCAACAAGAGAAGGCACTGCTCGCCACAACTAGAGAAAGCCTGAGTACAGCAATGGAGACCCAACGCAGCCAAAAATAAATAAATCAATAAAATTGATTCTTAAAAAAAAATTGCATGTAAAATAAGAGTAAATAGGGTCTGTTTTACATCACTTTGCTCTACACCAGAAACTAAAACAATATTGAAAATCAACTATACTTCAGTTTAAGAAGTTTCAAAAAGAGTAAACACGGTTTGAATGAGGGGATGAAAAGTTTCCTATGAGTAAAAGATAAGCATTTTTTCCACGGGCTTTATGACAATGGATAAGATTGCTCAGAAGCCTTGTCTGCTTACTTATGGAGCCAAAGAGACTACTGAATAAGACTACTCTGGATAGATACGGAGTTACTGACTTCAGTTTTGATATGTTTATGAGTTGCCTGTCTGCCTTTCCCAGATGTCTTCTCTACCACCAGCTGAAAACTTGATCTCTGTGAGTAGCTTTGGTCCAACCATTGTGTCACACTTGCTGCTAGTTCAAAGCTGCTTATCTGTCCCAGTTTTAGTTACTGCATTTCTACCCTGTTATTATGACCTGATCTCCCACATGTACCTTGTTTCTCTATCTGTGGAGTGCATACCTTGATAACACGGTCTATGTAGAACTGTGACTGTAATTTTTCCTTTTCAGTTCTCATTCATGTTGGAGCAGGCATTCTATTCCTGAACCAAGGAAACAAACTCTACTACATCTCTTACTACTAGCTAGCATGTTCTGAACATTTATTATGTGCCAAGCATTGTGATAAACACATTACACACATGATCACACAATTCTGACAGCTATCCAATGAGTTACGTTATTTTATTTTAATGATGAAGCTGAAGCACAGAGAGAATATATAACTTTTTCTACTTCATACAGCTGGTTAGTGGATGATGGAGCGAGGATTAGGACCCAGAGTAACTTAAAAGTCCCTGATCCCCATCACTATCCTATAACTGCCCAGTATAGACCAATACACAAACTCAAGCCCCCTAGCTTGCTTGATCTGGGAATAACTTCCCTTCCTACGTCCCTTCTGCCCCTTAGTTGATGTCTCTCTGTGGTGGACCCCAAACCCGTGCTCCTTCACTGTCATGTGTCCCTGAAGTTCCTTTTCCGTGCCAGATTATTTCATTAGGTATGTTAGATGGCCAGAAGCCAATTCTATGGGGGAAATTTGTATTTTTATTTAGCTCCAGACTTTATAGATACTGAGACAGCAGTTAATAGAGAGACAGCTCACTGGTTAACCGGCCCTATAAAGTAGGTGCTATTGTTACTATTTTTGAAAAGATTAAGGTACAGATCTTATAATTTCATGGAGGTGTTTTATGCTGGGTCCTAGATTTCAACCCATGTCTGACTGATTTCAGTGTGTCCTCTTACTTTCTGGGAACTGTCTCCTAAGTGAATCTAGTTTGATGCTCACAGGCTTCCTATTTTACATGCAGCATTGTGTTTCTATTTTATTTCCTTGTAAATAAATGTCCCTATATGAGTTTTTATGGTACTGGCAATTTTTTTAATGCAGTTTTCATCCTCTTGTCCACTCCCTTGAAACAGTAAAATTGATAAGTTGTTTTTGTTCATCTCATTTTGGAACACAGTTAATCTTTTTCTTATTTTGGATTTGTGCTTCTGAATGCTTATTTTGTCTGATTCTTGCCTTGGAATATTTTTTAATCTGAATATATTACTGTTTTAGGAAAGGGGAGCTTTTTCTTAATAAAACTGAGTAATGCAATTTCTATGATAACAATTGCTTAATTATTCCAAAATAAACACAATATATCAGGTGTAATGCATCACTGAACAAATTTACCACATGAATGTTTGAAACCAAGAGAAAAATTTATAAAGGCCAATTTTATGGAAAACCTGAAAGGGTTTTGGAAATTTAAAGAAAAAAAGAAATCCTTTGGCCACATTCTGAGTTGACCTGTAGCTGAAAGAGCCAGCTTCAGAGACGTTAGTGGCTAAGGGGAAGCTTTAGATTCTGAACTCAACTCTACATGCATTTTTCAGACCCCTCCTGTGTAATTAGCCATGTTTCGTGCTGGGTGTGCAGAAAGTAGCAAGACACACCCCTTCAACTCAGAGTCTAGTAGAGGGTAGGTGGCCATGACAACACAACAACAATAACTACAACAACGATAATAGTAATATAGTATAAGTGTGTCAACAAAAGCATCTACCGTTTGGATCCTGCTCCCTGGTGCTACCTCAGGCTTTTACGGATATATTTGCTAGTATCGTTTGACTTTGATTACTTTTTTGTAAAATGAAAATCAAAGATTTACTTTTAAGCCGTTAAACTTAGATTAACTGGAAAGGACCATTTTTGTTAATTGAGTTTTTTGGATTGGCAAGAAATCGAATTTTCAGCTTGTTACCTATTTCATTCACTTTAATTTTTTTACATCTCCAAAACATTTTTGTTGAGTCACTTCTACAGTAGTTCCCAAATTTAGTTATGTATAAGAACCTCTTCAGAGACCTGTTAAATATAGACTCCTGGGACCCCAACCTCATCAGTGAGGTTCGGATTCATCAGGCCAAGACTAGGGCCCAGGAATCTGCCTTTTAAACAAACTGCCCAGGTAATTGTGACGCTGGTGGTTTGGGGGGGAACACAGCTCTGTATGTCACAGTGTCACGGTAGCCTGCCAGTCCTGGGGCCAGTTTGCTCTTACTCTGATCCACTCTGCTCTGCATCCTGGAGAGCAGGCTGGTTTCCCAAGCTCCTGTCAAGTGGTTTCCAGCTGGTTCTGGCCAAGGGAGGCACTGGTGGGGACTGCAGGACAGGAGGAAGGAAGAAGCCTCTGCTTGCCTCCTGTGGGAGTCTTTGGGAGAGGCTAAATGCCCTCTATGGCTCTAGGGTCTGCCAAACAAGAACAAGCCCACAATGAGCATTCCAGCTTCTACATGTATTCCTGGCTTCTGGGACCCAGTACTCCAGCCCCAGACTCTGGACATCAAGGTCAGCTATTGATTCTGTTAACTTCTGAGTTGCCTCACTATAGCTGATGTTATCAATGCTCTGTCCACATCTCTAAGAATCCACTTACCATTTTAGTCAGCCAGCCTAACTTCCAAAGGTAAGCTCCTGCCTGTATCTTTGTTGGAGAGCTACCCCAAGCAGCTGACACCCCCTTGGTGTGTATAGCAGGCTGTAAGTGCCTAAGAATTATTAACATTTCCTCAGGAGATAGCCCTTAACCAATGACTGACTAGTGTAAATACCCCAGCTCCCTTACCCCTTGGTGAGGATAATTCTGAGATGTGTATTTTGTGCTATTTTCTAGAGTGTCCATGTGGAATTAAGCTCCAGCTGCCCACTTTGGTATCTGGCTAAATAGATGCCCTTGTGGGCAAGTTGCCTTGCCTTCCTTTCCTGTAGCACTTCTCCCCATCTACCTATATTCCTTGCATTTTCTGATAAATTGCCTGCATTTGAATCTTGTCTCAGAGGCTGCTTCTTGGAAACCCAAACTAAGATGCTCACTGTTACTGGTTGGCTTCTCAGCTTCTTCTATCACTCATGTATCCAGTTCCTGGCATTACAGTCCTTTTGTTTGAAACTCCTAGAGGGATTTTTCTTATCCTGGTTAGATGAAACTAGGTACTAGTTACCACAACTATTCAGATGAACAAGCATGATCTTTATCCCCAAGTGGCTCATCTGCTAAAAGGGAAGACAAACAAGCTTATAGAACAGCAACGTGTGAAGAGAAGTTGGAGACAAAATGGCAGAACAGAAGGACTTGAGCTCACCTTCTCTCACAAAAACACCAAAATCACAACTAACTGCTGAACAATGATCAACAAAAAAAGACTGGAACCTACCTAAAAAGATATTCTACATTCAAAGACAAAGAAGAAGCCACAAGGAGTCACTAGGAGGAGTGCATTCATGATATATTCAAATCCCATACCCACCAAGAGGGTGATCCACACACTGGAAAAGAATTATATTGCAGACGTTCTCCCACAGGAGTGAGAGTTCTAGCCCTGCATCAGCCTCCCTAGTCTTGGGGTCTGGAATTAGGAGCAGGAGCCCCCAGAGCATTTGGCTTTGAAGGCCAGTGGGGCTTGATTGCAGGAACTCCACAGGACTGGGGGAAACAGAAACTCCACTCTTGGAGAGCACATACAAGTTCTCATGCACACCAGGACCCAGGGAAAAAGCAGTGACTTTGTAGGAGCCTGGACCAGACCCACCTGCTGGTCTTAGAGGGTCTCCTGTGGAGGTGGGGAGAGGCTGTGACTCACTGTTGAGACAAGGACACTGGTGGTGGAGGTACCAGGGAGCACTCATTGGCATGAGTTCTCCTGGAGGCTGCCATTTTGACACGAAGACCTGGCCCCACCAAACAGCCTGTAGGCTCCAGTGCTAGGATGTCTCAGGCCACTACCAATCAGGAACACAGCCCCACCAATCAGCAGGCAGGCTGCCTAAAGTCTTCCTAAACCCACAGCTACCTCTAAACACACCACTTGACACAACCCTGCCCACCAGAGGGAAAAGACCCAGCTCCACCCAACAGGGGGCAGGCACCAGTCCCTCCCACAAGGAAGCCTGCACAAGCCTCTAGACCAGCCTCTAGACCCACCAGGGGGGCAGACACCAGAAGCAAGAGGAACTACATACAGTCCTACAGCCTGTGAAATGGAGAACGCAACAGAAAGTTAGACAAACTGAGACAGCAGAGGAATATGTTCCAGATGAAGGAACAAGATAAAACTCCGGAAGAACAACTAAGTGAAGTGGAGATAAGGTATCTACCCAAAAAAGAATTCAGAGTAATGACAGTAAAAATGATCCAAGATCTCAGAAAAAGAATAGAGGTACAGACCAAGAAGACCCAAGAAATATTTAACAAAGAGCTAGAGGATATAAAGAATGAAAACACAGAGTTGAACAATAAGTAAACTGAAATGAAAAATACACTTGAAGGAGTCAATAGCAGAATAACTGAGGCAGAAAAATGCATAAGTGAGCTGGAAGGCAGAATGGTGGAAATCACTTCTGTGAAACATGGTAAAGAAAAAAGAATGAAAAGAAATGAGGACAGTCTTAGAGACCTCTGGGACAACATTAAACTCACCAACATTCACATTATAGGGGTCCCAGAAAGAGAAGAGAGAGAGAGAAAGGGCCTGAGAAAATATTTGAAGAGATAATAGCTGAAAACTTCCCTAACATGGGAAAGGAAATAGTCACCCAAGTTCAGGAAGCACAGAGAATCCCATACAGGATAAAACCAAGGAGGAACACACCAAGACACATATTAATCAAATTGACAAAAATTAAGGACAAAGAGAAAACATTAAAAGCAACAAGGGAAAAGCAACAAATAACATACAAGGAAATCCCCATAAGGTTATCAGCTGATTTTTCATCAGAAACTCTGCAGGTAAGAAGGGAATGGCACAATATATTTAAAGTGATGGAAGGGAAAAACCTACAACCAAGAATACTCTACCCAGCAAGGCTCTTGTTCAGATTTGACAGAGAAATCAAAAGCTTTACAGACAAGCAAAAGCTAAGAGAATTCAGCACCACCAAACCAGCTTTACAACAAATTCTAAAGGAACTTCTCTAGGTGGACAAGAAAAGGTCCCGACTAGAAAGAAGAAAATTACAAATGGGAAAGCTCACCAGTAAAGGCAAACATACAGTAAAGGTAGGAAATAATCTACATACAAATATGATATCAAAACCAGCAATCATGAGGAGAGTACAAATGCAGGATATTGGAAATGCATTTGAAATTAAGAGACCAGCAACTTAAAACAACCTTTTTATATATAGACTACTATATCAAAACCACATGGTAACTGAAACAAAAATCTACCCTAGATATACATACAAAAAAGAAAAAGAAATCCAAACACAACACTAAAAATAGTCATCAAATTATAAGAGAAGAGAACAAAAGAGGAAGGGAAGAATAAAGTCCTACAAAAACAAATCCAAAGCAATTAATAAAATGGCAATAAGAACATACATATTGGTAACTACCTTAAATGTAAACAGATTAAATGCTCCAACCAAAAGACACAGACTGGCTGAATGGATACAAAAACAAGACCCATATATATGCTGTCTACAAGAAACCCACTTCGGATCTAGGGACACATACAGACTGAAAGTGAGGGGATGGAAAAAGATATTCCATGCAAATGCAAATCAAAAGAAGCTAGAGTAGCAATAGTCATATCATACAAAATAGACTTTAAAATAAAGACTGTTAGAAGAGGCAAAGAAGGACACTACATAATGATCAAGGGATCAATCCAAGAAGAAGATATAACAATTGTAATTACATATGCACCCAACATAGGAGCACCTCAATAAACAAGGCAAATACTAACAGCCATAAAAGGAGAAATCAACAGTAATGCAATAATAGTGGGGGCACCCACAATGGAATATTACTCAGGCATAAAAACAAATGAAATAATGCCATTTGCAGCAACATGAAAGGACCTAGAGATTATCATACTAAGTGAAGTAAGTCAGAGAAAGACAAATATCATATGATATCACTTATATGTGGAATCTTAAAAAAATGATAAAAATGAATTTACTTACAAAACAGAAACAGACTCACAGACTTAGAAAACAAATTTATGGGTAGCAAAAGAGAAAGGTGGGGGGAGGACAAATTAGGAGTTTGAGATTAACATATACACACTACTATATAAAACAGATAATCAAAAAGGACCTACTGCATAGCACAGGGAGCTCTACTCAATATTCTGTAATAACCTATATGGGGAAAGAATCTGAAAAAGAATGGATATATGTCTATGTCTAACTGAATCACTTTGCTCTACACCTGAAACTAACACAACATTGTAAGTCAGCTATACTCCAAAGAAAAGAAAAGAAAAGAAAAAACAGCAACATGTGTTGAATGCAGCAACTCACAAATGTGCACAGTTCAGAGGAGAGAGATTATTTGAAGGACTGGGCTAGCAGCTGGGTGAGATCAGGGAAAACTTCACAGGGGAGTTAACAGTTAAGCTGGATTTTGAAGATGAAATTTTTAAGTGGCTAAGGGGAGGAGCAAATGGCATTTCAGACATAGGAACAGTACTTGCAAAGTTACAGAGGAGTAAAACAACCTCCATATTTAGGGACTCATAAGCCATTTTTCTGGAACCTAATGTGAGGGTTGGGGAGATGCAGGATATGTGATCAGAAGGGGCACAGGGGCACAGGGGCGCAGGAAAGCTGTGTGTTTAATGCTCCAGAGTTTATGCTTGTAGGCCTGAGACAAGTATTAGAGAGTTTAAGGTGTAGGAGAGACTGTAGGGTTTTCCCTTTAGTGATATGACTCTGGGGCTCTGTAGAGGATGAACAGTTTGCTCAGGCCTTATTGAGCACAATAAAATTAACCTAACTAAATTTCCCTTTGATGAGCATGGTTCTTGCAATGCCTCATGCAATTCAGACTTTCAGGGATGAAATACACAGATAATATAAACATATTCCTTCAATGCCTCCATTTATTGAGTGCCTTCTCTGTGCCAGGCCTATTCTAGGCATAGGAGATTGAATGGTAAATAAGACAGGCAATTTCTTGCCCTCAGGGGCTATAATACATATGGGCACAGAGGTGACGTGGTCTAATTACCCTAAAGGTGTTTTGGGGACACTTAATACTCTCTTTCTCTCTTTTTTTTTCTTTTTTTTTGAGATTTGATAAAGTCATTATTTTTTAATTGAAATACAATTGACATAAAATATTATGTTAGTTTCAGGTATACAAAACAGTGATTCAACATTTAAATACATTACAAAATGACCACCATGATACGTCTAGTAACCATCTGTCCCTATACAAAGTTACTACAATATTGTTGACTATATTACCTATGATGTACAATATATCCCCTTGACTTATTTACAGGCATACCTCAAAGATATTGCAGGTTTGGTTAGATACCACCACAATAAAGCAAATATTGCAATAGAGCAAGTCACACAAAGTTTTTGGTTTCCCAGGATATATAAAAGTTATGTTTACACTATGCTGTAGTTAAGGGTGCAACATACCTTAATTAAAAAATACTTTATCACCAAAAAATGCTAACCATCAACTGACAATGCAGGGTTGCCACACACCTTCAAGTTGTAAAAATGCAGTATCTGTGGTGCTGGTTGTAACGTTTCATTTCTGATTTTATTTATTTTGGCTCTCTCTCTCTCTCTCTCTTTTTTGATGAGTCTGGTTAAAAGTTTGTCTGTTTTGTTTATCTTTTCAAAGCAGCAGCTCTTGGTTTCATTAATCTTTTCTATTGTTTTTTGGTCTGTATTTTACTTATGCTCTGATTTTTATTTGCCTCCTTCTACTAATGCTTTTTCCCCTAGTTCCATTAGGTGTAAGGTTAGACTGTTTGAGATTTTCTTATTTCCTGAGCTATCCCTGTATTGCTATAAACTTCCTTTTTAGAACTTCTTTTGTTGCATCTTATAGATTTTGGAACATTGTATTTCCATTTTCATTTGTCTCAAAATATTTTCTTGATTTCTTCTTTTATTTCTTCTATGACTCATTGGTTGTTTAGTATCATATTATTTAGACTTCGCATGTTTGTGTTTTTTCCAGTTTTTTTCTTGTAGTTGATTTTTACTTTCATACGCTTGTGGTCAGAAAAGATGCTTGCGAGGAGCTTCAAGATGGCGGAAGAGTAAGACGCGGAGATCACCTTCCTCCCCACAAATACAACAGAAATACATCTACAAGTGGAACAACTCCTACAGAACACCTACTGAACGCTGGCAGAAGACCTCAGACCTCCCAAAAGGCAAGAAACTCCCCACGTACCTGGGTAGGGCAAAAGAAAAAGAAGAAACAGAGACAAAGAATAGGGACGGGACCTGAACCAGTGAGAGGGAGCTGTGAAGGAGGAAAGGTTTCCACACACTAGGAAGCCCCTTTGCGGGTGGAGACTGCAGGTGGAAGGGAGTCGGGGGGAGCTTTGGAGCCACGGAGGAGGGCGCAGCCACAGGGGTGCAGAGGGCAAAGCGGAGAGATTCCCGCACGGAGGATCGGTGCCGACCGGCACTCACCAGCCTGAGAAGCTTGTCCGCTCACCCGCTGGGGCGGGCGGGGCTGGGAGCTGAGGCTCGGGCTTCAGAGGTCAGATCCCAGGGAGAGGACTGGGGTTGGCTGAGTGAACACAGCCTGAAGGGGGCTAGTGTGCCACGGTTAGCCGGGAGGGAGTCCGGGAAAAAGTCTGGAGCTGCCAAAGAGACAAGAGACTTTTTCTTGCCTCTTTGTTTCATGGTGCGTGAGGAGAGGGGATTCAGAGTGCCGCTTAAAGGAGATCCAGAGATGGGTGTGAGCCGCGGCTATCAGCGCGGACCACAGAGACGTGCATGGGACGCTAAGGCTGCTGCTGCAGCCACCAACAAGCCTGTGTGCAAGCATATATCACTATCCACACCACCCCTCCCGGGAGGCTGTGCAGCCCGCCACTGCCAGGGGTCCGTGATCCAGGGACAACTTCCCCAGGAGAATTCACGGCGTGCCTCAGCCTGGTGCAACGTCACGCTGGCCTCTGCCGCCACAGGCTTGCCCCGCATCTGTACCCCACCCTCCCACCCTTCCTATCTGAGTGAAGAACAGATGCCCTCAGGCGACCTACACACAGAGGCGGGTCCAAATCCAAAGCTGAACCCCGGGAGCTGTGTGAACAAAGAAGAGAAAGGGAAGTTTCTCCCAGCAGCCTCAGGAGCAGCAGATTAAATCTCCACAATCAACTTGATGTAACCTTGCATCTGTGGAATACCTGAATAGACAACGAATCATCCCAAATTGAGGAGGTGGACTTTGGGAGCAGTGACATATATATTTTTTCTCCTTTTTCTCTTTTTGTGAGTGTGTATGTGTATGCTTTTGTGTGTGATTTTGTCTGTATAGCTTTGCTTTTACCATTTGTCCTAGGATTCTTTCTGTCTGTTTTTGTATTATTATTTAAAAAATATTTTTCTTAATAATTATTTTTTATTTTAATAACTATTTTATTTTATCTTCTTCTTTCTTTCTTTTTTTTCTCCCTTTTATGCTGAGCCGTGTGGAGGACAGGCTCTTGGTGCCCCAGCCAGGCGTCAGGACTGTGCCACTGAGGTGGGAGAGCCAAGTTCAGGACACTGGTCCACAAGAGACCTCGCAGCCCTATGTAATATCAAATGGTGAAAATCTCCCAGAGATCTCCATCTCAATGCCACGACCCAGCTCCACTCAATGACCAGCAAGCTACAGTGAAGGACACCCTATGCCAAACAACTAGCAAAACAGGAACACAACCACATCCATTAGCACAGAGGCTGCCTAAAATCATAATAAGGCCACAGACACCCCAAAACACACCACCAGATGCAGACCTGCCCACCAGAAAGACAAGTCCAGCCTCATCCACCAGAACGCCTACACAACCCACTGAACCAACCTTAGCCACTGGGGACAGACACCAAAAATAACGGAAACTACAAATGTACAGCCTGCAAAAAGGAGACCCCAAACACAGTAAGTTAAGCAAAATGAGAAGACAGAGAAACACACAGCAGATGAAGGAGCAAGGCAAAAACCCACCAGACCTAACAAATGAAGAGGAAATAGGCAGTCTACCTGACAAAGAACTCAGAATAGTGATAGTAAAGATGATCCAAAATCGTGGAAATAGAATGGATAAAATACAAAAAACGTTTCACAAGGACCTAAAAGAACTAAAGAGCAAACAAACAGTGATGAACAACACAATAAATGAAATTAAAAATTCTTTAGAAGGGATCAATAGCAGAATAACTGAGGCAGAAGAACAGATAAGTGACCTGGAAGATAAAATAGTGGAAATAACTACTGCAGAGAAGAATAAAGAAAAAAGAATGAAAAGAAATGAGAACAGTCTCAGAGACCTCTGGGACAACATTAAATGCACCAACATTCGAATTATATGGGTCCCAGAAGAAGAAGAGAAAAAGGAAGGGACCGAGAAAATATTTGAAGAGATTACAGTTGAAAACTTCCCTAATATGGGAAAGGAAATACTTAATCAAGTCCGGGAAGCACAGAGAGTCCCATATAGGATAAATCCAACGAGAAACAAGCCACGACATATTAATCAAACTATCAAAAATGAAATACATAGAACAAATATTAAAAGCAGCAAGGAAAAAACAACAAGTAACACATAAGAGAATCCCCATAAGGTAAACAGCTGATCTTTCAGCAGAAACTCTGAAAGCTAGAAGGGAGTAGCAGGACATATTTAAAGTGATGAAAGAGAAAAACCTACAACCAAGATTACTCTACCCAGCAAGGATATCATTCAGATTTGATGGAGAAATCAAAAGCTTTACAGACAAGCAAAAGCTAAGAGAATTCAGCACCACCAAAGCAGCTTTACAACAAATGCTAAAGGAACTTCTCTAGGCAGGACACACAAGAAAAGGAAAAGACCTACATTAATAAACCCAAACAATTAAGAAAATGGTAATAGTCACATACATATCGATAATTACCTTAAAAGTAAATGGATTAAATGCTCCAACCAGAAGTCATAGACTGGCTGAATGGATACCAAAACAAGACCCATATATATGCTGTCTACAAGAGACCCACTTCAGACCTAGGGACACAAACAGACTGAAAGTGAAGGAATAGAAAAAGATATTCCATGCAAATGGAAACCAAAAGAAAGCTGGAGTAGCAATTCTCATATCAGACAAAATAGACTTTAAAACAAAAACTATTACAAGAGACAAAGAAGGACACTACAGAATGATCAAGGGATCAATCCAAGAAGAAGATATAACAATTGTAAATATTTATGCACCCAACATAGGAGCACCTCAATACATAAGGCAAATACTAACAGCCATAAAGGGGAAATTGACAGTAACACAATCATAGTAGGGGACTTTCACACCCCACTTTCACAGATGGACAGATCATCCAAAATGAAAATAAATAAGGAAACACAAGCTTTAAATGATACATTAAACAAGATGGACTTAATTGATATTTATAGGACATTCCATCCAACAAGAACAGAATACACATTCTTCTCAAGTGCTCATGGAACATTCTCCAGGATAGATCATATCTTGGGTCACAAATCAAGCCTTAGTAAATTTAAGAAAATTGAAATTGTATCAAGTATCTTTTCCAACCACAACACTATGAGGCTAGATATCAATTACAGAAAAAAATCTGTAAGAAATACAAACACATGGAGGCTAAACAACATACTACTTAATAACCAAGAGATCACTGAAGAAATCAAAGAGGAAATCAAAAAATACCTAGAAACAAACAACAATGAAAACACAATGACCCCAAACCTATGGGATGCAGCAAAAGCAGTTCTAAGAGGGAATTTTATAGCTATACAAGCCTACCTTAAGAAACGAAACATCTCAAATAAATAACCTAAGCTTACACCTAAAGCAATTAGAGAAAGAAGAACAAAAAAACGCCAAAGTTAGCAGAAAGAAAGAAATCATAAAGATCAGATCAGAAATAAATGAAAAAGAAATGAAGGAAACAATAGCAAAGATCAACAAAACTAAAAGCTGGTTCTTTGAGAAGATAAACAAATAGAAAAACCATTAGCCAGACTCATCAAGGAAAAAAGGGAGAAGACTCAAATCAATACAATTAGAAATGAAAAGGAGAAGTAACAACTGACACTGCAGAAATACAAAGGATCATGAGAGATTACTACAAGCAACTATATGCCAATAAAATGGACAACCTGGAAGAAATGGACAAATTCTTAGAAATGCACAACCTTCTGAGACTGAACCAGGAAGAAATAGAAAATATGAACAGACCAATCACAAACCCTGAAATTGAAACTGTGATTAAAAATCTTCCAACGAACAAAAGCCCGGGACCAGATGGCTTCACAGGCGAATTCTATCAAACATTTAGAGAAGAGCTAACACCTATCCTTCTCAAACTCTTCCAAAATATAGCAGAGGGAGGAACACTCCCAAACTCATTCTATGAGGCCACCATCCCCCTGATACCAAAACCAGACAAAGATATCACAAAGAAAGAAAACTACAGGCCAATATCACTGATGAACATAAATGCAGAAATCCTCAACAAAATACTAGCAAACAGAATCCAGCAGCACATTAAAAGGATCATACACCATGATCAAGTGGGGTTTATTGCAGGAATTCAAGGATTCTTCAATATATGCAAATCAATCAATGTGATACACCATATTAACAAATTGAAGGAGAAAAACCATATGGTAATCTCAATAGATGCAGGGAAAGCTTTTGACAAAATTCAATACCCATTTATGATAAAAACCCTGCAGAAAGTAGGCATAGAGGGAACTTTCCTCAACATAATAAAGGCCATATATGACAAACCCATAGCCAACATCGTCCTCAATGGTGAAAAACTGAAAGCATTTCTGCTAAGATCAGGAACAAGAAAAGTTTGCCCACTCTCACCACTATTATTCAACATAGATTTGGAAGTTTTAGCCACAGCAATCAGAGAAGAAAAGGAAATCAAAGGAATACAAGTTGGAAAAGAAGACGTAAAGCTGTCACTTTTTTCAGATGACATGATACTATACATAGAGAATCCTAAAGATGCTACCAGAAAACTACTAGAGCTAATCAATGAATTTGGTAAAGTAGCAGGATACAAAATTAATGCACAGAAATCTCTGGCATTCCTATACACTAATGATGAAAATCTGAAAGTGAAATTAAGAAAACACTCCCATTTACCATTGCAACAAAAAGAACAAAATATCTAGGAATAAACCTACTTAAGGAGACAAAAGACCTGCATGCAGAAAATTATAAGACACTGGTGAAAGAAATTAAAGATGATACTAATAGATGGAGAGATATCCAATGTTCGTGGATTGGAAGAATCAACAGTATGAAAATGACTCTACTACCCAAAGCAATCTACAGATTCAATGCAATCCCTATCAAACTACCACTGACATTTTTCACAGAACTAGAACAAAAAATTTCACAATTTGTATGGAAACACAAAAGACCCCGAATAGCCAATGCAGTCTTGAGAAAAAAAAATGGAACTGGAGGAATCAGGCTCCCTGACTTCAGACTATACTGCAAAGCTACAGTAGTAAAGATAGTATGGTACTGGCACAAAAACAGAAATATAGATCAATGGAACAGGATAGAAAGCCCAGAGTTAAACCCATGCACATATGGTCACCTTATCTTTGATAAAGGAGGCAAGAATATACAGTGGAGAAAAGACAGCCTCTTCAATAAGTGGTGCTAGGAAAACTGGACAGCTACATGTAAAAGAATGAAATTAGAACACTCCCTAACACCATACACAAAAATAAACTCAAAATGTATTAAAGACCTAAATGTAAGGCCAGACACCTTCAAACTCTTAGAGGAAAACATAGGCAGAACACTCTATGACATAAACCACAGCAAGATCCTTTTTGACCCTCCTCCTAGAGAAATGGAAATAAAAACAAAAATAAACAAATGGGACCTAATGAAACTTCAAAGCTTTTGCACAGCAAAGGAAACCATAAACAAAATGAAAAGACAGCCCTCAGAATGGGAGAAAATATTTGCAAGTGAAGCAACTCACAAAGGATTAATCTCCAAAACATACAAGCAGCTCATGCAGCTCAATAACAAAAAACCAAACAACCGAATCCAAAAATGGGCAGAAGACCTAAATAGACATTTCTCCAAAGAAGATTGACAGATTTCCAACAAACACATGAAAGAATGCTCAACATCATTAATCATTAGAGAAATGCAAATCAAAACTACAATGAGATATCATCTCACACCGGTCAGACTGGCCATCATCAGAAAATCTACAAATAATAAATGCTGGAGAGGGTGTGGAGAAAAGGGAACCCTCTTGCACTGTTGATGGGAATGTAAATTGATACAGCCACTATGGAGCACAGTATGGAGGTTCCTTAAAAAACTACAAATAGAACTACCATATGACCCAGCAATCCCACTACTAGGCATGTACTCTGAGAAAACCATAGTTTAGAAACAGTCATGTACCAAAATGTTTATTGCAGCTCTACTTACAATGGCCAGGACATGGAAGCTACCTAAGTGCCCATCAACAGATGAATGGATAAAGAAGATGTGGCACATACATAAAATGGAATATTACTCAGCCATAAAAAAGAATGAAACTGAGTTATTTGTAGTGAGGTGGATGGACCTAGAGGCTGTCATACAGAGTGAAGTAATTCAGAAAGAGAAAAACAAATACCATATGCTAACACATATATATGGAATCTAAAAAAAAAGAAAATGGTCAGAAGAACCTAGGGGCAAGATGGGAATAAAGATACAGACCTACTAGAGAATGGGCTTGACAATACAGCAAGGGGGAAGGGTAAGCTGTGACAAAGTGAGAGAGTGGCATGGACATACATACACTACCAAATGTAAAATAGGTAGCTAGTGGGAAGCAGCTGCATAGCACAGGGAGGTCAGCTTGGTGCTTTGTGACCACCTAGAGGGTGGGATAGGGAATGTGTGAGGGAGGGAGATGCAAGAGGGAAGAGATATGGGGATATATGTATATGTATAACTGATTCACTTTGTTATAAAGCAGAAACTGACACACCATTGTAAAGCAATTATACTCTAATAAAGATGTTAAAAAATAAAAAAAAATTTTTAAAAGAAAAGATGCTTGGTATGATTTTAATCTTCTTGAATTTACTGAGACTTGTTTTGTGGCTTAGCATGTGGTGTATTCTGGAGAATGTTCCATGTGCATTTGAAATATATATATACTGCTATTTTTGAATGAAATGTTCTGTATAGATCTAAGTTCATTTGGTCTAATGTGTCATCTGAGGCCAGCGTTTCCTTATTGATTTTCTGTCTGGATGATCTGTCCATTGATGTAAATGGTGTGTTAAAGCCCCCTACTGTTATTGTATTACTGTCAATTTCTCCCGTTATGTTTATAATATTTGCTTTATGTTTTTAGGTACTCCTATGTTGTATACATATATATTTACAGGTGTTATACCTTCATGTTGGATTGATTCATTTATCATTATGTAATGCTCTTCTTTGTCTCCTGTTAAACTCTTTGTTCTAAGGTCTACTTTGTCCCATATAAGTATTGCTATCCCAGACTTTTTGTTTGTTTACATTTGCATGGAAAATCTTTTAAAATCCCCTCATTTTCAGTCTGTGTGTCTTTAGAACTGAACTGAGTCTTTCATAGGCAGTATGTATATGGGTCTTGTTTTTTTTTTTTTATCCATTTGGCTATCCTATGTCTTTTGATTGGAGCATTTAGTCCATTTACATTTAAAGTAATTATTGATAGATATGTACTTATTACCATTTTGTTAATTATTTTCTGCTTGTTTTTGTAGTTCTTCTTCTGTTCCTTTCTTCTCTTGCTCTCTTCCCTTGTGATTTGATGCCTATCTTTAGTGTTATGTTTGGATTGCTTTCTCTTTATTTTTGTGTATTTTTTATAGGTTTTTGGTTTGTGGAGCCCATGGGGTTCATATATTACAATCTATATCTATATCTATGTTTTTAAGTTGATTATTCTTAAGTTAGAACTCATTCTAACAGCCCTACATTTTTACTCTCTCCACCTATACTTTACTTTTTCCACATTATATTTTATATCCTTTTATTTTGTGTATCCCTTCACTACTTATTGTAGACATAGATGATTTTATTACTTGTCTCTCTTAACATTCCTACGATTTTTTTTTTTTTTTTTTGCGGTACGCGGGCCTCTCACTGTTGTGGCCTCTCCCATTGCAGAGCACAGGCTCTGGATGCGCAGGCTCAGCAGCCATGGCTCATGGACCCAGCCGCTCCGCAGCATGTGGGACCTTCCCGGACCGGGGCACGAACCTGTGTCCCCTGCATCGGCAGGCGGACTCTCAACCACCGCGCTACCAGGGAAGCCCCCTACTAGTTTTATATGTAGTGATCTACTACCTTTACTGTATGTTTGCCTTTACCTTTACCTAGACTTTTCCTTTCATAATTTTCTTATTTCTAGTTGTGGCCTTTTCTTTTCTGGTTAGAGAAGTACCTTTAACATTTCTGGTAAGGCTGGTTTGGTAGTGATGAACTCTTTAGCATTTGCTTGTCTGTAACACTCTTTATCTCTCCTACAAACAGAATGATAAATTTACCAGGTAGAGTATTCTTGGTTGTAGGTTTTTTCCTTTCATCCCTTTGATTATATCATGCCACTCCTTTTTTGTGAAAAGTCAGCTGATCATCTTATAGGCGTTCCCTGTTATGTAACTAGTTGCTTTTCTCTTGCTGCTTTTAAGACTCTCTCTTTATTTTTAGTTTTTGACATTTTAATTATGTGTCTTTGTGTGGACCTTTTGGGTTCATCTTGTTTGGGACTTTGTGCTTCCTGGACATAGACATCTATTTACTTCCCCAGGGGTGAGAACAATTTTCAACTATTATTTATTTCTTTTTAATAAGTTCTCTACCCCTTTCTTTCTCTCTTCTCCTTCTGGGACCCATCCCTATAATGTGAATGTTATTACGCTTTATGTTGTCCCAGAGTTCTCTTAAACTATCCTCTTTTTCTTAATTCTTTTTTCTGTTCAGCTTGGGTGATTTCCAGTACTCTGTGTTCTAGAGTGCTTATTTGTTCTCCTGTATCATCTAATCTATTGTTGATTCCCTCTTAAATAGTATTTTTCATTTCAATTATTATATTCTTCAGCTTTGGTTGTTTCTTTTTAATATTTTCTCTTTGTTGAAATTCTCACTGTATTTGTCCATTCTTCTTCTGAGTTTGGTGTGCATTTTTATGATCATCATGTTAAACTCTTTATTGGGTAGATTGCTTACCTCTGTTTCATTTAGTTTTTTTCTGAGGTTTTGTCTTGTTCCTTCATTTTGGAACATATTTTCCTGTGTCCTCATTTTGCTTAATTCTCTATGCTCATTTCTATGCAACGGGTAAGTTGGTTACATTTCCCTGTAGGGGACAACCTATGGAGGCCATTCTATGCTCCTCTCTGGATATCAGAGCTAGATGTTCCAGAGGTATCCCCTATGTGAGTTGCCTGTGCCTTTCTGTTGTAGTGCAGTCAACTATTGTGGGCATGCTGGTAAGTGGGGCCGGCTCCTGGCCCAGTAGCTTAGAGGCTTTGCCTCAGCTTGGTGGTTTGCAATGCCTGGTGACGTGCAACTGCTGTGGGCCTGGTTGTGTGTGGGGTAGGTCCCTGGCTCTAATAGCTTAGAAGGAGGATTCCAGAATGGCTCTTGCCAGTGCCAGTGTCAGCATGGTAAGATGAGATCCCCAAAATGGCTGCTGCCTGCATTTCTGTTCTCAGGGTGAGTCCCATCTGCCTCTTGCCTCCTGGTAGCTCTCTAAGATCAGCAAGTGGGTCTATCCAGGAACGTTTCAAAGCACTGCCTCTGTGCTGGGACTCAGAGCTTGTGAAATTTTGCAAGTGCCCTTTAAGAGTGGACTCTCGGGCTTCCCTGGTGGCGCAGTTGGTTGAGAGTCCGCCTGCCGATGCAGGGGACAAGGGTTCATGCCCCGGTCTGGGAAGATCCCACATGCCGCGGAGCGGCTGGGCGCGTGAGCCATGGCCGCTGAGCCTGCGCGTCCGGAGCCTGTGCTCCGCAACGGGAGAGGTCACAGCAGTGAGAGGCCCGCGTATCGGGGAAAAAAAAAAAAAAAAAAGAGAGTGGACTCTCTGTTTGCTATAGCCCTCTGGCTCTCCTGAATGTAAGCCTTGCTGGTTTTCTAAGCTAGACAGTCTGGTTGCTCATCATTCCTAATGCAGGACCCCTGGCCTGGGGAGCCTGACGTGGGGTTCAAGGCCTTTGCTCCCTGGGGAGGACCTCTGTGATTATATAACAATATC
Source organism: Globicephala melas (assembly GCF_963455315.2). Classification (NCBI taxonomy): domain Eukaryota; kingdom Metazoa; phylum Chordata; class Mammalia; order Artiodactyla; family Delphinidae; genus Globicephala; species Globicephala melas. The sequence goes on along the minus strand of NC_083314.1, from coordinate 129,615,825 downwards.
CCTCCTCTTGTTCGAAGGTCACCAACATGGAGATATGGGTCCTGACTAGCCTACATCTCCACCCCCCTACCCATCTCATTATGGCTCCTTCTTTATATCTTTTGTTGTGGAAATTTTTTTTCTTCTAGTCTTCAGGTCATTTTCATAGATAGTTGCTCTGTAAGTAGTTGTAATTTTGGTGTGCCTGTGGGAATAGGTAAGTTCGGGGTCTTCCTATTCTGCTGTCTTAATCACTTATTAGTCTCCTGAAATATTCTGTTGAAAAAGAAAAAGTTCTTTGGTAAAATAATTGAGAAATGTTCCGTATTTTATCTCCTATTAAAAGTTAATAAAAACAAAATTTGCTAATTAAAGGCTCTGAGAAGTCCTACAGTAAAGAATCTGATCCCGAATTAATTGTTCTGAGTTAGCCATCTGTTATTTTTACATGTTTAGTATGTGTTGTCATTTCTGGGAACAGCACCCTAATTTTGTTCTGGGGAACTATTCCTCTTGCTTGGATACAGTGCTAGAGAGCTGTTAATCAGATTGTTCTGCCCTGACCAATGTATGGACATATGGCCCAAGAAAAGCCAATCAGATGCTTTCTCTCTGGAATTTGTATCTTGAGTAGAGCAATGTAGTAATTAAATATAGTTGAAGTTCATTTATCCCAGTGGTGGTGTCCTGCTTCTGGGATTTTTCAAATGGCTGTTTTTCTTGTGCTTTCAATATTTGGTTATTCAGCTTTCCCTTGTATGATTGTTCATGTTGTGCACTGTATAAGGGCACTATTTCTAAGAGAAGGAAAGCATTCAACTTATGGATTTATTTTAACTCCTGTGAGAATGGGGGTGGATTATGGAGAGTCTGGGACTTCTGGCTGCATCTTGAAGCAGAGGAAAGCTCTCAATACAACAAACTTGCACTGGCATCCAGGAATGTACATTCACTTTGGAGACCTGTATGTCCATTTGTTGATGCCTGCACATGCACAACAGGTCTTATTCCTATGCAACTCTGGGTATTCCCTGAGGTTGCTTCTCCCATTCCCCCACTGCCTTCAGATGCACTGACACATCTGAGAGACTACCCATCTAAACACAGTCCCCTTGGCTGGGGAGTAGTCCTGAGGGCATGGAGTGTGCCTACTGCCAGGGTGTGTATGCTCCCGTATCAGGATGTGGCTGAGCAGCTAGAACTATGAGCACATACATGTGTGCATGCCATTACCACTTCTGCTTGCCAGGGCCCTTGCAGACTTCCTTTAGAAGGGTCTGGAAAACGAATGGTATGTGTCTGTATTAGTCTGTTTGAGCTGATAGAACAAACTACCACAGACTGGGTAGCTTACAAACAACATAAATATATTTATCACAGTTCTGGAGGATTGAAGTCCAAGGTCAGGGTGCTAGCATGGCTGGGTCCTGGTGAAAGTCCTCTTCCAAGCTGCAGACTGCCAACTTTTCTGTGTGCCCTCACATGGTAGAAGAAATTAGGGATTTCTGTGAGGCATTTTTAATAAGGGCACAAATTCCATTTATGAGAACTCCATCCTTATGACCTAATCATCTCCCAGAGGACTCACTTCCTAATAGCATTAGGATTTCAATATGTGAATTTTGTGGGGCACAAGCATTCAGACTATAGCAGTGTCCAAGCAAGAGGCTTTAATTTTACTTTATTTTGAGTGGACATATATATTTGGGCCAATTTGAAAAATAAGTTTGATTGATAGAATCCTGCCCCTCCTTTTTACCTATTCACTCCTTTCCCTTCCCCTGCTCTTCTCCTTCCTTTACCGATGAGACAGTTACATGCCTGGTTTCTACTTTCCCTGGGTGGTATGGTGTTTATTTGTACAATAATAAACTAACAGCAATTTTTTTTATTTGAAGGAGCATCCTTTTTCATTTGTACTAATTGCAGCCTTGTCTCTGAGCTGCCCCATATCCTTCTAAAATATGTCAGCCAGATACAGGCAAGGTTGCTCATATCTGAACCTTAGGTAATACATCTCATGCCATATTTTAATACTCCTCTAGTTCCTCAAAACCTTTGGTTTTCTGGTCCCTAGCACAAGGCTAGGAAGGAAGAGACCTAATTTTATTGATGAGAGACTGCAGGCTCATTAAAATGAATAAGAGGCAGGATTTCCAGAAATGCAGAGTAAAGAAGATGACAAATTCTATCCCTCGAAAACAACTGGAAACAATGATCCCCAACAACCACTGCAGGGCTCTGAAAGTTGACAAAGGCAAATAACAAATTGATAAACATTTATTCATGAGACGCTGCTGAACTTTGGGTAAGAACAACGGGAGTCTGTAGCTTGCTTGCCTGGGACTGATCCATACCCCTGCCCCGGATCTGTTGGAACAAAAGTGTTGCTACGGCGGGGCTGCCTGTGAAAACCTGCAGCTTAGCTGCCAGAGGGGACTGACTTGATTTGGGGTGGAGGGCACTGTCCGTAAAATTAGAAAACTCATTGGAAAACAAATAGGAAACGCCTATAGCCTTGCCTGCCTGAGGCTGTGGCCAGAAATCCAACAGAGAGACCTTGGAAATTAGACAAGCTCTCTACATATCACTGGCTGACTGAGAGGATGTGCACACACAAGAAGTCCTGGGGGTGCCTAGTAGAAAGTGAAAGCTGGGACAGCCTTGAAACCAACCTGTGTACACATAATGACAATAATAGCACCAAGAACGAAGAAGGCACTGAAACAAAGCTGCTATATGTTACCAGAATTAAGCCAGCATTAACATGACATGAATTGTAATAAGATGTATATTGTAATCCCTAGAGCAATCATTAAGAAAATAACTCAAAAACTAGAGTTAAGAAGTGAATTGATTTGAACAGCATCACCTAACCAGCTAGTGGGAATGACGAGACACTTCACCTATCTGCCTTAGTTTCTTCATATGTCAGTTCAGGATATTAATACCAGCCACACATCCTCACTGTTAGGCTCTGATCTCCCATCTTACATCTGACTTACTTCTTTGGAGCACCCAGTATACTGCAGGCTACTTGTGTAATGAGCAGGACAGACCCCTCCCCATATCCTCTGCTTTAGCTCCTCTCTGAAGTACCTAGTTAATAGTACCTGATGTACATTTCCTGAGTCTTTTTACAGATACTAAAACCCCCACCAAATGGGAGCTGTAAACTCCTTAATGACCATGAGCCCATAGCACCCAGGCCTCCTGAAGCCCAAGGATTGATAATGTTAACCCCTGTGACACCGCCCTGTTACCTCACCATCAACCAATCAGAGAACTGTGCATGAGCTAATCTCATACCCTGTGACTCCTCTCCCTCAACTGGCCTTTAAAATTGCTTTCATGAAACCCATCGGGAGTTCAGGTTTTTTGAGCATTAGCTGTCCCGGACTCCTTGTCTGGTGCCTTACAATAAACACCGCACTTTCCATCACCATAAGCCGGTGTCAGTAGATGACTTGACTGCATGCCAGCCAGCAGACCTAAGTTTGGTTCAGTAACACTTGGTCTCTAGCCAAAATTAGAAAATCTGCTGTGGCTGGGCTGTTCATTCTCAACTGTCCCCCTCCCCAAGCAGGCCATGGACTTGGCTGCCCTCCCTGAGGCTGAAGGGCTCAGCAGTGACGTCCGAGAAGTCAGGGTGCTTTGGGGCAACTTGAGTACCATAGGATTTTCCATCCTCTTTTAGTGCAGTACAACCTAGGGGAGGCCTTGCATTGTACCTCAGTGCATTGACTGTTGCCTCCTGCATTTCCTGTGGTTCCTGTTATTCCAGGAGATGAATTTTACTACTGTTCCCTCCACCCCATACACATACACACTGTCCCCCCTCCCCACATCCTCCATTCTCCACCTCCAAAGCTCACATTTTATGTTCCACCATATCAAACTCTCTTCCACAGCACCTCATTCTTCTACGCCAGCAGGACAGTACTTGGGATTTATCATACTTTGCTTGGACTAAGTCTCTGATGCCAGAGGCCCTGGCTTTTCATTCATTATTATCTTGAATCTAGACCAGTGTTTCTAAGATTTTACTATGTATGGGAATCATCTGGGGTACTTGTTAAGATGCAGATTTTGGCTTAGTGGGTCTAGGGAGGAGCCCGAGATTCGGCATTTCTAATGTCTACTGAAGAAAAACACACAATCTAAAAGTTGTGAGTTAAGTTTTATTCTGGGACCTTATTGAGGACTTTAGCCTGGGAGCATAGCCTCTCAGATATCTCTGAAGAACTGTTCTGGAGAGGTAAGGGAGGAACCAAGATTTACAGAAGTTTTTTTGCTGGGGAAAAAAAACCAAACATGTGGTCAAACATCAAAAGATTAAAGCGAATCACAAAAACCAGACATCTCAAGTTAATGATTTTAGTGCTCTTCTATGTACAGAAAGATGCAAGAATCCAGGCTCATTGAAATTATTCCTTAGATATGCATCTTAACTGTCTAGGGCCAGTATCCATAGCACATAACATTTCCTGTGTTTCTCTACCCTGAATTCCCCTCTGGGTGCACCATGGTGGAGGAGGGCAGCTGCAGTGGCTGACAGCTTGATTCTTGTTTTCTGGAATGGTAGGCAACATTCCCTGTCCACACTAACATGGTGCCAGGACATGGGGATGCTGCCGTTTAGTGGACCATACTTTGAGTAGCTGAGTTCCAGACTAGAGCATAGCTGTATTCAAACACCCTCCTCAGAGCACATATTGACATGGTATTATTTAAGCGTACTGAAAAATAAGAAATGAAAAATAAAATTTAAAAGTATTATAAGAAAAACTTTGAATCAGGGTTATTGACTTCAGCATGTAAATTTTAAAAAAACTTTCAATACTAGTATGTTTTGTTGTGTTTTGTCTGGGTTCTACTATCATCCCTGGCTCCTCCTGTCTCTCTTTCAACAGAGTTTAATATTAGACAGATTTCTCTTGAAGCCCTTCCAAAGGAGTGTATTGATTGAGATAACAAAAATAACATCGTATTCATCCACCCAGCCATCTGCGCAACCATCTGTTTAATCCTCCACCCCACCATCTCTTCATTCATCCAATGGTTCCTAGAATCTACTATGGCACGCAGATGCTGTGAAGGATGTAGGTGTTAATGAGACAGTTTTTGCCCCCAAGAAATTTCATCTCTGGTGGAGATGACACAATTCTTGAGATAAATTCTCAAGGATAGTATTGAAGTAAAGTCTTAAATATTGTCAGAGTGATGATAGTTAAGGGCTTGGCTGTAAACTTGAGTCATTCATGATCAGACCATTCAACAATATAAACAATATTTTCAACAATATAGACAAAATAGAATTTTATTTTCTGGCAAATATAACTTTTCTGATTTTCTCCTGCCTCTTTTCACAAAGGATCAATTTGAATTAAAAAAGAAATTCCAAAGTCTACCTTCTTTGTTTTCAGAAAGATGTATCCTTTTCTTTAGCACAGGCAAAGATGAGGGGAATCGACAGGGGTGTCTTTAAGGAGGTAGTTATTACCTGTATAGAGGGTAGTGTTTGTTGATTTATTTGACTCAGGAAGCTTTTAAGAGACTGCAAAAACTCTGAGGTGCTTCCAGTTTGGAGTACAGAGTAGAAGTGCAAAACTTTAAAAGGGACTTTTTAAAGTTCATATTACCCTCCTGGATAGGTTAAGTCAAACATCCTATTATAGGTACATCCAAGATTTCTCTTTTTAGTCTCTCCCTCCCAGAAAAATCAGTGTATTTTAGCAGTGTCTCTACTAGTATTTTCACTAAGGCAAATCAATCTTAAAAATTCATACACATTTGATGATGATGAGCAATACCTCCTGTTTTATTTTTTCTTATTTTATTTATTTATTTATTTATTTTGTGGCACGCGGGCCTCTCACTGTTGTGGCCTCTCCCATTGCGGAGCACAGGCTCCAGACGGGCAGGCTCAGCGGCCATGGCTCACGGGCCCAGCCGCTCCGCGGCATGTGGGATCTTCCCGGACCGGGGCACGAACACGTGTCCCCTGCATCGGCAGGCGGACTCTCAACCACTGCACCACCAGGGAAGCCCTGTCCTGTTTTATTAATACCACTACCCACAGGTCAGCTTCCCCACCACTCTTATCTTCCTTTCCTTCACACACACACACACACACACACACACACACACTCATTTGTTACAAGCTCATGAAAACTGAAGGACTTAGCTCTGCAAGTGACTTTGCAGGGACAGAGCAGATGTAAACCTACTTTAGAGCATTCACATGGGGCAGGAGACCATACACTCATTGAGGGAGATTCACTAGTCCTTGCCCCTCTGCTCTGTCGGGCCACTCCCTTTTCGTACATCCCCCGCTTTTCCCACTGCTGACCCAGTTATCTCAGTGCCTTGCCTAATTCCCCCATGGGGAGAGCTTTTTGTTTGCGTGGTCAGGGTCCAGGACATCTGATTGGGCCATGGTGACTAGTGGGTGAGGCTACTATACCTTAAAATGCATGAACCCCTTCTCTTACTCTCCTACTTCTCACAGCTCTAGATGAGTAAGTGAATTCTAGATAATTCTGTTGGTTCACTCTCTCTTCAACTTCTTTCCTGCCCGTGTTCAGCCAAAATGATAAGATATCAAGATGGAAATGTAGGGCAGGAGGTCCCAGGCCCCACTGTAACCTTTATCAAGCCCTTGCACTTGGGTTTTAGGCTTGGGAACAACAATTAATGAAGTGGTACTTTGGTTTTTACTTATTATTCCTTTTTTAGATGGCTCCCTCAGGAACTCCAGTGGAAGGGGGGAGATGTGTGGAGCAGGATTTGGGCATTCCTGAGTCCCTGGCCATAAGATCATTAATACCTCACTTTAACTCCTTGCTGCTCCTGGGGCTAGAAAGTAGTATAGTGTATTGGTTAGGGGTCAGTGCAGGAAAGAGAAGCCACTTTAGCTATTTATTCAAGAAGGAATTTAATGAAGGAAATTAGGTGCTAGTAAAAGTCACTGGGAGGATAGGGGGAGCAAAATCCTTCTTACAGAACAGCAGGACCAATCCCTGGATACTTACCACCTCTGAGGCCACCCCCAGAAATTTTGAGTGGAAAAACTCCCCATCCTGGAGCCAGGACCCTGCATTGCATGATCTGAGAGGCACTTCCAAGGATCAGGAAGCCAAAGTCAAGAGGCTACCCACCCCCCTGCCTCTCATACAGACACTGGGACCCTGCTATAGCAAAATCTCCCGTCTCTGAGATAGTGTTTGCCAGAAGAAAAGCAGTCTGAAAGGGGCAAGGAGAAGGGCTTTGCCCAATTTATGCCTTCTGTATTTTGCACAAGTGCCTCTAATTGGTGAGACACAATTTGTGTCCACACCCTAGCTGCAAAGGAGTCTGGAAATGCAGGCTTCCAATTTCTGCAGTACAGACAGGCCTGGCAGCAGGAGGGAGGAAAGCAGGCTGAACAGGGAGTCAGTCCATCAGTTCATCACAGGGAGCAAATGAAGTGTAGTGTGGTGTTACGGACTGAATGTTGGTGGCCCCCCAAATTCATGTGTTGAAATCCTAACCCCTGAAGTGATGGCATTAGGAGGTAGGGCCTTTGGGAGGTGATTTGGTCATGAGGGTGGCGCTCTTATGAATAGGACTAGTGCCCTTATAAGAAGATACGAGACAGCTTCCTTCCTCTCTCTGCTTTCTGCCATGTGAAGATATGAGAAGACAACAGTCTGCCATCCAGAAGAGACTTCTCACCCGAACCCAACCATGCAGGTGCTCTGATCTTGGACTTCCAGTCTCCAGAAGACTGGAGTCTTCACTGTGAGAAATAAATTTCTTTTGTTTATAAGCCACCCAGTTTATGGTATTTTGTTACAGCAACCCAAACAGATTAAGATATGGGGGTGTGTTACTTTATACTTAAAAACATGCTTTAAGTAAGTATTACATGCTCAAGGTTTTCCTGGAAGAAAAATGAAAAGTATAAAGAACATAATAAACATCGGATATTGGTTGCAAGTAGGAGAAACCCTTCAGAGGGTTTCTAACTGGAAGTAACAGAAAAACACTTGTGAAAAGAACACTGCAGTAGCTCCTGGAATAATGAGAAGAGTTTTAAAGGACAAGGTCAGCTGTCTTGGTTCTTAATGGCTTCCCGATTTCTGTTTCAGGCTCCTGTGAGATTTTGCCATTCATCTTCTGTTCTTGAGACTGGGTGGATGCTGGGCCATTTTTCAAGATCAAGAATATGGAAAAAATGACTCCTTAGATCCTGCCATCCTTGATTCCTCAATTTTGTGTCATCAATTATATAATGCTCTGATGTTTAATAATTTTGATCCTCCAGAGGGTTGTATACTTTGCAACTTCAAAAGTTAAGCTTAGCATATGGAGGAAAGCAGGACTTTTCCTTTCCACACAGAGGCTGGTACAAAAAGAGAGAGGACAGGCCACATGGGAACCACGGGCTTCAACATCTTAACCTCTCCCTAATAAAGGTCTGTATAAAAATGGGTGTCAGATTTTTGTCACTCTTCAATTACATACATCAATTCTCCTTCCATGGGAAGAAAAGGTTCCTTTCACGTGGGGTTTTCCAATATTGTTTCTTCCCTGAATAGAAAGATGTTTATCCAGAAACATGAGGATAGGAGAGTAAAGTTTTCTCTAATAGAACTGAAATAATGGATGTGAGAAACTTGGGAGAACAAGAATAAAAGAGGACCAAAATAAAACGTCTAGAGAATTCTCCAAAATCAATGATTTAAAAAAAAAGTTAGAGCAGCCTAAGAAACAGTGAGAATGGTCAGAGGAACAGGTGAAAAAACAGAAAAAACTGATGCTCAAGAAATCAAGGGAAGGAAGAATTTGGGAAGTAGATGGCTGGTCACTGGTGGAAAATATGAGTAAGCTGAGGACTGAAATGGGTTTTTTTAAATTGAAGTATAGTTGACTTACAATGTTGTGTAATTTCTGCTGTACAGCAAAGTGACTCAGTTATATACATATATACATTATTTTTTTACATTCTTTTCCATTACGGTTTATCCCAGGATATTGAATACAGTTCCCTGTGCTATACAGTAGGACCTTGTTGTTTATCCATTCTACCTGTAATAGTTTGCATCTACTAACCCCAAACTCCCAGTCCATCCCTCCCCCACCCCCCCGAAATGGACTTTTTAAAGTAATTTATTGAGGTGAAATTCACATAACATAAAATTAACTATATTACAGTGAATAATTCAGTGGCATTTAGTACATTCACAGTGTTGTGCAACCATCACCTCTATCTCGTTCTGAAACATTTCCATTACTTTAAAGTAAAACCCTGTATGCATTAAGTGGCTTCGCCGCATCCCCCTTCCCCATGCCCTGGTGACCACCAATCTGTGTTCTATTTCTGTAGATTTAACTATTCTGAATATTTCATATAAATGGAATCACACAACATGTGCCCTTTTATATCAGGCTTCTTTCACTTAGCATAATGTTTTCAAGGTTCATCAACAAGGTAGCATTTATCAGTACTTCATTCTTTTCATATGGCTGAATAATATTCCATATGATTTTTTATCCATTCATCCACTGATGGAGGTTTGGGCTGTTTCTATCTATTGACCATTGTGAATAGTGTTGCTATGGATATGCACGAACATGTACTTTTTTAGAGTATACCTGTAGGAGTGGAATAGTGGGGTTACATGACAATTCTACGTTTAACTTTTTGAGGAACTACCAAATTGTTTTCTGAAAACTTACTTCAGATTTAGCAATTTGATATTATTTGTTGATCCTAGCTAGAAGAGTTTCAGGAGAATAATGACTGGAAAACGGATGGTAAGGGATTAAGAAGTAAATGAGTTTAAAAATTTTTTAATTTGGGCTTCCCTGGTGGCGCAGTGGTTGAGAGTCCGCCTGCCAATGCAGGGGACACGGGTTCATGCCCCGGTCCAGGAGGATCCCACGTTCCGCGGAGTGGCTGGGCCCGTGAGCCATGGCTGCTGAGCCTGCGCGTCCGGAGCCTGTGCTCCGCAACGGGAGAAAAATTTAAAATTTTTAAACAGCTTTATTGATGTATACTTGACGTATGCTAAACTGCACGTATTAAAAGCACAGGTTTTATTTAGCCTTGGGGAAGAGTATAGGCACTTCTTCCTCTGAGATAGAAATAAACTAAGGGTGGGCTCTATAAATAGATACGTTAGAAGTAGCGGGGAGAGGTATTAAGGGTTTTGACATCTGATGGTCTCATTTCTCAGTAAGAGTTATCTGATTGAAATGAGAATGGTAGTGTGAGAGTTGAGGTATTAAGGAGATGTGATAGAGGCAATTAGATGCGTACCCCCAATCCATTCTCCTCTTCCTCCTTAGTAATAGAGTCTTGATTTTGTTTAGGTAAGTGACATAGACAGCTAAAAGACTTCATTTCCCAGTTTCCCTTACAACTAAATGTGATTGTGTGACTATAGTGTTTACATATATGTGTGTGTGTGTGTGTGTGTGTGTGTGTATGTATATGTGTGTATACATAAATGATATGGAACTTCTAGGAAGACTTCTTAAAGGGAGATAACTCAGCTTTGAAGACCCTTTTGTTCTTCTGGCCTTTCACTTTCTGGCTGTTTAGGACATGATGACTAGTGCTCCAGCAGCCATTTTTGTCATGAGGTGATCTTCAGGATAGAGCCATCTGCTGAGGATGGCAGAGCAGAAAGATAGATAGCTAGGTTCTGATGACTTTGTGGTGGTGTCTCCATAGCACATGTGGATTGCCAATCTCTGATTTTCTTTTACCTAGTTAAGAAATAAACTTAGATCAAGTTTAGACCACTGTTATTTTGTGTTTCAGTTATATGTACCTAAATACAATCCTAACTGAAACAGGAGCTTATTAAAGCTTTAGTACATTCTCTATGGTGAGTGGGAAAGTGATTCATGAGCTGAGGCCTCAGTGGAGGGAGTCATCAATCTTTTCTCTACTATAGGCAGCCTGGAAGCAGAAGTGGAGGCACAGACTTGATGAATTCTCCAAGACTTGGGAGCCATTCTAGCAGAGGCAGCTAAACAATAGTCCAGTGAAGAAGTGATGGTGCAGTTATTGGGTTTGCAGCCTTTGACCTTGGGATCCAGGTTGAACAGGAAAGTGAAGGCAGATGAGGACTGATGACTTGAGGGTACTGGATTCTTGAAGAGTACTTTGGGATGGTTTTATAGCTCTACAGGTAGAGGCTCAAGAAGCTGTGATCAGACAGTGGGCTTTCTAAATCTTGTATTTCTGAGGTGGGAATCAAGAGAATGGTAATGCTAAGGCCTGGGTGTGGCCATGGGAGTGAGGAGATTCCTGTAATAGGATGGAAACGAAATTATTGGCACAAAGAAGGGCCAGAAAATGTAGGCTTTGTTTGAAGGGGGGCGGGAGTGACTCTGATCACTGAAGTGACCCAGTAGGATATCAATTTGAAGTCTGCTAAGATAACTGAAACCAAGAGGAACAGCAGTTTTAGCTCCAATCTTAAAACAGGCAGGTCACATTGAAAATTTCTGGAAAGAACTCCAACTGGGCTGATGGGTACTTTAAACAGGGCAGCTAGAGAGACAAGAAGAATGCAGGAACCACCGGCACAACCAAAATACATTGCAAACATCTCCAGTTAAGTGAAAGGAGCCAAGGGATGTCTGGTCAAAGATCCCTGGGGTGGACGGTGGCTTTTGGAAAGTCATCAACAAATTAGACATATTTTCTGTTCAGACATCTTCTGAACATGAAGAACACTTCAATCAGTGTCATTCAGGGAGGATCATTTCTGTTAAAATAAGTGATTCTTCTCTAGCTCTCAGGGATATGATGTTGAAGAACAGACCAGGGACAGGAATGTTGTGTATGATTTTAGAGAAATCATTGTGATTTTGTATTGATTTGTACCAGAGAAATAAAGTGTAATTTAATGAAACACATAATGTTCTCAGCCAGGGTAGCACATCAGTCTGGAAATGAGGGGGAAATTGTTGGTAGATTGAATTCTACAGATGACGGCAGTGCTTTTAGAGCAGAGGCTATTAACCTTTCCAACATGGAGTTACCCTCTTGTCTGAACAGCAGGAGGCAGCAGGGCATGGTGGTAAGGCTGAGTTCTATGAATAGACTCCCTAATTCTGAATCCCTGCTTTTTGAGGTATTCACCAGGTGTCCTCTGGCAAGTTATTTAACCTCTGCATGTTTCAATTCCCCTATTTTAAAAATTCGCCTTCTTGCCATTTTAACCATCCACACTGTAACCCTCCCCAGAGGTCAGCAATATCACTGTTTTTGGTGTATACCTCTGAAGATATTCTATGTACTTAACAGTCCACAGGTGTATTCATTTTCTCTCTTTTTTACAAAAATGGAAAAGCACTTTTCTGTACCCTTTTCCAAAAAAAACTAACAACACTTTCTTAGAACTCATTCCAAGCGTTACACAAAGAGCCTCCTCAACTGTATTAAAACAGCTTTCACATTCGTTATCGTATTTGGAAATGACGGGTTTACTCTTTCCTTGTTGTGCGACAAGAAGCAGGGTTAATAAACTTGCCTGCTGACACACAGTGCGAAAGTTTCGGAGCTTGAGCCAGGACACAAAACTTCCAACGCCACATCCATTGTTCATTTCTTAGACCAGCCTACCTGTGAAATTGACCTGAGACTCAATGCTTTCTCTATAACAAGTCCATCTGGATGTTTGCATTTAGTGGCACTGTTACCCTAGCCCAGTGTCTAAATATAGTTGTTCTATAAATGTTTGCTGAGTGGAATAGGATTGGTTAATTCCTAACCCTGGATGATGATTCACATTTTTATCATTAGTTCCTCATGTTTCCTAGGAGATATATCCTTAGCATATGTGCTAACGGAAATACTGGGCATGGGTGCAAATACAAAATGTCCTGGCCCCAGCCAAGTGCAAATTGTTTAGCAAGTTGGAAACATTTGCACTATCCTACAGTTATCACACCAGTGAATCAGCTAGCACCCCTCCTGGCCCACAAGGCCTCCAGTCTATGAATTCTACTCAGAAACAGTGTCTTTAATCTCCAGTTCTGTCTTCCTGTGCTTCCTGTATTTATTGAGCAGAAAGATGAACTGGGTAAATTGTGCACTGCTTAGAAAAATGTACTTGTTTCCTTGGAAAATGATTACAGAAATTCACCTAGCTGTGTGTTTGTGCAAATGTGTGTATTAAGAAGGGGTGACACTCTCCTGTTTAGTGTGAACATATGCTCCCACGTGAAGAAGGAAGCAAAAGCCCACGATTCTGAGAGTCCTACATCGCCCAGTTGTCTACATGTGATGGCTAAGGGAGGCATCCATTAGGTAGCACTTAGTTAGGCGCTCTGCTTAGGCAGCTTTTATTTACTTTTATTGATAATTGAGGTACACAGTGCACATAGGAAAACCAGGCAGACAAAGCTTGAGTACCCTATTTGAGCCATGGGTTGCCTAATTTCCAGTCAGTTGGGGATTTTCTATAGTGTATTTTTTTTTGATAAAATTATGTATTTATTTTTGGCTGCATTGGGTCCTCGTTTCTGCACATGGGCTTTCTCTTGTTGTGGTCAGCGGGGGCTACTCTTCATTGTGGTGCGTGGGCTTCTCATTGTGCTGGCGTCTCTTGTTGCGGAGCACAGGCTCTAGGTCGCGGGCTTCAGTAGTTGTGGCACGTGGGCTCAGTAGTTGTGGCTCACAGGCTTAGTTGCTCTGCGGCATGTGGGATCTTCCTGGACCAGGGCTTGAACCCATGTCCCCTGCATTGGCAGGTGGATTCTTAACCACTGCACTGCCAGGGAAGTCCTCTAGTAGTCTTTTTATTATCAATTTCTAACTTAATTCCAGGGGACATACTTTTTTTTTTATTATTTATTTATTTTTTGGTGGTACGCAGGCCTCTTACTGTTGTGGCCTCTCCCATTGCAGAGCACAGGCTCCGGACACACAGGCTCAGAGGCCATGGTTCATGGGCCCAGCCGCTCCGCGGCATGTGGGATCTTCCCGGACCGGGGCACGAACCCGTGTCCCCTGCTTCGGCTGGCAGACTCTCAACCACTGCACCACCAGGGAAGCCCCCAGGGGACATACTTTGAATAATTTCAATACTTCAAAATTAGTTGAGGCTTGGTTTATGATCTAGCTTATGAACAATTTTGATAATCCTCACAGCCACACTATGAGACAGATATTGTCATCCCTCCATTTTACAATAAGGAAACTGGCACTGGAGAGGCTAAAAAAACTTACTCAAGGTTGACTTGAAATTTGAATGCAGGCATCTTGGTTCTTAAGTCCATCCTCTTAACCACCATGTTATAATGACTCCACCCACAAGAGGAAAAAAAGGCAGACTCTGTAAAAGGTCCTATATCTGATATCTTATGATATTTGTTCCGAATGACAGCCTGTACTTAGCACAGGTGAAACACGATGAACTTGTTTTCAGGGTCTTATGATGGGAGCTGGTTATGCAAACTTATCAATGGGAGGGATAGGTCCATTGGTCCAAGGATCCTCATGAGAAGGAATTCAGTATAAGAGGAGAGGCTACTGAAAGAGGCATGCCTGGGTTGTGGACAAAGGATCATTACTGGGGGCGGAATATGATAGGAGGTATCCTACTCACACTTCTGTTGGTTCTACCCTTTGCACCAGGTCTTTTTGCCCAAGACCTGGAAAGGGGAGCGGAAACAAGAATAGAATTACTCTGTAGGTGAGAAGTATTTCCCCATTTGGCCACATCACAAAGGGTGAGAACCATGGAAGACTGGTCAGGGAGCCACACCTCCCAGATCACCTCCCATGAGCCACAACATAGGCCCCAGGGTTCCTCAAGGTCACTGGTAGCCATGTGAAGGACACATCACTCTAGATTCCATTTGCACACCCCACAAGAACAAGGGTGCCCAAGCAGCAGTGGAGGAGAATCACAGTGACCCAGAGACCTGGGGTCTGAGCAAGGAGGGGTGTCTGCTGGAGTTTTCTCAGCTCAGAAATCCAGGCAGAGCCAGAGGCCTACAGCTCGGTTACGTGCCCCGACCTTCCCTCTAGGCTGCTAAGGCCTGAGAAATATGGTGTGTATGTTGCATTTCTATGACAAGCAGAGCACCCAACTGTCCCCAAAGGTAGAAGGATAAAAACAACATTGTGTTTGTAAAACACATGGAAGATTTTTTATGCTTTTCAACACAAATTTATAATATATTGTAACTGATTTGTAATATAAGATAACAGTGCTGTAAACTCACCTAATTATCAAAATTCACTCCTACTTGCTACTGGAAGGACAACTTAGAGGGTGATGGATACTAATATACTGAACTGTTTT
Source organism: Globicephala melas (assembly GCF_963455315.2). Lineage (NCBI taxonomy): Eukaryota > Metazoa > Chordata > Mammalia > Artiodactyla > Delphinidae > Globicephala > Globicephala melas. Next base: position 129,600,529 of record NC_083314.1, on the reverse strand, counting down.
TATGTTTTTAGTCTTTGACCTAGCTTGCCGAGGATGAGAGTGTTCTTGTCGTGGTACCAGATGAAGAAATTCTTTGAATGCTTTTAAATACAATTTACATGGAAAGCTTCCAAGTCACTATTTGATTCCTTCTATTTTTTTTTTTTTTTTAGGTTCTTTACTCTAAAGAGAGTTCATAAAGCACTCTCACATAAAATATCTCAACTGATCTTCAGAACAACCTTAGGTAAGGCAGCTTCTATTATCCTCATTTTTCTTTTGGAGAAACTGAGACCCGAAGAGGCATAATGGCATGTCCAGGGTCACAAGTAGGAGAAGTAGAAGAACTGGATCTGAGCTCCATTCTTTGGAATTTAAGTCCAGAGTTTTTCCACTTCATCTCATGTTCTCTACCTGACCATCCATCCATCCATCCACCCACCCAGCCACCAATTAATCCTTAATTAATTCAACGAAAATATCTGAGAGCCTCTCATGAGCGGGGCATTGTACTAGGTGCTGTGGCAAATAGAAATATGAGGCAGCCACAGATCCTGTTCTCAAGGAATTTCCAATACACTAGAGATACCAGCTACGGAGCTGAGTAATTCCACACTGAGGCAGAAAGTGGTAAGTACAAGAGAATCAAAATGTTCTACAGGAGTTCTAATGCAGGAGGGATAACTTAGAGCTGCTAGACAGAGGAATAAGAGATGGAACATGACATGACATATTTGGAAGGAGGCCATAGTATGGGAATGCTATGTGTAGAGAAAAACCTTTTGAAATTGATTGGCTATGAGAACAGTCCAAGGAGAACGTGAAATCACTTAGGGGAGCAAATAGAGAGAAAAGAGAGAGAGAACATATCTAAGGGGGAACAGAAGTGGAAGAGTTCCAACCAGTGAAATGATCTTTTGTTTGTTTGTTTATTGATTTATTTTTGGCTGTGTTGGGTCTTTGTTGCTGCACATGAGCTTTCTCTAGTTGCCATGAGCGGGGCTACTCTTCATCGTGGTGCGTGGGCTTCTCATTGCGGTGGCTTCTCTTGTTGCGGAGCACAGGCTCTAGGCGTGTGGGCTTCAGTAGTTGTGGCACACAGGCTCAGTAGTTGTGGCTCACAGGCTTAGATGCTCTGCGGCATGTGGGATCTTCTTGGACCAGGACTTGAACCCGTGTCCCCTGCACTGGCAGGCGGATTCCTAACCACTGTGCCACCAGGGAAGCCCTGAAATGATCATTTTAAAAGAATGTATATGGTATGGAAGCAACCTAAGTATCTGTCAACAGATGAATGGATAAAGAAGATGTGAGATATACATATATACACACATATACATAATGGAATACTACTCAGCCACAAAAAAGAAGGAAATGTTGCCATTTGCAGCAACATGGATGGACTTGGAGGGTATTTTGCCAAATGAAATAGGTCAGACAGAGAAAAACAAATACTTTATGATATCTCTTATATGTGGAATCTAAAAAATACAACAAACTAGTGAATATAACAAAAAAGAAACAGACTTATAGATATGGAGAACAAACTAGTGGTTACCAGTGGGGAGTGGGAAGGGAGGAGGGGCAATATAAGGGTAGGGGATTGAGTGGTACAAACTATTAGATATAAAATAAGCTACAAGGCTATATTGTACAACATGGGGAATATATTTTATAATAACTGTAAATGGAGTATAATACTTAAAAAGTGTGAACCACAATATTGTACACCTGTAACATATAATATTGTACAGCAACTATACTTCAATTAAAAAACAAATAAAAATTTTAAAGGGATTAAAAAAAAGAATGTGTATAGATTTGAAAGTTCTGAGCCAAAGGAAAAGAGCCTGAAAAGTGGCCACTAACATCTAGGTGGTATAGAGAAATAGTACTTCTAAACTCAGGGAGCATTTTCTGCTCAGTCTGAATATTTGGAGTATCTCACGGGCAAGGGCAACATAAAAATCTGATATACGTGCTTCCAGCGCAGGTTTGGGTAGAATCTAAATCAACAAATATAGCAGAGTTAGGACAGCTAAGAAAATTGGAAATCTAAGATTTTGGAAATGAGTCTGTTAGGACTGTTAGGGTAGCAGTTTGGCAGGCAAAGTGAATCAGGTTTAGAAGCTGGGATCACAAAGGGATTCTCAGTGTCTAGATGTGATCTGCATATTTAATATGAAATGTGTATGTTATATAGCATTTTCTCTTAAATATACATTTTAGTATGATTTTGTGACAGCTATTTGCCCTGTATATCTAATATTTCCTATAGTGGTAAGAAAAGAAATTAGGGAAATATACCAATGAGAAATTATTATTAGGCCATGAAACTAACTGCCTCGAGGAATTAATCTAAAAATTGTCTGGATAAAGGTATTCTGTACATGTTATCTCATCAAAGGGCCTGAGTCATACTGACTAGTTCAGGCATTAGGTGCAAGTGATCCCAAAAGGACCAAATGATAATACTTCCAACCATTCAATTCACCCAAGGGAGAAAATGTGGCTAAATTTGTGTTTTCCTAGACTATAAAGAACCCACGAAGGGAGGGACCCTTTTTGATCATCTCTGCATTCCCTATGCCTAGCACTACACCTAGAAGGTAGAGCTGTTTCCCTGAACACATGCATACAACTTCATCTGTCAGCACCTCATATATTCCTTGTAGTTTTTCAAAGATTACATAGATGGTGGGGTGTTTAAGAGATATAGACATTAAGTGCCATAGGAATTCAGACTAGGAGAAATCCCTTCGGTGGGGAGGCCCCCAAAAGGCTTCTTAGACAAGGTAGGACCTAGTGAGATTTACATTGGCAAGGGGAAACAAGGGGGATATTCCCGAACACTTCAGTGCCCAGAGGACAGCTGGGACTTTGGCAGGAACCCAGAGAGATGGAGCTAGAGAAACAGAGCTTTGGAAGTGATAGCCTTGCGTCAGAATTGTATTGATAGTCTGCAAGGAATCTGAGACCACTTGCCTCCCAATAGAAATGAAAATTTGAGCATGGAGAGATTCCCTAATGGAGAGGAAGAGAAGAAAGGCAGGGAGTAGGCACAGATCTCTGGGTAAAACCTCCCTCAGGGGATGAGAAGTCCACTAAGTCAAATTCAGCAAAAGGTGAATGGGATAAAGCCCTCATACAGGTCAGAGCAGCTCCTGGTAAAGGAGGTAAAAAGGAAGCGGGGTTTCAAGTGAGCAGGGAGGAAAAGTTTATAGGCTTGATTTGAAATGTCTGGTCTTCCTACTTGCAAAGCTAAAGTTTAAAAAAACAAAGTATGTTAGAGGAAGCAACTGGAGATAAAAAGAAATAAACAGATCTCCAGTAAGGCGCTGCAGATTTCCTAGAGCCTGCGGCTCTTCACTTTCCTCCCCGTTTCCTGAGCAACGATTCACCGCGGGAGTCCTCGGTGTAATTTCCTTGTCGGGGCGGCGCCAATTTACCAAGCTCTAACAGCCCTTCCCCCATCCTAGGCCATTGCCTCATTAGTGCTGTGAGAAAAATTAATTTATTGAACAGCACTTTCTTTGTGGTTGCCGGTTAAATTCTTCCAGGGCTAAACTGTCCATGCGTTTCGGAGAAGAGGCTGAGAAAGACGGTCTCCGAAGTCTCACTAAGCATTTGTCTGAAACAAAATGTGATGCTCCTTCACTCTTTGCCTTCCCCACTTCTGGCCCCCATCCCACATTCAGCAGGGCTTGGGGATCTTCCCTGAAGAAGAGGAAAACAGGTTTTCTGGAAGAAGCGACCTGCTAGTCGGCAAAGCACCATTACTAAGCCTGAAGACGGAGGTTTGCAGATTTCCCACGATGCTGCGCCTCAGAGGCTTGAGAAAGCACATGTGCTGTGTCATGTTGACCCAGGAAGAGGACTGCAGTGATCACTGCATGAATGGAGAAGGAAGGGACTTTTAAAGGACTTCCCAGAAGCCAGGGTAGGTAACAGAGGCCCTCCACAGCAACGCCAGAGCTGAAGCAAGAAGACATGCCTGGGTAACAGGCAGTTATTAAATCTCTGTGGCTAGAGATGACAAAAATACTACCAGTGACATGTGTTTGAATACTTACTGTGGGACAGGCACTGAATGCTTTACGTATATTCACTCATCTAAAACTTGCAACTGTATGAGTTGGGCACTGTCATTAAGACAATTTTATGCAAAAAGAGGGGAAAAAAAAGGAAATAATGCAGATAAAGCAGTCCACTTTTTTTTGGTCATGGCCACGTGAGATCTTAGTTCCCCGACCAGGGATCGAACTCGTGCCCCCTGCAGTGGAAGCCCGGAGTCCTAACCACTGGACCTCCAGGGAACTCCCAAAGCAGTCCACTTTGACCACCACATACCAGTGCGCTTGGAGTTCCAAATGTTTCTCTATGCATTTACATATGGGCATCTGATGGCTATTTAGAATTGGCCCAGTTTTTTTCCATTGTAAACAGCACGGCATTGCAAGTCGTTCTTCAAGGTAGAGACCGGGAAGTGGAATTGCTGGTGGGAGGGAATGTAAATTTTAAAAAAAATGATTAGCTACTCCAAATTGTCCTCCAAAAAGGCTTTTTCAATTTATTTCCTCACCAATCGTGTGCAAGAATACACCTTTCGCTATTCCTCAGAAAGACCTGCTGTTATCAATCTTTTTACATTTTGTGCCAATCTTGTGTGAAAAATGATGCCTTGTTGTTATTTAATTTGTTTTCACTTGATTACTAGTGAGGCTGTGCATCTTTTCTCATTGGCTAGTTGGCTTTCTTCTACAAATTACCTCTTCATGTCTTCATTTGCTTTTATTTGGTGCTACGTGTCTTTGTTTTGTTGATTTATTAGACTTTTTTACATAGTCCGCGTTTCTGTTTTATATCTATGATAGATATTTCCTCCCAGTCTATACTTTCTTATATTTGTGGTCTGTGGGATCTTTTGCCACTTAAAAGTCGGATGTATTCAAGTGTATTTGCCTTTCTTGCTTTTGCATGTTGTGCCTTTGTGTATTCTGCTGTAATTTATACTTTTATGCTTTTACTTTCATGGTCTTTAAAACATTTGAAACATATTAAACATATGTTTAATATGAGAACAAGGTTCTCTCTTCTTTACTCTAGACGCAGAACATCTGAAGAGAATTCTAATTATTTAGCTACACCCAAACCCAGGAGAGGTAAGCAGCAGTGTCCATCATCTCATCTGGGGATGTGCTGGCAGGTGCTGGAACTTTGCAAGAGAGTGTTTCCTAAGGCATAAATCGACATCCCCAAACAGCTTAGGGAATCAAATTCTTCAAAATTGTTTTTGTCAAGGTGGACTCTGAATGGAGTGTTTTCCAGAATACATCAGTACTCTGGGATATTAATAGGATCTTTATAACTATCACAGGAGGAGAGGTTTTTGTGGCCACACCTGATCGGGAGAGGCTTGGTTAAACAATGTTAAATGGGTTTCTTTGGGGATGGCTCACTCAGTAAACATTTATATTGATCAGAGGCTGCAAGTTGTCTTCAGATGGGAGTTTACAGTGTTTTGAAAAATCTAAGGGATCATTTAGTTCAGAGCCAATATTCTCAATCTTGGCTACATTTTCGAATAGCCAAGGGAGCTTTAAACAAACATGGGTGGGTCTGAATCTTGCAGGCCCAGAGACTGGATTTTACTGGTGCAGGGTGCAGTTTGGGCACAGGAATTTTTAAAAGCTCCCTTGGGGATTCTAATATGCAGCCCAGGCGGCGAACCACTGCTTCGTCCAATGGCTTCATGTAATAGTCAGGGAAACAAACATTTGAAGGGTGGTGAAGTTTCACAAGCTAGTTTGGGAATAGCTGGGACTGGACACAGATGTTTGGAACCCTAGGCCTGGCCTTTCCCTCTACACTATGCTACCAACACAGCACTAGGTGTGTAGGGTCCAACCTGGAGCATACGTTACAGGCATCAGCTTTGGTGTATATCATATGCTTCCTTATAGTGCCGTTGCATCTGAACAGCCTCAGTTTCCTTATCTATCAAAGGGGCGTAATAATACCCCTTCTTCCTCACCTCAGACTTAGTCTGAGAACTGAATGAGCTAATTCATACTACCTCATTCCAAAGTGTTTTGAAACATGTACATTGTACAAATGAGAGTGATGCAAGCAGGCAGATAGTAGTGCCTGACACAGTACCCAGTTCATGAAAGGGGTTCGGGAGCTGTTGGTTAACAGTGATTGATGGTAGAAATAAAAAGCAGCTGCTTACAGAACAGTTCCTTCACACACACACCTGGAATCCCTCAGGTCCCAGGCAAGTTGTCAGCATTACCTCCCTCAGGGAACCCTTGATTAAAGTTACCATATTTCCAGCCCCAGGCGGTCAGAACATAAATTTCATATAATTAACATTCACATGCATATGCATGAACATTTGTATAATTTTGCATGCTGTGTTCAATAATCTCTGACTTAATAAAGTAGTGTACCCTGTGGTGGTCATGCTGGGGGTGTCTTTTTCCCTGGGCTCTCCCCTAATGTAGAGGATAATTGTCAGGGTCCAGAGAGACAGGACAAATGGAGAGAGCTAAAGAGAAGCTGCAGGCAAAGGAGGAGGCATCCAGGTGCCTGAAAGAGAGGCCTCACTCTTGCTACAAAAAAGCAGTTGCTCTGTGGCTTGCCTAGAGCATCATGAAACTGTCATGCTTTCCTGAAGAGGCTTTGGAAACATTTAAGATTCGGCAGGAATCTGGAAAACCGGCCTGCGGGAGGCCATGTGCTGGGAGACCTGCTACCTGCTTAGCCACAGAAGGAACTAGAGATGGAGGAGTCTGATGGTGGCATAAACATCACCACAGGCTTTCCCTTCAGCTGTAGCCCCTGACTCACAACCGCAGTGTGTGCCATTCATAATTAATTCAAAATATTACACAGTAGATGCTGGAACACAATGGTGAACATACAGACCCCACCCCTGTGTTTGTGGAGAATACACTGCATAGAGGGTATGGACAAAAAGCAAGTTAATGAAAAAAGAATCTAATTTTACAGCATTATGAAGGAAGGGCTGGAAAGAGATGGATGGATGGGATTGGGGGTAGGCATCTGTTTTATTGAGGATGGTCAGGAGCCTGATGGGTGAGAAAGGAGCATTTCAAACAGAGGGAACAGCATGTATAAAGGACACAGGGGTGACAAATTTGGCATGTCCAAGGAAGTCGAGGAAGACCAGCGTGGCTGGAGGAGAGAGTGAGGAGGAACATGGCAGATGAACAGATGCAGATGGGGATACAGGCAGGGGCCAGATCACGCTAGCCATGGATAGGTGTGATACATCTGTTCTCCCAGCGAGGCATTCTGCTGCTGGTATTAGAGTCACAAACAGATGCTACCTCAGTTGTTTGGGGCTTGGCTAAAATCTATAATTAGTTATAGAGGTTCATACTTTTCCTTTCCTTGGGGGTGAATGCCTTTCAAATGGTCACAATCTGTATAGACAAGTTTATATTAAAAAGGAAAATAAAAGAGTAGCAATAGGAATCCTATAACGTATAACAGTTTTTGGTTTGCAGATGCCTTTTACATTTGTTTCCTTATTAAATCTTCAGACCAAACCCATAAAATGTTGAGTATATCCCCATACAAGAGAGGAGGAAATAGTGTCAGAGAAGTAACTTCCCCCAATCACACAGCTGCAGCTTGTAATACTTTATTTATAAGTATTATTATTATAAATAGCAGGGCTGAGGCTGAACCCACATGTTGTGCCCCCCAGGCCAGCGCTCTTTCTACCATGTATATCGTGGTTCCTTCCCTCCTATCTTTTCTGAAAGTGATTGTGATATTGAGCTAGATTTCTTCCAAGATGCTTGTTGACCCTGTAAGTCTGCAATAATAACAATATTTATTGATGGCCAGGCTTTTTGCATGTTTTTCCTTATTTAATCCTCACAACAGTTATATAAAGTATGTAGTATGTTCTGCTTTTGATGTGCCATTGAGGTAGGAGAGTGTTAACTCACTTGTCTAATATGATACAGAAAATGATAGAATCCAGGACAGTTTTCATTCCAACATCCATGCCAAATAGCTCCGCTAGCTACTTCCCTGTGATTCTAGGAGTTGTGAAACTTGAGCTTTGGCCTGGCATGTTCTTAAGTTTGTCCAAGTAATTTAATCTCTCTGCATCTTGGACTCCTAGTCCGTAAATAGGATGGTGAGCAGATTCCGTCTCAACTGGCCAGCTGTGGCTGCCAAGAGCTCTGTGTTGACAAGGATTTTTCTATTGAATCTGAGCTCAGCAGGAAGAGTGCAGTGATTATTTTGTGATGGCTTCCAGGGACAAGAGATGGGGTCAGTGTCTTTAATGACCATGACCTAGACTATTTGTAAAAGAGTCCTACTCTAAGCTCTGATGATCAAGAGCTCTTCTTAACTTACTTCTCCTGGCACTGATTTTAATGTTACCCAGGAATTCTATATGATCCGAACCAGGCTACCCTTTACTTTTCTACATGATTTATTTTGTACATCTTGTATTCTTAACAAGACTGAAGGATGTGAAACACAGTCATTTACTTCTTTTGCATACTACATAGTGGGTCTAGGACAGGGCTAAGCACGTGGCAGTTGTTTTCTAAATGCAGATTTTTATCTTGCATAATTTATTATACCTCAATTATGAAGAGGCAAAGCAATGCAGCTGTATGTTTACATTTGTCTTCAATACCTTATTAACTCCTGGAACCCCTTTGCAGAGTAGAAAGATACATTTTAAAGATAAGGAAATATCTCACTAACATGTATGTATAAGGAACTAAAATATAAATTGTTTAACAATAGTTAAAAGGGGCAAATGAGAGAGAATTAGGTCTGAGGCTTCAGACCAATGGGATATTTGCTTCCCCTAGACTGGAGTTTGCTTCTGAATGGACTATGCTGGTCTGAAGGATCAAAATAATTTATAAGCTGTTGGTGATCATCGTTAATGGGGATAAATAGTAGCTGTGGCAATTTCTAATTTACCACTTTTATTTATGAGGGCTTGTGCACACGTGAGGACACATATACACCCCAGGCAGCCCTCTATACCAAACACTCTCCATGCTGTCTTTCTTCTGTGCATTTGTGCACATAAATCCTGTCATCTGCATTGCCCTTCATGTTGTCACTGCATGTCTTACTCAACCTTATGTCCCAGCTTAAATACCTAACTCTTTGAAGCACTCTTGATTTTTCCAGCTAGGTGCAAACTTTTCCTCTTGTGAATTCCCTATCACTGTAGTTGGACTTCACTGTGGTACTTTCTTTTTGAATTAGTGGTAATTGCAAAACAATCACTCTTTCCTACTAGACTGTGAAAACAGTACCTTAAGGCCAGATAACATGTGTTATTTATCTTCGTGTATCTCCCAGTGTAACCTGTCTTACACTCTGATGTAAACAAGCCTTGTTAATAGTCTGCAAAGAGGGACTATTTATCAGGCCTGCCAGTCTGAACACCCAATATTGATGTGAGGCTCCAGAAGAGTTGAATATAGGGGTTTGGGGCTCCTGAGAGGTTCTAAGGTAAAGATTGATGAATCGCAGTCACAGAGACGGGAGTTGATGTCAATAGAGCAAATGAGGTCACTTGCTCGCAGAGAGACTGTGAGGGTTAGTAAGAAGTGAAGCAGGCTGAGGACCAAAGCTTGGGCAAACAACATTTAAAGCGAGGAAAGAAAAAGAGGAGCCTCTGAGAGGGAATAACTGAGATGCAGAAGGAGAATCAGGATAGAGTGGAGTCATAGGAGCTGCAGGATGTGGTGAACGGTGTCAAAATTCAGAGAGCTCGAATAAGATGATGTTTAAAAAGTGTCCATTGGATTTACAAATGGAGAAGATATGATGACCTTTGCAAAAAAAGATCCTGTGAAGGTGTGACTAAGTCGACCAACTGTTCCCATTGCTTGGGACTGAGAGGGGTCCCAGGACGTGGGACGTGCAGTGATAAAGCCAGGAGAGTTCTAGGCAAACCAGGATGAGTTAGTCACTGTAGGTGAGGCAAAAAAAAAAAAAAGCAAACTCTGGGACTGACGGGTGACTGTGAGTGCAGTAGTAGCCACAGAAGTGGAGTTGGTTCTTTTAACTGCATGTGAAAGGGTGGAAAGAGATCTAGGCTGGATACGTGAAATAAGACAGAGATAGACAAATACTGTATGATCTGACTTATACATGAAATATAAATATTAAAATTAAAAAAAGCCACGTAAGACCTTACACCTGTTAGAATGTCTGTCATCAAAAGCAAGAGATAACATGCTGGAGGGGCTATGGAGAAAAGGGAACCCTCATGCATTGTGGGTGGGAACGTAAATTGGTGCAGCCACTACGGAAAACAGTATAGAGGTTCTGCAAAATATTAGTAGAACTACCATATGATCCAGCAATCTCACTTTGGGGTATATATCTGAAGGAGATGAAATCACTGTCTTGAAGAGATATTTGCACTCCCATGTTCACTGAAACATTATTCACAATAGCCAAGATATGGAAACAATTTAAGTGTCCATCTAGGAGTGAATGGATAAAGAAGATGTGATACACACACACACACACACACACACACACACACACACAATGGAATATTATTCAGCCCTAAGAAAGAAGGAAATCCTGTCATTTGAGACAACATGGATGGGCCTTGAGGGCATTATGTTAAGTGAAATAAGTCAAATAGAGAAAGACAAATAGTGTATGATCTCACTTATATGTGGTATCTAAAAACATTGGCCTCATAGAAACAGAGAATGATGATTTCCAGGGCCTCAAGAATGGAGTAAAAGGGGAGATGTTGTCAAAGGGTATAAACTTTCATCTATAAGATGAAAAAGTTATGGAGATCTAATGTACAGCATGGTAACTACAGTTAACAATACTATATTGTATACTTAAAAGTTGCCCAGGGCTTCCCTGGTGGCGCAGTGGTTGAGAGTCCGCCTGCCGATGCAGGGCACATGGGTTCGTGCCCCGATCCGGAAAGATCCCGCATGCCGCGGAGCGGCTGGGCCCGTGAGCCATGGCCGCTGAGCCTGCGCTCCGCAACGGGAGAGGCCACAACACTGAGAGAACCGCGTACCGCAAAAAAAAAAAAAAAAAAAAAAAAAAGTTGCCCAAAAAGTAGAGCTTTAATGGTCTCACCATAACAATAATAATTGTAATTTTGAGAGGTGAAGGTTGTGTTAACTAACCTTATGTGGTAAACATTTCTCAATACATACATGTATAAAATCATAACATTGTATACCTTAAACTTATAAAATGTTATATGTCAATTATACTGCAATAAAACTGGGGAAAAAAGGAAAACACAAAGGCAAAAAAAATTGAAAATTAAGAAAATTTAAAAATCCAAACTCCTAGAAGAGAGAAGATTTGTGCACATTTTTGGTTACCAGAGGTGGGGGATGGGAAAGCGGGAATTGCAGGAAGGCGGTCAAAAGGTACAAAATAAGTACCAGGCATGTAATGTACAGCATGGTGACTGCTGTTCGGTATATATGAAAGTTGTTAAAAGTGTAAATCCTAGGAGTTCTCATCATGAAAAAAAAATTTTTTTTTCCTTTTCGTTTTTTTTTGTATCTATATGAGATGATAGATGTTAATTAAACTTATTGTGGTAACCATTTCACAATATATGTAAGTCAAATCATTACACTATACATGTTAAACTTATAAAGTGCTGTATGTCAACTATATTTCAATAAAACTGGAAAAACATCTAGGCTGGAGAATAGAAACTTAGAGGTTTTCAGGGCCCAGGAGGGAGCAGAAGCCCAAGCGAGGCTGAGATCAGGGGAAGAACAATGCCTAAAGAGGGAAATGTGAGGGCTGAAGGCTAAGGAGAAGATCCTTGATAAAGCAACATTTAAGTGATAGGAGAAAGGAAAAACGTTCCGTCTGGTTAATCCTTTCACTCCTCAAATCATGGAGCCACAACAGCACGTGGCACAAATACATATTTGTCCGATGAATATACCTATGCAGTTGCACACGTGGTTCTATGGGACCACATGTAAGTATGGGTGCACCAGGCATGTGTCATACACATGTGAGAATGGTCAGAGCATGGGTAGAGAAATGGCATTGGAGGTGGCTTGGGTAGGTGCTGGCAATCAGGGGAGGCACAGTGTTGTCTGAGAATGGTCTCCCCTTAAGTGCTCTATGATTCTGCCCTCTGGGGACCTTTAAAAAAAATCAGAGTGTCAGAGTCTTCTTGGGAACAAGAACAGTGACTCATCTCGGCTTCCTCAGGCATGGAGGGGATCTTGGGAAGAGAGCGTGGCCCAGTGGGCGTTGTCCTGAGTGACAATGACCACACAGGAGGCTTGCTTGTGCCCTGGCTTTCCCCAGCCACTGGCCCTTCCTTTCCTCTCACTCTGGGACATTTATATTCATATTAATTAGCATTATTTGTATTATTAGCCTTATATTAATTAGTGTGCTTTGGTTGCAAGTTATAGAAAATCCCAACAGGCTTAAACTATAGGGAAATTTAGGGTGGCACTAGGGTTGGTTAATGGAGAAATGTAACAATCTAAGTTTTTATTCGTCCATCCTCGCCTGGCTGTTTTTGTGTTTTCCAAGATAGCTTGCTACCACAGCATGGCTTAATGGAGGAAGAGGTACTATTTCTGTTCATGTGTCTCTCCCTCTCTACCTTTTTATTTTCAATGGACTTTTTTAGAGCAATTTTAGGTTCACAGCAAAGTTGAATGGAAAGTAGAAAGTTCCCGTATACCTCCTTCCCCTATAAGGGCACAGCCTCCGTCTCCATCAACATCCCACTCCACAGGGGTACATTTGTTACAACTGATGAACCTACACTGACACATCATAACCATCCAGAGTCTGTAGCTTAAGTTAGGGTTCACTCTTAGTGTTGTACATTCTATAGGTTTGGAAGAATGAATAATGGCAGGCATCCACCACTATAGTATCATACAGAGTAGTTTGACTGGCCTAAAAATTCTCTGTACTCCACTTATTCATCCTTGACTCCCCTCTTACCTCTGGCAATAACTTTTTACTGTCTCCATAATTTTGCCTTTTCTAGAATGTCATGATTGGAATGTCGTACAGTATGTAAACTTTTCAGATATGTGTCTCTTTTTTTTTAATACCTCTTTACTGGAGTATAATTGCTTTACAATGCGGTGTTCCTTTCTGTTGTACAACAAAGTGAATCAGCCATATGCATACACATGTCCCCATATCTCCTCCCTCTTGCGTCTCCCTCCCACCCTCCCTATCCCACCCCTCTAGGTGGTCACAAAGCATGGAGCTGATCTCCCTGGGCTAGGCGGCTGCTTCCCACTAGGTCGCTATTTTACATTTGGTAGTGTATGTATGTCGATGCTACTCTCACTTCACCCCAGCTTCCCCCTTCCCAACATGACCAGATACCTTCTGCAGACTCCGGCGCATATCTCACTGGGCAGAACCAAGTCACATGGCTGCCTGTAACAAGCCCACTGGGGGATGGTCAGACGAATCACGTAATCACAGTTTTGGCGATGATGAGATGGTGGGTTGGCCTCCTCTACTGCCTCAGAAGTAATATCTGTGAAGACTGCCTTTAGTATGTTCTTCCTTTATTTAAAAAAAAAATTGAAATAATAAACTCTGAATACTAGTATTAATAAAAAGTGTAAATAGAAGCCACACCTATTCCGGAAGTGCTTTAGGTACTGCTGTACCAAGGTGTGTTTATAATTATTTTTTAACCTGTCTTTATTTAAGTCTCTGCTGAAGTGTTACCTTCTCTGAAAATCGTACTCTGACTACTTAAAAATCATACCCTCCATGACTCTTTGAGCCCTTATTCTCCTTCATTTTTGTTTAAAGCACTTCTTTCCATATGATACAACGTTATGTATTTTTATTTGTTTGTTATCTATCTACCCTCTAGTCTGAGGGAAGGGACTGTGTTTTGTTGCTGCTGATTCTCCAGAACCTCAAGCAGTGTCTGACACATAGTAGATGCTCAATAAATATATGTTGAGAGGGAAATGGGGATCAGGAATGACAAATTAGGATTTTCCTTCTGAGTCATGCAAGGAAGGGATTAAACACCAGAATAAAATGTAACCCCTGTTTGCCAGGAGAATGGGAAAATAACTGTTGAGTGGAAAATTATCTTTGTGAGTCAGAATGAGATAGTTGCCTATGTTTGGAGCTTCCTGGCTCTAAAAAGCCTGTGACCTTCCATCTTAAAGGGGATTAAAATAACTCGGCATCAGGGGAACCATCTCCTTCATGCTCCAATCCATGCAAACTCTCCTTCAAAGTATCTGGCCCATGAGGTTGCCAGTTAATTTTTTTTTTTGTCTTATCTAATTTGAGGTCTTTTCCAATCTTTCATAAAGTTGACAAGAAGGAGCCAAGGCCATGACTCAGACATACCTTGTCAATGAGTATGTTCTGGCCAAAGCAACAAATAGATTTTCCTGCCTGGGTTTCCTATGCTAAAGCACCCATTCAAATGAGAGAGTATATTGAGTGCTTAGTACTATTATCAGCAGCAATAATAATAATTATTATTCCTTACACTGATTTACCACCATATTCTTTTCAAAGAGATTCCATCTCTATTCTCTCACTTGTTGATTGTAACAATTGGCAAAGTAATAAGATAATCAGGGCAGATTGTTTTTGTTTTGTTTTGTTTTTTATTTAAATATGAAGAATCAAATACTTCTTCCCTCCCTCCAAAGTGACTTGTCTACACGGTTAATAAGTGACAGAGCTTGGATATGAACTCAGGTTTTCTGACACCATGTCCATTCTTTCCACAATACCCATATTGACAATTTCTTCTTCTCTGACCCATGCTAAACAATGAAATTATTTATTTTGCATTTGTATTGAATTCGGCAAACATTTGCAAACAAGTCTATACCTCAACCATAAGGAAGGAGGATCTCTCCAGTGCTTGAGGTATTTATCCCTATATTAAGTCACCAAATTTGATTTTTTCTTAAGCATTTACTATATGCCAAGACTAGGGCTTGGCTCTGTGGATACACAAAGAGTAGAAGAAAGTTGACATAGATGACTTTTGACTTCTTTTCCCACCTCTGGGCTGCCATAGTGCTTCATTTTGTGGTTTTGTTTGTTTGTTTGTTTTTGCGGTACGCGGGCCTCTCACTGTTGTGGCCTCTCCCGTTGCAGAGCACAGGCTCCGGAAGCGCAGGCTCAGCGGCCATGGCTCACGGGCCCAGCCGCTCTGTGGCATGTGGGATCTTCCCGGACCGGGGCACGAACCCGTGTCCCCTGCATCGGCAGGCAGACTCTCAACCACTGCACCACCAGGGAAGCCCCATAGTGCTTCATTTTAACCTTATTTTATCTGCTTAAACCTGTTGGGTGTTGATGGAGCTATAGATATGGGATAAATTCCAGGTCTGCTGTCCCTTAGGAATGCCCCTGTTTATAGTCATTCTATTGCCTTGGAGCTACTCACTGCCTTCTGGCATTTCTGAAACCCCTCCTGGGATGTCCTTAACTTGCAGTGTCTTGGATCCTGCCTGTTGGCACAATACACACTGATGGAAAAAAAACGGTCCCATAAGTTTCCTCTACATACTACTGTAATTCAGAGGGTTAACATGGGAAGAAATTGTGAGGGGTAATCAAATTGGAAGGGAAAGGATACATGGCAAACTTCATTTGCCTAGAACTTTACATAAGATTGAAAAAATACCAATTGTCCCTGCAAAGTGTAAAGGGCTAATGGAGATTTGGGGGGAAGATAAAGCCTGCCTCAAACTACCTGTAACTCTCTAAATAAAGCCCTATGCTTTCTGTAACCTAAATGAAACTGAGATGCCAGAAATGCATTGGTATAATATAGCAAAAATGAAACACTTAGGGGAGATAGGAATCCTGGAGTGGATCTGTTATGCATGCCTCATTCATTTCCCCCACAATGGCTATCAAGAGGTCTCAGAAGATATTTCTTTCCACAGGACATTAAGATGAAATTTCTGTGTCTGGAAGTACAACAAACTAGATGTTCTAGCTGACCCTCCTACCAAAACTAATTGAAACATCTGAATAAAATATTTTAAAAAAAAGTGAATAGAGAATACTTGGAGTCCAAGACTAAAGTGAATAAAAAGGAGCAAACTATTGATACATGCAAAATAGATTAATCTCAGCACCATTATGCTGAGTGAAAGAAGCCAGGCAAAAAACAGTACATACGGCATGATTTCATTTCTATAAATGTCTCGGAACTTCAAATGAATGTACAGTGATAGAAAGTAAGCCTATGGTGATAGTTGACAGTGCAGTGATAGAAAGTGGTTGCCTGGGGATGAGGGTAGATGGAGGGATGTGCTACAAAGGGGCAGGAGGAAACCTTTGGGGGGGATGGAGATGTCCATTATCTTGATTATAGGGATGGCTTCATGAGTGTAAACTGCTGAAATTGATCAAATACGTGCAGTTTATGGTACTTCAATTATGCAGCAATAAGGTTGTAAAAAGAAAACAAAAACAACTAACTGACAAAAAGCAAAGTGATACCAGGAACTCAAACTTAAACTTCGGCTGTGAGGTGGGTCTTTACTCTGAGGACATACATTCAACTCTAGTGATCTTGATTTTTCCCTTTCAGTTTCACAGGGTGATGGGAAATGGAGAAAACGCTCAAACTGGTGAGTAGGAGAGCACCTGTACAGAGCTGAACTGCAAAGTCCTACACCTTTAATGTAGAGGTGACCAGAAAACAAACCAGCCTCTCACTCTCTGGCCACTCAGGGGATAATGTTTTTTTATGTCTCTGTATAGTTATTTTATCTTGATAGCAAATCCAGTTTTCTGGATCAGGGATCAGACCAATATTTATGTATAGCCAATACAGTGCTGGCTTCCCAGACTCCATTTTCCCTCTTGGGGTGATGTGATAAGAGCAGATGTTCACTCTGCATGTACAAGGGGTCTATCCTACAGGAGAGGAGCCCTGAAATTATGACTCTCCAAGTTTATATAGGAATTGCTGCACAGTGGCCACCCTCCCCCCTGCAGAGAGGGAGGGAAATATTTGCTCTCTGATGTAAACAGATCCTCTCTGGGAAGAAAGGGGAAAGTCCCTAGTTCTTCAAAACCCTTTGAAATTTGGACAAATAGCTCCAAGGGAGATAAACTTGCAGATTTCTTCAGGGTTATACACCATCTTTAACTAATGCTTGCCATTCACTTATTCTTTGCCAAAAATATTTGCTCATATACAAACACGAAAATAGTCACCTGCTTCCTGACCAAGGACACATAAGGAAACTGCCTAGTGTGAGCTTAGATGCATATTAGAAGGGGGGAAATATCTGCTTGAACATTCAAGCACAATATGGCCTCATTTAGACTGAATTCCCATCACCTGGATGGTAATACTAAATTAAATTAGATACTTAATTGATGATTTCACACTGATGAGGTATAGCTGAAGACAGAACTGGAAAATAAATCTAAAGAAATCAACCAGTATGCAGCAAGGAAAGACAAAAAGTTGAAAAATACCAAAAAAAAAATGTTAATAGATATGGAAAGGAGAGTGAAGCAATTTATCATGAGTCTAACTGGAGTCCCAAAGGGAGAAAAGAGAGATAATGGAGAGGCAATTTTTGAAGAATAATGGCTCCAGAATTGATGAAAAACTCTAATCCTCCAATTTCAAAAGGGCAATGAATTCCAAGCAGGTTAAGTTAAAAGACATACACTCCTAGGTACATCACAGTGTGTATTAAATCAACAAGTGAGAAAGACATATTATCCTCAAAAAAACACCTAGAGTACTAGACCAAGGAGTCAAATGATTTTGAAAAATTGAGATATATTTCACATGCCATAAAATTCACCCTTTTAAAGTGTACAATTCAGTGATTGTAAGTATCTTCACAAAGTTGTATAACCATTAGCAGCTCCTAGTTCCAGAATATGTTCGTCACCCCCAAAAGAAATCTCATACCCATTAACAGTTACTCTTCCTTCCACTCCCTTCCTTCAGCTCCTGGCATCCAACAATCTAATTTCTGTCTCTATGGATTTACTTTTTTTTTTTGACATTTTATATAAATGGAATCATACAATATGTGGCCTTTCATGTCTGGCTTCTTTCACTTAGCATCATGTTTTCAAGGTTCTTCTGTGTTGTAGCATGTATCAGTACTGGTTTATTTTTTTTTGGTCTCTGAATAATATTCCACTGAACGGATACACCATATTTTGTTTATCCATTCATCAGTTGATGAACATTTGGGTTGTTTCCACTTTTTGGCTGTTATAAATAATACTGATATGAACACTCATGTACAAGTTTTTGTGTGAACATGTGTTTTCACTTCTCTTGGTACATACATAGGAGTAGCATTGCTGGGCCATATGGTAACTATGTTTAGCTTTTTAATGCACTGCCAAACTTCTTTCCAAAAGTGGCTGCACCATTTTACATCCCCCCAGCACTGTATGAGGTTTCCAATTTTTCTACATCCTCACCAACACTTGTTATTGTCCATGTTTTTGATTATAGCTATTGTAATGAGTGTGAAGGGGTATTCCATTGTTATTTTGATTAGCATCTCCTAATGAGTAATGACACTGAGTATGCTTTTATATGTTTACTGTCCATTTATATATCTCCTTTGGAGAAATGTCTATCAAATTCTTTGCTCATTTTAAAAACTGGATTGTCTTTGTATCATTGAGTTATGAGAGTTCTTTATATATTCTTGATACTAGATTCTTATGAGATACATGGTTTGCAAATATTTTCTCCCATTCTTTGGGCTGTCTTTTCACTTCCTTGATAGTATCCAGATATTTTTTTTTTTGGAACCATGGAATACCAAGTTCAAAAACAATTTTTTAAACTGTTTTTGTGTTGTCCTGGTTTGCTTGTGTCCTCTTTTCTTCAGCCTTCAGTTGGTAAATTTGGCAAATTTTAGCCAAAGCTTACCTTGGATGCATAGTGACATACCACAGTGTTGGTAATCCTGAGCTGGTCCTTTCTTCCTCAACTCATTGTCTTATATAGACACATAAGGAATACAGAATGACTGCCCCTAGCTGACAGCAATTTAAGAGTGGTTAGTAGGAGAAAACAAGTAGCAGTTTGGGTATATTTGTGTAGCACATGTGCACATTGCATGTTGCACGTGTATGCATGTGTGCACATGTATGTGCACATACGTTTAGATGCAGAGCTATTGGGACATGTTGGGATAATGACTGGTGGTCTTCCCTGGGACGGTGATCAGTATTGGGTGTATGTGGATGATTGCCTTGGGGTTCAATTTACTATTTTTTTTAATTCACTTCACTGGGTAAATGGGAGAGAGAGTAGAGTTGATCCTTTCATTTCTCTCCGAACAGATTAAGAAATTCTCCTATTTCCTCATACAGCCTCTCCCTTTGATCCCTTCCCCCACACCCCCATCCTATGGACTACTGAGTCTTGGCCAGCTGGGTATCTCCCACCCAACCACATCTTCCTGCCGTTTCCATCACCGCTCCCCTGTCACTGCTCCCCTGGTTTAGGCCTTCATCATCAGCTGCCTCCTGACTCATTTTCTTGCTGCAGTCATTTAATATTCCATTTCCACCTCTGCATTCACTGCTGCCCCAGTGTCCTTCCCAAAATGCCTGCATCTTGTCATTCATGCCCTGAGAACCCCACAAAAGTGTTTAAGTCTTTTTCATCTTTATGAATATTTGTCCTCAGCAAAGTTTGTTAAAAGAAAACGTTAGTGAACATGTCACTTATTTGCACAAAAATCTTCATTGGCCCCCTTTGCTGATGTCTGAAAATCTTGGCATGGTATCCAAAGTGCCTTCTGAATTTTGCGTAATCAACACTTCCTGCTCCGTTCCCTACCACTGTCTTTTCCTCTCATATCCTGTAGTCGCCTACAACACAGCCACCCTGCATTACTCTGTCCCTTATCACCCATGGCACCTCCATGTCTCTGGGCCTTTATTCATTTAATCTCTCTTCTAAGAATGTTTTTGATTTATTTTTTAAGCTAATTGGAATTCTTCTTATCCTTCCAGGAACACTCCAGCATCTTTCATCTCTGCAGACTTCCCTGAACACCTATCGGGGCCCCTCTCTCTTTGTTCCTGCTGTGTTTTGTTTATTTCTCTCTGACAACTGTTACTCTCCTCCTGGCTCCTTCCTAGAAGGCTGGGATTTTGCCTAATTTGAATGTATCCTTCGGGGCTTGGTTCAACTGATATTCAATAAATATTTGTTGAATTGAGCTAAACTTTTCTATGCAAGCTCAATAGTTGGTTATATCACCAAGGGAGAAAAATTAGGAGAGGAAGTGGGGATAATAATTCCATAGAATTATGTTCTCTTGATTCCCCAGAATTTTAAAATATTTCAGATCCCACCAAGCTGAAACCCCTTCCACATGTGACCCTTGTTCTGTCTGTTTCTTTCTTCCCTTCCCTCCCAGTCTCTGGCTTGCTGCCACCTCATCTACATGACCAAGTGGGTGTGGGATCAGCCTCTTTCCCCCTCTGGTTTGTTTGATAGGCCCACAAAGAAGGAGGGAGGAAGGTGAGCCTCCCTGGGACTCTCTCCTTGGTGACCTGGAATGTCATGGACAGTCGTCCAGCTGCAGGTGGGTGAAGGAATGGGAGAGTGAAGCAGGTTTTCCGGCCCCCTTTTCCCTCTTGTTCTGTAGTGAAATTCACATGTGACACTGTGAGAGGAGATAACTCAGAGCAGGGGGTTCCTCCTCTGGAATTCAGGATACTGCTCTAGCATTTCATCTGTCCCTGCAGTCTCCGACAGTTGCTCACTGCTCTCCAGAACTGATTGCCTTTGGGGTAGAATCTAAGGTTCAGCCAAAGGTTGTGAAGCAAGATCATAAAACTCTTATGCACCAAACCGTCCATCCTGCTGATGTAGCTCACTTGCAAGGACACCACAAGGACGTTATACTAGATAACCTAGATAGGGCCTGCACTTAGCACAGTCTTCTGGGGATGGTTTTCCCTTCCTTGCACATAGTAATGATCATCTCCATCCTTATGCTGGGGTGTGGTATCTGCCCTCCGTAGCTCCTATTCTCTTGCTGCCTGGCCACTTGGCCCTTCCTTATTATAACCTCTTATAACCGCTGTATAAAGACTCAACCTTTCTGGACAGCATTGAAAATAGATCTCCCCTTCCATTCTGCCTGCCCTGGTACATCCTCGCCATCACACCGGCTTTGAGAACGTAGCATCTACCTGCACTGTCCAACATGGTACCCACAAGCCCGAGGTCATTATTTAAACTTAAATTAATTGAAGTTAAAAATTCATGCTAGCCACATTCCAAGTGCTCAGGTGCCACACGTGGCTCGTGGCTCCATGTTGGTCAGTGCAGATTTAGAACATTTCCATCATCACGGAAAATTCTATTTGAATATACTGTCACTATGAGCAACTTGTCTTTCTAGGACTTGTTTATGAATTTTTATCTTAGTAAAATGATTTTTCATTTTAGTTTTTTTCAGTAACTTTTAAAAATAGAAGTATAGTTATTTACACTGCTGTGTTAGTTTCAGGTATAGAGCAAAGTGATTCAGTTTATATATATATATATATATATATATTCTTTTTCAGCTTCTTTTCCATTATAGGTTATTACAAGACATTGAATATAGTTCCCTGTGCTATGCAGTAGGTCCTTGTTAGTCATCTGTTTTATACATAGTAGTGTGTATATGTTAGTCCCAAACTCCTAATTTATCTCGCCTGATTGTAGCTTTTCCTGCTCATCTACTAGTTTCTTCAGAGTATCATTTTCTAAATTGGGACTTGGTTTCTCCAGGATGGGTATACAAATGGAGACGATGGCCACTACTGTGGAGGGCCAGCTACTGTGCCTGGCACTTTCTATATGCACTCTTGATCCTCACAACCACCTCATAGGTTAAGTATTTTTGTTTCTATTCACAGATACAGAAATTGAAGCTCAGAGAGGTAAAATGTGCTTAAGACTACACTTCCAGTCAGGAGCTGGGATTCAAACCCAGGTCTGTCTGGATTCGCAGTGATCTCTGATATATATCTCAGTGCCTCTTCAGCATGAAAGACTCTTTGAAATAAGGACTTGCTCCAGCAAGGACTTGGGAGATTTAGTACACAATCACTGTTCTCAGAGGTCTTTCAGTCTAGCTGAGAAGACAAACAACCTCATTGCTACTGTCATCACACTGCAAACATTTGTCCAACACTTTATAATTTACAAAGGGCGTTCTCAGGATTTCAATATCCCAAGAGGTGTTGTAGAGCTGGGCTTATTAAGGGAAACATAGGCACACTCAACCGGATGATGGAAATGCTGAAGAAGGAGCAATTAACTGTGATTGGCAGACACAGAGAGGGTGTCCCAGGAGCTAAGTGTTGATGGATGAGGTGGATTTCTACAGGTGGAAGGCAGCGCTGGCAGGGACAGCCACATGATGAATGGTAGGCGCCCAAGCTGCAGCCTCATACCCCTCTGATCTGTCCTCCTCCCGGCAGCCAGAGTGAGCGTTCTAAAACACGAGGCTGTCATTTCGTAGCTTAAAGGTTTCAGTGGCTCCCATGGCCCTGGGATATAGTCCCAAGGCCCTGGGACGCTTTGGGAGGCTGCGCAGTCTGGACGCAGCCTGGTGCCCACTATTCTCACCTCACACCTACCAAGCCCTCTCTCACCTTGGGGCTTTTATTTCCACTGTTCTCCTTAACGTGAGTATCCTTCCCTTTACTGCTCTCCTGCTTTTCTGGCCGATGCTTCCTTATTCCTTCAGGATCCAGTTAGCTGCCTCCTCGGTGTTCTGTGGGTGTCCCGTGCTTGCCTCTGTCTTAACTGCTTCCCCCTCCACTGGAATTGCCTCATTTGTGTGACTCCCTGCATCACCCCAGACGATAAACAACTCAAGGGCAAGGGCTGTGTCTTGTTCATTATGTACAGAGCACTTAGCATATAGTAAGTGATCAATAAATATTTGATGGGTGAATAAATGAAGCTGTTCCCACTTAGTAAGGACGCTTAGCTGCCTTTAGGATAACACTGTTCCCTGGTGAGTGTATAAGAAAGACCCTAAAGTAACCAGTACGCTGATGGTGCGTGACTCATGGGATTTAACTACAAATCAATTTTATTTATTTCTCCCAATGTCTCCATACATTTATTCATTAGGCTTTGTTCTTTCCCTGCCTCTGGATAAAAATGTGGGCAGACTCATGATTTTTCTAGTTATCCTTAGGTTAAACAATCCATCTCAATTTAGTAGTTAGGAAGTCAGCAGCCAAGTCCTAGCTTCCCCAGTGACTTGCTAATCTGGTCCCGTCCATTTAATTCTATTACCTCCTATGATAAACCCCCATTATCTTTTACCTGGAGTGCTGCAGTAACCTCTAACTGCTCTGACTTTCTAAAGGACAGGTGAAGTTCTTTCCACAAAAGTTTTTGATGGCTTCTAGTTGTTTACTGAATCAAATCCAAATTCTTAAACTGGTATGTAGATCTCCATGACCAAGCTCCAGCCCATTCTTCCAGTTTATTTCCCATCAACTTCATACAATCTGTGCTGTCACCACTATCTCAGTGTTTCCTGAACATACCTTTACTCATGCTATTCCATCGACCTGGATGCCTTGACCCCCCCCTCCTTTTTGTTTTGTTTTGTTTTTTGTTTTTTTGCATTACGCAGGCCTCTCACTGTTGCGGCCTCTCCCGCTGCGGAGCACAGGCTCCAGACACACAGGCTCAGCGGCCATGGCTCACGGGCCCAGCCGCTCCATGACATGTGGGATCTTCCTGGACTGGGGCACGAACCCGCGTCCCCTGCATCGGCAGGCGGACTCTCAACCACTGTGCCACCAGGGAAGCCCTTGACCCCCCTTTTTGCCTAAGAAGACTAACTCTATCTTCCAGGATATGGTCCTAATGCCCACTTCTCTCAGAGGCCTTCCCCAGTTCCTCATAGAAATTACTAAATTATTCTTCAGTAATCCTGTAGCTGCAGTAGGGCTTTAAACAAGTCCAATGCATGTCACTTCAATTTAACATATAATTGTTAAAAGCCTGATTTTATAGGATGTATCAGCTGTTGGCTATTGCAATGCAGGGGTTTTATGGGGTGTGGGTTGGACAGGAAATGAAGATCTGTGGATTGGTGAATTGTGAAGGCCTGCAGAAGAGATGGGAAGTGATCCTCCCTTTTTGTGGGGTGGTGAAGAGTATTCTGGGTAGAGATAGATGGGGGACAAATGCAGGGGACAGAAGATGACAAGATGGCTAAGAAAGCCTCTATTTCCTTTTCTTGAAGTTCACAGATAGTCTGGACCCCTGGGTTCCAGTAACCCACTCAGTTGAGGATGTGTCCCTGACAGCATGATGGTTTGCTAGCTGAAAACTGGGAATTCAACTCCAGGCCTGTATCTCATAGGTGAAGTGAAGGGTACTCTGAAGATCAGAAATTTGGCAGCCTGGGAAAGGGGCTTGCCAAGTGTCTTAATCTGTTTCCTGACAATGTCTTTAGATTATTTTAGGGTGATAACATTTTATAATAAAACTGTGTGCCAAGATTGCTTCCAAGATGTTCTGCGGGGGGAGGGGGGAGCAGGGAGTGTAAAGGAGCCCTGCCTGGCTCAATGTAATAGATGGTCCCAGCCACCTTACAAAACTAGCAAAATGGGGCTTGCACTAGCATCTCTATGGGGCTCCAGAAGAAGTAAGTGCGATTCATCACCAGGTTGCACAGCACTTACTTCATCCCATGTTGTGCTTTATAATATTAGTTCTGTGTAGATTTGGTGCCCCATTAGACTCTATGCTCTTCAAGGACAGGCACCCTGTAAGATCCACTGTGGTGTTGTAAAAAAAAAAAAAAAAAAACAACCAGAAACCTTAATTAAACAGAGTCAGGTGACCAGAAGGGGGAGCTCTCAGGCTCTGTGACAAAGGCAGAGCCCAACAAGAAGGTTAAAGACCCCTCTTCTCTCCTGCCAAGGGCTCAGCTAGCGAAAATCCATGAACTCTTTTTTTCCTATAGCCTTCCCAATTTCCTTTTTTCCTCTATAATAGCATTCTCCTTCCCTTGCCTGCGGGGACTTGCGCGTGACTACCCAAGGTTGCAGACTCCAAATTGTAATTCTCTGCTGCTCCTGAATCAACCTATCTTTGATGGAGAAATATCTGGTAGTCTATTTGTTTTAGGTCAATTTTGGTGGCCTGTACAGGGACCAGAGAAGACCCCTGATGGCTCTGGGGCTGGTGAGCAAACAGGTGCAGTACCCACAATTGAGCCCATTGTCACTCACTGCTTTTCTCTCCAACCCTGGAATTTGAAGATACATCGTTCTCCTGGATCCAAGCTCATGCCCTCTTTGCATCTGAAGCTCTCCAGGGTTTATTCAGAATCTATTTTAAGGTTTCATCTTTCTGGTTAAGACCTTGTTTTGTATGCGAGTATTCATTTGACACTTTGGTCTGATTTTGAGATCAAACTAATTCAACTGAAGCTGGATGAGAAGCCATTGGCCCATTCCTTTGGGAACAGGAGCCACTACATTGAAACTGTGCCAGTTCAGCTGGCAGCCCATTCCTTTGGAAAATGGGTTACTCTCTGGAAATTGGCTGAAAAGCATTTGGCCTGGCTCCTCTGAGACCTAGCTGTTTCCTTAGAACTGGCTTGTACTAGCTTGCAAGCTGTTTAAATTGAGCTGTTTGAACGGTTTGAAAATTACTCTTTTACTCTAGAGAAAACCCACTGAGAAATGGAATCCTAGTTATCTAAATATTTTGAGGGTACCCCCCCAACAGGGACTCCAGCTGATTTTATGTTTAAAAACCACAGTCCTTCCTCATGTGCATTGCTAACTAAATGAATCAACCTGACCAAAGGCAATTTAGAATATCAATGGCCATTGTGGGGAACTTCTAAAATCCCTGAACTCAATTTTCTTAAAACTAAGCTGGATTACAATAGCTCAGAAATTTCCAGAACTGAGTGGAATGCCTATTCTGATTAGTATTTTGAGTCTTCTAAATGTTATCAGGAGGCTAAAGCTACCTCCCTGCAAAATAAGATTTTAAGATTAACTGAGGTAAACAAATGATTAAAGAAAGGTAAGATGGCTCTCAACGCCTCAGGCTCTTCTTCCCTGGCTTCTTTGTCACAGGCTTCTCCTCCAGCACCATCTTGTCTCTGTCTCCTTTGGCTTCTAATGGCCAGACTCTGCCTTCAGCATAATCTTCCTCCTTTGCTTCTGTACCACCTACACTTCTTCTGTACCCTTATCTCTCATACTAATTCTCCCATCAAACTTTCCCTTTTCTCTTAAACTCTCCCCACCCCCTCTACCTGTGAACGTGTCAGAACCTGTCCCTTTAAGCATTCTGAGGATCAGAGTCTATACCCTTAATTTCTCATATTCTCTGGACTAAACCTGAACTGCAAGCCGTAGTCAAAAGTTTTCCCAAAGTTAGCTAAAGATCCTCACAGATTTGCTGAGGAATTTAATGTAGTAATTCAAACTTATCAACCTGGTTTCTCTGAGTTTTATCAGCTAGTATGTATGCTTGTTGGTAAAGGCCAGGCCAGTACTGGATGAAAACTGCTAATTGGGAAAATCCTGAAAGATCTCTAGAATTCCAACCGGGAGACCAGCCTGCTAACTTATATGATCAGACTCAAGCAATTGTTAGGTGACTTCATCATGCAACACCTAGGGCTTTTCCAAAGCCTGCTGACTGGAACAAAATTCAAGCTTGCACACAAAAATCTGATGAACGTGTTCATGACTATTACAGTTGACTTCAGATTATTTCTAAAGAAAATTCTTGTCTTCCTTTAGATGCTGATTCTACCAGGCAGCTTTTAACTCTATGTTTATTAATGGGCTGTACTGGGACCTTTCCCTTCTAGTATAAAGGACCAGGATGGAGTGAGAAACTATGTCTCCTTCAGATTTAGTTAATCTGGAAAACCAGCTCTCTCACACTCTAGATGAGTCACCAGAAATGAAGACTGTCAAAATTCTGAATCTTCAACTCCAGCAAATGAAGGCTCCAAAACGAAAAACAAAACCATCCTAGTTTCTGCTATTATTGCAAAGAGCCAAGACACTGGAAAAGAGATTGTTACAAATGAAAGCACTTTAAGTGCCTTCAGCCTCTAACCAGCCTTTCCAGTGTCCTCCCAATGCTTAATGATGGAGCTCTAAGAAACTGCAGGGGCTATTCCTAATCCTCCCTCTTAATCAGCTTGGAGAAACATTTCTCCAGATTGGGTATGAATCTATTCCAGTCCTAATTAATACTGGAGACACACTCTTGGTGCTCAACCCCACTACTATAAAGCAGCCAGCCCCTGACTTGGGTTACTAAAAGAGTTTAAATTGTGGGAATCTCCAGTGAACCCCAAAAGGTTCCTGTTTCTGAATATATTCCATTTTGATTAGGCCCTTTGAAAGATACATACTCTTTTCACCTTAGTTCCTCTGCTCCTACCCAGTTGTTAGGTTGAGACTTCTTAGTGAACTATTGTGTCAGAATTTCTTCCTCTCAAAAGGGGGAAATAATTCTAGAATTTGACAGTAGTCATCAGAGTAACCAACCAGCTGAATTAAACGACCCTTTGACATCTTTTATTTGTTCTGTCTCTGACAGTGCTAGAGGTGATTCTGGAAACACTGATCATTTGTCCCTATCGAATCGATTGCCATCTTCCTTATGGGCAAAATCTCCAACTGATATTGGCAAAACTCACAGCACACCTCCCATCAAAATTCAAATAGATGTCTCAAAATCTCTTCCCAGAATTAATGAATACCCTTATAAGTAAAGAAACCCTTTAAGGCATAAAGCCCATAATGGAAAATGACAAGGCTCAAGGCCTTGTACTAGCTCCTGTGACACTCCCATTTTACTGGTGAGAAAACCTAAGGACTGAGGGTGGAGGTTTGTTCATGACCCCTGAGCAATAAACACATTGTTATTCCTCAACACCCTGTTGTTTCTAACCCTCATGTAATACATTACTGACCTCCATTCCCACTGGAAGCAAATTCTTTACTGTAATTGATTCATGCAGGGAATTCTTTAGTTCCAGTTGATGAAGTTAGCCAAATACCTTCTTGCCTTTTCTTGGGAAGAAAAACAATTCACCTGGACGATAAGGCCTCAGGATTTTACTGAGAGTCCTTCTTATTTCTCGCAAATCCTGAAGGCTCATCGGAATGATATACAGTTCTCTGAAGGTTCTACTTTGTTGCCATATGTGGATGATTTGCTTCTTTACTCTCCTTAAGCTTCCTCAAAGGAAGAAAACATCCATTTGCTAAAGCTCTTAGCCTTAAAGGACATAAGGTTGTCAAAGAAAAATTGTAGTTTGCCCAAACCCAAGTTTGATATTTAGGGCATCTGATATCAAAACAAGGGCTACACCTAGATCCAGATGGTCTTCATGGTGTTCTAAGTTTCCCCAAACCCAACACTAAGTGCCGACTGCAAAGTTTTCTCCAGCTAGCTGGTTATTGCCAAAATTGGATCCAAAATTTCCCTCTGATGGCCAAACCTCTGTATGTTTTACCAAACAATAATAACCCTGACCCAATTTTATGGGAAGAACATAGCTTTTAAGGCCTAAAAGGACAGTTTGATGAACCCACTTATTCTTAAGCATGCCAATTATCAGATTCCCTTTTTCCTTTTTCTATATAAAAAGGAAGGAAATGCTCTTGGAGTAGTCACCCCAGATCACAGGACCACCATCAACCCACAGGGTATTATAGCCAGAAACTGGGGCACAGAGATTCCCTCCTTGCCTTAGCGCCATTGTCCTTTTGGTTAAGGCCACTAAGAAAATTGTTGTGGGATCCCATTTAACCATTTTTGTACCTCAGGCGGTAGAAGCTTTCCTGAGTTCTTATCACACTCAACATTTCTCAGTCAGCTGCCTTACCTCCTATGAAGTCCTTTCGTTAACTGCTCCTCACATAACTCTTTTACGTTATAATAACCTTAACCCTGCTACTCTTCTTCCCTCCATCACGATGAAGTCCTTCATGACTGCTTGATGCTGATGGATCACCTCTTACTCCTTGTGACAATCTATAAGAAATTCCTCCATGTAACACTGAGTCCTCATGGTTCATTGATGGTTCTTTTTTAAAAGGTGCCAGTGGCAAATATTGTTCTGGGTTTGCTATTGCTACTCCTTTCGATGTTATTGAGGCAACATCTTTCCCTAAGGCTTGATACAGGCTGAATTATATGTTCTTACATAATCTTATACTTTAGCCAAGGACAAAACTGCCAATATTTTACTGATAGCAGATATGCTTTCAAAGTATCTCATGATTTTGGAATGTTGCAGAAGCAAAGTGGGTTCCTTACTCCTAGCAGAAATGAAATTTAAAATGGCCCCTATAGTCAGGAATTATTGGATATGATACTCTTACTTGCTGCTCTAGCTTTTATTAAGATTCTGGGGCATTATACACTTGACTCTATGGAAGCTAAGGGAAATTACCTTGCTGATATTGCTGCAAGGAATGCTGCCCTTAAAGAGACGAACAGCAGCCAAACCTCTGTCATGGTTCAAAGGGATATTTCCCCAAATGATAACTTGGAAAAATTAGCTAGAGAAGCCCAACAATTGGCGTCAGAAAAGGAAAAACAGAATTGGAAATCCAACAATTGCTGGTTTGATAAAAAGAGAAAGCTGTGATTTGGACCAAATAACAACATAGTCCTATCTGAGATTCTAAAGGTCCCTCTCCTCACCACTGTATATGCATTAAACCATTGGTCTACTGACAAAATGATAGTATTCATGGTCAATATTGGTTTGGAAACGTTAGCAAGGCTGCAAAAAGTGCCTACATCATTTGTCCCGTTTGTTTGAAGTACAACCGGGGAAGCCTGTTTTACTGCCTCTGGACATTTTTAACTGTCTAATGGATCATTTGAGGTCTGGCAAGTAGATTTCATACAACTTCCTTTGTCTCATGTATATAAATGCTTTAGTCATGGTCTGTATGTTTTCACACTGGACTGAAGTCTCTTCTTGTAGACAGGCTATTGCCTCTTCTGAGGCTAAAGCTCTTTTGGAAAAGATTATTCCTACCCGGGGAACTCCTCTCAAACTTCATAATGATCAAGGGACCCATTTTACTGGCCAGGCACTTTGACAAGTCTATGATGTGTGGATGGTTTTACAACACTTTCACTGTGTTTACCATCCTCAATCCTCTGGTTTAGTTAAATGTACTAATAGCATTATTAGGACTCAACTGGCAAACTTTGTAGAGGTCCTCCAAATACCTTGGCCAAAAGGATTGCCAGCAATTCATCTAAATCTCAGAGTCACCTCTTTCAGAACTCATAAACTCTCACCCTTTAGATGGTCACAGGAAGCCCAATGCACTTGACTTCTGTGTCTTTTGACCCACAACTGATAAAAGGAGAGTTACTCCAATATTGCAAAGGCCTAATCACTTCTATTAAAATAACTATGTTTTGGTAGAGCAATATTTTCACTGTGTGCTCTTGTAATCTAGAGATTTCATCTATGGGAAAGAGACACCTCCCAAAGAATTCCCTTCAACCTCACTGAAGAGGCCCCTATCAGGCACTGCTAACCAACGTTTGTGCTGCCAAACTCCAAGGACTAGACTCTTGGATTCACACGACACACATAAAGAAAGCATCAAACACTGACTGGATCCTTCATATCATCTGGTGACCTGAAAATAAAGATTTCCCAGAATTGAAGCAGGTGATATCTGATGAGACAGCTTCCCAAGATATCTGGATCAGGCCTGTTGGAAGGTTGTTGCCAGACCTTTGATGATGATATAATGCTTCAGATGATCTCCAGTGTCTATGATCTTGATAACATATGGACTTCAGATAAAAAGTGCCCAAGAGTTCTCACTCCTACTTCTCCTTGTTACTCAAATGTGACCTCAATAGGTTTCCAATCTGTGAACTTTCCTTCTGAAGTGAGACACTACTCCCAGGAAAGGTCCTTCCTGGCACTGGGGGACAAAAGCCACTGAAACTAGAAAACCCAACTCTTGATCAGTAATGCTTTCAGAGAAAGATCTTGATCAAAAGAGGGAAATGTAAAAAAATAATAAACAGAAACTTCAATTAAATAGAGTTGAGAGACAAAAAGGGGGAGGAGCTCTCAGGTCCTGGAATGATAGCAGAGCCCAACAAGATCAAAGACCCCTCTTCGTTCCTGGCAGCAAGTCAGCCAATGAAAAGCCATGGTCTCTTTGTTTTCTTCCCTTGCCTCGGGGACTTGCATGTGGTTTGCCGTGATTGCAGAATCTGAATTGTATTTCCCTGCTAATCCCAAGTCAATCCATCATTGCTGGAGCAATATCTAGAAGTTTATTTGTTTTAGGTCAACAGTGTTCACAAAAAGAATGCTTTTTACACTCACTTGTGGTGTTTGTTTATTGAATGGCGGCTGCTTTCTTCATTCTGGCTTCCCTGCTGTTCAAGGTTGGTTCACTCGGTTGCCTGAAGCTGAGACCTATTTATCACAAGGCTACAAGTTCAAGTCACGTTTGGGTAGATTGGCATCGTGCTGTTCCTTGACCCTTCAGGAAAAAGCTTAGCCAGCAATCAATGGTCAAATAGTGCGATAGGGACAGGGATGTTGAGTTATATCAAGAAAAGTTTTGCATTCAGGGACTGGATAGTCAAGTGTGAAATATGCAATGAGGGTATAAATAGAATTTTCTATGCTTCAATGTGTGTTTTTATAATACCACATAGCTCACACACGATTGATTTAAAAAAAAGAGAGAGGGAATGTGTCTATATAATGTTCAAATTGTGCTGATTCTTACATAATTTTCCTAGTCAATGGGAGCTGGATTCGTGGTAGTAGAATTATAACTACAGTAGGAAAGAAAAAGCCCTCAGCTTGGCTGCTGATCTGAAGAAGCCCTCTTAGCATATTTTGGGAAAATTAAATATGAGCATCTGCACCTGGGACTTGCTTCCTGGAGTATGCACCCCAGCCTTGCACATTTCCAGGCAGGTTACCTGTCCTCCTGTACCCGCTTTAATGGCAGTGTAACTGTATTGTTTTTGTGCCTGAAAGCTAGCATTTTCATTCTTGTTCTGTGAATTTTTAATATCCCTTTAGTCAGTACAATGCTTTGCACATGTGATGTACTTGACGAATAAATGGAAAATGAGAGACGGGACTCTGAACTTGACATCTCTATTGTATTCCAGGTAAGAGATCCTCACCAGAATAGTCATTATTTGAATGCATTATCAGTAACATCATGCTCAATTCTTTTGATGTGCTAAACAAGAAGGCCACTTGTTAGAAAAGACAAGTTTGTTCTTATATGCCAAGGAAAGACACAAAAGGATCTGAATTTAGTCCACTTGTGCTCTGTCAGCTCTATTTTTCCAGCCTCTGGAGACTGGTCTTTCTTGACCATTCTCTAAAACCTAGCACTCCCACAATCTCTACCTGCTACTCTACTTCACTGCTACTCACTTTATACCAAAATTATAACATTTATTTATTTACCTGTTTATTGATTGTCTCCACTGGAATGTGAGCTTAGTGTTACAGCCCAGCTCTTAGAATAATGCTGATGCATAGTAGGTGTTCAGTAAATACTTGTTTAATGAATGAATATATTCAGATTTTACCCTCTGGTACAAACACTTGGGAGAATGATTTGGCATTGCCTTGCACAAATGAACATATGCACAGCTTGTCAATCAACAGTCTTACTCCTAGGTATGTACCTGTGGTAAAGCCTTTCATTTCTTTCCCAATATTCATTCTCTTCTTACACCATGGAAGTAGAATTTCTAGCTGGTCGTATGCCTTCCCAGAATAAAGACTTTATTTCTCACCCTCCATTGCAGCTAGGTGTGGCCACACAATTTCTGTCCAGTGGGGTATAAGTAGAAATATTTGTGACATTTTCCAGGAAACTTCCTTAATGTGTGATTTGTGTGCTTTGTACCGCTTTTTCATTCTTCCTTCATCTCACTGGCTGCAATACAGAATGTCATCATCTTGGACTGTGAGAATGAGAGCCACACACCAAAAATGGCAGCACTATGAGCTAGAAGGAACCTGGGTCTCTGCGGACTTAGGAGAGCAGCACTACAATACTAGTCATGCACCACATCCACCCAGGCTTCACTTAAGTAAGAAATACATTTCTATCTGGTTTAACCCATTGCTATTTTGGGTTTCTATCACTCATGGCTGAAAGCAAGCCTAATTGAAACAATACTTGGAGAAAATCTTGCATATGTACAAGAATACCCATAGCACAATTTTTCATTATAGAAAGAAGCAGGTAAATGCCTAAATCCATCAAAAAGTGTATGGATACATTTTTTTTCTGTAAAGTCATAAAATATACTTTGCAGTAATGAAAGTGATTAAACAACTATACAGCGTCAATACTGAATCTCCAAAACACATTATTAAGCACAATAAAATGACTCAGAAGAATGCATACAGTATGACATGAAGTATAATATAAAGTTTAAAAATATGCAAAAAATATATGCTTTAGGGATACTGCATACACATAGAAAGTACAAGTTTAAGAGAAAAAAGGAATGATTAACACAAAGTTCAGGAGGGTGACCGTATGCATGGAGAAGGGGAAGTCCATCAGGCTGGGGCACACAGAGGACTTAAGAGGTACTGGAATTTCTTTGAAACTCTGGGAGGGTACCTGGCATGTGTGTTTTATTACGAAACTAGACAAATACACATATGTACTATTTTGAATGTAGGATATATTTCTTAATAATTATAAAAAAGATTCTACTCTGTCCTCCAATGATGGCTATTGTCTTTTGCTTGTTCACCTTACCTCTGTTATAACAGTCTTAAAACACCTAGGAAAGCCATTAAAGATTTAAGCAGATATATTCATAGCAAACATTCAATTCACTGGTTGATGATGACAGTAGTAAAGAGGAAAGTCTGAAAAGCAAATGAATGCCTACATGCAGTGAGTAAACTTCTTCATTTAACGTGAACATCTACCAATTACAACATAATCAAACTCTAGCTTTCTTTAACTTAATGCTAAAATCTCTTCCTAATAGAAAACAGAAATTTACTAGTTCAGCAAATATTTATTAAGTGCCCACTGTGTGTTTTTACACTATTATTGGCACTGCAGATGCCACTATGAGCAATACAGACATGTATGTACAACGAATCTAAAGTGCTTGACATGGTGCCTTCAGTCTCATCGGCACCAGTAACAATGATATTACTATTAACATTACTACTACTTATTAACCTGAAAGCCTTAAAGCTCTGAAGCAGTTTAGCATCAAAATCTCATTGAAGCAGCCTCTCCCACTTTCAAAGGTTTATCTCTGTAACTCTGAGTTAGCCAGATTAAGCTTGTTTAATTATACAAAACCACCCCCAACCAAGAACTTTAGTGGCTTTAAGCAAGAGTCTATTTCTTGTTTGTATCCATCTTGCTTGAGTCTGGGCTGCTTTTCAGTGCAATTTTCCTCCATGTGCAGGCTCAGAATTTCAGGTATTTTGTGTATGTGATACTGGATGTCAAGACTTGCTCTCACAATCACTGCTGCAGAGGAAGTGTAGCTTGAGAGTCTTCAATCATCTCTGTTGGCTAAAGCAAATTATATGACTCCTTCTAACTTCAAGAAGGACAATTTTCCTGTGGGTTTGGAAGGAGTGGGTACCAAATACTTGAAAATGGTGGCATGGCCATAGGTAGTCGAACAAAAGTAAACACTACAAAGTGTTCTCATGTACTACCTCCTCCACCTCTGTGTAAGTTCCAAGCAGCCCTACAAAGAAGTTATTATTATTTCATTTCTCTAGATGAGAAAGCACATCTCCCTTGCCTAAGATGGCTTTTGCTATAAGGGGCAGAGAAAGAAATCAAGTCCTGTGCTTGACAATAGCAGTGTTTTATTGTCCCTTTCACAACTCACATAGAAGAGTGAATCGTGAGCATAATTCACGCTCTGCTTTTAAGTTCCCAAACATTAACATAATAAGAGTCATACATCTTATGCCTGGAGATGTTCATTATTCAGAGCAATCATCATCAGCTACAATTGGCCACACCATACATATTGCATACTTCAATATATAGAGGAACATTATTCAACTGATTTATCAGTGCTACTCTCCTCCCAAATTCTTCTTTCAAAAGTTTTTAAATGCTGAGATTGCAACCTGCTTTAATAACATCCATGGTACTGTCCCTCCTAGTTCAACTATTCACTAATGGACAACCATTAGTAGGGGCAGCAGTCTGAATAATGGCCCCCACAAAGATGTCCATGTTCTAATACCCAGGAACCTATGAAAAATGGATTTTGCAGATGTGATTAAGCATCTTAACTTGGGGAGATTATTCTGGATTATCTGGGTAGATCCAATGTAATCACAATGGTCCCTATAAGAGAGAGGAAGGAGGGCCACAGTGAGAAAAAGGAGATATGACAGAATACATTTTAGAGATGGAGGAAGGGCCCATGAGTCAAGGAGTAGAGGCAGCCTTTCAAAGATGGAAAAGTCAAGGAAATTGATTCTCCCCTGGAGCCTCCAAAAGGAATACAGTCCTACTACCACCTTGATTTAGATCCATAAGACTTATTTCAGACTACACACCTCAAGAGCTCTCAGAAATTCGTGGTGTTTTTAGCCACTAAGTTTGTGGTAATTTGATACAGCACAAATAGGAAACTAATACTGTAGGCAAACAGAAATGCAGCATCCTGCAGTTATGCTTCATTCATGGCTCTCCTTAGGAGATCACTTATTTCTTCTCCCTATACTGGTCTCCTTTAAAACTTTCTTATTTGTTCCCTTTCATGACTGATGAATCCTCCTCTATACTTCATATTACCTATTAAAACACAGAACTTGGGGATTAAAAACTACTTTAAATTCATGTTAGAAATAAAAGTAGGATGCCTCCTCTAACCTGGTTTGGAAGAAGATAGGGTATAAAATTTAAGTTAGAGGAAGAAACAAGGTTAAAAAAGAAAGTCACATGGGCTTGGGAATCAGATCTGAGCTTGATTAAAAGCACTATCAGGCAACGGCAGTGCGTGCTCGGGTGCTGTGGGCTGAATGCATTCCTCCCAAATTCATATGTTGAAGCCCTAATCCCCTTTGTGGTGGTATTTGAAGGTGGTGCCATTGGGAGGTAACTTGGGTTAGATGAGGGTCATGACAGTGGGCTCTCATGACAGTATAAATGTCCTTATAAAAAAGGAAGAAAAGCGAAATCTCTCCCTCTCTGCCATGTGAGGACAAAGCAAGAAGATGGCCATCTGCAAACCAGAAAGAAAGCTCTCACTGACACTGAATCTCCAGGCACCTGGATCTTGGACTTTCCAGGCCTCCAGAACTGTGAGAAATAAATTGTTGTTTAAGCCCCCAGTCTACAGTATTTGGTTATAGCAGCCCAAACTGAATAAGACATTGGGCAGGTTACTTAACCTGAGTACATATTAGTTTTTTTATATGTAAAATTGAAAAATAGTACCTTTGTTCTCAAAAGTCTGTGTGAGAATTAAATGTTGCGTAGAGTAACTTAGCACTCATGTATAGAAAATAATAGCACATTGCCTGGGGGTTATGGGCAAAATTGTGTCCCACTCCCTGCCTCATGCCACATTCACATGTTGAAGTGCCAACCCCCAATACCTCCAAATGTGACTGTGTTTGGAGATAGGGTCTTAAAGAAGTAATTAAGGTAAAATGAGATCAGCAGTGTGGGATCTAATCCAATATGATTGGTGTCCTTATTAACAGAGGAGATTAGGACACAGAGGTACAGAAGGAAGGCCATGTAAAGACACAGGGAGAAGACAAATACCTATAAACCAAGGAAAGAGGCTTCAGAAGAGACTGAACCTGCTGACACTATGATCTTGGACTTCTGGCCTCCAGAATCGTAAAATAAATGTCTGTTGTTTAAGCCACCCAGACTGTGATACTTTGCTATAGCAGCCTGAACAGTATTTCCAGTATATCTGGAATCTGGTAGAAAAGAACTGAGATAAAATGTTGACTATTAATTTTAATTATTCTGATGGTAGACTTCACTTCCACTCCATTGCAACCATTTACTTTTGTATTGGGTTGGCCAAAAAAGGTCGTTTGGGATTCTCCATAAGATGTTACAGAAAATCCCAACGAACTTTTTTGGCCAACCAATACTTGTCACTATTTGAAACCATTTTACCTCCGAAATCTTAAATTATGGGAATCCCTTTCTCTAATCACAAGATGTAGCCCTCTATCCCCTTTTAACTACTAGTCTTATAGTTTGTCCTCATTGAGGACTCAACCCCTCCACAAGATGGGAAGATCCAAGATGTCAGCATCCACCTGGATCCACCTTCTTCCCTACCCAGTTTGGACCCAATGGTCAAGGAAAACTTGTATTTTTACCAATTCTTCTGTATAACTGATTCTCTTTACCCCTTGCAATTGGTCCCCAACTTAAGAGATATCCAACCATTTGCTTTTTTTGGTACTGTTCCCAGATTGTCAGATAATGCTTAAGAAAATCTTACTACCATGTATTTTGATGCCACATCTGTTTATGGAGTATTGAATACACAGCACTGTTCTAGGTTTAGCTGTCACAAAGGAGAGTTGTGAAAGGACAGCCATCCTTTGTGACAGCTATTCTCACTTTATAGCTAAGAATAATCTCTATGTTTAATAACTACCTACTAAGAAAAGTCCATAAAACTGGAACAAATAAACCTAAAATTTGTAAAGATTCACAAAAGACCCCAAATAGCCAAAGCAATCTTAAGAAAGAACTATATTACAAACTAGAGTAATCAAAATCGTATGGTACTGGCACAAAAACAGACACATTGATCAATGGAACAGCACAGAGGACCCAGAAGTAAACCCATGCTTAGATGGTCAATTAATTTACAACAAAGGAGACAAGAATATATGGGAAAAGACAGATTCTTCGATAAATAGTGTTGGGAAAACTGGACAGCTACATTCAAAAGAATGAAACGACCACATTCTTACACTAGGTACAAAAATAAACTCAAAATGGATTAAAGATGTTAAGTATAAGACCTGAAACCATAAAACTCCCAGAAGATAACATAGGCATTAAGCTCTTTGTCATCAGTCTTAGCAATATTTTTTTGAACATGTCTCCTCAGGCAAGAGAAACAAAAGGAAAAATATGGGAGTACATCCAAATTATAAAGCTTTTGCACAGTGAAGAAAATCATCAACAAAACAAAAAGTCAATGTACTGAATGGGAGAAGATATTTGCAAATGATATATCCAATATGGGGTTAATATCTAAAATACATAAAGAACTCACACAATTCAACATCAAAAATACAAACAATCTGATTAAAAAATGGCAGAGGACCTGAATAGACATATTTCTAAAGAAGACATATAGATGACCAACAGATACATGAAAAATGCTCGATATCCCTAATCATCAAGGAAATGCAAGTCAAAACCACAATGAGATATCACTTCACAGCTGTCAGAATGGCTATTATCAAAAAGACAACAAATTACAAGTGTTGGCGAGGATGTGACGGAAAGGGAACCCTTTTACACTGTTGGTGGGAATGTAAATTTGTGCAGCCACTATGGAAAATGGTATGGAGATTCCTCAAAAAACTGAAAGTAGAAGTACCATATGAATCCCACTACTGGGCGTATAACCTGAGAAAACCATAATTCAAAAAGAGTCATGTACCACAATGTTCATTGCAGCACTATTTACAATAGCCAGGACATGGAAATAACCTAAATGTCCATCAACAGATGAATGGACAAAGAAGATGTGGCACATATATACAATGGAATATTAGTCAGCCATACAAAGGAACGAAACTGAGTTATTTGTAGCATGGTGGATGGACACAGAGTCTGTCATACAGAGTGAAGTAAGTCAGAAAAACAACTACTGTATGCTAACATATATATATGGAATCCAGAAAAATGGTACTGATGAACCTAGTGGTAGGGCAGGAATAAAGATGCAGACGTTGAGAATGGACTTGAGGACATGGGGGGAATGGGAGACTGGGATGTAGTGAGAGAGTAGCACTGACATATATACACTACTAAATGTAAAATAGATAGCTAGTGGGAAGATGCTGCATAGCACAGGGAGATCAGCTCGGCGCTTTGTGACCACCTAGAGGGGCAGGATAGGGAGGGTGGGAGGGAGGCTCAAGAGGGAGGGGATATGGGGACATATGTATGCATATAGCGGATTCATTTTGTTGTACAGCAGAAACTAACACAACATTGTAAAGCAATTATACTCCAATAAAGATGTATTTAAAAAATAAAGAAGTACGATATGATCCAGCAATTCTACCTCTGAGTATTTGTCTGAAGGAAACAAAAACACTAGTTTGAAAAGATATATACACCCCTATATCCATTGCAGCATTATTTACAATAAAAGTAATGGAAGCAACCTAACTGTCCTTTGATAGTTGAATGGATAAAGAAGATGTGTTTTACACACACACACACACACACACAAAATGGAATGGAATATTACTCGGCCATTAAAAAAGAATGAAGTCTTGCCATTTGTGACAACACTGATGGACTTAGAAGATATTATGCTAAGTGAAATAAATCAGAGAAAGTACTGATGATTTCACTTACATGTGGAATCTAACAAACGAAACAAACAAAACAAAATACAGACAGACATAGATACAGAGAACAAGCAGGTGGTTGCTGAAAGGGAGGGGGGTGGGAGTGTGGGGGAAATAGGTGAAGGGGATTAACAGTTTCAAGCCTCCAGTTATATCATAAACAAATCATGGGAATGTAATGTACAGCATAGGGAATATAGTCAGTAACATTGTAATAACTTTATACGGTTTTAGATGGTTATTAGAATGATCGTGGTGATCAATTTATAATGTACATAAATGTCAAACCACTATGTTGTATACCTGAAACTAATATCGTATTGTATGTCAACAAAACTTCAATTAAAAAGGAAAGAAAAGTCTGTAGAAGGCCAAATACTAGTGTGATTTGGTAACCTAACTATGTTAGGATCAATATATCTGTGATTCTCTTGGTCTTTCCCTCCTCTTGTTACCTCATGGTTATAGGATGGCTGCTGATGTCCCAGAATTTATTTCCATGTTCACGGCAATAAGGAGAAATCTTTTACCTGACACCATCTCTTTTATTGTCTCACCAACTCAGTCTACCCTTAAATGTTAGGGTTTCTCCTGGCTCCATTCTTGGTTCTCTTCTATTCTTGCCTCACACATCACTCCATGTATGATCTCATCCCACGTCTTCTAGGACCTGCCACACCTTGCTGATGACAGAGCAATCTCTATTTCTGGCCTTATCCTCTTTCCTGAGCTCCAGCTCCTAAAATGCAATTGGATATCCACCAAGACTTTCAAAGGGAACATGATCAAAGAAGTTTCTTCGTCTTTCCCGTACGACGTCTGTTTTTTCATCTTTTCGATCAATGGCGTTGCCGTCCTCCTATCCTCCTATGCTAGACCTTCCATGGTCCCTCATCAGCTCCCTGGTTCTCTCTGCCTCCCCTCCACCTCTCACCAATATCTAATAATCAGATCGGCCTCAGATAACTACCGTCTCTTCTCTACTCCTATTGCTCTGCTTCAGCAGAGGTCCATATCATTTCATCTCCCCCAAAGCCTTCCCTTTTGCCCACATGTGGCCAGGTGCTCTCTGGAGGCAGCCTCACTGGAGTGGCTGAGAGTACAGAGTTAGGGCCCAAGTTCACATCCTGGCTGTGCCACTCCCCAGCCACATGACCTTGGGCAAGCTGTTTAACCTCTCGGGGCCTGAGTTTTCTCATCTGAGAAATGGAGATAATAATATTACTTACCTTTTAGGGCTATCATCATACAAATAACTAAATTAATGCATGCAAAGTATTTTGAAGATTGCCTGGCTCAAACCCTATTAGTGTTGTTATTATCATTAAAAATCAGATATATGCATAAAGTGCTTAGCACAGTGCTGAGCTTATGGGGAGAGCTCCGTAAATGTTAATTGCCGTTATTTTTGTCTGTGCTCTGTCTTTCTAACGCTGCATTCAGGGTCCTGTTGAAGCACTTCTCACTGTGTTTTATAATTTCTCTCTTAACATCTGTCTCCTTCACTAGACTTTGTACTTCCCCCAAGCAAAACACAGATAGCGTTTTAGTTATCTGTGTGTGCAGCACTTAGCACAGTGCCTGGTACAAAGAAGAACACCAAAGTATGTTTTCAAGTGGGTAAGAAAGAAAGGCAACAAACAGTCCAGTAGTTTCCAATGGTGTACAGGCTCCTTTGATCTAATTCTGCCCTTCTTCAGGCCTGGACACTCCTGACCTGGAACTCCTCCTAATGTCCTACGCTGACAGAGCTGGTTGATCCTCCCCTGTGTTTCCACAGCACACAGTGCCTAAGTTCTCCTATTGTTTTTTTAATTATCTGTTTACTCATTGACACCCTTGATAGATTGTCACCTCCTGCAGGGCATGAAAAGAGTCTTATTCAACACTAAATGCCCGGCCAGCACACAGCATATTAACTGACACCTGGTACTCAATATATATCTGTTGAATAATGCATGCATGAATTAATTCTTGCAACAATGCTATGAGAGAGGTACTAATATCATTCCTTTTAATATTTGAGGAAACTCAGAATTAGTGAGATGAAATACCTTCCCAAAGGCATAGAAACAGAAAATTAGGTTGAAGACATACGAAATATGGATATTAAATTTGTAAGCAAATATGTGTAGCTGCATTACACAAAGTCCCAAAGTAACAGTGGCTGAAGCAAGGTAGACGCTTATCTCTGATGTAAGTCTGAGCTGGAATGGCAGCTCTGCCCCACAAAATCAGCAGGGAGCTTGCTACCTTCCATTCCACGGCTCTGCCATTCCTGGGATGCTGTCCTGTTTGCGTGGTCCAAGATGGCTCACACTGTGCCTGCAGTTCAGGCAATGGGGAGAACTAGGGTGGGGAGAGCCTCTGTCCTTAAAGGATACCATCTTGAACTTACAAAGTTCACCATCACTTTTGCAGACGTGGCCACATCTAACTATTAAGGTGCCTGGGCTATGTGGTCTTTCTACTGAGCAGTCAAGGGCCCAACTTAAAACTCCATTCCTTTGAAGGACAGAAATGAGGTTGGTAACCAGTGTTCTCTTCCATGGATATTAAAGCTCCCCCTTTTCCTGGGTAGGGGGGAGATGATGGAAGAGAAAGGGAATGATACTAGAGATCTACTTCTTTAAGGTAGCATAACTTATTTTCAACATGTCAGTGGCATGAAAAAAGTAGGGGAGAGGGTACTGCTCTAGATTAAAAGAAACAAGAGACATGCAACCAAACGATATGTGTGGCCCTTTTTATAGAGTCTCATTTGAATAAAACAACCATAAAAAGAACAATTGGGGAATTTGAAAATAGCCGGATACTATACGTATGATAACCAACTATGCGTTATGATGTCGTACTTTGAGTAGTACAATGGTATTTTGGTTATTTATTTATTTTTTTTAGAGACGTATAT
This sequence comes from Globicephala melas, assembly GCF_963455315.2. Lineage (NCBI taxonomy): Eukaryota > Metazoa > Chordata > Mammalia > Artiodactyla > Delphinidae > Globicephala > Globicephala melas. Next base: position 129,557,941 of record NC_083314.1, on the reverse strand, counting down.
TCAAGCAGGTAGGCACGAAGTGACATTATGTCTGGGGTTTGCTTTAAACTACTTCAGCCAGAGAAGGGAGGGGGGAAAGATGAAACCATGTGACAAAGCCTTGATAATTACTTAATTATCTTACTTTGGGGTATATTAGAAATTTTTCAGAGTGAGAAAATTAAAACAAAAACAAAAAATAACTCCCGTGCCCACTAGCACAGCCCCATCACTGGAGATATTTCAGTCCAAAAATGGAGGTAATAAACAAAGGCGCTGTTTCTTTGAAAGTTCCAGGTCCTTGCAGAGCTCGGGGCATGGCAGGTAACATCAATACGTGCGTCCTTATGACTAAGCCTCTCTCCAAATGCTCCCCTGGGGACTCAGGTTCTTCTTGTAGATTACACCAGCATTGACGTTTTAGAAAAGAAAAATAACGCCACGAAGTACTTAATATGCTGGACCTGCCGCTGACTCACACGGAGAGAGAATTAGGAACATGCTGCTGCAGCCTGGGCCTCTCTCTGGGAGCTGCTCCCTCCCTTCCTCCTTAGAATATGGAAATTATCTAAAATCCGGAAGAAAAATCATATCATCTGAGGGAAAATTTGACCCACAGCAGGTCACAACTGCTGAGTTTTTCTTTCCAAAAGGATAGGCAGAAGTAATACTGATTTGTCTTTGTGCTATGCCACAATCAGCCAGGTGCAAAGATGACATTTGTTGCCACTCTGTTTTGTGGGACCAGTGCTGGGAAACTTCAGGGCAGGCAGGGCAAAGAGGGTAACAATTTACATGCTGAAAAGGTCACCTGCAAGTGGCTCTCAGCCTCAGCAGCAGGGCTGATTTTCTCCTGATCACAGTGTTATTGGCTTTCAGAAACAATTAGAACAAAGCAGCACTCTATTCTGTGTTGGTGATAAAAAGTTCCTTATACAGGCAGTGTCAGAGATACACTAGGACAGAATGTTTATGACGAATTAAGTGAATGCAGTTGCTCATGCATAGAAACCTATATACACCCATGTGAAGCCTGAAATATGTGTGCAAACCCGTGCATTAAATTCATTTCAACAGGCATGTCTTGAATACCAATTTGTGCGGGATACTGCCCCAAACACTGAGAAGGTAGAGCTGACCCTTACCCTCCGGGAACTGAAAGTCATTATTCTTTGAAGGTCAGTGTCACAGAATACCATCAAATTCAAGTTTACTTTTTCCCTAAAGGACACACTGTGCTCTGCCCCCAACCCAGTTCTGCTTGCTGCCATGTACTACATCCCCCACTAATATACACACATTAACAGGTGATCCTGGCCAAGGTCAAAGGATCATCTGGAAGACTTCCCAAAACAGCTTTAACAGAAGACCGGGCCTGTGATCTGCTTCCTGAAAACAGTGTTCTGTTGATCTAATATAACACACTATTCCTTCTCTTAGAGACCCACACTTCTCATTAGCACATCCATCTCTCCCAGACTTTGCGAGAAAGAAACCTATTTGACCTAGTGTTTCCCGGACTTACTTAACCTCAGAAACTTTTCATCAAATAACTCTTCTACATGTGTTTCATGGAACATATTTGGGGAAATGTCAATCCAGAGGCATCTTAAACAGAATTGTTGACACTGGTCTGAAACTAAACAGAATAAGAACATGCCCAAGTGGGAACTTCTGTTTCAGCTTTGATTTTGACTTATTTAAAGCTAAAATCTAAAAGACTGAAACTCTTCTAAGGCCTTTTTTTAAAAAAAAAATTATTTATTTTATACAGTGGGTTCTTATTAGTTATCTATTTTATACATATTAGAGTATACATGTCAATCCCAATCTCCCAGTTCATCCCACCACTCCCCCCCCGCCCCCACTTTCCCCCCTTGGTGTCCATACGTTTGTTCTCTACATCTGTGTCTCTGTTTCTGCCCTGCAAACCAGTTCATCTGTACCATTTTTCTAGATTCCACATTTATGCATTAATATACGATATTTGTTTTTCTCTTTCTGACTTACTTCACTCTGTATGACAGTCTCTGTGTCCATCCACCTCTCTACAAATGACCCAATTTCATTCCTTTTTATGGCTGAGTAATATGCCATTGTATATATGTTTCAGGTACTTTTTTTTTTTTTTTTTTTTTTTGCAGTACGCGGGCCTCTCACTGTTGTGGCCTCTCCTGTTGTGGAGCACAGGCTCCGGACGCGCATGCTCAGCGGCCATGGCTCACGGGCCCAGCCGCTCTGCGGCATGTGGGGTCTTCCCAGACCAGGGCACGGACCCGTGTCCCCTGCATCGGCAGGCGGACTCTCAACCACTGCGCCACCAGGGAAGCCCCATTGTATATATGTACTAGACCTTCTTTATCCATTCATTTGTCAGTGGGCATTTAGGTTGCATCCATGACCTGGCTATTGTAAATAGTGCTGCAATGAACACTGGGATGCATGTGCCTTTTTGAATTATGGTTTTCTCTGGGTATATGCCCAATAGTGGGATTGCTGGGTCATATGGTAATTCTATTTTTAGCTTTCTAAGGAACCTCCATACTGTTCTCCATAAGTGGCTGTATCAATTTACATTCCCACCAACAGTGCAAGAGGGTTCCCTTTTCTCCACACCCTCTCCAACATTTGTTGTTTGTACATATTTAGTGATGCCCATTCTGACTGGTGTGAGGTGATACCTCATTGTAGTTTTGATTTGCATTTCTCTAATAATTAGTGATGTTGAGCAGCTTTTCATGTGCCTCTTGGCCATCTGTATGTCTTCTTTGGAGAAATGTCTATTTAGGTCTTCTGCCCATTTTTGGATTGGAGTTTTTTGATATTGAGCTCCATGAGCTGTTTATATATTTTGGAGATTAATCCTTTGTCCGTTGATTCGTTTGCAAATATTTTCTCCCATTCTGAGGTTTGTCTTTTTGTCTTGCTTATAGTTTCCTTTGCTGTGCAAAAGCTTTTAAGTTTCATTAGGTCCCATATGTTTATTTTTGTTTTTATTTCCATTGCTCTAGGAGGTGGGTCAAAAAAGATCTTGCTGTAATTTATGTCAAAGAGTATTCTTCCTATGTTTTTCTCTAAGAGTTTTATACTGTCTGGTCTTATATTTAGGTCTTTAATACATTTTGAGTTTATCTTTGTGTATGGTGTTAGGGAGCGTTCTAATTTCATTCTTTTACATGTAGCTGTCCAGTTTTCCCAGCACCACTTACTGAAGAGACTGCCTTTTATCCATTGTATATCCTCGCCTCCTTTGTCATAGGTTAGTTGACCATAGGTGCATGGGTTTATCTCTGGGCTTTCTATCCTGTTCCATTGATCTGTATTTCTGTTTTTGTGGCAGTACCATATTGTCTTGATTACTGTAGCTTTGTAGTATACTCTGAAGTCAGCGAGTCTGATTCCTCCAGCTCCGTTTTTTCCCCCTCAAGATTGCTTTGGATATTTGGGGTCTTCTGTGTCTCCATACAAATTTTAAGATTTTTTGTGCTACTTCAGTAAAAAATGCCACTGGTAATTTGATAGGGATTGCATTGAATCTGTAGATTGCTTTGGGTAGTATAGTCATTTTCACAATATTGATTCTTCCAATCCAAGAACATGGTATATTTCTCCATCTGTTGGTATCATCTTTAATTTCTTTCATCAGTGTCTTATACTTTTCTGCATACAGGACTTTTGTCTCCCTAGGTAGGTTTATTCCTAGGTATTTTATTCTTTTTGTTGCAATGGTAAATGGGAGTGTTTCCTTAATTTCTCTTTCAGATTTTTCATCATTAGTGTATAGGAATGCAAGAGATTTCTGTGCATTAATTTTGTATCCTGCAACTTTACCAAATTCATTGATTAGCTCTACTATTTTTCTGGTGGCATCTTTAGGATTCTCTGTGTATAGTATCATGTCATCTGCAAACAGTGACAGTTTTACTTCTTCTTTTCCAATTTGGATTCCTTTGATTTCTTTTTCTTCTCAGATTGCGGTGGCTAGGACTTCCAGAACTATGTTGAATAATAGCGGTGAGAATGGACATCCTTGTCTTGTTCCTGATCTTAGAGGAAATGCTTTCAGTTTTTCACCATTGAGAATGATGTTTGCTGTGGGTTTGTTGTATATGGCCTTTACTATGTTGAAGTAGGTTCCCTCTATTCCCACTTTCTGGAGAGTTTTTATCATAAATGGGTGTTGAATATTGTCAAAAGCTTTTTCTGCATCTATTAAGATGATTATATGGTTTTTATTCTTCAATTTGTTAATATGGTGTATCACATTGATTGATTTGCATATACTGAAGAATCCTTGCATCCCTGGGATAAATCCCACTTGATCATGATGTATGATCCTTTTAATGTGTTGTTGGATTCTGTTTGCTAGTATTTTGTTGAGGATTTTTGCATCTATATTTATCAGTGATATTGGTTTGTAATTTTCTTTGTTTGTAGTATCGTTGTCTGGTTTTGGTATCAGTGTGATGGGGGCCTCATTAATGAGTTTGAGAGTGTTCCTTCCTCTGCAAATTTTTGGAAGAGTTTGAGAAGGATGAGTGTTAGCTCTTTTCTAAATGTTTGATAGAATTCACCTGTGAAGCCATCTGGTCCTGGACTTTTGTTTGTTGGAATATTTTTTTGTTTGTTTGTTTTGTGTTTTTTTGCGGTACGCAGGACTCTCATTGTTGTGGCCTCCCCCATTGTGGAGCACAGGCTCTGGATGCGCAGGCTCAGCAGCCAAGGTGCATGGATGCAGCCGCTCTGCGGCATGTGGGATCTTCCCGGACCAGGGCATGAACCTGTGTCCCCTGCATCGGCAGGCGGACTCTCAACCACTGCACCACCAGGGAAGCCCTGTTGGAATATTTTTAATCACAGTTTCAATTTCATTACTTATGATTGGTTTGTTCATATTTTCTTCTTCCTGGTTCAGTCTTGGAAGGTTGCATTTTTTTAAGAATTTGTCCATTTCTTCCAGGTTGTCCACTTTATTGGCATAGAGTTGCTTGCAGTAGTCTCTTAGGATGCTTTGTATTTCTGCAGTGTGCATTGTAACGTCTCCTTTTTCATTTCTAAGTTTATTGATTTGAGTCCTCTCCCTCTTTTTCTTGATGAGCCTGGCTAATGGTTTTTCAATTTTTTTTTATATTCTCAAAGAATCAGCTTTTAGTTTTATTGATATTTGTTATTGTTTTCTTTGTTTCTATTTCATTTATTTATCCTCTGATCTTTATGATTTCTTTCCTTCTGGTAACTTTGGATATTCTTTGTTCTTCTTTTCTAGTTCCTTTAGGTGTAAGGTTAGATTGTTTATTTGAGATTTTTCTTGTTTCTCGAGGTAGGATTGTATTGCCATAAACTTCCCTCTTGGAACTGCTTTTGCTGAATCCCATAGGTTTTGGAACATCATGATTTTGTTGTCATTTGTCTCTAGGTATTTTCTTATTTCCTCTTTGATTTCTTCAGTGATCTCTTGGTTATCTAGTAACATATTGTTTAGCCTCCATGTGTTTGTGTTTTTTAAATTTTTTTCCCTGTAATTGATTTCTAATCTCATAGCATTGTGATCAGAAAAGGTGCTTGATATGATTTCAATTTTCTTAAATTTACTGAGGCTTGATTTGTGACCCAAGATGTGATCTCTCCTGGAGAATGTTCCATGCTCACTTGAGAAGAAAGTGTAATTTGCTGTTTTTGGAAGGAATGTCCTAAAAATATCAATTCAATCTCTCTGGTCTATTGTGTCATTTAAAGCTTCTGTTTCCTTACTAATTTTCTGTCTGGATGATCTGTCCATTGGTGTAAGTGAGGTGTTAAAGTCCCCCACTATTATTGTGTTACTGTCAATTTCCTCTTTTATGGCTCTTAGCATTTGCCTTATGTATTGAGGTGCTCCTATGTTGGGTGCATATATATTTATAATTGTTATATCTCTTCTTGGATTGATCCCTTGATCATTATGTAGTGTCCTTCCTTGTCTCTTATAACATTCTTTATTTTAATGTCTATTTTGTCTGATATGAGTATTGCTACTCCAGCTTTCTTTTGATTTCCATTTCTATGGAATCTCTTTTTCCATTCCCTCACTTTCAGTCTGTATGTGTCCCTAGGTCTGAAGTGGTTCTCTTGTAGACAGCATATATATGGGTCTTGTTTTTGTATCCATTCAGTGAGCCTGTGTCCTTTGGCTGGAGCATTTAATCCATTCACATTTAAGGTAATTATCGATATGTATGTTCCTATTACAATTTTCTTAATTGCTTTGGGTTTGTTTTTGAAGGTCCTTTTCTTCTCTTGTGTTTCCCACTTAGAGAAGTTCCTTCAGCATTTGTTGTAGAGCTTGTTTGGTGGTGCTGAATTCTCTTAGCTTTTGCTTGTCTGTAAAGCTTTTGATTTCTCCATCAAATCTGAATGAGGCCCTTACTGGGTAATCTTGGTTGTATGTTTTTCCCTTTCATCACTTTAAGTATATCATGCCACTCCCTTCTGGCCTGTAGAGTTTCTGCTGAGAAATCAGCTGTTAAGCTTATGGGGATTCCCTTGTATGTTATTTGTCATTTTTCCCTTGTTGCTTTTAATAATTTTTCTTTGCCTTTAATTTCTGTCAATTTGGTTACTATGTGTCTTTGTGTGTTTCTCCTTGAGTTTATCCTGCCTGGGACTCTCTGCGCTTCCTGGACTTGGGTGGCTATTTCCTTTCCCATGTTAGGGAAGTTTTCTACTATAACCTCTTCAAACATTTTCTTGGGTCCTTTCTCTCTCTCTTTTCCTTCTGGGACCCCCTATAATGTGAATATTGGTACGTTTAATGTTGTCCCAGAGGTCTCTTAGGCTGTCTTCATTCTTTTTTCTTTAATCTGTTCCATGGCAGTGAATTCCACCATCCTGTCTTCCAGGTCACTTATCCGTTCTTCTGCCTCAGTTATTCTGCTATTGATTCCTTCTAGTATATTTTTCATTTCAGTTACTGTATTGTTCATCTCTGTCTATTCTGTAATTCTTCTAGGTCTTTGTTAAACATTTCTTGCATCTTCTCGATCTTGGCCTCCATTCTTTTTCCAAGGTCCTAGATCATCTTCACTATCATTATTCTGAACTCTTTTTCTGGATGGTTGCCTATCTCCACTTCATTTAGTTGTTTTTCTGGCGTTTTATCTTGTTCCTTCATCTGGTAATAGTCCTCTGCCTTTTCATTTTGTCTGTCTTTCTGTGAATGTGGTTTTCATTTCATAGGCAGCAAGATTGTAGTTCTTTTTTTGCTTCTGCACTCTGCCCTATCTTCTAAGACCTTTTTAACAGGCTTCTTGTTAATTACCTTTTTTCAATTTTTCAAGTTAAAGACAATCTTATTCTTGGCTTATCTGAAGCACACTTTCAAACTGAATTGAATGTTATTGAAAGCTGAGAAACATGCCAAGCGGGACCACTGCATAGCACCATTTCTTGGCGGTGGGGGAGGCAGCGCAGTGGTTGTGCTCACTCTTCACGTGGTCACAATGTGAATGTGCTCCCTGGGTTTGTGTGACACAGACCACCTGAAGAAGTCCTGCATTTGGGAAGACCGTGATTGTGAGTGCAGGTAATCTGATTTATTCACCTTTGCATCCCTGGTGTGTAATTCAGTGTCTGGTAAATAGTAGGTACTTGATAAATGAATGAATAGATGAATGACTAGTCTAATTTCAGGTACCAGGCTCACTCAGTATTTGTTCTTCAGGGAAACCAAGAGGCAAACTTAAGTAAAGACAGGCTATAGTTGACAACCCGCAATCACAGTAGTCATCACTTGCAATGCAGGCCTGCGGCAGGAATCTCCCAACAGAAACGTACAAGCCAAGTGTACTCCTCTAGGCTAATCCTAAAGTTAATCTTAACTTTTCAGATGAAGGGGTTCAGTCAAGGAGGATATACAGAGCTGGTTCCATGGAACAAAGCTCAGGACCAGTGCATGGATGACATTCCAGCTAACTCTAACTAAGAAATTAAGAGAATGGGGATGGGGCAGAGGAAGGAGCAGAGACCCTGAGAGGAAACTTCTGACTATTTGAACATGGGTCTCTCTTCAGAGTAATATTTTCTGCAAGGTTCAGAGGGGTAGAAAGAGAAGTACAAATTGATTTTTATCTTTGAACATCCAGCCAAGGTACTGAGGCATCATGCTGGTCAGTGACTTGAAAAACTAAACTTGATTCTGCTAGAGTCACAGAATATCACAGTTGAGGTGTACCAGTGATGTATGATGTGTACTTTAGAGACCATTTATTACAATCTTCTTTTTATGATGAAGAAGTTGAGACCAAATAAATGAAGTGGGTTTTTTAGACCTCTGTCTAACAGTTCATGGCCTCATTAGGACTAGAAAACTTTTCCTAGTTTCACTTTTTCCTTAGCTTTCTGCTCATATGACATCACCTCATCATACAGGGATGTCAAAAATTCCAGCTACAAAGCCCTGATGGTAGATGATGCTAGGAAGATCGCAGTCAGATAATTTATACAATGCTGAGGGATTTAGACAGTGGGTTGAGAGTGGGAAACCACTGAAACTTCTAAGCATGGAAATAATATGATTCGTTTTTCTAAAAAGTTTAAGAGTGGAAAAAGCTATATAATGCAAACACTAACCACAAGAAAGCAGAGTGGCTATAGCAACATAAGGCAATTATAAGTGGAGTAGATTTACCAGATTCAAACCCAGAGCGTCTGGCATGCCACTCCAGTATTGGAGTTGTTAAGGGAAATAATTCAATATAAAATTTCGTGCCAACCCAGTGAATCCTAAGCATTAAACCAGACTGTGATGCATATCACAGGCAATCTGCTAAGGAAATTGCCAAGAGAAAGAAATCTCACTCTTTTATATAGCCAGGCAGATACAATTCACTATATTCATGTTTAATTGTCCTTACCAAAAGGAAAAATAAAACTTCCATAATTATGAGGAACAAAAAGTTACATCATGGAGCCAAGCATAGGCTTAAACTCCTACAGATGCAGACACCACCCTCCTTGATGTTCAGATATAGCCCTGAGGCCTCCAAGGAAGACATTCTTGGGATGCAAAACTGGCAAGTGGCTTATTTAACTTTTAGAAAGATTTGCATACATCTCAAAGAAACAGAGAAAGCATTTACAATAGTATCACGTTTTTCTAAAGAAAATGTTAAATTGAGAGGAAGAGGGGAAGTTCTCTTTTTCTGTTGCCCAGAGGGAAATCTTTTTAATTTAAGTATTTTTTAAAATTTTGTTTCCTCTTACAGAGTTTCTTCTCTTGGATTGTATCACAGTTCCAAGATCTTTTAGGGTGCTGTATTAGTTTCTTAAGGCTGCCTTCACAAAGTGCCACAAACTGGGTGGCTTAAAACAATAAAAATCTATTCACTCACAGTAACTCTGGAGGCTAGAAGTCCAAAATCCAGGTGTTGTCAGGGCCATACTCCCTTTGAAGTTTCTAGGGGAGGATCCTTCCTGGCCTCTTCTAGCTCTGAGTAGCCCTAGGCTTTCTTTAGCTTGTGGCTGCGTAACTCCAATCTCCACTTCTGTCTTCCCTCTGTGTCTGTGTCTGCTTCTCTCTTAGAAGGACGCCAGACATACTGGATGAGGGCCCACTGTAATCCAGTATGACCTCATTTTAATTTGATCACTTCTGCAAAAATGCTATTTCCTAATAACATCACACCCACACGTACCTGAAGATTAGGACTTCGATGTATCTTTGTAGGGGACGCAGTTCAGCCCATAACGGGGGCCAATATGTTCGTGCCTAATGATGCCTGGGGAGTGTAGAATGGTGTCTTGTTCTCTCCGCAAGCCAATGAAACTTCATCACCCCCTTCAGATTCAGCAACACTCTTCCATGCCATGCTTGGGACACAGGGATTTTTCTGGGACAATCTAGAGTCCAGAAGGTACCACTCATTCTGCAGGTCTCTCCTCTTCACTTTTGTAGCATTCCAAGCAGCACAGGCAGTGGCCCTCTCCTCTGTGGCTCTGACACATCGTCTGGGACTCCCTTTTTTCTAAGATCCATAGACTTCTCTTCCCTCATCCTCCTCTTCTGTTCAGCCTGGCATATCTCTGGAGGATAGACTTCTCCCTCCGTGACCCCCCATGACAAATGGTCTACCCTAGGGAGACATTTTGAGGGTTGTCTTGCCTTCAGTCCTGCCAGAATCCTCCCCCTTTCCGGAGGCAACAGAGTTTGCTACCTGCTTCAACATCAGGATGCAGAGGGAGTTATCCACGCTAGATTAAGACATCAAAACTGCACCCCAGTTGCAAAAGAATTGAGGTATTGAGTAAAAAGAGACTGCCCTCTGTTAACAAAAAGTTAAAAAAAAAAAAAACAAAAAAAACCCAACAGCAAAAGGGTAACTGATCTCTCTCACATAGAGATACACTCTTTTCTTCTTGCCTCTAATCACTGTGAGGTGACATTGCCTTTGGATATACAGTATGGAGAACTGGTTAACTCACCATTTCTTCCCCACCACTTCCTTTCTTCCTCTTCGTGAGGAACATTATTTCTGTGTTTTTTTCTGCCATTTGCTGCGTACGAACCAGTTTGCTTCATCACCAGCCACCTCCTTCTCACACAAACACGTACATCTCCTTTACCCAGATCCTTTTCTGTCTCTTACCTCATTATATCATGAAATGCTCTCTCTCCAGACTTGTCATGAGCGCAAAAATGGCCCTAATTACAAATGATGGGCATAAGGATACTCTAATGACACACTTATAACTAAAGAGAAAAGAGAGCTGTAAGTGTTCCGGGAAAATGAAGACATTATAATAACGGTGCCATCACTTGCAAGGTCCTTCAAAGTCCTCAGAAGTCTCCTTCAGAATCTCCCAGAAAGTTCCTGTCTACCTCTCCATCTTTCTCTAATCATGCCTGTCCCACTTCAAGTAGCATTGTACAAGATAAGTAAATTCAAGTATGCCTCCATACCATTTGATCTCTGGGAAGGACTTTAGAGATATTTTGTACTGAGGAAATTAAGACTTAGAGAAGAAAAGTTACTTGCTGAAGAACACGTGGCTTGCAGATGAAGGGTAATAGGAATAGGCCACCCCAAAATATACCACCTTGGCATAAGGATTATTCTGAGCTGAAGGCAATTGAGGAGAAGCAGAAACAAGAAAAGCTCTCTGCCTTTCCCCTATCTACCTAAAAGCAGGACATAAATTTACAAGGTATCCCTCCTCCCCTCTAAATCAGAGGGACAAAGGTTAATTCCCAGAGCTGACCTAAGATCCTTAATAAAAGGCACCAATACAACAAATCTTACTCTTTTCTAATGCCTTTCCTAATAGCCTTCCCATAACTGGCATTCCCTACACATTTCTTTCTTCTGTCTTTAGCTGAAGATGGTATTTAAGCTGAGGTTGTAAGCTACCTCAGAGAGTTTATTCATTTCCCCCTGGGTAGCTCCTATGTAGACATGAGAGATACAGACAAAGTACATATGTCAATAAACTTCTGTTTGATTTTCTCTAGTTAATCTATCTTTTATTACAGGGGTCTCAACCAAGAACTCAGAAGGGTAGAGAGAAAATTATTTTTCCTCCTCTACACCAATGATAGGAGATTTGAACTGGGCCTTCTTCCTCTCCTCAGAGTGCTCATTCTAGCACCTCACGTTGCCGTCTCATACCCCAGTGCTTAAGTTTTATGTCTGATTTACTAACACTGGTGGCCAATAGGGTCCATTCATGCATTCAGTTAATATTCACTGAGTCCCTACTGTGTGCCAGACACACAGTGCTTAATGTAGTTAAGCACTCGCAAAGCAGAGGTGAGCAAGGCAGGCACAGTGCCTGTTCTTGCTGAGCTTACATTCTTTTGAGAAAGGAACACACACACACAAAAGCAAATAACTAATTAAATACAATGTCTCCTATGAGAGTCGATAGGTTTATAATGGGAGCACTCAGTAGTGCTTACTTGGGACAAGGCCTCCCAAAATGAAATTTAGTATTTTTAGTAAGGCAGCATTTTAGCCAGACTCAGAGTTAAATGATAGTTGTTGGCTACTCTACAAACAATGCAAAAATGTATTCTGAGTTGCAAAGAAGTAACTTAGAAAATGTTGGAACACAGTTTATTTTACAAGGTGAAAATGAGACTTGTTTCCTAATATGTTCCCTACAAGGATTTGACCACAGGCATGACGCAAAAGAAGAGCTACAATGCTGACCTGAAATTCTCAAGAGAATAAACCATCTACATGTCCTCAAGCATTTGTACACACAAACACAGATTAGCAACATAGCAGGCATTCAAAAAGTATTTTTAAATCAATGAATGGAGAAATTTCCATAAAAGTTTAAATCTCAATAGGCAGAAAGAACAATGAGAGAAATTCCTATCCTACCCTATCTTAATTCTCACTGAAAAGGAAAAACCAATTGTTAAGTGCATCATTTTCAGATTATACACTGCAAATGTATAGAACTACAATGGATTTTTGTATATTATCTTATATGCTGCACTCTTGGTGAACTTGCTAATTAGTTCTAACAGTTTTAGTCATTCTTTAAAATTTTCTATACACAAAATCTCATCATCTGCAAAGAGAGATTATTTTACTTCTTCTTTTTCAATAAGCATGCTTACATTTTTCTCCCTTGCTTATGGTGTGGTTAGAACCTCCAGTACAATGTTGGATAGAAGTGATGAGAGCAGGCATCTTTGTCTTATTCCTGATCTTAGGGAGAAAGCACCCAGTCTTTCACTATTAAGTGTGTTATTAGGTGTGAGGTTTTGCAGCTGCTCTTTATCAGGTTGAAGAAATTACCATCTATACCCAGATTGTTCAGTATATCTTTGAATCTAAGATGTGTTTCCTGTGGCAACATATAATTGGAGCATTATTTTTAAAATTCAGTCTGACAATCTCTGCCTTTTGATTGGAATGCTTATCCATTCACACTTAATGCTATTGATATGGTTTGATTTACGTATGCCATTTTACTTTTTGTTTTGTCTATGTCTCATATCTTTTGTATCACTGTTCTTCCTTTGCTTCTTTCTTTTGAAAGAACTGAGTGAATATTTTCTAATATAGAATTTAAATTTTTTTTAATGATATTTTTTACTGTATTTTTTTTTTTTAGTTATTTCCTTAGTGGTTGCTCTAGAGCTTATCATACATGTCTTAACTTATCAGAATCAGCTTTATATTTATACTAAATTAACTTAGTGAGATACAGAATGTTACTCCTATAATAGCTCTATTCCCTTTTCCCCCTTTTTGTGGAATTATTTTTATACCTATTACATCTATTAATGCTGTAAGCCCAATAATACATTGTTATAATTATTTACATAACTTTATATCTTTTTTTTTAAGTGAGAGAACAAAGGAGAACAAGTATACTGTTGACCCTTGAACAACATGGGTTTGAACTGCACAGGCCCACTTATATGTGGTTTTTTTTCAATAAAAAAACCTACTACAGGACTACATGATACAGTACGTTGTTGGATCTGCTGATACAGAGGGCCAACTGTAAAGTTATATGCAGATTTTCAACTGTTACCCAATGCTAGAGCTGGATGAATCTTAGGAACCAGGAAGCAGTTTCTAAGAGAAAGATGAGCCACTTGTCCTGATGGCTTCCTCCTTCCTTCCCCTCTTCCTTCTCCTCATCTTCCTCTCCCTTCCTTTCCTCCTTCCTTCTCTCCCGACCATGTGAAAACAGAGGCGGAGATTGGAATTCTGCTGCCATAAACCCAGGAATGCCAAGGAACGCCTACAACCACCAGAAGCTAGAAGGGGCAAGAAAAGATTCTTTCCTAGTACCTTCAGAGAGAGCACAGCCCTGCTGACACCTTGGTTTTGTACTTCTAGTTCCAAAACTGTGAAAGAATAAATTCCTGTTGTTTTCAGCCACCCAGTCTGTAGTAATTGTTTTACAGTAATTTTTGTACTGAAATGAACACAGGCTGGGTGCTTAGAACTTCTCTGAGCCTCAGTTTCTTCCTCTATGAAATGGGGATAAAAGCAGACACATAAAATAGAGTTCTCTGAAGCCCCTCTTTCAATCAATGTGAGTTCACTTTCAGAAGATTCAGAGGGAAGAGGTGCCCACGGCTACCCTGCCCACATCTCTCAGCTACAGTCAGGGCTCTGGGAACAGCCAGCAACTCCCAAGAAAATTAGCGCTGGTCTGTTGGTGTGTGCATTTTCCTCTTTTCACTGCCTTGGCTCCCTCTGGCTCTTTCTTTCCAGACAGAGAAAATCATCTGGGGGCACCAATTGCTCCTGGAAGCCAGACCAGTTTGAGCTGGTGATAAATGGATTTGCTGTCCACAGGAGCGCTGCTGGCTGACGTCAGAGACGGCGGGCACTAATTAAGGGGCTACCGTGTTTACAGGAAGATGGGGAAATAAATGTCAAGACTGTAGTGCTCCAGCTGCTGTTTCACAGGGTCGAGGCCAACTCTAGCACCTTTCATCTGAGAAGGTGGTTGGTCCCAAGGCTCAGGGCCACCCAGGCTCCTCACGTGGCCATGGCAAGCAAGACCTGGTACCCGAGGGGTGTCTCATGCGCTCTCAGCCCCTCATGTTTTCCCGGCTGGGACTCTGTTAAAGGAGGGGGAGAAAAAGAAGGAGAAAAATTCTGTCTAGTTAATTGAAACATTTATAAAGAAACCACGTTTCCAGTCTCTAGCCCCGCTGCTCGTGATCTCCCGCAATCCTGCTGTTGGTATTTGGAACTGATAAATCAGTCTTTCTAAACAGGTCCTAAGAGGCTGCTTGGATTTGGAAGGACAGGAAATTAAAGAGCCTTGGGAGGGGGGCTGACAGCCTGTGCTCCCACACACGGCCCCCATGCCAGACAGTGGCTATGGCAGGAGAAAGCAAATGAAGGAGCAGAGCAGGGGAGTGAGGGGGATGTTTGGCATTCACATCACCGCCCAAGATCCAGAAAGACCCCCAGGCCAGGGCTGACAGCTGCAGCACAGGCATTGATTGCCCAGAGTGCCTAGTCTACAGTTGGCTGCAAATCAAAACCTCATGCCTTCTGCCAGACTCTCAGCCAGGAGTTTAATTAGTGAGAAAGGGTGAAAGGACTGAAACCCCACCCTGTCATCCTGACCTATAGTTCCTAACTCTGGAAGCCTTTTGTAGCATGGAGCCCCCCAGATATCCCACACAGAGCCCCAGGTTCAAAGGAAAACGGGAAAGGGGGAAGTGGAAAGGATGCCAGCAGCAGTATGGGAGGTGGTACCCCCCGCCAAAAGCAGTTCCCAACAGGGCACAGTCCTGGGAAAGGGGTTCTGATTAAGATAACAGTCTGGTAGCCTATTTGGATTCAGCCGAATTAAACTAAAAAATTAATTGCAGAAAAGCTTCCAAAAATGTTTCCATTTTTGCATGTAGGAGGACTAAAAACTCAGCAAGAACTAAAATGATAACCGTTATAGGTGCTATTTATTAAGTGCCACTACTGGCCTGCAAGTCTGCATACATTTGGTATATTTCTTACAATAACCCTGCAGTGTAGGTGGGATCATTCCTTTCCGGATAGATGAGGAAACTGAGGCTCAGAGATATTAATTAAGGTGCCCAAGATCACACAATGCGGAGGGAAGTGGGAGAGCCAGGAATCATATTTGGCTTGATTCCATGGTCTGTGATGGTTCTCCTTTCCTGGGGTTCTAGTTATCTACTGCTGCATAGCAAGCCACCCCCAAAGTCAATGGAGTGAAACAACTGTTTTATCATGTTCATGATTCTGTGCGTAAGGATTTAGGCTGGACACAGTAGGGATGGCTCATCTCTGCTCCACAATGACTGGGGTCTCAGCTGGAGTAGCCCCAAGAGCTGAAGGTAGCTCTACTGGGGCCATCTATCTGGGGTCTCAATTCTAACTTTCCACTAGTTTCCTTGTTTTTTCCTCCATATCACATCCACTGACGTCCAAAATAGTTTCTTCCCTGTCACATCTAGTGCTTGGGTTTGAATGGCTGGAACAGCATCTCCGTCCCTCCCCGCAGCCTCCCTCTGTGGCTGGCTTGGGCTTCCGCAAAGCAGGGTGCTCTCAGGATAGTCAGAGTTTTTACATGGTGACTGGCTTCTCCAAGACTGACAGGAAGAGACAGAAATCAGAAGTTGCTGGTTTTATAGGTATTAAGTCCAGAAACTGGAGCAGTATGACTTTTGCCATATTACATCGGCGACATGAATCACAGAGCCTGTCCGGATTCACGACTAGCTCATCAGACCCTTTGTGACCATCATCTCTGCTCCTTACCAGCCACCGGGCCACAGAGAAGCTCTTTCCTTTAAATTACACTGTTTTGGATGATAATGATAACGCCCGAATTTTGTTTAGCCTTTTAGATTTACAAAGAGCTTCCAACTGGATCTTATTGGAGCCTCATAAAGGCAGAGCAGGTTGTATCATTCTGATTCTAAGAAAACCAAGATTTCAAAAAGCAAAAAACCTCACCCAAAGTATACGGTGGGTAAACTCCCAGCCCACCCTACTCCATGCAGCCTCCCTGATTACAGCTGAGACCTTTTTCTGCCATACCCTCTGCACTGCTAATGCACGCTAATTTGTCATGTATTATTATTCTGCAGCTCAAAAATTTCCAGAGGGCTTTCAAAATAATAGGTCTATTAATATAATATCAGGCTAGAAATAGTAACTCCCTTTTACCGAATTTAATGATGAAGAAGGATATGTGTTTTACCTTAAATTAAGTTAAATGTTTCTTTCTTTGTTTTTTATTGAGGTGAAATTCACAAAACATAAAATTAACCATTTTAAAGTCTACAGTTCAATAGCATTTAGTACATTCATAATGTTGTACAACCTCTATCTAGCTCCAAAACATTTTCATCACTCCCAAAGTCCCTGTGTTTTATAACATAAAATTTATATGATAATTTCACCTTATACTTGGAATCAAAATGCTTTGTAGGTAATTATATGTAGGTAATGTTAGGTAAAATGAAAAATGCTCTGTCTTTGGACACAGAGTGACCTGGATTTAAATCACAGCGCTTCAATTTTCTAGCCATGTGTGTTTCAGAAAGGTGTTTAGCTGAGCCTGTTTCCCCATTCCTCACAAAAGGGTATAATGATATCTACTTAGAAGGGAAATTGTGAGGACCGGTGAGATAATGGATTTCAAGCACCTCTTATAGGGCATGGTTCTTAGTGCTTGCCTAAATGATGGTAGTTGTTATTCACAGTATTAATAACCAGAAAAGAGTTACAGGACCTTAGGAAAACCATCACAACTCTCTGGGTCTCAGACTCCAGGATGGAAACTGAAAGTGAGTCTATGTGATTCCTAAGCTCTGATATTTAAGATGGTAAAATATCTAAAAGATCTATCCTCCCTCCCCCTCTTTAAACGGCCTCCTACCACTTTCCTTCTCCCCACTCCTCTCTCACACACTCACACACACACACATCAAATTTCTCCTCTTCTTTATCAGAAAAACTTAACTTTTAGCAGGTGTATTGAGATATACTTGCTGTGCAATAAACACATATTTTAAGTGTACGATCTGATGTTTTGATGTAGGCGTACACTCATGAAATCTTCATCATGACCAAGATGCTGATGTATTATCACCCCAAAATTTCCTGTTGCTCCTTTGTAGTCATCTCTCCCATCTTCCCCAACCCCCTAACTATGTGATGTTTGAGATGTCCCTGTATTTGGTAATCTTGTTATCCCCCATGTGTAGACACACGGATTCCCTTGGGGCACAGACTACGGATGCTTTGCTCATTAGTATATCCCCCGCAAACTGGTGGAATACAGGAAAACAGGAGCTGCTCAACAAATATTTGTTATAGGAATGAATAACCTCTTTGTCCCTTTACTCCTGATGCAGTGATACTGAAGCTTTTATTCTCTGAGCGCTGTTGTGATTGATGCCAAGACAGAAGAGAGTTCTGGGGGCTGGAGTGTCTGAGAGCATTTCACAGAGGAAGAAAATTGCTTTGAGCCTCTGACGATGAAAAGGGCTTGTTGAGGAAGGCAGAGCTAATGGCTTGAGCACGGGCCAGGAAGCAATCTGGGAAAGATGAGAGAGTATGGAATGGATCGGAGGCAATGTGGCAACTGACATGACTGACAAGTGACAAGGATTAGGCTCCCTGGAGCTGTAGGAAACTTGAGACTTTGTGAAATAGGAAAACAAAAATAAAGGCAAAGCAGGAGCTGCTGGTACCTTGGCTGAGAATCATGCAGTGTTAGAACTGGCATAGATACTCAAGGTTAGACAAATACCGTCATAATGCAGATGAAAAAGATGAACTACAGAGAAGTGAAATAAATTTCTCCAGCTCTCATAGTAGAATAGGGGGAGAACCAGGCATAATCCAAGTTTCTTAGTCTTTGCCTGCTTTGTCCATTCATCTTCTAATGTTTATAATTTTTAATAATAAATTAATAAATAATTAATTTATTGAGCTCCTACAATACGTAAGCAAGCACTGTTCTAGGCACTGGGATCACATAGGGGTGAAAAATATCACTGGCCTCATAGCCTAGTGGAAAAGACAAAACAGGTCAAAGAGATGCAGTGTAAGAAGCATTTGAACTACTGGTTATGGCTTTGTAGATGGAGGAAGGGTCTGAGAGCTAAGGGATGGGGGCAGCTTCTAAAAGTTGGAAAAGACAAGAAAACATTCTCTCCTAGATCCTGCAGAAGAGAATGCAGACTGCTGACACTTTGATTCAGCCCAATGAGACCCATTTCTAACTTCTGAACTACACAACTGTAAGATGAAGTCCAAGATCAAAGTAGCTGGCAGGTTTGGTTTCCCCTGGCCTCTCGCCTTGGCTTTCAGATGGCCACCTTCTTGTCGTGTGCTCAACGTTGCCCTGCCCCTGTGCGTACGTCCCTGGTGTTTGTGTGTCCAAATTTCTTCTTCTTCTAAGGACACCTGTCAGATTGGATTAGGGCCCATCCCACTGGCCTTATTTTAACTTAATCACCTGTGTAGTTTGAAGCCACCAAGTTTGTGGCACTTTGTTATAGCAGCAATAGGAAACTAATACGACCCTTTTCTAGCTAGAGAGCTTTAGAGTTAGTTAAATTCTCTGGACTGAACAAGTTTCTTTACCTAATAATCATGGTACTTAACCCTTTGCTTATTGTGAAGAACAAGTGAAGAAGCAGAAATAAAGTCATTAGAGCAACGTCTGGTGTTATGGACAGAACTGTGTGTCCCTCCACCCCCACTGCCTCCAAATTCATATGTTGAAGCCATAATTCCCTACCTCAGAATGTCACTGTATTTGGAGATAGAGCCTTTAAAGAGGTGATTAAGGCCAGGAGAAACCAAACCTGCCAGATACCTTGATCTTGGACTTCCAGCCTCCAGAACTGTGAGAAAATAAACGGTGGTTTAAGCCATCCGTCTGTGGTACTTTGTTACGGCAGCCCAAGCAAACTAATACACCATGCAGGGCTGCCCCTGGGCTGGGATACTTGGGCTTTGATCTGCACCTGTTTCAGATGTCCATCTTCTGATACACAGGTTTCTCAAGATGTGCTGCTTATAAGGGGACTCATTTTGAGAGACACATTTGGGGTTGCTGGGCTGCAGAGAGACTGAGGGTACTTCAGCCATCCATTCATCCATCTTCTCCTCTCTGGCTACATCCAGAGCATATAAAAAAAAACCATCTGGCAGATGAGGGCCCCCCGGCAGGCGGTTACCATGGTGAGGCAGAGTAGAGCCGGGGAGACTGGGGCGTGTGTGTCACTGTCTGACACTTGAGCCCAGGGAAATGTCAGCCTGGCTCGTGTTCATTTTGGACAATATTTTTATCTACCTTTTCTTCCCGGCTAAGTTGTTTAAAAAACTTTTGTAGGTCCAGGTCTGATCACTTGGTGTTTTCACCTACAGATAAAAAGCTCTTTGAGAACAAGGACTGAGTGTTTTCCCATTTTATTCCCTCTTTCTGGCCTCTCCCCTTTCCTCCCACACCCCTCACATTCCCTATAGCATTTAAACCTGTGTCTGTCACTGACTTGATACTCAAAAAGTATTTGTCGAGTTGAGTTGAATTAATTAAACTTTGGAGAAACTCTGTTTTCCTGTTTGCTTCTGATTTTAAAAAGCACTGACAATATCACAGGGAGTTCATTCAAGTGGCAGGCTCTGATATTTGATTTAGAGCTGCAGCAGGATTGAGACATGTGAGTAGAGAAGAGGGGCTGGTGCCAGGAATTCGGTGCAGAGACACGGCTTGAGAGCAAGGGTTCTGGACTTGGTTGGACCTGGGTTTGCAGCCAACTCCTTGTGTGACTTGGGATCAGAGACTTCACTCCTCTGGACTTTTTCACTGTCCTCAAATTGGGAGTCCTAATCATACCTGCTTCATGGGGTTCTTCTGAGGCTTAACAGAGAGTGCACAGGTAGAGCCCTGCATCTGGCACTCAGCTAACAGCTGTTATTCTAACACGGTTGCAGGTTTGCACTGGGGCTTTGTCCTCAACTCCATGAGTTTGGGCTCTTTTTCTTCCTGATCTCTAACATTCCAGGAAATGTTCTCTCTCACTAAGGTCATATCTGGGGGCAGGTGTGGACAGACCACAGACCTGCATCTCCTCCCAAGCCATCCATGGGTTCCCTTCAATAGTCACAGGGTGTCTGAGGCTTCCAGAGGCAGAGGCGTCTGGGGAGTGTGCAAGACTGAGCCTGGACAGGTTTCCAAGGGCAGGGACCTGACAGCCAGGGGGGAAGTGGCTCAGACCAGCCTCGTCCAGACTCGGGAGGCTACAGACCCCAGTGTTCAAGGGTGTGGAAGGTAGCTTCATTGACATGCAGTGCCAGGCTCTGGAAGGAACCACGCAGAGAGCCAACAGCAGTTAGAGTTGTGGAGATAGCTGGCTTTGTCCCTCTGCGAGCTCAGTCTGGTTTCTCTCTCCTTCCTTCCCTTCCAAATCAAGCACCCCCTTTTTGGTGTACGCAGAGCTGAGAGGTGGGGTCTGCTGGACTCCTTCATCCTCTGGCAGCTCACCAGCTCCAAGCCTCAGAGCCCCAAGTGGAAGATTCCTTCTCCCTCCCACCCCTGCACCTCCCCACCACCCACCTAGCTCTTGAGGTGGCTCTACACACCACAGGAGGGAGCCATCTGTTAAGGGGTTTACTGGGTGCTTAAATCCATCCGATGGCAAAATCTGCCAGCATTTATCCCGTACTTACTACGTGTCAGGCATCTTGCCAGGTGACTCACATGCTTTAGTCATTTAATGTCCCAACAACCCTAGGAAGCACGTTTTTCATCCTCATTACGGTGATTGAGGACACAAGTCCAGAAAACTTAAGGGACATGCTTAAGGTTTCATAGCAAAGCCAGGATTTGAACCTGATATATCAATGTAGCTTCAAAGTGTGTG
Organism: Globicephala melas; assembly: GCF_963455315.2. Lineage (NCBI taxonomy): Eukaryota > Metazoa > Chordata > Mammalia > Artiodactyla > Delphinidae > Globicephala > Globicephala melas. The sequence continues at coordinate 129,536,586 of NC_083314.1, read as the reverse complement.
CTCCTGGGCGTGGAGAGGCGGAACGAGGGGAGCAGGGGTACAGAGACAGAGTGCCACCGTTTGAAACCTGATCCACCACTCACCACCTCGACAAACTTGGGAAAGTTCATTGATCTCTCTGTACCTCAGTTTCCCCAACTGTAAACTTGGGGATAATGATGGTACCCCCCTCACAGAGTTAAAGGATCGAATGGGTTCATATGGGTAAAGAGCTTAGATCAACGCCCGCACACAGTAAGCCCACTATGCATGTTTGCTATTATAATTAACCATGGCATCAGGGTGGCCTGTGTGTCTTGGTGACCTCTCTGGAAATCTGCCGAAATCTCTACATCAGAGAGAGCCTGGAGCATGCTCAGATGTATCTGCCCCAGTAATCCTGGCCAGGACCCCACAAACCTTCAGAAAGGGGATAAACAGGCTAGGGTATAGGGAGACCTGCCATTTCCCGGCTCCCCGTGCTGGCCTTTTGCCTCATGCGTGCTTAATTTTGGCAAAATTAATGATGAGAAGGAGGTGAATTCCACAGACCTGGATTTGCATTCTGGCTCCACCTTTACTAGTGTGTGACTTTAGACAAATTAAAAAACCCTATCATGCCTGTTTCTTCATCTATAAAGCAGAAACTTGAATTGAATGGAGGGAAACAAGAGGGAGAAGGACCTAATGGGGGAAAGCCCCAAGCCCAGAGTCACTGCCTTCCTAGTGGATCTGCCCACTGTTCCTTAAGAGAACAACTCCTTAGTACCTGCAAGGATTGAACATCTTTGAGTGGTTCCTCAACTTCTTTGGGTTCTAAACATTCTGGTCAAATTCAAGGTTCAGTGTTCGGCATCACTAGTTATAAAGGATATGGAAATCACAGCCACAATGAGATATCACCACATACCTGTCAGAATGGCTATTACAAAAAAGATAAGAAATAACAAGTGTTGGCGAGGATGTGGAGAAAAGGAAACCCTTGTGCACTGTTGGTGGGAATGTAAATGGGTGCAGCCACTGTGGAAAATAGTATGAAGGTTCCTCAAAAAATTAAAAATAAAACTACTGCACGGTCCAGCAAATTCGATTCTGGATATATATCTGAAGGAAAGAAAAACACTAACATGAAAAAATATATATTCCCCCATGTTCACTGCAGCATTATTTATAATAGCCAACACGTGGAAATGACCTAAGTGTCCAGTGATGGATGAATGGATAAAGAAAATATGAGACACAGATATATAATATTATTCAGCCATAGAAAAAAGAAGGAAATCCTGCCGTTTGTGACAACATGGGTGGACCTTGAAGGCATTATGCTAAGTGAAATAAGTCAGACAGAGAAACACAAGTACTGTATGATCTCACTTTTATGTGGAATATAAACAGAACAAAACCAAAGAAACAAAAACAGAACAAAACCAAACTCATAGATACAGAGAACAGACTAGTGGTTGCCTGGGGCAGGGAGTCTGGGGTGGGCCAAATGGGTGAAGACTGTCAAAAGGTACAAACGTTCAGATACAAAGTAAATTAGTCCTGGGGATGTAATGTACAAAATGGTGACTATAGTTAATATCACTATATTGTATATTTGAAAGTTGCTAAGCGTGTAAATCTTTAAAACACGAAAAGTTCAAGGTTCAGAAGAATTGGTGGTTCTAGCTTTAGATTTGTCATAGGTGTTAAACCAGAAAGTTGCTTATTAGATGTGTGGTGACGGGGCATTCCTGGCCCCTGTGGCTCAATCCTCTTTAATTAATTAATTAGTTTTATTGAAGTATAGCTGACATATAATATTGGTTTCAGGTGTACAACATAGTGTACGATTCAATTATATACATTATGAAATGATCTTCATAAGCCATCTGTCACCATACAAAGTTATAATATTGTTGACTGTATTCCCAATGAGGTACATTATATACCCTTGACTTATTTACAGGCATACCTCAAAGATACTGCAGGTTATGACTACAGACCACCACAATAAAGCAAAAATTGCAATAAAACAAGTCACACACAGTTTTTGGTTTTCCCAGTGCATATAAAAATTATGTTTACACTATGTCTTAGTCTATTAAGTGTACAATAGCATTATGTCTAAGAAAACAATCTACGTACCTTAATTTAAAAATACTTTATTGCTAAAACATGCTAAACCTCAACTAACAATGCAGGGTTGCCACATACCTTCAATTTGTAAAAACACAATATCTACAAAGTACAATAACATGAAGTACAATAAAATGGGGTATGCTTGAATTATATAACTGGAGGTTTGTACCTCTTAATCCCCTTCATCTGTTTCATACATTTCCCCATGGCCCTCACCTCTGGGTCACCAGTTTGTTCTTTGTACCTATAAGGCTGTTTCTGTTTTGTTGTGATTGGTAATTTGCTTTTTTTTTTGATTTCACATATAAGTGAAATAGCATGGTATTTGTCTGATATACTTCACTTAGTATAACACCCTCTAGATTCATGCATGTTATTGCAAATGGCAAGATATTATTCCATTGTGTGGAATGGAATATTTATTTTCTTTATCCATTCATCTATTGATAGACACTTAGGTTGCTTCCATATTTTGGCTATTGGCTATTGTTAATAATGCTGTAATGAACATAGGAGTGCATATATCATTATGAATTAATGTTTGGATTTTCTTTGGTTAGATACTTAGGAGTGGAATTGCTGGATTGTATGGTAGTTCTAATTTTTCAAGGAAACTCCGTATTGTTTTGTTTTGTTTTTTTAATCTTGACTTCTTGATTTATTAGATTATTACATGGTAGAAATAACTTTTTTTAACATCTTTATTGAAGTATAATTGCTTTACAATGCTTTATTAGTTTCTGCTGTATAACAAAGTGAATCAGCTATACGTATACATATATCCCCATATCCCCTCCCTCTTGCGTCTCCCTCCCACCCTCCCTATCCCAACCCTCTAGGTGGTCACGAAGCACTGAGCTGATCTCCCTGTGCTATGCGGCTGCTTCCCAATAGCTATCTAGTTTACATTTGGTAATGTATATATGTCCATGCCACTCTCTCACTTCGTCCCAGCTTACCTTTCCCCCTCCCCGTATCCTCAAGTCCATTCTCTATGTCTGCATCTTTATTCCTGTTCTGCCTCTAGGTTCTTCAGAATTTTTTTTTTTTTTTTTTTTAGATTCCATATATATGTGTCAGCATATGGTATTTGTTTCTCTCTTTCTGACTTCACTTTGTATGACAGTCTCTAGGTCCATCCACCTCACTACAAATAACTCAATTTCGTTTCTTTTTATGGCTGAGTAAAATTCCATTGTATATATGTGTCACATCTTCTTTATCCATTTATCCGTTGATGGACACTTAGGTTGCTTCTATGTCCTGGCTATTGTAAATAGAGCTGCAATGAACACTTTGGTATATGACTTTTTTTGAATTATGGTTTTCTTAGGGTATATGCCCAGTAGTGGGATTGCTGGGTCATATGGTAGTTCTATTTGTACTTTTTTAAGGAACCTCCATACTGTTCTCCATAGTGACTGTATCAATTTACATTCCCACCAACAGTGCAAGAGGGTTCCGTTTTCTCCACACCCTCTCTCTCCAGCATTTATTGTTTCTAGATTTTTTGATGATGGCCATCCTGACCGGTGTGAGATGATACCTCATTGTGGTTTTGATTTGTATTTCTCTAATGATTGGTGATGTTGAGCATCCTTTCACGTGTTTGTTGGCAATCTGTGTATCTTCTTTAGAGAAATGTCTATTTAGGTCTTCTGCCCATTTTTTGATTGGGTTGTTTGTTTTTTGATATTGAGCTGCATAAGCTGCTTGTATATTTTGGAGATTAATCCTTTGTCACTTGCTTTGTTTCAAATATTTTCTCCATATTGTTTTAATAGTGGTTGCAACAATTTAAATTCCTACTAACAGTGTACAAGGGCTCTTTTTCCTCCACAACCTCTGTGTTTTGATAATAGTCATTCTGACAGGTGTGAAGTGATATCTCATTACGGTTTTGATTTTCATTTCCCTGATAACTGAGCATTTTTTCATGTATCTGTTGGCCATCTGTATGCCTTCTTTGGAAAACTGTTTACTTAGGTCCCCTGCCCATTTTTTAAATCAGATTGCTAGTTTTTTTTATATTGAGTTGTATGAGTTCTTCATGTATTTTGGATATGAACCCCTTACTGGATATATCATTTGTAAATATCCCATTTAGTAGGTTACCTTTTCATTTTGTTGATAGTTTCCTTCACTGTGCAAAAGCTTTTTAGTTTGATGTAGTCCCATTTGCTTTTTCTTTTTTAAATTAATTTATTTTTGGCTGCATTGGGTCTTCAATGCTGTGTGTGGGCTTTCTCTAGTTGCAGCAAGCGGGGGCTACTCTTTGTTGCCATGCTCGGGCTTCTCATTGCAGTGGCTTCTCTTGTTGCAGAGCATGGGCTCTAGGCACGCGTGCTTCAGTAGTTGTGGCACACAGGCTCAGTAGTTGTGGCTCATGGGCTCTAGAGCGCAGGCTCAGTAGTTGTGGCACACGGGCTTAGTTGCTCCGTGGCATGTGGGATCTTCCTGGACCAGGGCTCAAACCCATGTCCCCTGCATTGGCAGGCAGATTGTTAAGCACTGTGCCACCAGGGAAGTCCCCCATTTGCTTATTTTTGCTTTGGGTCCCCTTGCTTAAGTGGACAAATCCAAAAAGATATTGCTAAGACTGACGTCAAAGAGTTTACTGCCTATGTTTTCTTCTAGGAGTTTTTATGGTTTTAGGTCTACATTTAAGTCTTTAATCCATTTGGAGTTTATTTTTTAATATGGTGGACCATAAGAAAGTGGACCAGCTTCATTTTTTTTTTTTTTTTGCATGTAGCTCTCCAGTTTTCCCAATACCATTTATTGAAAAGGCTGTCTTTGCCCCACTTATATTCTTGCCTCCTTTGTCATAGATTAATTGATCATAGAAGCATGGGTTTATTTCTGGACTCTATATTCTGTTCCATTGATCAACATGTCTATTTTTGTGCCAGTACCATACTGTTTTAATTATAATATCTTTGTAGTATAGTTTGAAATCAGGAAGCATGATACCTCCAGCTTTGTTCTTTCTCAAGATAGCTTTGGCTCTTGGGGTCATTTGCGAGTCCATACAAATTTTGAGATCATTTGTTCTGGGTCTGTGAAAAATGCCATTGGTGTTTTGATAGGGATTGCATTGAATCAGATTGTTTTGGGTTGTGTCAACATTTTAACAACATTAATTCTGCCAATCCATAAACACAGTATATCTTTCCATTTGTTTGTGTTGTCTTCTATTTCTTTTATCAACATATTAATAAGTTTCAGAGTACAGGTCTTTCACCTCCTTGGCTAGATTTACTCCTAGGTATTTTATTCTTTTTGATGCAATTGTAAATGGGATTATTTTCTTAATTTCTCTGATAGTTCATTATTAATGTATAGAAAAGCAACAGATTTTTATAGTAATTTTGTATCTGTCAACTTTATTGAATTCACTTATTAGTTCTAATCATTTTTTTCAGTGAAGTCTTTAGGGTTTTCTATACATGATATCATGTCATCTGCAATTAGTTTTACTTTCCAATTTAGATGCCTTTTATTTCTTTTTCTTGTCTGATGGCTGTGGCTAGGACTTCCAATACTATGTTGAACAACAGTGACAAGAGTGGCCATCCTTGTCTTCTTCCTGATTTTAGAGGAAAAGCTTTAAGCTTTCCATCATCAAGCATAATGTTAATTGTGGATTTGTCATATATAGCCTTTATTACATTAAGGTATGTTCCCTCTATACCCACTCTGTTGAGCATTTTATCAAAAATGGATGTTGGATTTTATGATCATGTAATTTTTATCTCTCATCTTGTTAATGTGGTGTATCATGTTGATTGATTTGTGGATATTGAATCATCCTTGCACCCCTGAGATAAATCTTTCTTGATCATGGTGTATGATCCTTTTTATGTATTGTTGAATTCGGTTTGTTGGTATTTTGTTGAGGATTTTTGCATCTATGTTCGGCAGGGATACTGGCCTGTAATTTTCTTTTTTTGTAGTGTTTTTGTCTGGTTTTGGTATCAGGGTAATCTTGGACCTATAGAACTATAAAATTTATTGGAATAATTTCAGAGGGATAGGTATTAACTCTTCTTTAAATGTGTGGTAGAATTCACCATTGAAACCATCTGCTTCTAGACTTTTGTTTTTTGGGAGAATTTTTGATTAATGATTCAATCTCACTACTAGTAATAGGTCTGTTCATATTTTCTATTTCTTCCTGACTCAGTTTTGGAAGATTGTATATTTCTAGGAATTTATTCATTTTTTCTAAGTTGTCCAATTTTTGGTATATAATTGTTCATAGTAATCTCTTATGATCCTTTGACTTCTGTGTGTTGGTTGTAACTTTTCCTCTTTCATTTCTGATTTTATTTATTTGGGCCCTCTTTTCTTCTTGGTGAGTCTGGCTAAAGGTTTATCAATTTCATTTATCTTTTCAAAGAACCAACTTTTAGTTTTATTGATCTTTTCTGATTTTTTTGTCTCTATTTGTTTTCACTTTGATCTTTATTATTTCCTTCCTTCTAACCTTGAACTTCATTCTTTTAGGAGTAATGTTAGATTATTTGAGATTTTTCTTGTTTCTTGAGATAGGCCTGTATCACCATAAACTTCCCTCTTAGAATTGCTTTTGCTGTGTCCCATAGATTTTTGGTACATTGTGTTTCCATTTTTATTTGTCTCAAAGTATTTTTTTAAAATTTCTTCTTTGATTTCTCCAACGACCCACTTGGTGTTTAGTACCATATTGTTTAGCCTCCACGTGTTTGTGTTTTTTCCATTTTTCTTCTTGCAATTGATTTCTAGTCTCATACCATTGTGGTCAGAAAAGATGCTTGCTATGATTTTAATCTTCTTAAATTTATTGACTTGTTTTGTGGCCTAGCATGTGATCTATCCTGGAGAATGTTCCATGTGTACTTGAAAAGAATGTGTATCCTGCTATCTTGGGATGGAATGTCCTTAGATATCTATTAAGTCTATCTGGTCTAATTGTTAAGGATAATGTTTCCTTATTGATTTTTTGTCTGGTTGATCTATCCATTGATGTAAGTAGGGTATTAATGTCCCCTATTATTATTGTTACTATTTCTCCCTTTATGTCTGTTAATAGTTTCTTTATGTACTGAGGAGCTTCTATGTTGGGCACATATTTATAAGTATTATATTCTCTTGTTAGATTGATCCTTTTATCATTATGTAGTGTCCTTCTTTTCTCTTGTTACAGTCTTTGTTTTAAAGTCTATTTTGTCTGATGTAAGTATTGCTACTACAGCTCTTTTTATTCCACTTGCATGGTATATCTTTTTCCATCCCTTCATTTTCAGTCTGTGAGTGTCTTTAGATCTGAACTGAGTCTTTTTAGAGGACATATATATGTGCCTCGTTGTTTTAAATATCCATTCAGCCATCCTCTATCTTTTGATTGGAGCATTTAGTCCACTTAAAGTAATTATTGATAGGTATGTACTTATTGCCATTTTGTTAATTGTTTTCTGGCTTGCTTTATTTTTTGTGCATCCATTATAGGCTTGTGGCTTGTGGTTACCATGGAATTCATATAATGACCTGTGTATAAAGCTATTTTAAGTTGATGATATCTGAATTTGAACACATTCTAAAAGCCCCATGTTTTTACTACTTCCTTTTTATACTTTTTATATTTTTGATGTCATATCTTACATTTAAAACTTTTGCATATCTCTTAAGTACTTATTGTAGATATAGATGATTTTACCACTATTGTTTCTTAAGCTTCATACTAGCTTTAAAGTGGTTGATCCACTCCTTTTACTATATATTTGCCTTTACAATGATATCTTTTTATTTCATATTTTCTTAATTCTGGTTGTGACCTTTCCTTTTCTGCTTAGAGAAGTCCCTTTAACATTTCTTATAAGGACTGTTTAGTGGTGATGAACTCCTTTAGATTTTGTTTTTCCATAAAACTCTTTATCTCCCCTTCAGTTATGAATAATAACTTTGCCAGGTACAGTATTCTTGATTATAGTTTTTTTCCTTTCACTTTGAATATATTGTCCTACTTTCTTTTGGCCTGCAATGTTTTCACTGAAAAGTCAGCTGATAGTTTTGTGGGAGTTCCTTTGTATGTAACTAGTTTTCCTCTTGCTGCTTTTAAGATTCTCTCTTTATCTTTAATTTTTGCCATTTTAATTATAAGGTGCCTTGGTGTGGCTCTCTTGAGGTTCATCTTGTTTTGTACTCTCTATGCTTCCTGGACTAGGATGTCTGTTTCCTTTCCCAGGTTAGGAAAATTTTTCACCTATTATTTCTTCAAATAAGTTTTGCCCCTTTGTCTCTCTATTCTCTTTCTGTGACCCCTATAATGTGAATGTTAGTATGCTTCATGTTGTCTCAGAAGTCTCTTAAAACTGTCTTCATTTCTTTTTATTCTTTGTTCTTTTTTCTGTTCATCTTCAGTGATTTCCACTACTCCATCTTACAGTTTGCTGTTCCATTCTTCTACATCATCTAATCTACCATTGATTCCCTCTAGGGTGTTTTTTATTTCAGTTATTATATTCTTTTAGCTCTGTTTTTTAAATATTTTTCTAAATCTTTGTTAAAGTTCTTACTTGTTCTTCCATTTTTACCTGAGTTCTGTGAGCCTTTTTTTTTTTTTTTTTGTGGTACGCGGGCCTCTCACTGTTGTGGCCTCTCCCGTTGCAGAGCACAGGCTCTGGACATGCAGGCTCAGCAGCCATGGCTCACGGGCCCAGCCGCTCCACGGCATGTGGGATCCTCCTGGACTGGGGCACGAACCCATGTCCCCTGCATCGGCAGGCAGACTCTCAGCCACTGCGCCACCAGGGAAACCCCTATGAGCATCTTTATGATCATTACCTTGAACTCTTTATTCAGTAGATTGCTTACGTCCACTACATTTAGTTCTTTTTCCAAGGTTTTGTCTTGTTCTTTCATTTGGAACATATTCCTCTGTCTCTTCATTTTGCCTAATTCTCTGTGTTTACTACTTTGTATAAGGTAGGTCCATTATACATCCTGATCAAGGACCCCAAGCTAAATGACAGTGTCCTGATCCCCTGGCTCCATGCTCCCCTGTGGCAGTTGTGGGAAAGGCCTCTGCCTTCATCCAAGTCAACCATGAGCAGCTCTTCAGAAGAGCTCAGCAGCTGACATGGATATAGAGAAGAATGGGGGAGAGGGCTGGGGAGGACTGGTGCCTGCCCGCTCATAGCTGCTGTTAGCTGCACTCATCCAGACTGAGTTTTTTTTTTTTTTAAAGGAATTCTGCCTTTTTAAAAAATTTTATTTATTTATTTATTTATTTATGGCTGTGTTGGCTCTCATCCAGACTGAGTTTTAACATCATCTTTTCACTGGACTCTAGGTTCCCTGGAAGGATACTAGCCTTGTCTGGCTTCTTGCCACTTATGTCCCTAGCTCTTGGCACAGTGCCTGGCACATGACTGAGGCTCAACTGATATTTGTAGAATGACAACCGAGTGAATGTTAGCTACTGTTTTTGTTGTTGTTATTACTGATATAAAGAATCCTTTACTGTAGTATAAGTTTATGCTTACAGAGCTTGTGATCTGTTCAAGAGATAGCTTCACATATGGAAGCCTCAGGTTCCCATATTTCCAACTGGATAAAGTTGTTCCAAACTCTGTTCTGTGAAGCACAAGTATGTTATAATGTTGCAAGACAAAGATCTGCCAAATAAAGATTATTAGGTCAAATAAGCTTAGAAAGTGCTATAACCATATTTCTTTCCTCTCAGTTCTCACAAAATATGTTAATTGATAAAAGGCTCTCTCTTTAACTGATTGCCCATATTCTCATATAACACTCACAGATATCTCTTGGTATATAATAATTTGGAAACTGCTGAATTACACTATGAGCTTTTTGAAGGCATGAGCCATGTCTTGAAAATATTGGCATTACCTAGCAACGCCATACGCATAAACATTGGTCAATAAGTGCACATTGATAAACTATTCTAGCAATCCTCTCCTTATTTTTTTTCTTTTTTTTTACATTTATTTTTGAAAGAGCAAAGGCTTAATTGCAGCTTAATGTAATTGCCTATAAATCATAATGAAATTATTTCCCTCTTTGCCAAGATTAAACCATGGCAATTTGTAATGATTTATTTACAAGTATAATGGAATCACAGGATCGATTCTAATTCAGGTTCTGTCACTCTCTAGCTCTATGGCCTCAAGCAAGTTACTAATTTTTAGATGGTCTAAGAGCCCTTGATGACTACCTGTCAAACCTCATTCTTCCACAGTCTTCTACGTGTACAAAATGGCATCACCATCAACCTTTTCGCTCAAGCCAGAAACCTAGGTGCCAGTTTGGATTCCTTACTCACATTTCCATCCAATCCACTAGCAATTTCTATTGATTCTACCACTGAAATACATTATATCTCAAGGTTATCCAAGTTCTTCCTCCTCCATTGTCACCTGGATGGGACCATCAACCATTCTCTCTTACCATAACTCATAACCAACTCAATGGTTGCTTGCTACTTTTTTATTCCCTGTGCCTATAATCTATCACAATATCACCCAGAGTGATCTTCTCAGAATGTAAATTAGATTATGGTACTCCTCTGCTTAAAAACCCTTCAAACTTTCCACTGCATTCAGAAAATAATCCAAACTCCTTATCATGGTCAATGTATCTTTGTTAACCTTTGCTGCTACTTCTTATCCTTCTTCCCTTTGCTCTCTGCAATCCTGATATGAGTTGCCTTTCATTTTCCCAGACAATCTAAGCTTCTGTCACCTCAGAATGCTTACACATAATAGTTACTCTACCTGCAAAAGAGGTCTGTCCACTTCACATACAGGGTTCTTTCTTACACTTTCAGTTTCAGGTTATAAATGGTACCCAGAAAGACCTAGCCCAACTCCCACCACCTATCCATGGTAGGTCACTTCTTCCCTACTTTTTCTCTTTCTGTGCCTTGTTCATTTCCTTTAGAGGAGCACTTGTCACCATTTGGCATTGTTTTTTTTTGTGGTGTGTGTGTGTGTGTGCCCAGTGAAATATAACCTCAATGAGCCAAAGACCACATCTCTTCTTTGTATCCCCAATGCCCAGCAGAATGACTGCAAATACACAAGAGGTGCCCAGTTTAAAATAAAAAAGCCTTCATTTCCTCAGCTTAACAAACATGAATATTACTTATCTTTGATTGAGTCTTATCACATACCTTTAAACTTGCTCTAAGGAATGTATTCATACAAAAAATATTTTTTGTTGCATCTCTACCATGTGCAAAGCATTGTGCTAATAAGTGTGACACATCTAGAAGGAGAAGCCACTCCTGCAGTGGAGAGAGGGGCTTGAGCTTTGGGGTCAGGAAGATCTGGATACTAACAACTTCTCTTAACCCTCACATTTCTGGTTGAATGTGAGGGTTAGGAGGAGGGCTTTGTTTTGTTAAAACAAAAACTAAACCATTATCCTAGCTACCCTACTTACCTGGCCCCAGTCCCCAACTCTCATATCTTAGCATTTATCACTATAGGCAATGGTTTGTGTACCCTTCTTTGTTTTCCTCTAGACTCCTGGGGACCATTTCTGTCATGCTCATTTTTATCATCTCATCTTCCCCTACCCCTGCGACAGTATTGCAAAGCCTAAAACGTCACGTGCTGCCTTGAAACCTTCAAGCCCCATAGTACCCCAAAGTCCTAGCTGTGAGTTCCACTGCTTTCACCAGGCCTATCTCTTATCAGCAGAGTCAGCTGCATCCCACCCAGTCCTCAACCTGATGGGTCTCAGTTTCCTGACAGCCCACAGGATTATTCGAACAGTCCAATCACATCCTCCCACAGGAACCAGCAGTCACCTCACCCTTTTCTTGTTTGTTACAAAACTTGCCCCCCATAGTCCCTGCTGGTTCACTCTGCTCCCCCAGGGGCATTCTGCACCCTCCATGTGATCCTGCAGGGCTACAGTGTCCTCCTTCCCTGGGCTGTGAGTTTACTCGTCTAATAAACTCCTCTAGATCTCAGCTTCTGGTGCTGTAAATTTGGATACCTTCCAAACCCTAGGCCTAGATTCCCTCCCTCACTGATGGGGTGAAAAAAGGTTATAAAACACCCCCCAACACATACACACCCCCCCAATAGGTATGATCATGCCCTACACAAAATTGGTTATACATTTTTCTCTATCTTAAATGGGCATCAAAATATACTTTGAAAAAAAATAGAAAAAAAATATATATATATACTTTGGAGTTTTAAAAAATATTGACTCTGGGCTCCACTCCAGGTCCAAGGAACGAGAATAATAGGGGTGAGGCCCAAATGTGTATATTGTTGTGACGTGCCATTACTGAATCCGGTGGCTAGCCAAGACTGAGCGCCACGGTGATGGTTGTGCAGTAGCCACCTGTTGACTCTCTGACGGATGGGACCGTTGTGCCCTTCCTGGTGACACAGCTCAAAGGACAACCCTATCATTTGGGAGGGAGCATCTGACAGAGACTCCTGCCCGGGGATGACAAACACTTAGCAACAGCTTTCAAAACCCTCCCGAGCCCTTGGTGATGCTGCAAATTGACCATGGCACTCTTCCTGTTGAGCCTGGCCTCCAGCTCAGAATCCTTATCAGCTTCCACCATTTGATGAATGCTATCAAGAGAGATGAAACCTATATTTTTTCCTCTGCCCAGCCGTCCCCGATTTGTGCTCTATGATGACAGGAACTCTGCTGCCTGTGACTATTCCTGCAGCCCTCACCTCTGCAATTCCACTCCTAGAATCAGGTCATCTCACTGGAGTAGAAGCCTTCTCTCAGCTCTTACTGCTAGCCTGCCCAAGAGACAACTCTCCAGGGCATGTTTTGATTGGCTCAGGCCATTGGCCAAACCTCTACCTTACCCTTAATGTCTTCTTTTATAGGGTCTTAACATGTCATACTATCTTTATATTCCTCTGTGCTGGCTCAGATCTCTAGGTTTGATCCACATGGAAATAAGCAAAAAAAAAAAAGAAAGAAAAAAGAAAAAGAAAAAGAATTATCTGGTACAGTAGAGAGGACTCAGGATTTGAAATCAAGATGGGATTTGGTGACTCATCCTTACTGAGCTGTGTGACTGTAGGCATATCACCTCTGTACTTCAGTTTTCTCATCTGCAAAGTGAGAATAACGATAATATGGGTCCTTCCACCACTGTATAATGTTACATATTAATGTAACATATAATGTTATAAGGTAGCATAAATGAACAACATTTGAAAAGTTATAACTCCAAGATGTTTAATAGCAGCTTGTGGCTATTTCTTGCCTCTGCAAGAAAAATCTCTCTCCTTTCTCCAGGGTGGCTGAATAAATAGGGCAGCTTTTCCAGGGAAGCAGTCACAGCACACATTCCATTATGCGAAGGTACATTCAATCAGAATGTAAAACGAGAGCCATCAGTCTTGAGGTGTTAATGGGCTCCCACTTAAAAAGACCAGGGAAGCAAATTAAGTGCAGGTGCATAAAGCATCAGAACTGCCAACTCTCTACCTGACCAAAAGCTGAGCTGCTAAGATCCTTGTCCTCTGTTTCTCCTCCATCAATTTATAGAAGCTCCAGCTGATGCATTGGGTCCATACGAATAAGACCGCTGGACTTCCTCTATCCCCTCCTGGAACCATCTCACTCCAGACCCTGGCTAAGCAAAGGGAGCTGAATACATCCTGAACTTGATTTCATCAGCAGTGGGATAGGTGGGCTGGTCACAAAGAAGGCAGGATGCCTACTCCATTCTCACCGGAAAACATGCCTTAAAAACTTCCTGATAAGTGTCTCTGTTGCTATACAAAATAAAGTTTTGAAAAAAAAAAAAGAATGCTCCCTGGAATATTATAAACAACATTCGAAGAGTCAAAATAACAAGAATGAATCATAAAATAATAAAATTAGAAAACCGATGATGTTATATAGAATATCTACTATGTGCCAGACACTGTGCCAACCGCTACGTCTAGTCTTTTTAAAATTTAATTTCAAATTAAAAAATATGTAGACGGTTTTCAAAGTTAATTATTTCTACAAGGCTTATTAGTAAAGGTAAATCAGCCAGCCTGCCATACTCATCACACTCCAACAATCGTTCCCACTACCCAGAGACAACTGCTGTGAACCTTCTAGCAGTCTCTTTGCTTAGTTATCTCTGCATTTCTTAATAACATGCTTCCGTGACTACTTCTCCATTTTAGGTATTATGTCTTCACTTCTTGCTATGGATGACAAGGATTCAGTTCTCTTATCCCTCCTAAAAAACACATACAGGGCTTCCCTGGTGGCGCAGTGGTTGAGAGTCTGCCTGCCGATGCAGGGGACACGAGTTCGTGCCCCAGTCCGGGAAGATCCCACATGCTGCGGAGCGGCTGGGCCCGTGAGACATGGCCGCTGAGCCTGCACGTCTGGAGCCTGTGCTCCGCAATGGGAGAGGCCACAAGAGTGAGAGGCCCGCATACCACAAAAACAAAACAAAACAAACAAAAAAAACCACATACAAACACACATACACACACATCCCCCATAAACTTCACTTCCCCCATCCTCTTAAAATATTTGTATCATAATCTCTGGTGGCATCAAAATGACCAGGTGAATTTTATTCATAGTTGAACAATAAGGTATTCACTCTTCTTGCACACTTTTTTTTTTTTTTTTGGTTTGGTATCTGCAAGCTCTTCTTCTGAGCTTTTCTCTTTTGCTACCATATTTTTAGATTTCCAAAAGCTCTCTTTCATGAATATTCCTTGTAATAATAAAAGCTGTTCTTATGTTGTGGCTGCAATAGAGTCTCCCCTCTGTATGAGGATATTAATGATAGCTATTTTTCTCTGTTAAGTTCCTTGTCCCTACATTATTTCTCTTTCCTACAAATTCCCTTTTTATTGGTGTTTGTTAGTTTGAGTCTCCAATATTCAGGTTAGAGGTTTTCTTCAAGTGTCTTCAGCCAGCTCTGAGCCGTCAGCACATTTTTAAGAGCAGGATACTAAGAAAGCGATATGGAGGCTGGAAGGCGCACGAGCGGAGCTGGTGGATGGATAGAATTCATGGCAGGCGGGTCAGAATAAAAAATGGCAGTACCTCCATCTCTTCTCTCGTAGGATGGGCAGGTTTCTTAAAGAAGGCTCTTCTAATCTCTAGCCTGGAGACTACAAGCCTGATGGCCGGCCTTCTCAGAACCTAAGGGGGAAGGTGGTAAGGGTGTCTTGGAATTCAATATGTGGATTGTCATTAAAATCCCCCATTTTCAGTACCTTATACCTGCCCACCAACTAGATGTCCCCCAATCCAGAATCCCTTTGTCTCACTCCTGCCAGAAAGTCAATTTCTGTCTTCTACTTCTAGGGCAGGGACAGCTATCAGCTTAGAGAAGTAAGAGAGGGGGTCTAAGGGTTTAACTGTGTTAAAGAGCTCTTCAACCAGTCTTCTGGTTTTTAGCCACCACACACACCCCTCGACTCCTAACCCCACCCCCGCCCCGTCACACACACACAACCACACCACACACACACACACACTTTCATCGATCCTTGATGTTGCTGATTTTCAAGTCACTCTTCAGCTCTGCGTGCCTACCAGCTTGCTTCTGCACTCTCCCGTGGACAGGTTAGGGTTCAATCTGCTCATTGAATGAGGTCATCTGCTCATTCAGTTTTCCTCGATCCGTTTGTTTCCAGCTTCCAAGTTTTTTGTTGCTTTTTTTCTCTCCTGTTTTCTTTATACCTTTAAAAGAAAATCCCCTTATTATCTTTTGAATGCGGCTGAGGGATCCAGGGAAAGCCACATGTGTTCAATCTACCATCGTCAACCAGAAGAGAGAAAACATCAACACAAAAAGATGGAGAGCACATAGGACTTGTATGTCCTGACAAGCTGATGCTGCCACAGATTCAGAGCCAAAAGTAGAACTCGGGTTTCTTATATCATCTTAGTCCTAAATGTAATTCCACAAAATAGTCCTAGTATCCAAATTTATTAATAAAGAACAAGTGATAGTAAGAATCAACATTTTTAACTACCTAGTAGGGCCACAGGTATAAGTCTGTTAGGGCTGCCATAATGAAATACCACAGTCTGTGGGGCTTAAGCAACAGAAATTTTCTCACAGTTCTGGAGGCTGGGAGTCCAAAATGGAGGCATTAGCAAGTTCAGTTTCTCCTGAGGACTCTCTCCTTGCCTTGCAGGTGGCCGCCTTCTAGCTGTTTCCTCACATGGCCCTTCCTCTGTGTGTGTGTGTACCCTGGTGTCTTTCCTCCTTTTTATATACACCAGTCATATTGGATTAGGGTCTCACCCATATGGACTTGTTTAATCTGAATCACCTCTTTAAAGACTCTATTTCCAAATACAGTCACATTCTGAGGTAGAGACTTATTCACTTCAACATATGAATTGGGGGGAGGGGCGTAATTCTGCCCATAACACCAGACATTGCTCTAATAACTTATTTCTATTCCTTCACTTATTCCTCACAATAGCCAAGGGTTACATATTCTTATTATTATTACATATTGAAAAACTGTTGTTCAGAGAATTTAAGTAACTAACGCTAAGGTTCTATAGCTAAAAAGGGGTTGTATTAATTTCTTATTGCTGCTATAACAAATTACCACAAACTTGGTGGCTTAAAGCTACACAGGTTTACTATTTTACAGTTGTGTGTTTCAGAAATTTGAAACGGGTGTCACTGGGTTGAAATCTGGGTGTAGGCAGGCTGCATTCTTTTCTGGAGGATCTAGGAGACAATGTTTCCTCAACAAGTTGCTATAATGACCTTCTGGGTCAGTGGAGGTGCATTTTACTGAAATGGAGACTTCTAGAGGAATAATAATAGGTAATACTTAAATAGATCTTATTTTATACCAATTTCACCCTAAGTATATAAACTCATTCAATCTTCACAACAACCCAGTGAGGCAAGTAGTATTAACATCCCCTTTTTATCAGTAGAAATGGGGAGGTACAAAATGGTCAAATAACTTGCCCAAGATCTCCCAGCCAGTAGTAAGTGGATTTTGAATGCATAATGTCCAATTCCAGAGTCTGTGCTCTTAACCACTGCACAATACCACCTTATGGAAGAGCAGACCTGGGGAGAAAGATCAAACCTCTTCCCATATCTTCAGGTCCTTCAGAGTACATGCTTGACGACTTTTTTTTTTTTTTTTTGGCTGCACTGGGTCTTAGTTGCAGCATGTGGGATCTTTCATCGCAGCGCACGGGCTCCTCTCTAGTTGTGGTGCACAGGCTCTAGGGTGATTGGGCTCAGTAGTTGTGGTGCACGGGCTCCAGAGCGCGTGGGCTCAGTAGTTGCGGTGCGGGCTTAGTTGTCCTGCAGCATGTGGGATCAAACCTGCGTCCCCTGCATTGGAAGGTGGATTCTTAATCACTGGACCACCAGGGAAGTCCCAGGCTTGATGACTTTAACACTCCCCTGAAGATAGCCTCAAGTCCCATTTCCTATGATACCTCCATTGTATTCACAGGGTAACACCCCCCACCCCCCGCCCTTGAGTCAATCAACTGTATGCTTTATATGCTCTTGGACCCAAGGTGCTAGACACTGCTGGAGAAGTCCACAGAGCTTGTGGAATTGCTAATTACAGTCATGGCACCTTGGTCCACAGACCCCTCAACAGCAAGTCATCCCTTTGTGTTTCTGGAGTGAGGTTTCTGTCCCACTTCCCACATGGTCCTCTCTAATTTCACTCTGCTCAAGTTCCTCTGCTCCATCTCTTACTCTGGACACTCAGTAGAGAACCCTGGACCCTATTTAACCAAGAAAATACAAGCATTAGGTTGACATGTCCTCATCCTTTGGAACCCCTGCCTATAAACTGATCCATATTCCCACCTATCCTAGACTCTTTCATTCTCAAATTTTTGGAAAATACATCTTTCTTCCCAACTAAGGTCAATCCGTCCCTCATGTTGTGCTCAGGATTCGGCCTCCTCAGGGACCACCTTCAGGGATCATTCTAACACTCTCCCAACCTTTCCACTCCTCTGACTTGTCCTGAACCTTACCAGCATTTAAAAGTACTCAATGTTATGTTAAACATGCATTGTGTCACTCCTATCACAGCTCTTGCTTAGCTGGTATCATATATAGGAGAATAATGTCTAGTGCACTATGGTAAACTTGAACCACAAACCTTTCAGTTCTTTTGAGTATGAGGCAATTTTAAACTATATCTTTACGATCATTTCTACCGTAGTTAAAAGTTGCTGATTTCTTGTCCGGTGCCAGAACAATTATTCAAGTCAAATCTTTTCGACAATATCTAACCATATTTCTTTCTAAGGATAAATTTCATAAGCATAAGGAAGAAAAAGCCAGAGGCACACTTGCCTTTGAGCTTCGATCTACTCTGATGTTGTACTTCACCCCACCCCACCACCCACCTGCAGTGTCTGGTCAAATGGACGTGTGCAGGGGATGAAACACAGAGGAAGAACAAAGACTAATTCTATCTGGGAGTGATGGAAGGAAAGGGCTGCTTTCATGTTTCTTAAGGAGTACACATCCGTTCCTTCATTTGCTTAGTCACTCAGAAAGGGTTATTGAATTTCTGCTCTGAGTCAGGCATGAAGCAAAACAAAAGCTAACCCTGTTTTTAATACCTGGTGGTGATGTTATGTCTTTAACAATAGTCATTACGCAGGTCCACAACCCCTTAGTCACAGTTCCAAAGTCCAAAGAACTTCAAAAATAGAAATTTTTTGGAAGTTTGCAATGCTTGTTTGATAGCAAACCTGTTGAGACTGATCTGAAGTCATTTATAGACTTTTTTTCCAATTATTTAAATGTATGCCATGTATTCAGATATATCACTGGAGAATATTAATATGTTTAATTTATAATGTGTGCCTCAGACCTGATGGGGGCATTATGAATATGAAAATTCTCAATTCTGAAATGCTTCTGACTACAAGAGTTTCTATATATGGATTACACGCCTGTGTAAAGAGAGGGGCTGGTGTGGAAACAAAACATTTACTGAGTATCTCACTGAGTATCAAATACCACGCAGACCACTTAATAGGCATCATCTCACTTAAACCTCAGGACAGCTCGGGAGACAGGCATTGCAATCCCCATCTTACCGATCAGAACCCTGGGCCTCCACTGGGTTAATTGACTTGCACAAAGAAGGGGCTTAGCCAGGATTCAAGCTCTTAACTGTTGATATATACCTGCTGATACATGTATCAAACCACCCAGGAGCAACTGAGAGTTAAAATTTGTATGTGAACCTGGTTGGTCACTAACTCACACATGAAAAAAGAGCCATAAAGCCATACAGGCTCATATGTTTAAAAAATGTTCTAGAGGGGCGTGTGGAGGAGGCAGACATGTGTTGTTTCAGGGGTTTAGGAATTTGAGGAAGTGGAATTTGAGCTGATGCTTAAGGAGTCAGCAATCGTTTTGCTCGTAAGCTAGTAAGCATGTTTTGTCTTCTCTGCTTGATGGAAAACAGACTCCTGGAATGGGTTCTGGCATCTGTTTTGGCATGAGCTTTCTCCCCCAGGATTCCTCCCTACTGTGCTCCGGGGGAGAAGACCGAGCCAGGGCTCACGGTTATGTACAGGCCTCTCCCTTTGGGGTTAGGAGTGGGCCTCTGGGCTTAGGGCCTGCATGTCAGCCCGGTGGCACAGAATTTGCAGCTCAGCATGCAGGCCGCCTGCCAAAGAGGTGATCCTGGTGATCTCGTAAAATATATTTTACTTGAGCAAGCAGCTTACTTTTGTTCTGAGCGGTTGTACATCAAACTCCTTTCATATGTCTTGAAACAGTGAAAAGGGTTTGTCTTAGCTTTTCGGGGCTTTTAAAGGCCTAGTTTTCTTTTTTTTTTTTTTTAAACATCTTTATTGGAGTATAATTGCTTTACAATGGTGTGTTAGTTTCTGCTGTATAACAAAGTGAATCAGCTATACGTATACATATATCCCCATATCCCCTCCCTCTTGCGTCTCCCTCCCACCCTCCCTACCCCACCCCTCTAGGTGGACACAAAGCCCAGAGCTGATCCCCCTGTGCTATGCAGCTGCTTCCCACTAGCTATCTATTTTACATTTGGTAGTGTATATATGTCCATGCCACTCTCTCACTTCGTCCCAAGTGTCCCTCAAGTCCATTCTCTACGTCTGCGTCTTTATTCCTGTCCTGCCCCTAGGTTGTTCAGAACCTTCTTTTTTTAGATTCCATATATATGTGTTAGCATACAGTACATGTTTTTCTCTTTCTGCCTTACTTCACTCTGTATGACAGACTCTAGGTCCATCCACCTCACCACAAATAACTCAATTTTGTTTCTTTTTATGGGCCTAGTTTTCTATGGGACTTCCAGAATGCTGCTTGGCCTTTGCCTCCCTGGGGCATCAAACAAGTGTCCATCGCAAGCTTCTCTGGTGGCATATCAGTTTTTCACCTGGAAGGAGCCTGCAGATGTGAAGGTTAGGCTCAGAATCTGGCCTGGCGGAATCCTGTCAGCACATCTGTGCTGACGTGGACGCGGTGGAGACTGAGAGAAAGGAAATTGTCTTCCTACCTGGCCTGAGGGGCTTCATGAGAAATGGAACAAACAGAAAAACTACAACAAGGTAGGACTCAGGCCATAATCACAGTGGAGAATTGGAAAAGGGGTTTCTAGTAGTGTAGTACTACACTGGGGACATTCCCAACCAGGGCTGACCAGGCTAAAGTAGGGGATGCTGGGCTATTCTATTCTGTGACAGTTTTATCCTCTCTGTCCAATGAGGGTGAGGGCAATGAACTAGATAATCATTAAAGTCCTTTCTAAACCCATAATTCTTTGTGTCTATAATTCTGTTTTTAATTTCACACTTAAAATATTTAAGTTATAAAGTCAAGCCAGCATATATATATTCAGATAATATACATTCAGACACAAATTTTAACTCTCAGTCACTCCTGAGTGGTTTGATACATATATCATCACGCGTATATCAACAGATAAGAGCTTACATCCTGGGTAAGTCCTTTCCTTATGCAAGCTATTTAACACAGTGGAGGCCCAGGGTCCTGGTCTGTAAGATGAGGATTGCAATGCCTGTCTCCCTGAGCTGTCCTGAGGTTTAACTGAGATGATGCCTATAAAGTGGTTTGCATGGAACTTATATATAATATTATAATATATATGTGTATATATATATACATATATTTTTTTTTTTTTTAAGTGAGAGAAGGCAGAGAGAGGTAACTGGTGAGAGGGTTTTATCAGAGGATCACCACGTACTGTGCTGTGACAGGAGAATCAGAGTGTGAGGGATTAAAGTGAGTCGTGAGCCCTGCTCTGAACTGACCACTCTGGGCAGCAGCCTAATCTCTAATGAATCTAATAAGCCCACCCTGTGACAGCAGGTGCATTTGCCAGGCTAGGGTAGAGTCAGCCTTAGGTTTTGGCTGCCAGCCTAAGGATAATTATCACCTAGCCAATGAGAGACGGGCTCACTGTGTGCACCTGTAATGGAAAAAGCACTAGGCTGTCTAGCTTCAGAGCCGACACGGAGTGGAGCCTCATTCCACCTCTGGCTTCTCCTTTTCTCACTCCAGGTATGTTGTGTCCAGCAGTAAATGCTGGTTAATAATGACATCTCAGAGCCACCATGGTGACGTCGTGGTTCAGCACTCTCTCTTTGGGCCCAAGGCTTTGTCAATAGATCATGCGTTTTCAAAATTGGGGATAGCAATGGATGGGATATCAAATTGGAAGGTGACTCTAAAAGCATGAGAGTCTGTATTACTGCATTAAAATTTCTTTGAAAAATCATAAAACTATGTAAAATACAGCATGTTAATTTAACTGCAGGGTCTGAGTAACATTTGATCTGATCACTGAGGCAGCCTGTGTATAAAGAAGCTTTTAAGATGCATCTACTCCTTTCCGAAACATCCATGATCACCTCCATGTGCCAGGGCAGTGCTGGAAGCAGGGATTGCCAAACTGAGCTGGATTTGCCCTCTGTCTCCCCTTAATGCTATAAGCCCCTTGAGGGCAGACATGTAAAGAGATAATTATAATATAATGTGATACAATGTGGTGAGTCCTTTGACAGGTAGGGACAAAGGGTGCTGGAAACACATCAGAGAAACAATAGACATATTTATTGAAGCGTGTGTATATATGTGTACGTGTACATAACACACAAGCCTTCCCATAGTGAAGGTAAGGATGCATCTAAGACTTGAAGGATAAGCACATACTTACTGGATGACAAGTGTGCAGAATTGCCAAGCCACAGGATAGTTGTTGTGGTGGTATGTACAGAGGAGAGGTTCCTTTATTTGGCAAATGGTTATTCATCACTGCTATATACCAGGAGCTGTGAGAAGGCTGATTTCCAGGAGTGGGAAACAAGAAATAGTCCTAATTTGAAAAGATATATGCACCCCAACATTCAGAGTACATTATTTACAATTGCCAAGATATGGAAACAACCTAAGTGTCTGTCAACAGATACATGGATAAAGAAGATGTTGTGTATATATGTGTGTGTGTATATATATGTATTTATATATACATAGATATATGTGTGTGTATATATATATATACACACACAGAATACTACTCAGCCATAAAAAGAACAAAATTTTGTCATTTGCAGCAACATGGATGGACTTGGAGGGCATTATGCTAAGTGAAATAAGTCAGACAGAGAAAGACAAGTATTGCATGATATCACATATATGTGGGCTCTAAAAAATACAACAAACTAGTGAATATAACAAAAAAAGAAGCAGACTCACAGATATAGAGAATAAACCAGTGGTTAAGAGTGGGCCGCGGGGCAATATAGGGGTGGGGAAGTGGAAAGTACAAACTATTGGGTTTAAGATAGGATCAAGGATGTATTGTACAACACAGGGAATATAGCCAATATTTTGTAATAGCTGTAAATGGAAAGTAACCTTTCAAAATTGTACAAAAATTAAAAAAAAAGAAGACATAGTCCTGACCCTGATAGATTCTACATTTTGGTTGGGGAGCTAGACCAAAAATAAGTAAACACATTTTTTAAAATGCAAAGTGTAGTCAAGTAAGTAAACAAACAGATCATGTGGCTATAAATCAATGCCATGAAGGAAACTTAAAAAGAGTTGAGATACAATCGTGGGGGAGATACATGGGACAGGATGTCAGCTCCTAGAGTAGGTGAAGTTTAAGGGGAGACCAGAAAGTTGAGGGGAGTCCACCATGAAAAGCATGGTCAGACAGCATCCAGGCAGAAAGCACAGTATGAATGAGGGCTCCAGGGAGGAAAGACGTCTTTGAAGACCTGGGAGACGACTACTATGACCAAGGCAACGAACGAGGTCAAGAGACAGGAGGAGAGTGGCACCAGTGAGGCGGAAGAGAAGAATTCCAGCATTGCTACCCTCCGCCCACCACCTGATCTTGTCTCTTCCAGCTCTCAACGCTTCTCCAATGCTTCCCACACTTACAACAAATCCAGAGTCCAATCAGGCCCCCTTGACCTCTCCTGACCTCACTTTCTACTACTCTCCTCCTTGCTTGCTGCCCTCCTGGCGCGCTGTCCCTCTCTTGTTTTTGCTTGAACTCTCCAAGCATGTTCCCATATCAGGGATTGGGTGCCTGCTTCTCCTTCTACTGGGGATGCTCTGCTCCCAGTCATTATTGAGATTCACTCTCTTGGTTCATTCTTGTCTCTCCTCAAATATCATCTCATCAGAGAGACCTGACCTGACCACCCTAGACAGAGTATAGATACACCCCATCCCCTGACACTGTCTCCTTTGCTCTGCTTTGTTTTCTATAATACTTCACTATCACCACCAGCTATCTTAGCATGTATTTCCTTGTTTATCTGTTCATTTTCAGTGTCTCCTACTGAAGATAAATTTCATGAACTGTACATGTTAGACTAGGGCTGACTTAGGAGCATTGGACCTATGCAGTGGAACAGGGCTGCATGCCCAGTGGGACACAGTGCTTGGTTTATGTCCCTGTTGCTGCTGTCTTGAAATTCTTCACAATTTTACCTTTTAACTTGTGTGCAGTACATACAGTCTAAAGTTACAATGGGGTATGCACAGAGGAGAGGATGAGCAGAGGAGATACTCTGGACAATAGCATGGACACGCACAGCTGTGATCCAGCAGCCATGTCCACAGGCACAGTCAGCCTGGCCATTTGATGTACATGCACACACCGCGGGGCTGTCCAGGGTGCTTTGCGGCCTTGGGTCTAGGGCCAGGATAAGCCTCAGATCACTAACAGTCACAGAGACAACAGCAGCAAAAGCAGCAGTAGCCATGGATGTAGGAGGGAGCAACTCCGGAACCCCTGGTGGGAGGCGGGCTTGCCCATCCATCCCGGGAGCTTGTTCTTAAGGCTTTGCACAAATATTAACTTTCCATTCTAAGTGCTGGACAAAAATTGCTTGTGCCCAGTCAGCAAACTGTCAGCAAATAATTACAAAACAAAAGCACATACACTGAAATTGCAATAAAGCATATCAGGGGGGAGTCATTACAATTCTTCACAGTTTGGAATCCCTGATTTTTGAAAGCTGCTGCAGTATTACAAAGTAAATACTTACAAACAGAGATAGAAATTAAATGTAAAGACGTTGCATTCAATAGAAAAGGACACCATTTTCATACGAAGTTTCAGATGAACTAATTATTAACAAGGAAGATAATTTTTAAATTTTAAATGAATGTTTCTTTCTAATTGAAGAAACAGTGATAGAATGCAGAAACAGGCATTTAAAATTATATACAAATCATGAAGTCACTTTCATTTCCTTAAACAATATCCATGAACTAAAGAAAGTCAAAGGAAACATTAAAATACTATTGTATAAATTTGTATTTAAAATTAAATGTAGACTTACCTGAAACTCATTTGTATGAAGTTAAATCTTTTCAGAAAAATTATCCCACAAAAATCATCAGCTCTAAATGCAATACAATTTATATTTTAAAGTAATTTGCCTGAAATTTATCCCTATTTGTCACAGCCTATGAAATACTCTTAACAGCTTATTAATAGCTGCATCAGCAGAAAGATCCTTCTCAGAATTAAACTTTTTCCAACATTATTTGCAATCTTGCATTTGCCAAGAGTGACTGATGTTTCTTTAATTTTATTTATTGAAATGAAGTTGCTAAAAGTATTACATTTTGATGACCTAATAATTTGTAGAAAAAATGATCCAGAAGAAATCTTATAATCAAACTATTATATTAATGTTATATATTGTATTATATAAATTTATGACGCCAGAAATACTTTTCTCAATATATATGTTATTACTCATATATCAACATTACTGCAGTTTCATTTTATAAACAATAAAATATTTTTAAAGGAAAACATTTTTAAATCTACCTTTAACACTTTTTTTCCTGCTTTTTGAATAAGGGCCCACCATTCTTATTTTGCATTGGGCTTCACAAGTTATGTAGCCAGCTTGGAGTCTGGATCCTAGCAGAAAGCAGAATGCAGTTGCAATGGTTCAAGGGACTTTAATTAAGGGAATACTTACAGAATGAGGAGAGTTAACCAGAAAAGAATACTGAAGCATCCATAGACCAGCAATGGTAGGAAGATGTTACCACACTTAGAGCTGTAGGAACAAGAAGAGAGAAAAGTATTACAGATTCCAGTGAGAGCTGGGGCCATGGAGGAGCGATTACCTAGTAGGAGCTCATGGTCCAGAAGGATGAAGTCCTTCCTAGAATCCATGGACCAAAGTCCTGGGAGTGAGAGGAAGAAATATCTTGACTTCTCTCACCTCTCAACTTCCAATTTCCTGCTATACCTTCCATTGGCCAAACCCTTACGAAAAGGTAGAAAGCCAGGCAGCCAGGGTTGTGAGGTCTGTAAGGAAGCAGACTCCTGGAACACAGAGGAGGGCAGAGAAAGCATTGCTCTGTGTCTGTATATGTGTGTTTTGCATACAGAGGATGAGGATTTAGTCTGTTAAATCCACTGCTATATCCCAAACACCTAAAATAGTGTGTGGTACACGGTGAGGGTTCAAAAAATACCTGTTGAATGAACAGAACAGATAACTTAACATCTGCTTTTAGTGCTAAATAGTAGTAGCTTCCCGTAGATCATCATTCCTTTTTTTTTCTTGTGAATGCTTTCCCCAAGAAAGTGCCTCATTCTATGAGGCAGGATTCTCAGGAAGAACCTCTGAAAACTCAGCTGTCAGGAGCCCACCAGGTACACAGCTACCTCATAGGGAAAGAAGCCCAGTGGGCCCAGCTCTCCTCTATATGGACTCCTATGGCCAAGGCAATGCCCTTACAGTGAACCCAGGCCTGATATCTCAACCATGGCTGACTGGACCAGATCTGTATGTGACTATGTAGCAAGGAAGCCTCTGCCTCTGAGGGTCCTGGCAGGATATCTGCCCAACAAGGGCACTCCATACTGAGAGATGTCAGTCAAACCCTCCTTTTGGGGAAGTATGCCTGCTGAGTGAGCAAAGAGAAGGCAAATCTTTTCTTACTCCTGCAGGCCCTACATGAAGGACTAGAAGTTGGGCAGAAAAAGACACCAGCATTTGTGAGAACCCACAACGTGCCAGACATTATGCGTGAGAAGCTACAACTGCCATGTTGTATCCATGATGTGACAAGTGTGAGGACCAAAAGCCAACAAGCTATGCACAGCTGAGTAAAAGGATGAGAAGAACCGTGTTGATGTTATTATTGAGCTGCTGAACCAATACTAGCAATCATCTAGCTGAACACATTTATTGCTATATGAAAAAAAAAACCCTATATTTGTTTCAACTAATGTTAGTTGGGTGTTCTGTTAATAGCAGCATTCCTAATGGATTTGCTAGTAACTGTCCCAAGATATGACCGTTTTCTTTCCTCTTCTTTTTCTTCTGCTTTTATCTACCATTGGCATTCATGGGCGCTTACTCATTTCATTGGGAGTTCCCTCGGCTGATGAATTTGTGGGACTCTTGGATGGAATTCCATCTTCTCTAATATTGTAGGGTTGGAGGACACATGTATTAAATGTTTAAGGCTATTTTACATTTGGTGGGAAGCAGCCGCATAACACAGGGAGATCACCTCGGTGCAGCCGCATAACACAGGGAGATCACCTCGGTGCTCCTTATCCCACCCTAGAGGGGTGGGATAAGGAGGGTGGGAGGGAGATGCAAGAGGGAGGAGATATGGGGATATATGTATATGTATAGCTGATTCACTTTGTTATAAAGCAGAAACTAACACACATTGTAAAGCAATTATACTCCAATAAAGATGTTAAAAAAAATGTTTAAGGCTATGTGAAAGTTTTATTACTCTATTTTGCTGCATTGAAATCATCTTTGTGTTATAATTCTTAAACCAGTAACACAGTTTTAGGGGTGTGTGTGTGTGTGTGTGTTAATTCCTGGAACAGATGGTATTTAGCCTACTGTTTTACCTCTGGATTTATGAGGCACAGTGCAGTGGGAAATGTGCAGCCTAAATTTTAACAGCAGGGCAAGTTGAGATGGGAATATAAAGCACATAAGCAATCAACATGACACTTTTAAACGGGTTTTGTGAATGTGTGGTTGTTTTAAATTATCCTTGGAAGCAGGAGATAAAGTGAGAGAGTAGACAAGCAATGAAGGCTGAGGAATGAGGAAGCTGTCTCCTGATGAAAGAAGCTGGATGGCCATGCTTTGTCTCCGCTGGGCAAAGAAGGTTAGCTATTACATCAAGCCATATGAAATTGCTGATATTTGCCATTTTTTTTAACTTATTTTATCTAAGATTATTACAGCCTCAATTACCAACAACCTAATTTTCAAAAAAAAAGTAAAGAGGAATAATTTCTTACAACTATTTACATATTATTATTACATAAGAAACACGTTTTCTAAAGAAAAAAAAATGCACATACACATGATATATCCATACTTGCTCTTTTTGATTCTTAAGATTTTCATCTCTCTGATTACATCATCCACCTATTCTTACATGCTGTCTATTTTATCCATTAGACACCTTACCATGTGAATCATAGTTGTTTTAAATTCCCAGTCTGATAACTTCAACATCCCTGCCATATGAGAGACTGGTTCTAATGTTTGCTTTGTCTCTTCAAACTGTGTTTTCTGACTTTTAGTATGCCTTGTAATTTTTTTCTTGGTAGCTGGCCATGATACATTAGGGAAAAGGAACTGCTGTAATAGACCTTTAGTAATGTGATGGAAAGGTGGTTGGAGGGGAAGTGTTGTATAATCCTATGCTGAGGTCTCAGTCTTTTAGTGAGACTGTGCCTCTAGATTGTGAGCTTAGCATTTGCTTCTCAGTGCCCCTTGCCCCATACTTTAGGTGAGACAGGATGGCTAGAGCGGGATGGAGTTGGGTATTTCCTTTCCCCCAGGTTGGTTTGGCTTTGAAAAAAACCTGAATAGTTTAGGCTCTGGTAAAATGGTTTCTCTTGAGGGCAAGCCTTATTAAGAACAGAATTCTTTGACATATTTCAAAATGGTTCCTTTTCCCCTCCCCCTGCTGGAAGCACAAAGGGATTTTTCTCCAGTCTTCAATGTGAAAACCTTGTTGAGATCCTGGAGGTAAAACTCACAAAAGTTTGGGGACCTCCTATGAGTGGGTTTCCCTGGGGGTTCTCTCTCTCAGGCTTGTCTACCCTGAACCTCCAGTGATTCATCAATTACAGTTTCAGTTTCCCTACCCCGGCACTGGTTCCCACAGAGGATTTTTCCACAAAGTTTCTGCTCCAGTAAATTATGATTCTCTGTATCTGCCTATTTCTTCAGTTTGGGGGGCAGCGGTTTGCCCTGTGACCTCACATCTCTGATGGATCCAAGAAGAGTGGAGTTTTCAGTCTGTTTAGGTTTTTACTTGTTGGGTTGGAGTGGCAATTTCTAAGCTCATTTTATGCTGAATTGGAAACTGGAAATCTACATGCTCTTTCATAACCTAATTTTTTCCTTTACAATATATTACGAATATATTTGATATCAGTAAATATGTTTTCAACAGTTTGATATATATTTCATTATATGGATAGATTACAATTGATTTGAGAACTGGTAAACCTAATGGTTAAAAGCATAGTTTCTGGAGTTATTCAGTCTACATTCATATTCACCTCTACTATTATAAGTGGGTGACTGTGAACTAGTTAGTTCACCTCCCTATGTCTCACTTTCTTCATCTGCAAAATAGAGATAATACTAGTACCTATGCCATAGGGTTCTTGGGAGGACTGGATGAGTTAGTATATACATAGAGGTCCTGGAACAGTGCCTGGCACGCAGTACCTCTGTGAACATGTTAGACATTAACTCCTCTTCTGTTGTTGGATATTTTAGTTATTTTCAATTTTTCACTATAAATAATTCTGAAATGTCTCTACTTAGATCAAAATCTTCTTATACATCCTTAATTATATTCTCAGCAAATGTATCAATTAAGACTGTTTTGACTGCAACTAACAACAACAAAAGAATCCAACCTGAGCTAATTTAAGCAAAATAGATAATAAATGGACAGTTAGATAATTTAATAAATAAAAGTATCAGCTCGTATAACTGCAAAATCCAGGGCTAGAGCTGATGCTGCTTGATCCGGGTACTGAATCATTTCTAGCAGGACCCAGTACCTTTCCACTTCTCTACCTTGCTTCTTTCATACTAGACTTACTCTCAGGCTTCACATGGTGACAAAACAGCCCCAAGCCAATTCTTCCTGTATTCCAGTCCAGCGTAAAGGGGGAAAGTTTCTTTCTCAGAACTGGATAAAAATCCTAGGCTCATAAGGACCATACTGAGTCGTGAGTCCACCCTTGAATCTGTGATTGTGGCTGGATGGGTGGAAAGCATTGAACGGCTTAGCCCTGGAGCTAGAGAGATACCAGCTCAACCCAAGTTGTATGAAATGACAATGGAAAAAGAGTGGCTTCACAAAGGAATTTAACATACAAGACAACAACAAACAAACAAAAGAAAGGGGAAAGGATGCTGGGTGGCCAAAAAATTAAAAGATGCCTTATTCTGTTTAATTTCTTAGGTATTTCCCTGTGAAAGAGATAGGATATTCTAAAGACTTTTGATACATTTTGCCAATTTTATTTCTTCAAAAAGTTTATACCAATCTGCTCCTTTGCTAACAGTATAAAAGATGAACCATTTTCTGGCGCTATAGCTAACACTGGTGTTATCATAAGAAAATTATGTTTCTCAATCTGATAGGCCAAAATTAAGTATATAATTTCAATTTGCATTTATCTGCAAACTGAATTGCATATTATTAGTGTGTTATATTTTTATGTTTATTGACAATGTACATTTATTCTGCTGTGAAGTATGGCATTTCATTAACCCTGAGAAACTATTGATTGTAAAATGTAACATTATTTTATGTACCACCAAGAAAATTTTCAAATATACCCTCTGCTGCTAAACTATATCACAAATACTTCTTGTTATCATTTGAAATAGCTACTCTGACTTCAGAGGTGTTAAAATATAGAAAACGTGCATCCTAGCATCAGTGAAATATGGTACCTATTAACATTCTCATCTTTTTCTATTACATGGTGTTCTTCTACTTAATGAATTGGTTCGTGATTTACTGTAGATATTTTTCCTGTTTATCATTCCAATTATAATTTTAATTCAAGTGTTTTAAAAAATATATTTAAGTTACTATTATTATGAATAGAATTTATCAACCTGGGCCTGGCTCAGGTCTCAGGTGAGGGCCTGCAAGAGACATCATCTTTTTAGAGTTACATTTTCTCATCTGTAAAATGATGACTTTAGACCATATTATTCTAAAATTTCTTACTGTGTCAACATTCTGGGGACTACTGATGAGTAATAAAATTAACTTTGATAGAGTTTACCTCCTTTTTGGTCTTGCCTATCCTTAGTCAGTAGAAAGAAACATTAAAAGGAAAGGACCAAGCGAAGGAGCCAGAGAAACATGTTGCCCATATAATCTTTAAACTCAGTAGTTAACCCTTGAGGGCATGAACATCGTGAAATAATACTGGACACAGTAACAGAGCCAGCAGCTGTTCTCAGGCAATAGGAAAAACCTAATTTAATGTTGGCCTCTCATTAGCAGCTCTTTTTACCCCAGATAATGTTCTATTCAATTTGGTCCTGAGTAGGCACCTAAATCTAACTACTGCCTTGTAAGAAAAGAATCTGAAAGAAGGAACAGGGAACACCGTAGCAGCACAATAACTGTTGTTTATTCACCAAATGAATATTTATCAATCACATATTTATTCAGCACTCAGTGTTCCAGACACTGGAATCGGACCTGTGTATAGTTCAGGCATCGACGTCCTCTCCAGGAGGGTGATAGAGAAATAAACATTCACGCAATGGATTATTTAGGTACTGTGATAGTAATCTTAATTAGATATTATGGGGATATGGGAGAACACATTTAATTCTGCAAGGATACCCAAGAGAGGCATAGAATCGCTAAGCCTGGCTCCATATTGAAAGCAGAAGGTGGAAGAATATGCCCACAGAGGGAATAGCAAGAACAGAGGTGCAGAGGCTTAACACAGCCTGGAGGGGCCGCAGGCCTAAAATGTTGGTGTGAGGGGGCAAGATGCAGGTCACAGAGGTGGTAGGCACACGAAAAATATTAAAGGTGCTTTAAACCATGTTAAAAAAATAGGTTAGAATTTACCCTGTGGTGAGGGCTGTGGGAAGGTTTAAAGCAGTGGGGTGGGGTGGGCAGATTTACATTTTAGTAGGTTCATTCTATCATCTGTGTGCAACCTGGATGATGTGAGAGGCTTTGAGAGTGGATGCAAGGAGACTAGTCAGGAGGCAGCTGCGGTGGTCCAGGGGAGAACTAAGTCAAAGTAGCCATAGGAAGGTGGAGAAAGTGGCGCGCCTGTGAGATGGTGACTTTGTTTTCTATTGCTGTGGAACAAAATAGCACAGCCTTAGCAGCCGGAAAAAAGGAACCTTTTACTAGCTCACAATTCTGCCGGTCAGAAGTCTGGGCCTGATGTGGGTGTGTTCACTGGACAGGGTCACACGAAGCTGAAATCACATGTCGGCCAGGGCTGCAGTTCTCATCTGGGCCTCAGGGTCCTCCTCCCTCCTCATTCAGGTTGTTGGCAGAATTTATTTCCTTGCATTTGTATGACTGAGGTTCTAGTTTTCCCGCTAGCTGTCAGATGGTAGCTACTGTTAGCTCCCCAAGAATATCCGTCTCCATCTGCAGCTCACAACACAGATGTTTATTTTCTTCAAGTCATCTAGATTGCGTCTCTGACTTCCCTTTCTGTGACCATCCTGACTAAATTCTGTTTTCAAATGACTTATGTGTTTGGATTGGGTACACCCAGACAACCTGATCTTCCTAGTCAACTGTGCCATATTACTAACCATTGCCATTACTAATGGCAAGAGTAAAATTCATCATATTCACAGTCCCAGGGATTATGCATGAGGCGTACATGGCAGGAAATCTTGGAACCATCTTAGAATTCTGCCTACCACAGATTATACAAAACAACAACAGCAAAAACTAGACTAGATACAAATTGCTTCCTAATTGCATGGGGGAACTGGGAAGAGGAAAAGACTCTGTGGTTTGTGTGACTTGGTGGTGTAGTTCACGAAGGTGGGGAGTACAAAAGGATAAAAAGGCCTAGGGTTCCACCTTGGACTTGTTGAGGTTGACGTGTCTGTAGGCTTTGCAGGTGGTGCAGGAGATTGTAGCGTATGAATTATGGGAGAGTAGTTGGAAGGAAATACAAGATTTTAAGTCATTAATAGAAGATGCCAGGAAAGACGTGAAACTGGATGAACTTGGTTTTATTTTAACTGTATCAACTTCTATGAACTCCTAGATTATGAATTCTTTGAGGGCCGAGTCCATGTGTTTTCATTTCTGTATATTGGGTTCCTTCCATACAGTGTGTACTCAAAAATGTAATGGATGGATAAGACTACGCAGCATGCCAAGCACTACAGAGTTTATTGAATCCTCAGAACAATCCCATGGAATAAGTATTTTTCTTATATAGAAGAGGAAATTGGGGAGCAGAGAAACTTAAAAATCCTTGATCACACAAATGGTCAACAGGAGAGATGAACTATAAATCCTGGATATCTGACTTCAGAGCCTAAGGTCTTAAACACTAAAGGATACAGCTCTCTCCTTAACCTCCCCCCCCCACCCCATCTTTCTGAAGAGAAAGATCTCCTAACTGGCAGAAATTAAAAACCCAGTGGAAAAAAATGGCATTTGACCCTTTACACATGAGCTGGACTTTGGCAGCAGAAATGGGGAAGCCTGGGTAGGGTTGCCAGATTTATCAAATGATAGTATAGGATGCACAATTAAATGTGAATTTCAGATAAAGAGCAACAATATTTTTTTAGTCTTCACTGTATAGTTTGCTCCAGTTAGGCCAGGATTTTCACTCTCCCATGTAACTTTTTACCTACATACTTCATAGCTCGTGCTATTCATCTCTATGGGACACACTACCCTTTCTTTTTGCCAATATTAAAGGAAAAACCCATCCTTCAAGGCTTATCCATATTAACCATCACTTGTTCTGCATTCTCCCACCTACAAAATGCATTTACATAGAGGACCTTGTTCGATTTACGAATTAGCCTTGCAAATAAGCAGGGTATGTGTTAGTAATAACCCCTTTGTGCAAATGAGAAAAGTGAGGCTTAGATCCAAGTTACACACATCATTCAACCACATAACTGGGACCTCAGGGTCTTGTGACAGAGATTTTTATTCTTTTTTCACTAATGCCTACCAAGTCCAATCTCAGGCCTTCCATTTTGACTCTCTTTCTTCTTGGCCTCTCAATTTGGCTCCTAACTTAAAGTTTACTCTTATTGTTCAAAATGTGTAATGCTTATTTTTCCAACAATGCTTAAATTCTCTTAAGACAGGAGTCTGCCTTGTATAACTTTTGCCTCTTCCCCTCTTCATACATACCCCAGTCACACTGATGAACTTTCCAAAAATCCTGTGGAATGGTCTTAAAAAATGTCTGAGCAATCTGCAAACTCCTGTGAATTCTTGGCAGGGTGAGTTGCCAGTATTCGTGACTAAAATTATTTCTTGTTTTTCGTAGAAAGTCAGAAGTTGCGTGCTTCCAAAATGTAGTCGAATATTCTTCCTTGATATCTCCAGGTTAATGGTTTCTTCCGGGTAGACATTCCCATTCACTAAAGTATGTCCAGGGCAAATAGCCAAGGACTAGACTGATTTATCTAATAGTAATTCATCCTTCCATCGTTTTTCAACAACACAGCACTTAATGACACCTTCAATGTGCTAGGCATTGTGTCAGGCAGTGGGGATGAAAGATGAGAGAGATATGGTCCTTCTGCTCAAGGAATTCAGTCTATTAGAGGTGATTCAACTTCACACAAATGCCAGAATACAAAGCATAACAGATAAATGTTGTGGGAGTTCAGAGATGGGAGATATTTACCTCCAGCTTGAAAGAATAAGAAAGTATAACTTCAATTTTTAACCTTGATTCTGCTTTAAAATTCATAGAGCCAGTCGTGATATATTAATTATGCGGATTGTAGCCTCAGAATAATTACTGTGATTATCTCAAGAATTTTAAAAAGGACCAAATGTTAATGTGAAAAAAATGACAAACTCAATAAGAGGCATTAGAGGAAGCTGTTAAGTACAACGGGAAAGGTTAAGAGCACCCACTCCCTCCCATCTTTAGCTCCTTCTCTGCTCCTGTAAGAAGCAGCATGACTCACTTGCTCCCTTTTGTAATCATTATTCTTTTGCTCACGGCAATCTTATGGAATTAATCTCTCTCCTTTTTCCTCTTCTCCCCCCACCCCTCTCCTCCTAACCTTACAGGCATGTCTGTCTTCCATGTCTTATTTATCCTAGTATCCTTTAGCAACCACCTTTCCTATTTTCTGGAACTTCTCCTTTGTATCATTCATTCACCATTCACAGCAGCCAGGACAAACTGGTATTTGTAATTATAATTTGGTAATTGGTGTTCAATGAATGAGTTTTGGATTGAATAAGTAAGCTATACAATAATATGACTACCTTGCTTTGGAATATCACTTTCTTTTTTAATGGTTTCTTGTGTCTCATTTTTTCTAGTTTTGAGAAGTAATTGACATACAGCAAGTACTGTATAAGTTTAAGGTGTACAGCAAAATGATTTGACTTACATATACTGTGAAATGGTTAGCACAACAATGTAGTTAATATCCGTCATCTCATACAGATACAAAAAAGAAAGAAAAAATATTTTCCCTTATGATGAGAACTTTTAAGATTTACTCTTTTAACAACTTTCCTGTACACCATACAGCAGTGTTACCTGTAGTCATCATGTTGTACATTACATTCCTAGTACTTATTTATCTTACAACTGGCAGTCTACTGATTATCTCTTTTTAACACAGACTTAGAACTCAACCACCTCAAAATTAAACATATGTCCAGTGTTTCTCAAGATCCTTAAGTTGAATCTATTGAGATCCCTGACCTAGGTCCTCAAGTAGCCAGCTCAAACCTTCCCAATGCCTGGCAGGCAGACATAACCCTGACCTCCCCCTTCTTCCAATAGGTGTTGATGACATGGAGGATAGCCCATCCAACTGTCACTGTTCTTAATACATGTATCATCAGTAATCAGACTATTTCAGAGGAGAGTTGCCAATTATTTTGGAAAATAGGCATTGTCCTACTTGGTCTTATTACAAATCTATTACTATGCCAAATACCCTGAAGGAAGAGATGCTCTAGCCATTCCTGAACAGGTTCCTCTCCACTTAGACATCCTCCAACTGTTATTACAAGGACCTTCTTGCATTTATTTTGCCTCATTATTGCATTAAATAGGCCATGACACCAGGCTCTAGACATATTATAACTATTAACTGAACATAAATCTCTCCCGGATAACACAGTGTACCCAACACAAGGAAAGAGTAGCCTCAGTAAAATTTATAATTATTACAATGATAATAAAAATAAAATAGGGGTCTCTCAAACAAGCCCCCATTAAGACCCCATTCCAAATGTTTGGTACAGAAGACTGAGGGATTTAGGATTCTCTAATCATCTGATTTTGGGAAAGTCCATCAGTGGCAAGCCTTACTCCAACAAGTCATTAAATCATTATTTGTTCCTAATGCCATTTCCAGTATTGCTACTGCTCTTCCAGATACCATGCCAACCATTGCTTCACTCAAGGCCTTCTCTCCCCTCCATCAATGAAGCCCTTTAACCCATTAGGGACCTCACAGTCCATGGATACCATGACCATCCCCTGTGGACACATCCCATATACTTCACTGGAGTTATATCGGTCTCCACATAATTTTCAATTTTTATAGTCCTCTTTGATACTGGATCCCAGGTCACCTTACTGCTCATTAACCCTTCAAATTTAAAAAAGGGGAAATCCTTAAGTATCAGCAGTGTCACTGGACATTGAGTCCATGGAGTTCAAATATCTCTCACCTTTACCACAGGCACCATTAAACTTGAAAACTCTGCAAAGTGGTGACCCCAATGAAATCACCCAATCCTACCATAGGTATAGATTCTCTAACTAAAAGAGATTCACATTGGTTTAGGCCCAAATCCATTGCCCTTACAACTGACCATACTAAGTGGACCCCAGTGGATCTACCACACTCTATTAAAATTGTAAACATCTTACAATATTACATTAAATAACATATTAGGGAATTAAGACCCATTGTTCATAATTTGGTTACAGAAGGAGTCCTCATTCTCACCATTTCTCCCTTTAATAGCTCTATTTGGCCTGTCTGTAAGCCAAATAAAAATGAATGGTTGGCATGATATATCCAAGGTCCTTAAAGGAAAATACCTACAACCTAAAGTAATCTACTAGATCATTTAGAATAGGAGAAATAAAGAATTTCTCAGATAAGCAAAAACTAAAAGAGTTCAGCAACATTAAACCTACCCTAAAACAAATACTGAAAGATCTTCTCTAAATGGAAAAGAAGCAAGAATCTATAGGAAGGGAAAATCACAATAGGAAAGGCAAATATATAAGAGGATTCAAGATCACTTAAATAAGCCAGTACATAGATTAAAAGACAAAAAATTTTGTAAAAGCAATTAAAACTACAATTAATAGCAAAATGATATGCATGAAGATGTAAACTAGAGCATCAAAAATCACAAGATGTAGGGGAGGGAAGTATAAAAATGTAGATCTTTTAGAATGTGTTTGAACTTGTATGACTATCCACTTAAAGCAAGTAGGTATAGTTATGGGTCAACATACTTGACAAAAGGAAAACCACAAAAGAAAAAACAAAGTAGAAGAAATGAACAAAGAAGAACTATGAAAACAACTAGCAAACAAGGTTTAATATGGCAGTAAGTATTGATACAAACATATCAATAATTACTTTAAATATCAATGGAATAAATGCTCCAATCAAAAGATACAGAGTGGCAGATAGGATATAAAAAACAAGAACCTACAATATGCCACCTAAAAGAGACTCGCTTCAGGGCAAAAGACACACACAGACTAAAAGGGAATGAAAAAATGTATTTCATGCAGATGGGACTGATAAGAAAGTGAGGATAGCAATACTCATATCAGATGAAATAGACTTTAAAACCAAGCTCATAAAGACAGACAAAGACGGACATTATATAATGATAAAGGGATAAGTACAAGAAAAGGATATCACACTTGTTAACATATATGCACCCAATACAGGAACACCTAAATATATAAAACAAATACTAACAGACATAAAGGGAGAAATTAACAGGAATACAACAATAGTAGGAGACTTTAGCACCCCACTGAGATCATCCCAACAGAAAAATCAATGAGGCAACAGAGGTCCTAAATGACACAATAAACTGGTTGGACTTAATTGATATCTATAGAACATTACATCCAAAAAACAAAACTGAGAATACACATTCTTTTCAAGTGTGCATGGAACACTCTGCAGGATAGACCACATACTAGGTCATAAAACAAGTCTCAACAAATTTAAGAGGATAGAAATTATTTCAAGCATCTTTTCTGACCACAATGGTATGAAGCTAGAAATCAACCACAGAAAGAAAAACAGGAAAAGAATGAACACGTGGAGACTTAACAAGGCGCTACTAAAAAAACAATGGGTCAACAATGAAATCAAAGAGGAAATCAGAAAATACCTTGAGGCAAATGAAAATAAAAAACACAACCTTACAAAATCTATGGGATGCAGCAAAAGCAGTTCTAAGAGCAAAGTTCACAGTGATACAGGCCTTCCACAAGAAACAAAAACAATCTCAAATGAACAACCTAACCTATCACCTAAAAGAATTAGAAAAAGAACAACAAATAAAACCCAAAGTCAGCAGAAGGAAGGAAATAATAAATATCGGAAAGGAAATAAAAGAGATTAAAAAAAGACTAGAAAAAAAATCAATAAAACCAAGAACTAGTTTTTTGAAAAGGTAAACAAAATCGACAAACCTCTAGCTGGGCTCACCAAGAGGAAAAGAAAAAGGACTCAAATAAACAAAGTAAGAAATGAAAGAGGAGAAATAACTGACACCACAGAAACACAAAAAATCATACAAGAATACTATAAACAGTTTTATGCTAACAAATTGGACAATGTAGAAGAAACGGACAAATTTCTAGAAACACAGCCTGCCAGAACTGAGTCAAGAAGAAACAGATAATTTGGACAACCCAATCACTAGAAGTGAAATAGAATCTTTAATTTTAAAAACTCCCTAATATTTGCAAATGATGTGACTGACAAGGGATTAATTTCCAAAATATATGAACAGTTCATACAACTCAATAGCAAAAAGAAAACAAACAACCCAACCAAAAAATGGGCAGAAGACCTAAACATACACTTTTCAAAGAAGACATACAAATGGTCAAGAGGCACATGAAAAGATGTTCAACATCGCTAATTATTAGAGAAATGCAAATCAAAACCACAAGGAGGTATCACCTCACATCAGTCAGAATGGCTGTCATCAAAATGTCTACAAATAGTAAATGTTAAAGATGGTGTGGAGAAAAGGGAACCCTCCTACACTGTTGGTGGGAATGTATATTGGTACAGTCACTATGGAGAACAGTATGGAGGTTCCTTAAAAAACTAAAAATAGAGCTACCACATGATCCAGCAATCCCACTCCCAAGCATGTATCTGGAAGACGAAAACTGTAATTCAAAAAGATACATGCACCCTAATGTTCACAGCAGCACTATTTACAATAGTCAAGACATGGATGCAACCTAAATGTCCATCAACAGATGACTGGCTTAAGAAAATGTGATTTGGGGGGAGGGGGAAGGGTAAACTGAGATGAAGTGAGAGAGTGGCATGGACTTATATACACTACCAAATGTAAAATAGATAGCTAGTGGGAAGCAGCTACATAGCACAGGGAGATCAGCTCAGTGCTTTGTGACCACCTAGAGGGGTGGGATAGGGAGGGTGGGAGGGAGATGCAAGAGGGAGGAGATATGGGGATACATGTATATGTAGAGCTGATTTACTTTGTTATAAAGCAGAAACTAACACAACTGTGTAAAGCAATTACACTCCGATAAAGATGTTAAAAAAATGTGATATATATATACATATATAATGCAATATTACTCAGCCATAAAAAAGAATGAAATAATGCCATTTGCAGCAACATGGATGGACTTAGAGATTATCATACTAAGTGAAGTCAGAGAAAGATAAATATCATATGATATCACTTACATGTGGAATCTAAAAAATGATACAAATTAACTTATTTACAAACAAGAAATAGACTCACAGACATAGAAAACAAACTTATGGTTACCAAGGGGGAAGGGGCGGGGAGGGATAAATTAGAAGTTTGGGATTAATAGATACACACTACTATATATGAAATAGATAAGCAGCAAGGACCTACTATATAGCACAGGGAACTATATTCAATATCTTGTAATAAACTATAATGGAAAAGAATCAGAAAACATATAAATATATATATAACTGAATCACTTTGCTGTACACCTGAAACTAACACAACATTGTAAATCAACTATACAGCAATAAAAAAAAAAAACTCCTTCCAAAAAAAAGTCAAAATGGCTTAACAACTTAAATATAATACATGACACTATAAATCTCCTAGAAGAGAACATAGGCAAAACATTCTCTGACATAAATCGTAGTAATATTTTCTTAGGTCAGTCTCCCAAGGTAAAAGAAATAAAACCAAAAATAGACAAATGAGACCTAATGAAACTTATAAGTTTTGCACAGCAAAGGAAACCATCAACAAAATGAAAAGACAACCTACAGAATGGGAGAAAATATTTGCAAACAATGTAACCGACAGGGGGTTAATATCCAAAATACCTAAACAGCTCATACAACTCAATATCGAAAAAAACAACCTAATCAAAAAATGGGCAGAAGACCTTAATAGACATTTCTCCAAAGAAGACATACAAATGGCCAACAGGCACATAAAAGATGCTCAACATCGCTAATCATTAGAGAAATGCAAATCAAAACCACAATGAGGTATCACCTCACACCAGTCAGAATGGCCACCATCAAAAAGTCTACAAATAATAAATGCTGGAGTGAGTGTGGAGAAAAGGGAGACTTCCTACACTGTTGGTGGGAATGTAAATTGGTGCAGCCAATGTGGAAAACAGGGTGGAGGTTCCTTAAAAAACTAAAAATAGAGCTACCATATGATCCAGTAATCCCCTCCTGGGTATGTCTGGAAAAGATGAAAACTCTAATTTGAAAATATACAGGCACCCCAATGTTAACAGCAGCACTATTTACAATAGCCAGGACATGGAAACAATCCAAGTGCCCATTAACAGATGACTGGCTTAAGAAGATATGTATGTATGTATATGTATGTATATACATGTATATACACACACACACACACACACATACACTGGAATATTACTCAGCCATAAAAAAGAATGAAATAGTGCTATTTGCAGCAACATGGATGGACTTGGAGAATATTATACTTACTGAAGTAAGTCAGACAGAAAGACAAATATGTGCTATCACTTATATGTGGAATATTAAAAATAATACAAATGAATCTATATACAAAACTGAAAGAGACTCACAGACATAGAAAACAAACTTATGGTTACCAAAGGGAAAAGGGAAGAGGGGAGGAATAAATCAGGAGTATGAGATTAACAGATATGAGCTATTATGCATAAAATAGATAAGCAACAAGGATTTACTATATAGCACAGGGAGCTATTTTCAATATCTTGTAATAGCTTGTAATGGAAAATAATCTGGAAAAATATATATACATATAACTGAATCACTATGCTGTATACCTGAAACTAATACAATATTGTAAATCAACTATACTTGAAAAAAACGAATGGTGCTCGCAGTCAACTACTGCCATCTACGTGATGGTACCCCCTAATTAAGGACATTTTGCTAAATATTATTAAAATTACTGATTCCATTCACTCTGCCACAGGAAAGTTCTTCATAGCTGTTGATCTAGATAATGTTTTATTTTGTCCCCATTTCACCAACACCACAGCCACAATTTATAGTTACTTTTGAGGAGTCCCAATATACATTCACTAGTTTACCTATGGGATATGTTAATAGACCACCATTGCTCATAATTTATGCAGACAGAATCTTTAAGGTTTACTTTGTCCTCAGGCACTCTGCTATGGAATTACATTGACAAGTTCTACAGAGGGAAGAAATTCAAGTTATTACAAAAGACATTAGAACTGTTGTCTAGACTTTAACTACAACTGGATCATTGCACCTCAGAATGTCCTGGGGTGGGGGGGACTTCCCTGGTGGTCCAGTGGTAAAGAATCTGCCTTACAATGGAGGGGACACGGGTTCAATCCCTGGTCAGGGACCAAGATCCCACATGCTGCAGGGCAACAAAGCCTGCGTGCTGCAAACTACAGAGCTCACGCGCTCTGGAGCCTATGTGCCACAACTAGAGAAGAGAAAACCCGCACGCCACAGCTATATAGAAGCCCGCACACCACAATGAAGAACCCGTGCGCCTCAACGAAAGATCCTGCAACTAAGACCCGACGCAGCCTAAAATAAATAAGTAAATAATAAATAAATCTTTTAAAAACAGGTCCAGGGGTCTACCACCTCAAATTTCGGGGTATAACTTGGTCTGTGGAAGGTCAATTCATATTGCGAAATTGCATATTTGCAAACGATTTTTGGTGCTCTCCACTCTATTACTCTGAAGCCCAACACCTATTTGACCTAATTGGCCTCTGGTAACAACATATTTCCTATTTACAAATTTTATTAAAACCTATTTATGCTCACCAGAAAATTAGTTCAATTCAAATGGGGTCACTCCAACAATAGGACCTTGAGGCTACCCAAAATGTCATCTGTGATATGTGGAATGATGGTCCCCCAAGGATGTCCATGTCCTAATCCCAAGAACCTGTGAATGTATTAGGTTATATGATAAAAGGGAATTATTGTTTGCAGAAGTAATCAAGGTAGCAATTCAGCTGTCCTTAAAATATGGAGATTAACTTTAATTATTCCAGTGGGCCCAATATAATCACAGAGGTCCTTAAAAGTGGAAGAGGGAGTCAGAAGATAGGGTCAGAAAAAGATGACAAAAGCAGTACTATGTTGCTGGATTTGAAGATGTAGGATAGGAAGGAGGAAATGAACCAAACCACAAATTCTATTCTATTCCTACAGTCTCTGGACCACACATGATGTCACATGACTCCCTATGGACTTCTGAAGCAAGTAGGTCCCGTCAACAGCCAAAAGATATTCCTCTTGAAATACAACTCTTAGTGGCCTATTGGGTCCTTCTTGGTCCAGAGTTACCATGGTCCTTGACTCTGTGATCCTTCGGAATCAACTGCTCATTCTACCTTAGGCCATGGAAATGACATCCCACAAGCTTAGTACAGCCCATCATAGCCTCCTTTTCACAATAGAAATGGCACTTGTAGGACAGGCCCTCAGACATACCCTAACTACAAGAGGATGTGGCTTCCCTTGCCACAGTCCATAGATCTAGGAGAGGATGCCCCTCTTCCAGCCCTGTTGACAACTTGGGGGCCCTCTAGGATAAACTGAGTTCAGCAAAAAGGGAGTCCATTAATTCATGAATGGCAGCACCACCATTACATGTAATAGAGCCAACATGATGGTTGCCATTTCCCATCCCCTTACAGGGACATTCCTTTTATAGGATGGGGTCCAACTATTGGCCCAACTCACAGATCTGATTATAATTACCTTGGATACTGGAGGATGCCCTCAATAAATATAAGCCCATTGTTCACATTCTTAAGGATTCCTGTGTAGTAATTAATGGTCTTGTTTTCTGGTTTAGTCAATAGGCTCAAATAGACTTGATATTCAGGATCCTGGGACTGGGATTCTATTATTCCAGCTCAGTGTCAAATGCCTTAGGCTCCTTTCTGCCCTTGCTGTCACCCCTACTTGTTTGGGGCAGTCAATCAGTCCACAGCTTCCCAATAACAAGTTACTCCATAACTCCTAGAGGGAAAGGAATACTGATCCTCGGTCATATTTGTAATAATTTCTCAAGCGTAAAACAGCTTGAGAAAGCTGTTTTTCAGCTACTATCCACTTACAGCTACTATCCACTTACAGCTACTATCTTACAGCTACTATCCACTATCTTACAGCTACTTACAGCTACTATCCACTATCAATCCCAGTCAACAGCACAATCACCTCAGGAACGACCACCTCAGCCCAGCAGACAATGCATCCTAGATGGCGACCTCGGCACAACCAATAATCAATCCCAGGCTCAACACTGGTACTCCAAGGTATCCTGCTAACACAATTTCATGCTGAAACCTGCCAAATAAAGATTCTGCTCCCTGATCCTCTCTCTTGTCCCAAATCTAACCGTGGCTCTTCCACACACCCGTATCCCCTATAACTTCCCAACTTCCTTTTCTTTCTTGCTTTCTGACTGGCTCCTCAAATTTCAATCTATGCAATGCAGTCCTACCTAGATTAATCCTGTTCTCAACCTGACGGCCACCTCACCAGGCCTCT
Source organism: Globicephala melas (assembly GCF_963455315.2). Classification (NCBI taxonomy): domain Eukaryota; kingdom Metazoa; phylum Chordata; class Mammalia; order Artiodactyla; family Delphinidae; genus Globicephala; species Globicephala melas. The sequence continues at coordinate 129,492,381 of NC_083314.1, read as the reverse complement.
TATGGACTGCTTGATAAAGATCACATCCACCCAAATTATGTAAGTCTCTACAACTCCATATCCTCTCCTGTGCAATGTAAGGACTAATGCAAGAAGCTAATGATTACTGCGAGGCCCTGTCCTGCCTAGACATACCCAAGGCCTGATGAATGGCACTATACAGGGACCTACCTTTGCCTTAACCCACTGCATCAAGGAACTCCCACTAGATTATTTAGATTTTGCTTGACCCACTCTTTTCCCTCTTTATGGAGTTGCTTCTTGGTGGAAGCTAGCACCCTGAAAATTAGCTGACCTACTGCACTGGTGCCCTATAATGTATCTCTCCCCTGAGATACTTAACACCTGAATTGGGATCCCAATCTCCACTATCCCTACACAAAAGCATAAAACTCTACTCCCTACCATGCTTAACAGTTGAGACCTGGCTACAATAACTACTCCTATGACCACCCGCACATCATTTCCCACCATGACCCCTACAACCACATATCAGCTCTGATTTCCTCTCATCCAACCACCATCATTTCACTCTTCACTATTCCCTTGTCATCAGCTCCACTTCCTACTTTCCTGGACCTGATGAACAATATCTAGGTAACAGTATCAGAGCATGTCACCTGGAGCTAAACCTCCATCAATGTGAGGCCTGCTTTCAGGCACCCGAGCCTAGACAACCACTATACAACTAATTCCTGCCCTTTTATAGACCTGCAATATTCATCTTAGCTGCTCGTCATCCTCTCCAGTCACGCTCCAGCTCAGAACTCCCTCAGCCTCATCAGGTGCTTCTGTATTAACCTTCCCTCCATGGACTCCTTACCTTTCTCTGCCTCCTTGACCAATCAGGATTACATACAGCTGTGTCTCCCCAACCCCCTGTTGGGATTATTTGGTCCTCACATGTCTGCTTTGATACAAATTCGCCCACCAGAATCTCCACCCTGTAAGACCCCTGGGCTACTAGCTCTCCTGTGGCACTATTCCTCCTCCATGGGGTCCTATACTCTACTTCTCCACCCCACCCCTTCCCAGCTAGGTGACTTGGCCTGTGTCCTACACACATACAGTACCCAGGTCACTCTATTTCCAACTAGAGAATTCACTTCTCTCATGGAGCCTTTCCTCAAAGGGGCCACCTTTTAGCTATTATATTGGACCTCATCCCAATCTTTCGTGCAACAGGCATAAATTTAGGTATTTTCAATTTTGTAACACAGTCACAACTCAGAGAGGACACACAAATGCCACAACTCCTGGAAGACCACATATATCAAACAGCCCCAGCCCTAGATGCCATTAATGAGGGACAAAGCTCTCTGGTTGCTATGCTAGTTGGTAATAGATTGGCATTAGACTACCTATTGGCATCTCAAGGACAGCATGCCTTGAAGGGACGCTCCTATTTCATGTGGGTCAATAACATAGGAAAGAGCTACAGAAGAGTTCAACAAATAAAACAGCAAACCAAAATAGTCAATATTATTACTAAAATACTCAAAGAGATTCCCTGGACTCCACTGATTTCTTCTCCTGGCTATCTCCTTTTGCTGACTCCCCACTATCTTTCAAGGAGCTATCATAACAATTGCTGGCCTTATTATTTTGTGTTGGCTTTGAAAACTTAGTCTCTGCCAAGTACATGTTTATTTACAGGAAAACTAGGAGGTTGCTGTATTAACCCAAATATCTCAGATGAATTACAAAGAACATAGGAAAGAAACTTGGTCCCCCAATCGACATTTGATTTAGTGCCAGTAAACTCTAAGTCTCATCTCCTGTCCAGTAAGGTTCGCATTGTTCCACTCCCGTCCCTAAAGCTTATGTGTGCTCTTACTGCCTCTTTCAAACTTCATGGCAGTCAGTGGGCTCGCCTCCCACTGGCAGGACTTTCCTCTCTATAAAATGCTCATGCGCTCTACTTAATGCACTGTGGTGTCCTAAATGGGAAGGAAATCCCAAAGGGAAGGGATATATGTATAAGTATGGCTGATTCATTTTGCTGTGCAGTAGAAGCTAACTCAACATTGTAAAGCAACTACACTCCAATAAAAATTTTAAAAAATGCTCATGCACTCTCTACACTCTCACTTCTGGATATTTTCCCCCAGACCCATCCCCCTTGCTGCTCACCTTGGGGCTTTCCTATCTGTGTGAGTCATAACCTTTTCTTTCTCTGATCATACTCTTAAGGGATCTGACATCTGAAGCTGACCTTGGGAGGGGGGGGCTCCCCCACTTTATGATAGAGTTGCTATGACATATATTATTAGAATTATTTTGCTGATGAGCAAACTGAGGAACTTTGAAGTCATTCTACATGATTAGACCCTACCCAAGAGTTAACACTAATATGATCATGTCGTCGAAGCCAAATTGTTTACCATAAAATTGAACCTACAAATCTTTTTAAAAAAATGTATTTTATTGAAGTGTAGTTGATTTACAATGTTGTGTTAGTTTCTGCTGTACAGCAAAGTGATTCACTTACACATACATATATTTTCACATTCTTTTCCGTTATGGTTTATTATAGGATATTGAATATAGTTCCCTGTGCTATACACTATGACCTTGTTGTTTAACCATTCTATATATAATAGTTTGCATCTGCTAATCCAAAGCTCCCAATCAATCACTCCCCCACTCCCCCTCAAGCCTACAAATCTTTTGGTGTGTGGTAAGATGGCAGCCAGAGATTTCTCTACCTGGAAATGATATCTTATATTTGTGACAAAAATTAAGAGGGAAGCTTCTAAGCCACCTAGAAGTGGGGTGGGTAGGGTTGGGGCTCCTATGCTAGGAAGGAGAGGGCCTCCCAGGAAGTCATTCCTGTTCCTGCTCACTGTGTGGCCAGATTCTTGTGATCAATTTGTGTGACCATGTACCTCATGGGAGAAAATGCTTCAGTTTTCTTAATCCCCACCAATAATTTCTTGGGTGATCACAGTAAAACCACAGGCTCAGAAAACTCAAGCCATAATGATATCCTGGAATATATGGGTTACCAGACTTAGCAGAAGAACCATAGTGCTTAATCTCTGCTGATGCAAAATTCCCTAAAACACATTAATCTGCTTTTCTTCCAAGAGAAGGTCAGTATGCTGAACATGATTGATAGTCTCTCTGTACAAAGAAACCATGGTACAGTTTTCTGCTTCAGCTGTGATCTTAGAGGAGCCAAAGATGATAAATGGGGTGTATATGGGCCAGTATATACCATGTAATAGTAAAATAAGAATGAATCTCCTGTCTTAAGTATGTGCCAGGTAATTTATACACATTATCTCATAATCTTTACATCATGTGTGTCAGGTAGTCACTATCGCCATCCCCATTTTAAAGAAAAGGAAAGAGGCATATTTCAAGGTAATTTAGCTAGCAAAAGACAGAGCTAGTTTTCAAGTCCATGTCACTCTCTGTATCTACAATCATAACCACTGTCTCTCCTTCTTAAGATAGGAAAAATGATGCTCTCCCAGCCCCCTACCCCTGGCAAAAGGTGTCCACATCCTAACCTTTAGAACCTGTGAATATGTTACCTTACAATGCAAAAGGGGTTTTGCAGATGTGGTCAAGGAAAGACTCTTGGGCTGGGGAGATTATTTTTAGGACTATCTGAATGTACCTAATGTAATCACAAGGGTCTTTATAGGAGGGAGGGAGAGGATCAGAGTCAGAGAAGATGCGACTATGGAAGCAGTAGTTGGAGAGATAAGGCCATGAGCCAAGGAATTAGGGCAGCCTCTAGAGGCTGGAAGAGTCAAAGAATTGATTCTCCCCTAGAGCCTCCAGAAGAAACACAGCCCTGCTGACACCTTGATCTTAGCCCTGTAGACCCATTTCAAACTTCTGACCTCCAGAACTGTAAATAATAAATTTGTGTTGTTTTAAGCTCTTAGATTTCTGGTTATTTGTTACAGCAGCAACAGGAGACTAATACAAAGTCCCATTGTACTTTAACTATACTCTCTGATACCACTATTTACCTTGTATTATATAAATACATATATATTCCCTATCAAAATAGTTCCTCTATATCTAACAAATCTTCAGTTTTTACAACCAAGGTTACTCTACCCAGCAAGGATCTCATTCATATTTCATGGAGAAATCAAAACCTTTACAGACAAGCAAAAGCTGAGAGAGTTCAGCACCACCAAACCAGCTTTACAACAAATGCTAAAGGAACTTCTCTAGGCAAGAAACACAAGAGAAGGGAAAGACCTACAATAACAAACCCAAAACAATTAAGAAAATGGGAATAGGAACATACATATTGATAATTACCTTAAATGTAAATGGATTAAATGCTCCCACCAAAAGACACAGATTGGCTGAATGGATACAAAAATAAGACCCATATATATGCTGTCTACAAGAGACCCACTTCAGACCTAGAGACACATACAGACTGAAAGTAAGGGGATGGAAAAAGATATTCCATGCAAATGGAAACCAAAAGAAAGCTGGAGTAGCAATTCTCATATCAGACAAAATAGACTTTAAAATAAAGACTATTAGAAGAGAAAAAGAAGGACACTACATAATGATCAAGGGATCGATCCAAGAAGAAGATATAACAATTGTAAACACTTATGCACCCAACATAGGACCACCACAATACATAAGGCAAATATTAACAGCCATAAAAGGGGAAATCAACAGTAACACATTCATAGTAGGAGACTTTAACACCCCACTTTCACCAATGGACAGATCATCCAAAATGAAAATGAATAAGGACACACAAGCTTTAAATGATACATTAAACAAGATGGACTTCATTGATATTTATAGGACATCCCATCCAAAAACAACAGAAGACACATTTTTCTCAAGTGCTCATGGAACATTCTCCAGGATAGATCATACCTTGGGTCACAAATCAAGCCTTGGTAAATTTAAGAAAATTGAAACTGTATCAAGTATCTTTTCTGACCACAAGGCTATGAGACTAGATATCAATTACAGGAAAAGATCTGTAAAAAATACAAACACATGGAGGCTAAACAATACACTACTTAATAACGAAGTGATCACTGAATAAATCAAAGAGGAAATCAAAAAATACCTAGAAACAAATGACAATGGAGACACGATGACCCAAAACCTATGGGATGCAGCAAAAGCAGTTCTAAGAGGGAAGTTTAGAGCAATATAATCCTACCTTAAGAAAGAGGAAACATGTCAAATGAACAACCTAAACTTGCACCTCAAGCAATTAGAGAGAGAAGAACAAAAAATCCCCAAAGTTAGCAGAAGGAAAGAAATAAAGATCAGATCAGAAATAAATGAAAAAGAAATGAAGGAAACGATAGCAAAGCTCAATAAAACTAAAAGCTGGTTCTTTGAGAAGATAAACAAAGTTGATAAACCATTAGCCAGACTCATCAAGAAAAAAATGGAGAAGACTCAAATCAATAGAATTAGAAATGAAAAAGGAGAAGTAACAACTGACACTGAAGAAATACAAAAGATCATGAGAGATTACTACAAGCAACTCTATGCCAATAAAATGGACAACCTGGAAGAAATGGACAAATTCTTATAAATGCACAACCTACAAAGACTGAATCAGGAAGAAAGAGAAAATATGAACAGACCAATCTCAAGCACTGAAACTGAAACTGTGATTTAAAATCTTCCAACAAACAAAAGCCCAGGACTAGATGGCTTCAGAAGTGAATTCTATCAAACATTTAGAGAAGAGCTAACACCTATCCTTCTCAAGCTCTTCCAAAATATAGCAGAGGGAGGAACACTCGCAGACTCATTCTACAAGGCCACCATCACCCTGATACCAAAACCAGACAAGGATGTCACAAAGAAAGAAAACTGCAGCCCAATATCACTGATGAACATAGATGCAAAAATCCTCAAAAAAATACTAGCAAACAGAATCCAGCAGCACATTAAAAGGATCACACACCATGATCAAATGGGGTTTATTCCAGAAATGCAAGGATTCTTCAATATACACAAATCAATCAACGTGATACACCATATTAACAAATTGAAGGAGAAAAACCATATGATCATCTCAATAGATGAAGAGAAAGCTTTCGACAAAATTCAACACCCATTTAGGATAAAAACCCTGCAGAAAGTAGGCATAGAGGGAACTTTCCTCGACATAATAAAGGCCATATATGACAAACCCACAGCCAACATCGTCCTCAATGCTGAAAAACTGAAAGCATTTCCACTAAGATCAGGAAAAAGACAAGGTTGCCCACTCTCACCACTCTTATTCAACATAGTTTTGGATGTTTTAGCCACAGAAATCAGAGAAGAAAAGGAAATAAAAGGAATCTAAATCAGAAAAGAAGAAGTAAAACTGTCACTGTTTGCAGATGACATGATACTATACATAGAGAATCCTAAAGATACTACCAGAAAACTACTAGAGCTAATCAATGAATTTGGTAAAGTAGCAGGATACAAAATTATGCCCAGAAGTCTCTGGCATTCCTATACACTAATGATGAAAAATCTGAAAGTGAAATCAAGAAAACACTCCTATTTACCATTGCAACAAAAATAATAAAATATCTAGAAATAAACCTAGTTAAGGAGACAAAAGACCTGTATGCAGAAAATTATAAGACACTGATGAAAGAAATTAAAGATGATACAAATAGATGGAGAGATATACCATGTTCTTGGATTGGAAGAATCAACATTGTGAAAATGACTCTACTACCCAAAGCAATCTACAGATTCAATGCAAACCCTATGAAACTACCAGTGGCATTTTTCACAGAACTAGAACAAAAAATTTCACAATTTGTATGGACACACAAAAGACCCCGAATAGCCAAAGCAATCTTGAGAACGAAAAACGGAGCTGGGGGAATCAGGCTCCCTGACTTCAGACTATACTACAAAGACATACTGTAATCAAGACAGTATGGTACTGGCACAAAAACAGAAAGATAGATCAATGGAACAGGATAGAAAGCCCAGAGATAAACCCACCCACATATGGTCACCTTACCTTTGATAAAGGAGGCAGGAATGTACAGTGGAGAAAGGACAGCCTCTTCAATAAGTGGTGCTGGGGAAACTGGACAGGTACATGTAAAAGTATGAGATTAGAACACTCCCTAACACCATACACAAAAATAAGCTCAAAATGGATTAAAGACCTAAATGTAAGGCCAGAAACTATCAAACTCTTAGAGGGAAACATAGACAGAACACTCTATGACATAAATCACAGCAAGATCCTTTTTGACCCACCTCCTAGAGAAATGGAAATAAAAACAAAAATAAACAAATGTGACCTAATGAAACCTCAAACTTTTGCATAGCAAAGGAAACCATAAACAAGACCAAAAGACAACCCTCAGAATGGGAGAAAATATTTGCAAATGAAGCAACTGACAAAGGATTAACCTACAAAATTTACAAGCAGCTCATGCAGCTCAATAACAAAAAAACAAACAACCGAATTCTAAAATGGGCAGAAGACCTAAATAGACATTTCTCCAAAGAAGATATACAGAGTGCCAACAAACACATGAAAGAATGCTCAACATCATTAATCATTAGAGAAATGCAAATCAAAACTACAATGAGATATCATCTCACACTGGTCAGAATGGCCATCATCAAAAAATCTAGAAACAATAAATACTGGAGAGAGTGTGAAGAAAAGGGAACACTCTTGCACTGCTGGTGGGAATGTGAATTGGTACAGCCATTATGGAGAACAGTATGGAGTTTCCTTAAAAAACTACAAATAGGACTACCATATGACCCAGCAATCCCACTACTGGGCATATACTCTGAGAAAACCATAATTCAAAAAGATTCATGTACCAAAATGTTCATTGCAGCACTATTTACAATAGCCAGAAGATGGAAACAACCTAAGTGTCCATCATTGGATGAATGGATAAAGAAGATGTGGCACATATATACAATGGAATATTACTCAGCCATAAAAAGAAATGAAATTGAGTTATTTGTAGTGAGGTGGATGGACCTAGAGTCTGTCATACAGAGTGAAGTACGTCAGAAGGAGAAAGACAAATACTGTATGCTAACACATATATATGGAATCTAAGAAAAAAAATATTATGAAGAATCTAGGGGTAAGACAGGAATAAAGACACAGACCTACTAGAGAATGGACTTGAGGATATGGGGAGGGGGAAGGGTAAGCTGTGACAAAGTGAGAGAGTGGCATGGACATATATACACTACCAAACGTAAAATAGATAGCTAGTGGGAAGCAGCCGCATAGCACAGGGAGATCAGCTCAGTGCTTTGTGACCACCTAGAGGGGTAGGATAGGGAGGGTGGGAGGGAAGGAGACCCAAGAGGGAAGAGATATGGGAACATATGTATATGTATAACTGATTCACTTTGTTATAAAGCAGAAACTAACACACCATTGTGAAGCAATTATACTCCAATAAAGATGTAAAAAAAAAATCTTAAGTTTTTTCAGTGCCTATATTATACTAGGCACTTTAAAAAGAAAGACATTTAATTTTCCTAACAACCTGTGGTAGTGATAGCTTTCTATACAAAATGTGTTTTCCTGCCATAGTGCAGAGTTGTTTCTAGAAATTGGTTGTCCAACCAGAGACTACATTTCCTATAATATTTCATATATCTAGGTATGGCCACATGACTAGTTTTTGCCAGTGAAATCTGAGCAGAGGTGATGTGGTTAGGAAGCATGTACACCTTCCTCATTCTTCCTTTCCCTGCTACAGAGAACTGGAAAACTGTGTGTTAATAGGGGGACCATAAAGTAGAAGCAGCCTTGGTCCCCTTTCACCATTGCAATCTTTTAAGAGGAGCAAACATCTAGTGTGTAATCCACTGAGAACTGGGGATTTATCTTTTCTATCAGTTAGTGTTCCTTAAACCATACTGCACCCCTATTAAGTATACATAATTAACTTCATGCTTAATGGCAGTGAAATTAGGGCTCAGAATGATGAAGTAATTTGACCAAGGTAACAAATTTGAAAGTGGCAGAGGAAGAATTCTGACTCCAAAGACCATTGTATTTCCACAACGCTACAAAGTGTCATATATAAAACTGTTGTTCAATTGTCCGTTGAACAAATCCGTTTTTAAAAAAAATCTCTGAATCACAGATTTTAGGTCTACAGGAACTTTAGAGATTGTCTTCCTTAAATCTCTTACAGTATTTCAAAGATGAGAAAAAGGGGCCCTAAAGATGGAAGTGACTGGCCCATGTGAGGGACCAGAACCCAAGCCTCCTTTTCTTCACCCAAATGGTCCTGTATGTCAACTTGCTTTTTAGTTACAAATGGTTTTCAAACATTTTTATATAACATCACCCATGATCACTGAAGGTAGAGTTTCCTCTTTAGGATTAAAAATATATATATATATATTCTTTTTTTAAAAAAAAAACCTCTAAAGCTATTGCACAGCATGATATATATATTTTAGAATGCATATATAATACTTTGTTTATATATGTGTATATATACATACACACACACACACCTTGTTGTAATTTTAGTCGCTTATTCTATTGGGACTAAGTTATCTTCATGCTATAAAAATAAAAGTGGCAGAGCACTGAACAGATGGAGAGTTAAAAGAATGAGTTGAGGATTCCACATCTTGGCAGTCTGAAAATATGTTCTACTATAGTAAACATATTTTTAGCAAACAAATAATGGCAACCCACATGTTGATCTCTCACTAGAACTCTCTAATTTGGCTTATTTGTTCTCTAAGTATAGCTGAACTTCTTTGCAATAAATGATGACTTCCCCCACTTTTCAAGCCTGGGAATGAATTTAAGAATGCCAGAGAACAGGGTAAAATTGTAAAACTAACAATAATGATTTTACACTGGGTGAAATTTTTCTCGTGAGATCAAAACATGGGTACAAGATGGACCATTTTGATTTCTGCTACTGAAATGATTTTTAAATTTAACATGGAAATTCTAATATGGAGTGACTTCTCCAAAAAGCCATAATTTCTTTAATAATGACGGCTCTAGGAAAGGGAGGTCTGAAAACCTAAATATACAATATGTCATGAGATAACAGCAGACCCACTGTATTTGTGGTCCTCCATGATAAATTTTGATTTCAACTCAGCGTCTTAGCATCAAGGAATCTCAGTGCTGGAACAGAACTGAGCATAGAACTATTCCATAGTTCTAGGGCATAGAACAAAGGGTCTCCCCAACTTTTATTAACTGAAAATTACCTTAAAGCTATATCTGCACACTAAATATGCTATTCGTTTCTTAGTAGCTTTTCTGTAATTAAACTTTCAAACTAAAAGTCAATTCAAAAAAATTATTAGCTTTCTTGAGGTGTAACCTACATAAAATTCACTCATGTAAATTCAATAATTTTTAGTGAATTTACTGAGTTGTACAACCATAACCGTGATGAAATTTTAGAACACTTCCATAATCTCTAAAGGATCCCTCCTGCCCACTCTCACTCCTGGCTCCCATTCTCAGCCCTAAACAAACAATAGTCTACTTTCTGTCTCTTACAGATTTGCCTTTTCAGAACATGATATATAAATGGAATTCCATAATACGTGGTCTTCTGTGTCTGGCTTCTTATGTTCCCTTGGAAGTCAGTCAGTCTGTCCAACTAAAACTTTGGCGCTGGTCACTCCTGGGACTCCCCGAGGGAGCTGAAAGGGCAAGCCACAGGTGACACCTCAGCACAACTTGATTCTTGACTGTGATCAGCTTGCCACACTGCATCAGATCTTTCTGCATAGTGCAGAGAAAGAAACAACAGATCTTGATCCTTCCCCATGTTCATTTATAGAAGCCTTGTTATGACCTTACTTCTTTTACGAAGTCAAATTCGACCATGTCCTCAGCACTCCACCAGGGCCATGGCCATTGCAGAGGGGCTGATCCCCAGTGCTTTAACACCATATGGTCAGTAAGAGGGACTGACTGAATGCATGAAGGGCAGGGACTCAATGAAAGTTTATGACCTGCACTTACTGGGGACTCCTCCTTCAGGAGGAGTAATTGCAGTTATGGATTGGGAACTGAGTTCAATACATTACCCACACCTCTTACATATGTTAGGCGCACCCAGAGCTGGTTAGTATAGTTGGGGTGTCCCTGGCCATCCAAAGGCATCACAGAGTTGATAATGGTCAATGTGAGGTGGCTGACCACTACTTGTCCCTGTAAGAAGCTGGGACACACTGGCTGCTCAGGGTCACATAACTAGTTAACGTGCCAGAATCCCCTTCCTTATCAGAATTAACTAGATGAATTGCTCCATCAACTTAGAATGTTCAGTGGGGAGCCATCAATCTTGTCTGTCTGGGCTGGCCAAGGATCCCCCTGTTGAATCAAATTAAGTCACAGGTGCCACTGCTGTGGGTACCCTTCTTCAGTTCCCTTAAGTTTAAGCTTTGCAACCATACTGCCCCTAGAACTCAAAGACTGGTTTACCAGAAGCTGCCCTAAGTGTCGTGGGAATTACATTGTCACATAGCCTAATTTGCATTGCTTTATCTCTACCTCGATCAAGGATGAAAGTTAAACATTCTTGATAAATAATTCTGTTTCTTCTGTCTGTACATGAATTTCATCTCTAGCAGTGCAATACAAGTATCCCCCAGCTGTCCCTCGAACCATGACTTCGGTTCTGAAGACCAACAAAACAGAACTCTGGAAACTGTGCCACAATGAACACTGGGGTGCATAGAAGCAACCTAAATGTCCATTGACAGATGAATGGATAAACAAGATGTAGTACATATATATAATAGAATGTTACTCAGCCAATAAAAAGTGAAATAATGCCATTTGCAGCCACGTGGATGGACATGGTGATTATCATACTGAGACAGAGAAAGAAAAATATCATATGATATCGCTTATATGTGGAATCTTAAAAAAAGAATGATACAAATGAACTGATTTACAAAACAGAAACAGACTCAGTCTTAGAACAAACTTATGGTTACCAGGGGGGAAGGGCGGGGGGATAGATTGGGAGTTTGGGATTGACATGTACACACTACTATATTTATAATAGATAATCAACAAGGACCTACTGTAAAAAAAACAAAAAACAAAAGAAAAGAAAAGAAAAGAAAAAACACACACACAGAGGGACGTCCCTGGTGGTCCAGTGGTTAAGACTCTGTGCTTCAAATGCAGGGGGAGCAGGATTCGATCCCTAATCGGGGAACTAGAATCCCACATGCTGTAGTGCTGTGGCCAAAAAAATCCAAAAAACCCAAACAAACAAAACCCCACATAGAACTGTAGTCCTATTTCCTTATTCATGGCTGCGGTCTCCAAGGGGCTTGGAATGGCTTTGAATACTTTGCTTTTTTTAAAAAATAAACACTCTGGGCCTGTGGGACACTCAGCTGAGCACATCAAGGGTGTTCCAAGAGGCAAAGGGCAGGGACAAGCAGCATGATGTTTTTGAGGTTCATCCATGTTGTAGCATGTATCAGTACTTCATTTTCATTGTATGTATGTACCCCAGTTTGATTATCCATTCACCAACAGGCATCTTGCTTATTCCTTCACTATTTGATGGGCATCAGGATTGTTTCCTCATTTGGGCTATTATGAATACAGCTGCTATGAACATTCACGTGCAAGTCTGTATGTTTCATTTTTCTTGGATCTATACCTGGAAGTGGAATTGCTGGGTCATATGGTAAATTTGTGTTTAACCTTTTAAAAAACTGCCAAACATTTTTCCAGAGTGGTTGTACCATTTAAAATTCCCACCATCAACATATGCCAGTTTCTCCACATATTCCCCAGCATTTGGTGTTATCACCTTTTTAAATTTAGCAATTTTGGTAGGAGTGTGTGATATCTCATTATGGCTTCAATTTGTATTTCCCCAATGGTTAATGATGCCGAACATCTTTTCATGTGATTATTTGCCATCTGTAGATCTTCTGTGATAAATGTCTGTTCGTGTCTTTTGCCCATTTTCTAATTGGAATTTTTTACATGTTGAGCTTTCAATTACTTTCTTCCAGCCTGTATATCTGTCTCTTCATCTTTTTAATAGAGTTGTTCACAAAGCAAAAATTTTTAATTTTCATTTTCATGGTGATGAAAATATTTTAATTGTTCCTGTTATAGATCATGCATTTACTGTCAAGCCTAAGAACTCTTCACCCGGTCCTAGGTTCCAAAGATTTTCTCCTATGTTTCTTTCTGAAAGTTTTGTAGTTTTGTATTTCCCATTCAAGTCCGTGAATCATTTTGCATTAATTTTTGCATAAGGTGTGGGGTTTAGGTTCTTTTTTTGCCTGTAGATGTATGTTAATCAGCTCAGGTTGCCATAACAAAATATCATAGACTGGGAGGCTTCAACAACAGAAATTTCTTTTCTCATGGTTTTGGAGGCTGGAAGCATGAGATCAGGATTGGGTTCTTGGTGAAGGCCCTCTCTCCCTGGCTTGCAGAGAGCTCCTTTCTTGCTGTGTTCTCACATAGAGGAGGGAGTGGGAAGAGAGGAAGAGACCCTAGATCTCTCCCTCTTCCTCTTCTAATATGGATTAGGACCCTATCCTTATGATTTTATTTAACTTCAAATACCTCCTAAAAGCCCTATCTTCCAAATAGTCACCTTGGGGTTAGAGCTTCAACATATGAATTTGTGGGAGAGTGGGACAGACACTATTCATTCACAACATCCTATCACTCCAGCACCATTTGTTGAAAAGGCTATTCTTGAATTGCCTGTGCACCTTTGTCAAAAATCAGTTGGGCGTATGTTACAGGTCAATTTCTGTGCTCTCTGTTCTGCCCCCTTGATCTGTGTGCCTCTCTGTGCCAATACAATACTGCCTTGATTACTGTAACTATGCATTAAGCCTTAACATTGAAAAGTCTTTATTCTTTGCTCCTACTTTATTCCTCTTTTTGGCCATTCTAGCACATTTCCTTTTCCATATAAATTCTGGAATAAGCTTGTCTATGTCTACCAAACCATGCTAGGGTTTTTATAGAAATTGCACTAAGTCTATAGATCAGTTGACTCTTATGGACTGGCTAAATACATACACAGGTCTAGAGAGAACATGGAAGGGTGTGCAGAAGCAGTGCCAAAGGGGCAGGTGGCCTAGGATGGGTTAGTGTGCATTTATCAGTGGCAATTCTGCTTTTGGCTGAAGGCAATTAGAGCTCTGTCCCCACCCTTGTTTCTAGATCCTACTGTGGGTTCCTGCCAGAGTCCCCGACAAACCAATCACAAGGTTAGACAACTACCATTGACCTTAGGCTGCCAAGTTTCACGAAAGCAACACACAGAGAACAAGCCTGGGGAAATGGACCCTCTCTATTATTAGCAATGATTTAGACCTAGTCCCTCTGTGGAACCCTTGGTCCCAGTGAACAGAGCTGGGAAAATGTTGAGGACTCTTCACCCCTTTAGCTTTAAGTCTAGGCTAGGAACTGCCTCAGAGACAGAGGAAGCCTCCCTTTTCCTGAGCCCCTCTATTGGTGCCCTTGTGGCATCTACTTGACCTTCCCAGGGCACCAATACCCCTTCCTTAGCCCCACAGGAGAAGAGAGTTCCAAAGCCAAATCTAGAAGGCAAAAAGGGAAAAGTCAGAGACACCATGGCATTTGGATTCCAGCGTTGTGTTTTGTTTTGTTTTTTAATCGTTTTTCTTATCACCCTGGAAGCTCTGCCCCAGCCCTGCGGCTTTATGTTCCAGGGCCCTGATCCCAATCAGTGCTCCAGTGCTCCATGGAGGTGCAGCTGGGGCCATGGGGGAAGGGTAGCCTCAGTCTCTCCCTAGAGGCTGCCTTTCCCCAGGCTCTTCCTAACTGCACAGCTAAATCTGTTTGCCTGTATTGGTGGAGAAATTGAGTTTCATAAATCATCATGCAGTTCACGTGGGCGCTAACATCAGATAAACTGCCTGACAGCCTAGCTGTAACAAATCATTGCTTGTTGCTATGCTGCTCTTTAGAGCTCAGAAAGAAAGTTTCCATGGTGCAATAACAGCCCGTTATGTGTCCCAGGGGCAGCCAGAGCCGTGGCTTTCGCCTTTCAGTGCCTCTGCTCGTGTTGCTGACTTCGTTTCAGAGAGACCCCTCTATCCATCACCAAACCCAGCTCAGCCACCTTCTGTGGAGTCTCCCTGCCCCCCCCCCCACTGCTCCCGCAGCAAAAGCGTCTGAATCATCCCCCTCCCGTTGCCCTAACAGTCCTCTTCTATTATTGTTCTTCTAGCATGATTGGTTTTGTTCCTTATCAGATAGTAAGCTGTGGGCAGTGGGGAGCCAGGGAATGTTTCTGAGCCAGGCAGAAACCTAACCAGATTTGTGCTTCAATCAGATGACTGCTGGTAATGGAGCATGAGATAGTTGGGAGAAAAATCCGAGGCTGAGTCACCGGGGAGGTAGTTCTGACAATGTGAGGGATGATGGGGGTGGATCCAGCGTGGGGGGCAGTCAGAACAGAGAACATTGACTTTAATTCCAATGTGTTGGTACGTTTTACCTGAAACATGTGATTTAGATCTCTCAATCAGCAAAACACGGCAGGGACTGCTGCAGATAGATTACGTGAGATCAGGCATGCACCACACCTCGTCCGAAGCCTGGCACTTGATCGGTAGCTGCTGCCCCCCTCCTCCCATTGCAGCGGTCACTTCTGGGCTGTCATCTTTGGGGGGTGGGACGGGGTGAAGTGTGATGTGGAAGCAAACCAGAGCAGAGGACTCATCAGTTACAGGTGAAAAAGATTGACCTAAATGGAGGCAGATAGATGGATGGCCTACCCGCTCTTGCAGCTCAGTGGTGTAATATATCTACTCATCCAAGATTTGAGTTTCAAACATGAACAAGGGTCCGAGTGTCTCCACTAAAGAAGGCTGTTAAAATTCACAGAGCAGAGAAGCTCTTTAAGACACAAGATTCATGACGGTCTTTTCACAAGGAAGCAGAAGATTTATTACAAGCACAGGTTCTAATGTACGGTGTGCCTGATGCCCGCCCCCCCCCTCCTTAGGACAGGGAAGAGGAGAGACGCCAAGGGCGTTCATCTGGGTGCTCCCCATAAGCACCTCCCGTGTCCTTTGTTCATGGCTGCTTGAAGACAGGAGAGGCTGGCATAAAGTCACACTGACCACCAGCCACTTGTTTATGCTCTCAGAATCTTTGCCTTTTTTTTTTTTTTTTTGCAGTACGCGGGCCTCTCACTGTTGTGGCCTCTCCCATTGCAGAGCACGGGCTCCGGACGCGCAGGCTCAGCGGCCATGGCTCATGGGCCCAGCCGCTCTGCGGCATGTGGGATCTTCCCAGACCGGGGCACGAACCCGTGTCCCCTGCATCGGCAGGCAGACACTCAACCACTGAGCCACCAGGGAAGTCCAGAATCTTTGCTTTTTAACATCTATAGGTTGGAAGTAACCATACTTTTTCTTGTCTACCCCACAGGGTTTTGTTAAGATTGAAGCAAGGGAAAGGGAGCTATGACCTGGTGTCACGTCTCTACCCTAAGCCCACACGTCGGCTACAGAGTTCTTTTAGAAACACTAACCTGAGTCTGTGGCTTAAGCCTTAAAACAGCCTCCTACTGCCCTTACAAAAGTCCACAGTCTTTAGCAGGTCGCAGGATGCTCTGGCCCTACTTACTTGCCACCTTCAGCTTGTACCATGCCCTCCTCTGCTCTTGGTACTCAGCTGCACTGGCCTTCTTTTCACTTTCCTTAAAGATACCACACTCTTCCCAAAGTTCTAGTCCTTTGAACATACTGTCCCCCTGCCTGGAAAACTGTTGCTGCTCATCTTCACTTGGTTAACTCTCATCCTTCTTTTAGGATTCATATTAAACTTCAGTCATTCAAATCACAAAAACACTCCTACATATGAACTTTCAATATGCAAACTTTCAAAGATATGGACTCGCGTTCCATCAGCGTCAGGCATGAGTGAAATTGCAGCTTGCCCTCCGTCTCCTATCGCTGATGATCCTTCACCTCTACCATCTCCCACCCCCCCCTCCTCCAGTCAGTAACTCTTCTTGCCTGTTCACTCGATGCCAGCCCCTGTATGCCAGCTCTTGTACTATACTACTGTACTTACTGTACTGTAAGATAAAAGCAAACACAAAAAATAAAACATTTTAATGTATTATTTCTGTGAAAAGTATTATAAGCTTATTATAGTACAGTACTATATAGCTGATTGTGTTAGTTGGGTACCTAGGCTAACTCTGTTGGACTTATGAACAAATTGGACTTATGAGCACTCTCTTAGAATGGAACTCGTTCGTATGTAGGAGACTTACTGTATTTATTGAGTACCTACTGTGTGCCAGGCCCTGTTTTAGATGATGGGGACAGTAGTGAATAGAAAGGCAGAGCCCTGGGTCCCATGAATCATATTCTAGCACTGGGGAGACAGTAAACAAGCAAGCAATGAATGAACAGGATGATTTTGATGGGTGCTAAAGGACAACGAAGGGACGGGGGAACTCCAGGTTCTCTGGAGGGTGGTGGTTGGGTGGGAGAGGGCCATATACATTGATTGGTTCACCTCTTAGTGACCTGAGCTGTGACACTGGTAAGAAGGATACACGAGAGAGGCAGCAGCAAGTGCAAAGTTCCTGAGGCAGGACAAGCTTTGGAAAGTCAAGGTGGGGGGGCGGGGAGAAGGCTTGTTCCTAGGGCCAGTGATGGAGATTGAAAAGTATACCATAGGTCACAGAGGTAGGTGGGGCAGATCATCTAGGGCATTATGGGTACGGGGCTCAGATTTTAACTATAAATGGAAGTCACTGGGGCATCTTAAATTATGTTTACATTTTAAAAGATTACCCTGGACGCTATGGAGAATGAGTCGTAGAGATGACAGAGAGAAGGCACGGAAGGAGAACCTTTGGAGAACCCTGCAGGAGGCAAGGTGGACATATGAGTGGTTCAGACAAGGGTAGTATTGGTGGAATCAAATAAAATTGGGGTTTATTTTAGAATAAGAGCCTGTAGATCTTGTTCATGGACTAGATGGTGGGGGTGAAGAAAACAGAAGTGACGATCCAGAAAGTAAGGAGAAATACCCCTGGGGTGAAATGAAGATGTCAGTGTCTGATACACTAAGTTACCTTCATACAGAAGACTTCCCTGATCTCCAGTCCTGGTTTGAGCCTTTTATTGGTTGCTCCTAGAGCAATGTATAGTTCTCATTGGTAACACTCCTAACTTTTATCATTTGTATTTGTTCAAAAAATTCCTCCACTAGACCTGAGGGGAGGAACCCACCTGTCTTATTTAACCTTGTTTCTCCAATGCTTTGCACAGTGCCTGGTAGTTTATAATGTAATGTATTGATATTAACAACACTTAAAGAGCAGTTTCACTGTGCCAGATACTATTCTGAGTACTTCACATGTATTAACTCGTTTGATTTTCACAACAATCCCCTGAAATGGATATTATCACATCCATTTGACAGATAGGTAAACTGAGGCACAGAGAGAGTAAACTTGCCTAGGTCACACAGCTAGCAAATGCCAATAAATGAATAAAGTTATTATAAACAACACAGTATTTATGCTGCATGCCAGCACAGTGAGGTATGCTTGTGTTCCCTCCATCAGTTTGAGGCCAGCGAGACATACAGACCTGTTTACTGGGCCAGTCATGGGAAGCAGAGTCAGCAGGGTTTGGACCATCTGGAGGCTAACTGAGGAAGGCTCTATTGTGGAGACAGCATAGTACAGTGGTTGAGAGCACTCACTTCGGGGCCAGGCCAGCTTGGTTTGAAACATACCTCTACAACTTACTGTGTGACACCTTCGCTGAATTACTTATAGCCTCTGTGCCTCAATTCCCCCATCTGTAGACCCTGGCACTATTAATAGTACCTGTCATCATTTGGACCAGATGTGATAATATTTATAGAGCACTTAGCATAGTGTAGCTGTTATGAGAAGGAACTATAGTTTGCCTACAGGAAATGTCAAACCACAAGGGTTCTCTGCTCCCCCAATCTTCCCCAATAGGGCATTCATCCTGGATTAAGATGTTAGGATCAAAGAATCATTGGGGTTAACGGTGACAATAACCTAATTCATCCCCCCGTTCTCATCATACAGATAAACAAACTGGGGCATGCTATGAAGATGAGTGGGATGAAATATGACAAAACCCTGGGAGTCCCGTGGAGAAATATGAGGCCTTCTGTATGTTAGAGGTTTAAAGAAGATTAGACATGTAATATACAGATCTAGAAAAATCCGGCATCATTATGATCGAAAAAAAAATTCTTCCCGGGCTTCCCTGGTGGCACAGTGGTTGAGAGTCCACCTGCTGATGCAGGGGACACGGGTTCGTGCCCTGGTCCGGGAAGATCCCACATGCCGTGGAGCGGCTGGGTCCGTGAGCCATGGCCGCTGAGTCTGCGCATCTGGAGCCTGTGCTCCGCAACGGGAGAGGCCACAACAGTGAGAGGCCCGCGTACCGCAAAAAGAAAACAAACAAAAACAAACAAACAAACAAAACATTCTTCCCAATCATTTCTAAGACAACTTCTCAATTTTCTGTGATTTGAGGGTCAAAGAGCAGGGATTGCTAGAGTGTTCACTTACATTCTAAGTTTATTCTCCCATCAATCAAAAAAAAAAGCTTGGGCATCTTTGATTTTCTTTCCCTTTTACTCCTTCATTCAGTCCTCTGGCGGAGGTGTTAATGAAAAGTGAACTGGTCAAATCCCATCTCATCAGAAGGAGACAGAACAGGGCTCAAAATTCATGGTAATCAGGCCCTAAATCATCAGGACTGCCTACCTTGAAGCTGACTTAAAAGTAAGGTGTCTGAAAAGCCAATCCTCCCATTTCTTTAAAGAGCTTTTTCCAAGTTGCATTCTTTTCTGTCAGGCAATGAGCTCAATGATGTTAATTTCATTTCTACTCCCATGACATAAACAGTTCCTTATCAAATGCCCGGGCCACTGCACAAACCTGGCTTCAGGAAAGAACTCTCCTGATCTGACACATGATCCAAGTCAAAATATTTGAAATCCAATTTGAAACTGTGGTCTGGCATAATTGACACAATTCAGGGCCAGATACTTAAAAGCTGATGCAGAATGCACAATCCACTGGCAGAACATTTGCCCAGGGCTGGTGGATATGCAAATTGTTGCAGTCTTTCCAAAAAGCAATTTAGAAATACAGATCAAGAACCTTAAGAATGCTCAGACCCCTTAACCCAGTAATTTCACTCGTAGGAATTAAACCTGAGGAAATATTCAGAGACAAGGGGGTAAGGTTAACATACAAGGTTGTTCCCTGCAGTACTATTTGCAAGTACAAAAGCAAAATAGGAACCACAGAAAATATCTAACAATAGTAAATTACTTAAATTGTGTCATATTTCGATCAACCAAATACATGGTTGTTTAAAGAAATGTTTAATAGAAGGGGAAAAACATTTGCAATTTGACCATGGGGGTGGGGTAGGAGAAGGGAACCCCGGGATTCAAAACGACAAGCAATACGATTCCAATTTTGTCAATCAATTCTATTTATCCATCCATCCATCATCTCTCAATCTACCTAGAGGATATGTGCCTAGAAAAATGCCTGGAAGTAAATAAATATGTTAATGGTAATTACCTTGGAATACTAGTCTCATGGGTGTTTTTCATCTTTACACTTTTCTGTATGCTCTAAATTTCCTATAGTAGGCACGTGCTACTTTAAATGTGAAAGGGAGTTATAAGGAATATCAATTGCAGAAACAAGCTAACCCTATGTCTTCTTTCAAAGAAGAGGATCAAAGAATCACTGGGAATCACTGGGGTCCTAATTCTATATTCCCCTGCCTTCATTCTCCCTCTCCTTCAACTCTTCTGCTACACCTTCTGCCGTGTCACTTTTTCTAAACCATTCTTTTTATTACATAATCCCTTGCTTTAAAGATTCTCTGGCTCTTCACTGCAAATATATATATCTATATTGCGTGTATATATACACAATAACTCCTAAACGTGGCCTTCCATGTCTTCGGCAATCTTTTAACAGTATACTATCTGTGTATTGTTACTAGCACTTTTTCCCCCTCAAATCCTCATCCAACAGATGTTCATGAAGTGCCAACTCTGTGCCAGGTTGGCTCCATGCCTCCCCCCCTCACCTCCCATTATGCTCCATATATTGCCTCTGCCCCAGACCAGTCTCATATGCTCCCACCTGCAAGTTTCTGCTCCTTGGCACACTCCATTGTGGAAGACCCAGTGACTCAGTGCGTCTTCTTGTTGAACCAGGTTCATTTCTCATTTCCCCGACGTGCAGCATGTCAAATGCTGAGACGCTGAGGTTTGCAGCAGAGGAAGTGTTTATTCACAAGGCAGCCAAACAAGAAAACAGAACTCTCAAGCCAGCCTCCCCTAAAAGTGCGAGGGTGGGGGTATTTATGGGATAAAGCTGAGGTGTGCAGAGCGTGGGGAAAGGTGATTGGAAATTAAAAGGTGATGTAATCATCGTTCTGCGCAGGCGTAACTAAGCTACAGTCTTCTTCACAGGATGCACGTTCATGAAATGGAGGCATTAGCACGTTCTGAGGGTGGAGTTTTGGGCCCTATGACATCAAAAGGCCACGAGCAAACACCCGTGCAAGCCCAAGTTGGAGGGTTGGTGGTCCTAACGATCTTAATTGGCTTGAGCTTAAATTGGACACAGCTGACTCCAAGTTCCTGAAAACAACTTGGGCAAACTTCTTTATTGTTTAGGCTACGTGACACTTGGAGGACATGCAAGTTTTTGTAGCAACAATTAAAGTGAGCTTGCACGGTGAAGACAGGTTACAAGTTTAATGGATCTAAGTGATGATTACCCTTGGTTTCACTCTCAGAGACTTTAACTTATCCCCCCAACGGGAGCACATGTTCTAGGGATTTAGGCAAGTGCCTTAATTCCGGCTTGCTTCAGCTTGTCCATTTGAATAATGAGAACTGTAGTAATAACATGTGCCCTATATATTTTTTGTGAAGATCAAAAGACCTAATACATGTCAAAGGCTTAGAACAGTGCCGAGCATAATGTAAGAGTTCAAGAAATGTTCCTTATTTGTGTTAGAGGCTGTAAATTCATTAAAGGTAGGATCCTAATTTCATTCCACTTTGTAACTCCCACAGGACCTGCCATCTTGTTTTGACTCCTATTGGATACTCAACGAATATTTGTTGAGTGAATGTATGACTGAATGACAGTTATGTGAGCCTTTACTGACCATACCCCTCACCTTCTGGGCACCCTGTGACTATAAATCCTATCCACATCATTCATGTGGTCAGTATCAATGCCAACACAGGCAGAGCCTATGCAGTAGCTGTTTAACTCTGCACGATATTGCTTCCTCTCCTAAAGCATTGGGGTGGGGTAAATGCCTTAGACTCTACTCCCAGGTTTCTACACTATTCAGATTTTTCCATGGCAAGTTGCAGAACAGCTACCTAATATTTTCCAATCTTACTAATTTTCCTGGCCACAGCTGAAGAAAATTGCATTAAGACTTTCGCTTTAAGCCCACACATTGTACTGTCGCAAATGAACGACGTCAAGGACCTGTGAATGGACTGCAGGGGGACCACCTACACAATTCATTTACAAGTCAGAGAAAAATAAACAAATAAAGGCAAAATATAACCAATTTATTTGCATAACCATCGTGTACTAGGTACTGCGATAACATTTTCATGCAGTATCCTGCTGAAAAATTTTAAAGGCACTTAGAAGCTGTATGACCACAGTCAAATCAATTTGTCCCTATAAGCCTTGGCTACTTTCCCCAGGCCACCTCTTTTCTGCCCAGATACCTCTCTTATCCTCTGACCCACCTGTCATCTGTCTACTAGAAAACTCTACTTTGCATGTGCAAAATGGAGTTAATTATTTCCTGCACCAAATCCACTCTTCCTCCCCAGCACCCACTCAGCTGCCCAAGGCAGAAACCTGGGGGACACCCTTCCTACCTTCCTTTCCCCTCACACATAACTCATCGCAAAATTGTTGCAGCTCTACCAGGCTGCCCTTGTTCTCCAGATCTACTGCCACGACTTCAGTTCAGGCCACTTTCATGTCTCATCTGCTTTATGGCAACAACCTCCTGGCTGGGCCCTCACCCCATCCCCTCTCAGCTTTTCTAATCCAGTTTCCTCATTAGAGCCCATGATCTTTCCAAAATAAAAGCGACCTTGTCACTCTCTGGCTTTTAAGCCCTCAGTGGCTCTCCATGAACTCCATCAGATGCCATCTGGCCCCGGCTTCTCTCCCAAGCTTTATCTCCAATCCATCAGTTCCTCTACTGCATACTTTGGACTTTGTACATGACACAAGAGGTTCTCAAAACAAGATTCGAGGACCCATGGGGTCCCCAAGGCCCTTTCAAAGGGTCTGAGGTCAAAGCTATTTTCATAATAATGCTAAGACAATATTTTCTTTATCCACTTTCATTCTCTCATGAGTATTCAGTGACGTTTTCCCAAGGCTACGTGATGGGCCATACTCCAACAGACTGAATGCAAAAGCAGGTACAAGGAGCCAGCTGTCTTCTATCAAGCCCAACAAGAGATTTGTAAAAATGTAATTATGTCAGCTTCTTGCTAAATTCTTTTTTCTTATCAAAATACTTTATTTCTACTGACCTTTTCACATATAAGCATCTACTTCTTTTTTTTTGAATTTTAGTTTATTTTTTTATACAGCATGCTCTTATTGGTTATCCATTTTATACATATTAGTGTATATATGTCAATCCCAATCTCCTAACTCATCACTAAATTTTTTGTTTTGGAAAATGCATTTAATATTCATAAAAGATAGGTTATTGATGTTAGTACCTAATCGGCTTATTATTATTATTTTAAGTTAATAAACACATTTAAAAATGTTTAGCTTTAACTCAGTGTTTTACAGTAAATATCCATAAATAGGGCCCACATAAGAAAAATCTTTTGAGGGTCCCGAATAGTTTTTAACACTATAAAGGAGTCCCAGCACCAGAAAGTTTGAGAACTACTGCGCTAGCCCAGTGGAACCACACAGAGTATTCCAAAGTGTCATGTTCTCTCTCTCCTTCTCCTTCAGGTTTCTTTTAATGACTCTCTTTGATAGGGATAACTTCCCTAGTCACATAACTTTCCCCTGCCCCTCCTTGGCCTGCCAATACTTCTGCACATTTTAGTCCTCAGCTTGAGAGCCGTACCTCAGGGAAAGACTTCTTTCAGCTCCCCAGAGCAGCTCCAGGGCTAACTTTTACTGAAAGCTTCTTATATGCCAAGCATAGTAATCATTACTTTACCTGCATTTTCTCTTCCTCTGAGTTAGGCTGGGACAGGGAAAAGAAGGCTCAGGGAGGGGGAAAATATAATCAGTTCCAGTCTAGAGCTAAGGAAAGTTAGGCTCAGAGAGGTTTAGAAACCACTCAGGTCACACAGCAAGTGAGTGGCATGGTTGATTTGAATCCACTCTCTTCCCACTCTGTCAGTCGTTCTTGTACTTGAGGGTGGTAAATCTTCAACAGCTGGTTCTCCAGAGGGACCAAGCCGTGATCTGTAACATTTAGCAATTTCCAGGGTGTAAACACTCCTATGGTAGCCAATTTCCAGCTACCAACGTGACATCACTGAACCTAGTGTTGGGAAGGGCCATGCAGTAGCTCATGTCATAGAGTATTCCCACCATACAAATATAGTCAATGTAAAAAACCCAAGAGCACAGATAATAGTAACCTGTAGTAAAATAATTAGGAATGATAGTGTTGAATTTGGGGTATTTTGAGTTTGAGTATATTTGTTTTAAGTATGATTAAACATAATTTATTTAATTGTGGCTTTATATAATCTAATTTTTCACAATGGCCGTATTTAGCAACCAGCTCACAAAATTCCTGAATTAACAATTGGCTCTGGTACCTTAGAATTAACTGTTCAGCGTTTGACAGTTTCAGATGCTCAGGCTCTATTCCACAATTACTAATTCCCCAGGGTGGGACCAGGCTTTTGCATTTTTACCAAGCCCCCCAGCTATCACCAAGCCCAGAGAGAGTCATTTGTACATTCTTCATTTCATTCAAGTATTCAACTCACACATTGAATGCTGAAGGGCCTGCGTTGTGCCAGACACTGTTTCAAGGTGCCAGGAAGATGACACTGAACAAAACAAACTCTCTGCTACTGATGTTTAAGTGGAGGAGACTGCTCATAAACACAGAAACAGATGGACTACCCTGGCGGTCCAGTGGTTAGGGCTCGGCGCTTCCACTGCAGGGGGCGCAGGTTCGATCCCTGGTCGGGGAACTGAGATCCTGCATGCCGCATGGCGTGGCCAAAAATAAAGTGAAATAAAATAACACAGAAGCAGAAATTATACACTATATGTGAGGATAGCAATAACTCTTTGAAGAAAATAGGGTAGGAAATGGAAAGCAATGCAGGTGCAAGTGAGTGGTGAAAGGTCTGAGGCAAGAGCAAGAGGGGTGGGCTTGAGGAACAGCAAGGGGTCAGGCTGGGTGGTGCACCTGAGCAAGAGGTGAGTGAAAGGAGGTGAGATCCGAGGAAGGCAGGGCTGAGCACGGAGGGCCTCGGGTTGGGGGTCAGGCTGAGGGGCTCCAGCCTTCACTAGAGCTCCCATCCCAGCACTTGCACTGGCCCTTACAGCAGACCTAGTGTTCTCTCTGCTGTATTCTAAGTGCCTGCCCAGCTGTCCACATTCCTACCAGACTGCGTGCTCCTTTAGAGCATGGACAGTCTATTTCCCAGAGTTTGGTGCAGCGTCCTATACATCATGCAAACTTCATAGATATTTGTGCTAGAGAAAAAATAATAGCAACAAACCAGCATTTATCTGACTCAGCTTTGACCAGCCCAAATCCCTAGGATTGCACATCAGTGGCAAGACTGTAGGCTTTGGCATCAGATGGGCTTGAGCTTGACTCTTAACTCTTGGACACAAGTTAATTTACTACCATCCAGTTTCCTCCTCTGTAGGAAAACTGGTATGTACTGCAGAGGAGAAACAAGTGCAATCATGTTTTTTGTCCCGTGCTTAACAAAGTGTCCTGGCCATGTTATCTAAAAAACTCCCCTGACATTCTTGATCCCCTCATCCTGTGTTATTTTTCTTCATGACATTTATCACTGAGGTTATATTATATAATATTTATGTATCTGTTCATTGTCTCCTCCCTCTACTCTCCATCCCAATAGAATGTATGTTCCATCTGGGCAAGGGCTCAGTCTGTTGCATTCATCTCTATATCCTCAGCATCTAAAAAAGTCCCCAGTACCTAATAGGTCCCAAGTAAACATTTGATGGGTGGGGATTGATGGATGGATGGATAGGTGGATGGATAGGGATGGATAGGTGGATGGATAGGGATGGATAGGTGGATGGATAGAGATGGATGGAGATGGATGGGATGGATGGATGGATGAAGTTTGATGATTGGATAAATGGATGGATGGTTAGACAGATGGATGGAGAGCTCAATAAAAGTTGGTTGTTATTAATAACAATATTTTTTCAAATATCTCCCTTTGGATTAGGGGCCCCATTGGGTGGCTCACTTGTACCTGCTTGGGTCTTGAACGTGCTTCCTTTTCATCTGTGGCACCTGCCATGGCCTCCTCAAGCTCCTGGCCTGTCATCATGTATCAGTTCCAAGACATTGTGGTGACACCATCCTCCCCAATGTGTTCTGGGGAGGTAAGAAGTCTACTTGAGAATTTTATTTCTTATTCTGCCAGGAAATCTTTTGGTCTGTTACTAGGATCTGACATCCCAGAAGCTTCTCTGCTTCATACCTGATGAAGCCAACCTCAGAATGACAAGTTTCCCGGCAACAATGGGGTAATTGCACTTCAAAGCATATATTTAGCTCTTATTTTCGATCTGCACAGAAAAGTTGGTTGATGACTCTGACTTAAGAACAAAATCCTACCTTCAGATTTGTTTGACTTGTGCTCTCCCTTGGGAGAGTGAACTTGGGAATAGAACATGAGGCTATGCTCTTGGTTATGGTGGTTAGGAGATCAGGGCTTTTGGAATCGGGCAAATCTAGGCTTGAATCCTGGTTCTGCCCCTTACTAGCTCTGTGCCTTGGGAAGATACTTAACCTCTCTAAGCCTCAATTTCCTTTATAAAATGTGACTTCCTCCATTAATATGTATTTATTCAGCACCTATTAAGTTCCAGGCGTTGTGCTAGACTTTAGAGGTACACCAGTGAGCAAAAGCCACTCATGGCCTCATGCTCATAATCTTATACTCTATCTGGTTGCAAAACCATTAAACAAATAACAATGCAAAGGGGAAAGACAAGGTGTGATGGGAACTTACAATGGGGAAATAACCCAGTCTGGACAATCAGAGAAGGTTTAACTGAGGCAGTGAGGGTTAAACTGAGTTAGGCAAAGAAGGGATGTGGGTGTGTGGGCTGCAAGGAAAGAGAAAAAAGTTTGATGTTGAGCTATGGTTTAGGATTAGAGATGAAGATTCTGTTTTCATAAGAGGTTTAGTAAGATTCTAGAATAAGTCGTGCTACTTTGGGGACCAGGTGACAAAGTACACAGAATCTGAGACAAGGCAATTATCCCAACTTCTGCATAAAATCCCGACATTTTCGAGCATTGGGAACAGCATCATGTGAACTTAGCTTTGGACTTTGCTATTGGGAGACTGAGTAGCTCAGGAAGAACATGGTAGATGCCAAGTGGGACTGCACTTGGCTGAACAATTTGTATATAGTTGTAATTCAAGGGGCTCTCAGAAATTCTTGGTGGGAATGGAGGTGGTGAGTGCTATATAACCAAGTGAGGGTGAGAATACAATCTTTTATAGAAGGTGTTTTCTCATGAGTTTGAGATAATTAAAGAGGGAACACATATCACTAGTACAGCCATAAACAGAAGCAAAAATTCTAGCACCTCAACTAGTATTTGATAATAAACTGTTCATCCAGAATATGATTATGTTAATACTTTTATTTATTTATTTAAATTTCATTGAAGCAGAGTTGATGTACAGTAGTATATAAATTACAGGTATACAATATTATGATTCACAGTTTTTAAAGGTTATACTCCATTTATAGTTATTACAAAATACTGGCAATATTCCCCATGTTGTACAATATATCCTTGTATCTCATTTTATACCTAATAGTTTGTACCTCTTAACCCCCTACTCCTATATTGCCCCTTCCCCCTTCCCTCTCCCTGCTGGCAACCACTAATTTGTTCTCTATATCTGTGAGTCTGCTTCCTTTTTTTGTTATATTCACTAATTTGTTGATTTTTTTAGATTCCACATATAAGTGATATCGTACAGCATTTGTCATTCTCTGTCTTACCTGTTTCACTTAGCATGATGCCCTCCAAGCCCATCCATGTTGCTGCAAATGGCAAAATGTCTTTTCTCTTTTTGGCCATGCCAAGCAGCTTGCGGGATCAGGGACTGAACCCGGGCCATGGACTGAACCCGGGCCATGGCAGTGAAAGTGCTGAGTCCTAACCACTGGACTGCCAGGGAACTCCCCAAATTTTCATTCTTTTTATGTCTGAGTAGTATTCCATTATGTTTATGCGTATATATATCACCTCTTCTTTATCCATTCATCTGTTGATGGACACTTAGGTTGCTTCCATACCTTGGCTATTGTTAATAAGAATGCTATTAATATTGGGGTGCATATATCTTTTCCAATTAGTGTTTTCATTTTCTTCAGATATATACCCAGGAATGGAATTGCTGGATCATATGGTAGTTCTATTTTTAGTACTATGAGGAACCTCCATACTGTTCTTCATAGTGGCTGCACCAATTTACATTCCTACCAATAGTGTATCAGGGTCCCCTTTTCTCCACATCCTCTCCAACGTTTGTTATTTGCAGATTTTTTCTTTTTTGATGATAGCCATTCTGACAGAAGTGAGGTGATATCTCATTATTATTTTGACTTGCATTTCTCTGATGATTAGAGATGCTGAGCATCTTTTCATGTGCCTGTTGGCTATCTGCATGCCTTCTTTGGAAAAGTGTCTTATTCAGTTCTTCTGCCCATTTTTACTTGGATTTTTTTTGATATTGAGGTGTATGAGCTGTTTACATATTTTGGATATTAACCCCTTATTGGACATATCCTTTGCAAGTATTTCTTCCATTCAGTAGGTTGTCTTTTTGTTTTATTGATGGTTTGCTTTGCTGTGCAAAAACTTTAAGTTTAATTAGCTCTCATTTGTTTGTTTTTGCTTTTGTTTCCTTTGCCTAAGGAGACAGAGCCAAAAAAATATTGCTGCGATTTATATCAAAGAGTGTTCAGCCTATCTTTTCTTCTAGGAGTTTTATGGTTTCTGGTCTTACATTTAGGTCTTTAATCAATTTTGAGTTTATTTTTTATATGGTATGAAAAAATGTTCTAATTTCATTCTTTTACATGTAGCTGTCCAGTTTTCCCAGCACCGCTTATTAAAGAGATTGCCTTTTCTCCCTTGTATATTCTTGCCTCCTTTGTCGTAGATTAATTGACCGTAGTGCATGAGTTTATTTCTGGGCTCTCTATAGATTTGTTCCATTGATCTATGTGTCTGTTTTTGTGCCA
The DNA here is from genome assembly GCF_963455315.2 of Globicephala melas. Taxonomy (NCBI): domain Eukaryota; kingdom Metazoa; phylum Chordata; class Mammalia; order Artiodactyla; family Delphinidae; genus Globicephala; species Globicephala melas. Next base: position 129,462,787 of record NC_083314.1, on the reverse strand, counting down.
ACAATTTCTAATTAATTGTCATTGTTTAAAAATTGTGAGATTCCCCCCAAAATCAGAAAAAACTTGTAACACTGGGTCCACATCTCCCAGTAGAACTGAGTAGAGGTAGCTCCCTATAGATGGGCATAATCTTCCCGCATACCCTCAACTAGACTCCCTACTTGCCCACTGTGGACCTTGAGTATGAGATCCTCTCATTTCCAAGATGAAAAGAACTGCAGTCCACAGAAGTTTCCAGAGGCTGCCAGCTAGTTAAGAATAGCAGAGCTGATATCATAGTTAGTGTCTTAAGGAGTCCTTCTACCAGCAGGATAGGAGGCATTTTTCACTCAGGTGGACATTTTCAAGCAATAATTCCAAACGTGATAAACTGCCTTGTCCTCAAACAGCCTGGCCTAATAGCACTGCTTAATTCACATTTAAATTACACTGGGAACAAATACATTTCACAATGTTCAGCTCCAGGTTGCAGAGAAAAACACACTAATAGAGCTCTGCAATTACGAGTAATTTTTCTCTGAAACCCTCTCTTTCTCTCCCACTCTGGATTAATGACTGCCTTCACAAAGAGTCCACATGAGCTTTCAGAGCCAAAGGAGTAAACAGGAGGACATGCATTAATGTGGAGGGCTGGTTACCTCCCACGCCTGAGTATAGAGCTTTTAGAAATGGAATTTTTTAGATGATGTGCTTCTCCTACAAATATCAGGTGAACATAATCTCTGAGGCAGTGGGTGTTGGGTAGAACAACATTCGCATTAGTCATGGAATAAATATCCAGAAGTAAAGAGGGAAAGAAACAACAATCCAATTCAACCGAGCAGTGGTGCACTTACTATGTGCCAGGCATTTGTGTACAATGCTTTCACAGGTTTTAGTTCATTCCCTTTGCACAACTCACAAGGTTGTGAGCAGCAAAAAATAAAAAAAATAAATAAGGAAGGAAAGACAGTATTGAACCTACATTTTTGATTCTGGGTTCATTTTGGTGATGTCAGGAGGATCTGGGGAAGAATCCCAGCTCCAGTGATCCCAGTGTGTGACCTTAGGTTAATTATTAACCGTTCTGAGCTTTATCTGTTCCCTGTCTGTTAAATGCCATATGCTATGTGCACAATACACTTACAGTTTTTTTTTCTTTCAATTAGACTACGTGGTTCCTCACTGGGGTTACTAATATTGAATATAATTTAAAAAGCACTGGGTGTTGGTGTTAGAAAATTTGGATTCTAGTTCCCACGCTTTCCTTTCCTTCTGAGACTCATAAGGAAATTATCTGGTTTTTTCAATAATTAGAAAAACAACATTGCACATGGCAGTATAATTCAAACTGTATTAATGGTTATAAAATGAAAAGTGGGTCTTCCTTCCCCATTAAACAACCAGTGCCTTCCTCAGAGGTGATGACTATTAACATTTACTTGAATATCCTTCTAGAAGAGTTTTCTATTATGCATATACAACCACATACACACACACTCTAGCCCTCAAATGGGAGCAAATTTAAAATAAGACTGGGAGATATGGTGTGTTGGCCCATATCACCTCATTATTTTAATGTAGCTAGGCCCACACTGATAGTCAGGTAGGTAATTTCCAGTCTTCTGTTGATAATAGCGATAGTTAATATTTATGGATTGCTTGGAATGTGCCAGGCACTATTCTAAGTACTTTATATGTATTAACTGATTCAATACAACCGTCCTGGATAGAAACTATTATTATCATCCATTTTACATCTGAGGAAAATGATTCCCAGAGGACTTGCCCCACAGACACACAACAAGTGGGAGAGGTAGAATGAACAATGCTGTAACACATCTTTACAGAGTTTTGTGCAAATTTTTCAGAATATCTGGCAAATGATGGCTCTTAAGAACAGCAGCAGTGTAATCAACTTGCATTTTTGAAAGATCAATGTAATAGCAGGGTGGAGAATGGACTCGTCTTATAACACCTCTCACACTCTGCTGTGCACTTTTTCCCGTCTCCCTTGTTAAGATTATGAGCTTCTTGAAGGTGGGGACTCTGAGCTCCAGGGCTTAGCACTGGGCCAGGATATTGCTGACCCTTAATAACATTTGTGAATAATTAGCATTAAAAAATAAGGAAGCCTTCAATGGGACTGGTATTTGGTATTTGGGCTGGGTTTTAAAGGGTGAATAAAATTGTGATAGGCAGAAAATGAAAGAAAATGTTTCTTCTTTGTGTGAAGAAACAACAAAGGAATGACTACATAAGATGTTTGAGGGAACAGAAAACTGTCCAGGCTGTTTGGAGAAAGGGTACATGGTGTGATGTGCTCACAGAGGAGACTGGAAAGGAAATTTGGAGGCAGACATGGGGGATTCTAATGCTATGCTAAGTTTGTGAGATCTTTTCTACGCCACGTCCATTAACCTGAAAACAGATGAGCATCTATGAATGCACCCACATAGACCCACAATACTGGTGTCAAATAGTTAAATTTTTTGAATCTCAGTGTATAAAATTGTATTTATCTCCATACCAGGTTTCTTTCCTCCACTTTTTCACTTCCCAACATCAAACGGATGGCAGGTTTGTCAGCACCAGTAGCCTGAAAAAACATCATATCAGTGAAGTGGGCATATTTTCAGTTTTCATTTATTTTAATCCTCACCAACTCCCTGAATTCACTCTCTTACATATTTATTTTTCCAAGTTCTGGCCCTGTGGGTCCAGGTTTCTAGATGTAGCTTATAGATGTACTATTCACATTCATTTATATGCAAACATACCTCTCAGTGGATTTTGTTACATTTCTGTTAATCTTGAATTTCATGAAGTTACATAGATATCTGACAACATCTATTATTTTAAATACATGCTAATGTTTCTCAACACTTGATTGTTGATCCTAGGAAATGTATGTAATAAAATTCAAGTTAGAAATGAGTTCTGCTAGCCACTCTTACTATGTATCAGCACTGCCCAAGAGGAATATAATGTGAGCCAAAGATGAGCCACAAATACAATTTTAAAATTTCCAGTAGCCACATTTAAAAAAGTAAAAAGAAATACCAAATTAGTATGTTACATTTAACCCACTATATCTAAAGTATTATCTCAACATGTAACAAATATTAAAAATTATGAGATATTCTACCTTCGTTCTTTTTGTAATAATGTGATATATTTACAATACATCTCACTTTGGTCTAGCCATATTTCAAGTGCAGAAGTTACGTAAGGCTAGAGGCTACTATACTGTATAGTGCAAAAATAGAAGCTATAGGTTCCAGCTCCTTTGAATAACACTATTAGCTCGAAGAATGGTTAGAATGGTTTATATCTTCCCTGATCCAAGCAGTAATAATGTAAAGCTTCTTTCTTGCTTGTAATTATGTTTGGGAGAGCCCTAAGTCTCTAGGCATAAAAGATTCCAACTATGTAATGCCTTCAGGGAAAATTTTCCAACACCCCATATAAAATGCTCTCTTCCCTGTTTCTAAACCATCCTGTGCATTTTGTAATTGTCAATTTGCTTCTTTGCCTCCCTTCTGGATTCTAGGGAGGCTCTGAGAAAGCTTCCTTTTCCACATCTGTATAGCACAAATAGAGAACAGAAAAGTCAATTCACTTGTCCTTGGACTAGTCATCTTAGAAGGGAAGTACATCATGGTGGTTAAGAGCACTGACTCTGGAGCAGAACATCTGGCTTTAAATGTTGGCTCTGTCACTTACTGGTTTTGTAACATTTATCTGTCTGCCAAATGGGCATAACAGTATCTGCTTCATTGGATTGTTGTGAGGATTAAATAATATAATGTAGAACACTGACATGTAGAAAGAGTATATAAATATTTGCTCTAATGTAACGTAGAAACATTGGCACGTAGATAGACTGTATATATATTTGCTATAATTTAAAAATATTTTTTACTAAGCATTACTTGCAACATTAAATCTCCTTCCCCTTTCTAAAGGGCAGTATTTGCCACTTAGTAATCCCTTTGCTCATCTACAAAGAACAACAATGAATGCATATATTTTTTCAAGGAAAATTCACCTGGAAAATAGCCAAGATAGAGTGTTTTCTTTTAGAAATGGAATTACTCCATTTGGGATGTTAGCTAAGAAATATTTTTTTTTAAATAGACTACATTAAAAAGCAATATGGAAGAACTATTTAGGTATTTTCTAGTGGTTGAGAATAATTGCTTTGAAAATGAACAAGAAAATTTTTAAATAACTATTTAAAAGGATCCACTGAATTAATTTTCTAAGCTCAAAACTCTGACTCTACTACTATGAGACAGATGTTTATGATTCCTTCTCAACGATGTACTTCTCCCCTAAAAATCAAGTTATAAGAAGCCATTTTTAAAAAACACATTTAAGTTGTTCAATAAATACTTATCCAATAAGGGATATTTTATGGGGGAAAAAAACCACCAGACTAAAAGCCTCTCCTCTTCCCCTTAACTGAAAAAAAAAAAACAAAAAACACTTGAAAACAAGAACATGTATAGATATGGATTCCCTCACTCAAAAAATTATGTTCAAATAGGAGTCTTTAAAAAACTCTCTTAAGGAGAAGTTTCTCAGATTTCAAATTCCACCTGTTTCTCCCCTTACCTTCCATCCCACTCCCCATTCCCTATATCCAATACTTGTTGAGGAAAGACTTTTGAGGCAGCCAAAGGCCAAGGTTTGCTTTTCACCACCTACCTCCAAGACAGCAGCAGAATGAGCAAGCACCCTCTTCAAAGATGCCTGGAGTTCTTCTGGATGTCAGTCCAGGAAAGGTGATGGATACAAACCAGCTCTGCATTGCAGGGACCCATGAACCAGCCCCACCCCCAACTGGCTAATTTCAAGAGGGCAGGGGCATTAGTGTGAAAAATTCTTATTAGAAATCTTCTCCAGATGTGACTGGCAACGGGTAATGGGTAATGCAATGGGTGATTTTTGTTGTTGTTCAGTGAAAAAGAAATTATTACAGCTGATTGCATGCAGGAAAAGCTTTATTAAGTCACGGAACTGTTACAATTTTTTTAAACTGCAGTGTAGAATACTCAAACATTTTTAAATGACTTAGGAAACAATTGGTACATATTTAGTAAGCAAGTTCCACTATCACAATTTTCTCTGCTCCCACCCTCAGCGCTCAACTATAGAACATTCATTTATTTATGATGTTTAGTATCTGTCTCACAGTCATATGTCAGAGATTTTGTTGCAAAAACATCTCTTAACAATTAAATACACAATGGGAAGATATGATCAGACATTTACAGGACTCGAAATGTTTAAGAATAATACACAATAATAGGATTACAAGAAGGGCAGTGACATCTTTCAATTCATTTTGCTATTTCCATTCTCTTTTTTAAACATTAATCTCTAAAGTCCGTCCAAGTCCCATCCTTTAAAATGCATCCTGTTCCTTTTTCCTCTCCTCCTCCAATGTCCATATTTTAACAGTTCGAGTTCTCTTGCCTGGGGAAAAGAAAAGTTACTAACTCACAGGGGACATTTATTGACATCTAATTGTTACAACCCAAACCACAGCACAAAAGTCAGTCGTGTACAGGTGACACAGCACAATGGGGTTGGTCCATGTTTTCAGCACACTGAAGGAGAAGAGGGTCGGGCTCCTTAAGGCTCAGGGTTCACATGATGATGCACTTGCCCAGAAGCTTCTCGGCGGTCTTGGGGATCTGGGATTTCTTCTGGGGAGGCTGGGCGCCGGCGGCGGCGGCGGGCTTCTTCTCGAAGTTTATCAGCATCTGGAACAGCTCCTGCACATTGATATTCATCTTGGCGGAGGTCTCCAAGAAGGCGCAATTCCACTCCGACGCGTAGGCAGCACCTTCCTTCTCGCTCACCTCCCGGGGGCTCTCATCGCACTTGTTGCCCACCAGGACGATGGGGCACTTTTGCGGGTTGTTGCCTTTGAGTTGACGGATCAGCTCAAAGAGGGGCTTCAGCTCCTCCAGGGTTTGCTTCTTGGTGACGGAGTAGACCAGGATGAAGGCGTGACCCCTGGCAATGGCGAGGCGCTGCAGGCCCCGGTAGCGGCGGCCGCCGGTGGTGTCGGTGATGTGGAGTGCGCCCGCCTTGTGGCTGCAGCCCAGCGCCTGGCGGTAGGTATCTTCGATGGTCGGCAGGTACGCCTCACGGAAGTTGCCGCGCACCCACCTCTGCACCAGCGCGCTCTTGCCCACGCCGGCCGAGCCGAGCACCACCACGCGGAAATCTCTGCTCCTCCTCTGGGGCAGGCAGGTACGGATGACGATCACGGTAGGCAGAGGCCGCAGCCGCTTCATCAGCCGTTCCTTGAGGCCAAAGCAGGAGTTGCCCATGGTTGGGTTTTGGCGGGGAGATGCGTGCACACCTTCTCTGGCACTTGGCCAGCAGTGAGGGACGCCTAGGCAGGAAGAGAGAAAGAGAGGAAGAGTGAGCGATGGGAGTCTAACCCGGAATGGTGTTTTGTCGCAGCGCCTGCCTGGCCCGCCGCTCCCTGGGGACTGGGGGCGGGGGTACGGGGGGAGGTGGGAGGGGTGTCTGCCTCATCTCGCTCCCTAACCCCACCCTCCTCCCACTTCCCTCCTCCCTTCTCTGCGGCGAGCCAGCCACCAACCCCACGCACCTACGGAAGGCAATGCGGGCGGGGAGGAGGGCAGTCTCGCCCCGCACCTCTTCCAATGATACCTTACTGTTACTTTCGCGGTGGCTATGCACCCATTTTTATTTTTCACGCCACACTACTCCACTCTACAGAAGGCCGCAATAACGGACAACTTGCCAACCCTTAAAACACGCACGTCTGAGCTATGTTACCAAACATTTTCTCCCCAAATAAGCCCTCGTTGTCTTCTCTCCTTCGGTATGAAAAATTGTGCGCGTCTCTGACATGGATCGATTACTGCGGGCAAGGTTAGGTTGCTGCAGACATCACGATCCAGGGTGTGGTCACGGGGGCAGCGAGGGGCGCCAAGGGAGCCCACAGAGTCCAGGATTCGTGAAGCTAACAGAGACCCCTTACCTGAAGCAACTGTCCCCAGGTACCCGCTTCCCTGACAACGCACCCACCGGTTTCCACCCCCACGATAACCCAGGCTGGTTCGCCCGCTATGCCGCGCATTCATGTGCCCGAAAAAAAAAGGCGGAAGATAGCTTTTACCTCTTTCCGAGGCGGGAACCTCGCGGCAAATTCACTCCTTGCCGGGGTGGGCTTTGGCCGCGGTCGCAGCGGCGGCAAGTAATTGCGTAACCAAGCTCCGAGCTGCAACTGGCAACCAGTGCGCTCGGAAGCTCGGGGCGAAATGCTCCAACGGGGGGACTGAGGCTGGTTAGCCAGAGCCAGGGGGCGCAGACTGGGAGACTCCACTTGCATGGCTCACGGAGGGGGGATTGGGCTATGAGGGGCTGACCGAGCCCAGACGCACCCCCCACGCAGTCCCCCCGGCGTCCCCCACACGGGTACCCACAGCCCGGACGGGGGCGGGGGTGGGAGGCGGTCCTGAGTTCACAGGTGCCCGCCCATTGAGGGGGCTCTGCTTACAGCGCTGGCGATGCAGGCATTTCTCACCTACTGCATTCCTCACCACTTCTGTTCTTTTGCCCCCTGCGGGGTTAGCCTTTCCCAAGCCTCGCCACCTTCTTTTCACTGTGGAATGGCCAGTTAGAATTCTTCCCACTACTGGTGCCAGACACTTCACCGCATCTCATCCACTTTACTTAGTAAACATTTGTCCGACGCAAAACCCAGTTTCTGTCTTTGTAGGGGAAGACCAACAGAAGTCTCTTCTGTTACAAGAGACTTCGGAACCTGCCCCCGGTAGGATTTCCTGTTGTATAGACATGTGCTGTGTTTAAGGGTTGAGGGGTATCCTCTACACCCAGCGACATTAAGCAGCTATCACATCCATCATCACTCTGTGTACAATACGTCTCATTTAGTCATCATCACAAAATCCTCACAAGAGACTCGAGACTGGAATGTGGGCAGCCTTCTAGGAGCAGAGAGCGACCCCTGGCTGACAGCCAATAAGAAAACACGGACCGCAGCGCTAGCAACCAGATTTTCCCAACAACCTAAATGAACTTGAAAGCGGATTCTTCTCTGCAAACTGCGCATAAGATCAGACAGCCAACACTTTGATTTTAGCCTTAATTAAGCAGAGAATCCAGTGGAGCCCACCCAGACTTCCGACTTACAGAATTGTGGGTTCTGTGGTTGGGAGTCGTTTTAAGCCACAAAATTTGTGGTAGTTTGTTACACAGCAAACGAAAAGAAAACGAATGCAGCAGGTAAAATTACTTGTTCAAGGCTACAGGGCTCATAAATGACAAACCTAGGCCCAAACCTAGTTCTCCTCACTCCAAGTCTTGTTCTTTTTCTGGTATTATCATTCTGTGTCATTAAGCTGATACACTATATACATATATGTGTGTATATATTTATTTTTTTTATTTTTTATTTTTTGCGGTACGCGGGCCTCTCACTGTTGTGGCCTCTCCCGTTGCGGAGCACAGGCTCCGGACGCGCAGGCCCAGAGGCCATGGCTCACGGGCCCAGCCGCTCCGCAGCATGTGGGATCTTCCCGGACAGGGACACGAACCCGTGTCCCCATCGGCAGGCGGACTCTCAACCACTGCGCCACCAGGGAAGCCCTGATACACTATATTTTACTCACTAGTGAAAACATGTTTATAGCTTTTCTTTCTTACCCAAAAGCTCATGCGTGTTAGGTAGAGATCAAGAGCACACGTTTTAGAGGCAGAAAACTAGGTTTAGAATGTTTGTGGGTTTTTTCCCTTTTCCTTCTTTTGAGTACATCTTAATATGCCTTTGAGCTGCGGGGTCCTGGAGAAATTACTTTTCTGTAGAAGGGGAACTGATACCTGTGAGAAAGAATTGTGGGGAGGATTTAAGGAGCTGCTGCCTGAAGACTAATTAGAAGGCATATAGAATGCAATAGGTAACGTAAATGACAGCTTTGACCTTCACATAGTAATACAGAAGTCTGTATACACATAATCCTGTAGTCTTTGAGTATTTTAAGAGTGGCTTTTTGGAAGTGGCAATGATCTTTTTATTTAATCCAAAGAAGAGCAGATTTCAGTCTGGAAAACATAGCAGGTTTGGGGGTAAATAAGTTGATAGAAGAACTTGGGTCAGGGGGGAAGTAGGGTGAGAATTCTAAGCATTAATGAAATCTTTTCACATTCCTCCTAAACCACAAGAATCACTCTGTCTGTTGAAATTAGGGCAACTACAAAGTATTTAGAAATGAGAAAGACTAGAAAAGAGGCTCTGGAAACTGAAACTGACAGGCATCGGTTTATCCCAGAGCAGGCTACTTGGTGCTTGACAAGTTGTCCTCTATATTGGGGCGTAGTTCTAATTATCAGTGAAGTTTTCTTAGTTTACCTGTCTCTCCACCCACTGATTCTAGTTTCATCTTCTGGAGTCTGGAACTGCATTGATCAATCTGCTCCCTTGGATAACTTTATATCCTTTCAGCCATTTGAAGACAGTCATGTCCCATCACTAAGTCATTCATAACATTGAAAGTAGCCTGAGGATCATCTAGCCAAGCCCTTCATTTTGGTGATGAGGAAACTGAACCTCAGAGGCTACGTCATGCCCCGACTCCTGACCAAGCTTACTCTTCTCTCCCTCAGCCTCGTCTTCTGTTTGAAAATAACTGTTCCTTGAGGGGTACGGGTGTCTTTTTCTCCACCGCTTTTTAGATTTTTCCAATTTTTATAATGCACATTTGTTTTTTACAGTAAAAAGAAAACAACTAAAAACGAAAAAATACATGTTTTAAACATAAAAAAAAAAGGAAAGAGGCTCCTGAAAACACTGATATGGAAGATAAATGAAGATGCCTCTGCAGGCAAGACATTTAAAACAAAGAAATGCCCAAAAAGAAGATGAGAAGCAGAAGGTGGAGGAGGAGGAAGAAGAAGAAGAAAAAAGCTAGGAGGGGGCTTCCCTGGTGGCGCAGTGGTTGAGAGTCCGCCTACTGATGCAGGGGACGCGGATTCGTGCCCTGGTCCGGGAGGGTCCCACATGCCGCGGAGCAGCTGGGCCCGTGAGCCATGGCCGCTGAGCCTGCGCGTCCGGAGCCTGTGCTCCGCAACGGGAGAGGCCACAACAGTGAGAAGCCCGCGTACCGCAAAAAAAAAAAAAAAAAAAAAAAAAAAACTAGGGAGTGTGGAAATATATATTACAAAGCTAAATCCTTCAAATGCCAGAGAGATGAAATTAAGAGATCATAAATAGAATTCACAAGGAATGATGAAAATTTGAAACCATAGCTTCTACATCCAAACCAAGTCTTGCACCTCAAAAGCCAGTATAAAATATCTTAACCTTAAGAGCCCTAGCCCAGGGAACCAGCACTGTGCTGGGCCAGAAGTGTCAAAGAAATGGGCCACTGAGTAGAGTTCCCTGTGCTTTACAGTAGGTTCTCATTAGTTATCTATTTTATATGTAGTAGTGTATATATGCCAATCTCAATCTTCCAGTATACCCCACACCCCCTTCCCCCTTGCTACATGTATAAGTGATGCACTTTGCCATACAGCAGAAACCAACACTACATTGTAAAACAGCTATACTCCAATAAAAATTAATTTAAGGGCTTCCCTGGTGGTGCAGTGGTTGAGAGTCCGCCTGCAGATGCAGGGGACACGGGTTTGTGCCCCGGTCCGGGAGGATCCCACATGCCGCGGAGCGGCTGGGCCCGTGAGCCGTGGCCACTGGGCCTGTGCGTCCAGAGCCTGTGCTCCGTGATGGGAGGGGCCACAACAGTGAGAGGCCCGCGTACCGCAAAAAAAAAATTAATTAAAAAAAGAGGAAAGGGCCAGACCAGAGTTCTGGAGCAAATATTGGCTAGTTAGGATCCAGAGTTTGGAGATATATCAGGGAGAAAAGACAATCAATTGAAACTAACACTGAGATGAAACAGATGTTGGAATTATCTGACAAAGACTTTAAAGCAGCCATCATAAGAATACTTCAACAGGCACTTACAAATTTTCTTGAAACAAATAAAAAATAAAAACATTCAGCAAAGACCTAAATAGACGTTTCTCCAAAGAAGACATACAGATGGCCAAGAGGCACATGAAAATATGCTCAACATCGCTAATTAATTAGAGAAATGCAAATCACAACTACAATGAGATATCACCTCACACCAGTCAGAATGGGCATCATCAAAAAGTCTACAAACAGTAAATGCTGGAGAGGGTGTGGAGAAAAGGGAACCCTCCTACACTGTTGGTGGGAATGTAAATTGGTACAGCCACTATGAAGAACAGTATGGAGGTTCCTTAAGAAACTAAAAATAGAGCTAGCGTATGATCCAGCAATCCCACTACGGGGCTTATATCTGGAGAAAAACATAGTTTGAAAGGATACATGCACTCCTGTGTTCATTGCAGCGCTGTTTACAGTAGCCAAGACATGGAAGTAACCTAAATGTCCATCAACAGATGAATGGATAAGGAAGATATGCTACATATATACAATGGACTATTATTCAGCCATTAAAAAGAAAGAAAGAATGCCATTTGCAGCACTGTGGATGGACCTGGAGATTATCATACTAAGTGAAGTAAGTCAGACAGAGAAAGACAAATATCATATGATATTGCTTATATGTGGAATCTTAAAAAAAATGATACTAAATGAACTTATTTACAAAACAGAAACAGACTCACAGACTTAGAGAATGAACTTATGGTTACTGAGGGGAAGGGTGGGGTGGGGAGGGATAGACTGAGAGTTTGGGATTGACATGTACACACTGCTATATTTAAAATAGACAACCAGGGACTTCCCTGGTGGCACAGTGGTTAAGAATCCGCCTGCCAATGCAGGGGACATGGCTTCGATCCCTTGTCCAGGAAGATCCCACTTTCATGGAACAACTAAGCCCGTGCGCCACAACTACTGAGCCTGCACTCTAGAGCCCATGAGCCACAACTACTGAGCCTGCATGCCACAACTACTGAAGCCCGTGCACCTAGTGCTTGCACTCCACAACAAGAGAAGCCACTGCAATGAGAAGCCCACATACCGCAACAAAGAGTAGCCCCTGCTCTCTGCAACTAGAGAAACCCCGCGTGCAGCAACGGAGACCCGACACAGCCTAAAATAAATAAATATTTTTAAAAATAAAAAATAAAATAGACAACCAATAAGGACCTACTGTATAGCATAGGGAACTCTGCTCAATACTCTGTAATAACTTAAATGGGAAAAGAATTTGAAAAAGAATAGATACATGTATATGTATAATTGAGTCACTTTGCTGTAAACCTGAAACTATCACAACATTGTTAATCAACTATACTCCAATATAAAATAAAATTTAAAAAAAAGTTCAACAAAGAAATAAAATGTATAAAAAGGATCTAAACGGAAATTATGGAACTGAAAAATACAATAATAGAAATTTTTTAAACTTTCTGAATGGTCTTGATAGTATAATGGAGATGACATTGGATGAATCAATGAACTTGAGGGAGGATAAAAAATAAAATTTACTCAATATAAACAATAGAGAGAAAATAGACTGGGGAAAAAAATGAACAGAGTCTCAAGGACCTGTGGTACAGTAACCAAAATCCCAATATTTGTATCATCAGAGTCCATGAGGAGAGGAGAAAAAGTCTAAATGAGTATGGGAAGAAATTACAGCTGAAAATCTCCCAAATTTGGTGAAAGACACAAACTTACAGTTCCAAGAAGCTGAGCAAACCCCACCAGGATAATTCCAAGGAAATCCATGCCAAGACACATAATTGAATTCTGAAAACTGAACACAAAGAAAAATTCTTGAAAGCAGCTAGAAATAAATAATATATTACCTGTCAGAGGAACATTATTTCAGATGATGGCAGATATCTCATCTGAAACCACAGATGCCAAAGGAAATGGCATGACATTTTTCAAGTGCTGAAAGAAAAGAACTGTCAACTGCAAACTCTATATCCAAAAATGGTCCTTCATGAAAAAAGACATGTTCAGATGAGAAAAACTAAGAAAATCTGTTGCTAACAAACCTACCCTTAAAGAGTGGCTAAAGGAAGTTTTATAAACAGAAAGGAAAAGATAATTTGGAACTTCATAAAGGAAAGTAGAATATCAAGATAGGTAAAAGAAAAAGTAGGGGTAAATATGATAGACAATCCTTCTTCTCATAAGTTTTTACAATCATGATGATCAAAACAAAAATTATAACACCTGATACTCATGGCAATGATATTAAAAATTGGGGAAGGCAAAGGGACCTGAATAGAAGTAAGGTTTTCATACTTCACTCAAATGGTAATAGATTATGATGTCATATATGCATATTGTAATACCCAAAGCAATAATTTTCTATACAAAGAGATATACTCAAACACACTAAAAATAAATCAAAATAGAGTCCTATAAAACATTCCAGTAACCCACAGGAAGATGATAAAAGAGAAACAGAGGAAAACCAGGAAACAAATAATAAAATTGCATACTTAAGTTCATATATATCAAGAATCACCTTAAATGTAAATGGTGTAAATACACCAATTAAAAAGGCAGATTGGGGCTTCCCTGGTGGTGCAGTGGTTGAGCGTCCGCTTGCCCATGCAGGGGACACGGGTTCGTGCCCCGGTCCGGGAAGATCCCACATGCCGCAGAGTGGCTGGGCCCCGTGAGCCATGGCTGCTGAGCCTGCGTGTCCGGAGCCTGTGCTCCGCAATGGGAGAGGCCACAACAGTGAGAGGCCCGCGTACTGCAAAAAACAAAAAACAACAACAAAAAAGGCAGATTGGCAGGGTGGATAAAACAAACAAAAGAAACATAAGCCAACTGTATGGTGTTTGAAGTAAGAAGAAATTCACTTCACATTCAATGACATAGGTAGGTTGATTTTACATAGTAAAACAGAATACATGGAAACCAGAATTTAAAAAACACAGTATTATTTACACTCTATAGAAAAGTTAATACTTTGTGTATAATTTACAAAACACATAAATAGTCTGAATGCTGAAAATTATAAAATGCTAATAATAGAAATCAAAGAAGACCTAAATAGATGTGTTCGTGGATTAGGAGACAATGTGTTCATGGATTAGGAGACAACTTAGTAAAGATGTCAGTTCTCTCCAAACTGATCTACAGGTTTGATGAAATTCTTGTCAAAATCCCAGCAAGGATATTGTAGGCATAAACAAGTTCATCCTAAAATTTATATGAAAAGGCATAGTATCTAGAATAGCTAAAACACTCTTGAAAAAAGAGGAATAAAGTGAAAAGAATCACTCTTCTTGATATTAAGGCTTACAATATAGCTACAATAATCATGGAAGTGTCATATTGGTGAAGGGATAGACATATAGATCAATGGAATAGAACAGAGAACCCAGGAGTAGGCCTACACAAATACAACCAACTGATTTTCGATAAAGGTGCAAAAGCAATTCAATGCAGGAAGGATTGTTGTCTTTTCAACAAATGGTGCTAGAGCAATTGGTTATCCATAGACAAAAACAAATAAGCAAACAAAAAAGTCAACTTAAATCTCACACCTTATATAAAAATTATCTTAAAATGGAAATGGACTTAAGCATAAGATGTAAAAATACAAAATTGTTTTTTTGAAAAGAATATCTTCAGGATTTAAGTCTAAGGAAAGAGTTCTTAGACTTGATGCCATTAGCACAGTCCATAAAAGGAAAATTTGATAAATAAAAGGAAAATTAAAAACTTTTATTCTGCGGAAGACCTTGTAAAACTAATGGAAAGAGAAGGAGTACACTGGGAGCTATATTTGCAGGCCACATTTCTGGCAAATGACTAGGATGCCAGAAATATAGAGCTATCAAAACTCAATAATACAAAGTCCAATTAGAAAATGGGCAAAAGACATGAATAGACATTTCACTGAAGAAGATATACAAAGAACAAATAACCATATGAAAAGTTTTTTAACATCATAAGCCACTAGAGGAATGCAAATTAAAAGCACAATGAGACAGTGGAATATTATTCAGCCATTAAAAAGAATGAAATAATGTCATTTGCAGCAACATGGATGGACCTGGAGATTATCATACTAAGTGAAGTAAGTCAGACAGAGAAAGACAAATGTCATATGATATCGCTTATATGTGGAATCTTAAAAAAAATTGATACAGATGTATTTATTTATAAAACAGAAATAGACTCACAGATATAGAAAACAAACTTATGGTTTCCAAAGGGGGAAGGGGAGGGAGGGATAAATTGGGAATTTGGAATTAACAGGTACACACTACTACATATAAAGTAGATAAACAAGGACCTACTGTATAGCACAGGAAACTATATTGAATATCTTGTAATAACCTATAATAGAAAATAATCTGGAAAAGAATATGTATGATATATATACATTAGTTATATATATATTCATTTGTTATAAAATTAATGATGCAACTAAACATACAACCCAGTGTACATACTTACTAATACTAAACATACATACCCAGAACTCTTGGGTATTTATCCCAGAGAAATGAAAACTTATGTTCACACAAAATGCACACAACTTTATGTGTGAATTTTGTACACAAATATTTACAGCAGCTTAAATCATAGTAGTAAAATACTGAAAACAACCCAGCCATCCTTTGGCAGGTGAATGGTTAAACTATGGTACAGCCATATCATGGAATACTGCTCCGAAAAAAAAAAAAGAGAGACAGAGAGAGCGAGAGAGAGAGAATTATTGATACAGGCTACAGTTTGAATGAGTCTCAAGAGAGTTATGGTGAGTGAAAAAAAGCCAGTCACCAAAGGTTGTATACTCTATGATTCCATTTATGAAACATTCTTGAAATAAAATTATAGAAAAGGTGCTAGTAACAGGGCTTAGAGATGAGGGAAGGGGCATGGAAGGAAGGTGGGTATGCTTGTAAAAGGGCAACAGGAGAGATTCTCATGGTGATGGAACTGTCCTGTATCTTGACTGTGGTTGTAGATATGCAAACCTATACATTTGATAAAATTCCATAGCATTAAATGCATACACAGATGAGTACAAGTAAAACAGGGGAAATCTGAATAAGAGCAGTGGATTGTATCAATGTTAACATCCTGGTTGTGATATTGACTACAGTTTTGCAAGATATTACCATCGAGGGAGACTAAGTTACTCAGGCTCTCTCTGTATTATTGCTTACAACTGCATGTCAGTCTTCAGTTATCTCCAAGTAAAATCATTAATTTTAAGAGGCATTTGCAAAAAAGCCAAAAACAACACATCTCTTGTGGCTCCCTGTTGCCTACAGAATTAAAGTTCAAACTATTCATCTTCAAATTTCCAGCTCCCTACAAACAGATCCCAGATTCCCTTTCAAATCTTACCTTCCACAAGTCTACACACACTGGCTTAATAACTGGATATTCTTGGGAGTTCCTGTGTCTGCTTCTCCACTCAGTTCATCCTCCAACCCCATTCCCTCATCCACATGCCCCAATCCTGCCCTCCTTCTAGGTTCACCTCCAAATGGCACATCCAGCTGGAGGGAATCCCTCCCTCTGAATTCCCACGCACCTTTTACCTTGTATTATAGCTTTGTATATACTTGTTTTATACTCTCCACAAAGCTATGAGCTTTTCTCAGATGAAACTGAGATTCATTTATCTCTGATTCCCTCACAGATGTTAGTAAGCACCGGCATGTAGCTCTCAGAGGTGACCAGGATGGTGTGGGGTAATGTAGATTCCATTAAGAGGGGTAGAAGTCACTGTAGGAGTTCCCAGCTCTTGAGCCAGCTGGCTTCTCTCCAGCTGTGGT
This sequence comes from Globicephala melas, assembly GCF_963455315.2. Taxonomy (NCBI): domain Eukaryota; kingdom Metazoa; phylum Chordata; class Mammalia; order Artiodactyla; family Delphinidae; genus Globicephala; species Globicephala melas. The sequence goes on along the minus strand of NC_083314.1, from coordinate 129,445,966 downwards.
TCCACCACCTGTTTATAATTTGGCCTTTAATTCTATCCTTAATATCCTCCACTGATAATAGGGAAATACATGGCAAGTGCTGACATGTTAAAAGCACCTTCCTCAATACCTGGCAACAAGTAGACACTCAAAATGCAGCTGGAGTTTGGAGACCTGGTCTCCAGTTCCTGTTTGCTCATATTCCGCTTGTTTGGACTTAGACAAATAACTTGTTTTCCTTTTATATTCAGTTTCTTCATCTGTAAAAAGGGGTCAAAAGTACCCCTATTTGAAGTAAGATTAATTGACTTATGTGTGTAAAATTCAAGCAGGGTATTGCTTGTGGAATGTGAATAAGCTAACATCCATTTGAGTCTTTGCTATGAGCCTAATATATTACATGTGTTTATTCATTTGGAACTTATATTATGAGTCCATGAAGTGGAACTAATACTGTCTCCATTTTACAAATGAGGAGACGAGGCACAGAGAGATTAACTGCATGGTAGAGGCTAGGAATTCTGGCTACCTCTCGGACTTGTGTATTTCACACCATGCTGCCTCTCTAGCAGAGACAGGTGGTGATGTTTAGGACCCTCACAATCATAATCTGGGGAATCTGTTTTCTTTCCATTTCTTTCTGGGTTCTTCCCCTCTTTTAAGCTCTGTAGACAACTAATGGCAGTTGTGTTCCCTACCTTTCACCAAAAAATAGTATCTTCTTTACAGTTTTCATTTCCAAGATCAGTGTTGCTTCAGACTCTCTTCCTTTAACCCTGCAACGACCTTCTCCCATTCCTAGGACTTCTATTCCCAGCCTGACTGCTTTCTCTTAGCACCCTGATGCTATAAACAGCTCCTTGTTCATAGAGACACTAGCTCCTACCTCATAAAGAAAGGAGGACACCAGATAAAACTCCAGCAGCCCCTAGCCCACACATATCCTGCAGCATTTTGTCTTTTCTCCATCCAAGGCTGATGCCTTCATCTGAGCCCTGGAGTGCTTTTCAACCTGTGGTTCTAGGATCACCTGAATTGGCATCAACTGGGATGCTTGTTAAAAATACTCAACCCAACTTACATGATGCTACACGATTTTTTTTCAATTAAAAAAAAATACACAACCCACATCTACAGAATGAGACGCTATGGGTGACACCTGGGGGTCTGCATTTTAACAAGGCCCTCAGGTGATTCTGATACAGAAGAAAGCTTGAAACTACTTTAGCACCTTGCTTAATCCATCATCCCATCTCTAACCTAACAGAATGAGTGAAGGGGGGTCAAAAGGTAAAAAGAAAGAAGAGATAACAACAAGAAAAAAGAAACACAAGAGGAAAAGCAAAACTGGAGGAGAAAATTTTGAGTATGATTTTGAATACGTTGAATTGGAGATGCCTGTGGGACACACAGGAGACTATTTCTAGTACTCAGTTGGAACTATTGAATAGAACTCCAGGGAAAGATGGATATAAATCCACTATATTTAAAATGGATTTCTTGTATATATATATAGTTGGATCTTCTTTACTCTGTCTCTGTATTTAAATTGGTATATTTAGACAATTCATATTTAATATGATTATCAGTGGTTAGACAGATTTCATGATTATATTTCCTGGAACAAGAACTGGAAACCATGGTTTGCAGTGGATTTCTGTGCTTCTCCCAGACTCAAGAGAGAAAATTTTAATACCAAAGTGTTGACATTCTTGGGATATTTCAATGTTTTAGGCAATTTTCTTAACTTCTCTATCCTCATCTGTAACATTGGGATAATAGTGGTATCCTACTCTATAGAGTTCTTGTGAGTAAATAATGAGTATTTCATGAGTAAATACATATAAAATGCTTGGGACAGTGTCTGGACATAGTAATCACTCAGTAAATGTTAGCTATTCCCACTTACGGGGACAATAGGGCTAAATATTAAAAAAAATAAAAGGTGTACAGGTTGGAAAGGAAGAAATAAAACTGTCTTTGTTTGAGGGTTACATGATTGTCTATGTACAAAATCCCAAAGAACTGACAAAATAAAAAACCCACTTGAAATGGGTAAATGACTACAGTAAGGTCACACGATACAAGGTAAATGTACAAAATCAATTGCTTTCCTTCATACCAACAATGAACACTGGAACTTGAAATTATTAACACAGTACCATTTACATTAGCATCAAAAACCTTGAAATACTTAGGTATAAATCTATCTAAATATATATAAGATCTATATGCATAGAAATAAAAAACTCTAATGAAAAAAGTCAAAAAGATCTAAATAAATGAAGAGATATTCGGTGTTCATGGATTAGAAGACTCAATATTGTTAAGTTGTCAATTCTGCCCAACTTGATTTATAGATGCAATATGATCTAAATTAAAATCTGAGCAGCCATTTTGTGGATATCAAACAAACTAAAGATTATATGGAAAGGCAAAACAAACAAACAGAAAACAAAACTAAATAGCCAACACAATACTGAAGAAGAATAACAAAGTTGAAGGACTGCAATTACCCAACTTCAAGACTTACTGTAAAGCTATAGTGATGAACATGGCATGGTATCTGTGTATTCTGCTATTGTTGGATAAAGTATTTTATAAATGTCAATTAAGTCTAGTTGATTAATGGTGCTGTGTCAGTTCAACTGTGTTATTACTCAGTTTTTGCCTGCTGGATCTATTAATTACTGAAGGGGTATTCAAGTCTCCAAATCCGTAATAATGGATTTGTCTATTTCTCCTTGCTGTTCTATTAGTTTTTGCCTTGCATGTTTTGATGTTCTATTGTTAGGTACACACACATTAAGGATTGCTAGGTTTTCTTGGAGAATTGACTCCTTTATCATTATGTAATGACCTTCTTTATCCCTGATGATTTCCCTTGTTCTGCAGTCTAATTTGTCTGAAATTAATATAGCTGTTTCAGCTTTCTCTTGATTAGTGTTACTATAGAATATCTTTCTCCATCCCTTTACTTTTAACCTATCTGTGTCTTTATATTTAAAATGGATTTCTTGTAAACATATATATATATATATAGAGAGAGAGAGAGAGAAAGTTGGATCTTCTTTATCTACTCTAACAGTCTCTGTATTTTAATTGGTATATTTAGACAATTCATATTTAATGTGATTATCAGTATATTTGGTTTAATATCTACCATGTTTGTAGCTGTTTTATATTCATTGTACTTGTTCTTTATTTTTTCCCTCTTTTTCTTCCTTCTCTGGTTTTAACTGAGCATTTTATATAATTCCATTTTCTCTCCTCTTAGCATATCAATTTATAATATACATTTATAACAAATTTAAGTCCACTTTCAAATAACACTTCAAATGAAAGGCAGGTGACCTATAATATTCCCAATTAATCCCTCTCATCCCTTATAAATTTATGTCACTCATTTCACTCATCCATATGCTATAATCACCTAATGCATTGTTACTATTATCACTTTGAAGTTATCTATTAGATCAATTAATTTAAAAACTTATTTTACTTTTATTTATTCCATCTCTAATGCTCTTCTAGTCTTTATTTAAATCTGAAATCTGAGGAAAATCTTTAGAGAACATGCTGTCTGGAGAGAACCTTGAAGAGAGAAGAGGCTATTGGGGAAAAGATGGATGGAAGAATGATGCCAAAAGGGCACAGAGCCAAGAAAGCATCTATGGATGAAATAGTAGTTGAATTGGAATCCCTCCTAGAAATAATCTGTGGTTTAATTACCTCATTTCCTAGGTGAGTAATCTGCCCAAGTTTACACAGCTAGAAAGTTGCAACACCTCCCTTGCCCATGCTCCCAATTCTCTCTGTGCCACTAAGTTCTATTAAAGTAGCAGGAAAGAGCTGCCTACAAAGAGAGGACTAATTATTAAAGAATGAAAATAATTATCCCCATCAAAAACAAGAAGCACATTTTATGCCCCTTTTAAGTTAAAAAGTTTAGTTTTGCAGCATATTCCCCTTTGATTTTTTCCATGTGCACAGTGTTTCCACTGTAAAATACTCATTGCCTAAACAAAAGCATTCTTTGTACAAGTCCATAAAGAGAAATAAGTTTTCACCCCATTGTGTTATTTCATCAGGACTCTGCTATTTTTTTTTTTTTGTAGAACACAATGGTATATACTCCTTCTTTCACTGTTTTCAAACAAAATCATGTTTCTGTCAGTTGAATTCGGCAAGACTGAATTTTTAAAAGGATTTTAAAATATTATAACTGTTTTAGATTCACAGAATTATCACAAAGATAGTAAAGAGAGTTCCCATATACCCCACAGCCAGTTTCCCCTATTATTATTATTATTTTTTTTTTTTTTTGGCGGTACGCGGGCCTCTCACTGTTGTGGCCTCTCCCTTTGCGGAGCATAGGCTCCGGACGCGCAGGCTCAGCGGCCATGGCTCACGGGCCCAGCCGCTCCACGGCATGTGGGATCCTCCTGGACTGGGGCATGAACCCGTGTCCCCCACATCGGCAGGCGGACTCCCAACCACTGTGCCACCAGGGAAGCCCTCCCCTATTATTAACATCTTACATTTGTATGGTACATTTGTCACAATAAATGAACTGATACTGATACATGATTATTAACTCAAGTTCATTTTTTATTAAGATAGCCTCATTTTCTTTCCTAATGTCCTTTCTGTGTCTCAGGATCCCAGCCAGTTTACCACATTATATTTAATTATCTCCTTAGTTTCCTCTTGGTTGTGAGTTTCTCAGACTTCCCCTGTTTTTGATGACCTTGATAGTTTTGAGAATTATTGGTCAGATATTTTGAAGTCTCTCAAGTGGGGCTTGTCTGATGTTTTTCTCATAATTAGACTGGGGTAATCTTTTGGGAGGAGGACCACAGAGGTACAGTATCATTCCCATCATACCACATCAAGGGATACACCATCAACATGACTCATCACTGTTGACGTTATCCTTGATCACCTGGTTGAGGTGGTGACTGTCAGGTTTATTCACTGTAAAGTTATTCTTCTTTTTCTCCCTTTCCATCCTATACTTATAAGCCTGCTTTTAAATGTTAAGACTAATTAATGAAATTCCAGAGGCTGGTCTTAAAAATGAAGTCTTTACAATTAGCAAAAGGATTCTCAGAAAAGAGCAAGAAGAGGTTTCCCTTCCCCTGTACCAACTGTGGGAGAGCTGTTTCCTTCTGACTCATGAAGATTGCATGAAGAATCTGATTTGATAAAGCTTTAAATTGAAAAGACTCACAAGAATGTTACTTTTGTTTTCCTGTACAATATGGAGATGTGAATATGTGTAACTTTCCAATTGGTTCTGCTCTTTGCTAATGTACATTTGTCCTTGGCCACATAAGGTGAGAATACTGTAACATATCATAGAAATAATGTAGGAATCAAATGCAGAGATTAACAAAGGACTATGAGAATATTGGAAAAAAGAACAATTTCAACCAGGCAACTTGAGGGCAGTTTCATGAAGGGTAGGACATGTGAGTATGGTTTTAAGAGATAGAGGAGGCTGAAGGAACATCACGTGCACTAACACGAAAAAGGAAAGGACGAGACATAGGAAATGGAGAGCTAATATCTGAGCACACAGGATGGGCAGAACTTTTATACTAGGCTAAAGAGTTTGCACCTTATTCTATGAGCATAGGTGTGGGGGACATCGAGATTTTGGGGTAAGGAGAGTAATATGATCATGTCTGAGTTTTGGAAAAGTAACTGGCAACTGTTTAAAGGAAACTGGAAGGATAAAAACTTAGAGAAAAACAGCAGTTATAAGGGTTTCCCTGGTGGTGCAGTGGTTAAGAATCCGCCTGCCAATGCAGGGGACACAGGTTCAAGCCCTGGTCCGGGAAGATCCCGCATGCCACGGAGCAACTAAGCCCGTGACCCACAACTACTGAGCCCACATGTCACAACTACTGAAGCCTGAGCGCCTAGAGCCTGTGGTCCACAAGAGAAGCCACCGCAATGAGAAGCCCACGTACTGCAACGAAGAGTAACCCCCGTTCGCTGCAATTAGAGAAAGCCCATGCACTGCAACAAAGACCCAATGCAGACAAAAATAAATGAACTAATTAAATTTTCTTAAAAAAAGGAGAGGAGCTTCAAGATGGCGGAAGAGTAAGAAGCGGAGATCACCTTCCTCCCCACAAATACATCAGAAATACATCTACATGTGGAACAACTCCTAGAGAACACCTACTGAACTCTGGCAGAAGACCTCAGACTTCCCAAAAGGCAAGAAACTCCCCACGTACCTGGGTAGGGCAAAAGAAAAAACAGAGACAAAAGAATAGGGACGGGACCTGCACCAGTGGGAGGGAGCTGTGAAGCAGGAAAGGTTTCCACACACAAGGAAGCCCCTTCCTTCGCAGGCAGAGATGGGGGGAGGGCTTTGGAGCCACAGAGGAGAGCGCAGCAACAGGGGTACGGAGGGCAAAGTGGAGAGATTCCTGCACAGAGGATCGGTGCCGACCGGCACTCACCAGCCCGAGAGGCTTGTCTGCTCACCCGCCGGGGCGGGCGGGGGCTGGGAGCTGAGGCTTGGGCTTCAGTTGGAGCGCAGGGAGAGGACTGGGGTCAGCTGGGTGAACATAGCCTGAAGGGGGCTAGTGCGCCACGGCTAGCCGGGAGGGAGTCGGGGGAAAAGTCTGGAGCTGCCGAAGAGGCAAGAGACTTTTTCTTCCCTCTTTGTTTCCTGGTGTGCAAGGAGAGGGGATTAAGAGCGCTGCTTAAAGGAGCTCCAGAGACTAAAAGCATGGACCCCAGAGACGGGCAGGAGACGCTAAGGCTGCTGCTGCCGCCACCAAAAAGTCTGTGTGCGAGCACAGGTCACTATCCACACCCCTCTTCCGGGGAGCCTGTGCAGCCCGCCACTGCCAGTGTCCCGTGATCCAGGGACAACTTCCCCGGGAGAACGCAGGGCGCGCCTCAGGCTGGTGCAACGTCCCGCCGGCCTCTGCCACCGCAGGCTCACCTCGCATCCGTACCCCTTCCTCCCCCCGGCCTGAGTGAGCCAGAGCCCCCGAATCAGCGGCTCCTTTAACCCCATCCTGTCTGAGCGAAGAACAGACGCCCTCAGGCGACTTACACACAGAGGTGGGGCCAAATCCAAAGCTGAATCCCAGGAGCTGTGCTAACAAAGAAGAGAAAGGGAAATTTCTCCCAGCAGCCTCGGGAGCAGCGGATTAAAGCTCCACAATCAACTTGATGTACCCTGCATCTGTGGAATACCTGAATACAAAATGACCAAATCGAGGAGGTGGACTTTGGGGGCAAAGATATATTTTTTTTCCCCTTTTTCTCTTTTTGTGAGTGTGTATGTGTATGCTTCTGTGTGTGATTTTGTCTGTATAGCTTTTCTTTTATCATTTGTCCTGGGGTTCTGTCCGTCTGTTTTTTTGGGTTTTTTTGGTATTACTTTAAAAATTGTTTTTCTTAATAATTATTTTTTATTTTAATAACTTTATTTTATTTTATCTTCTTTCCCTTTCTTTCTTTCTTTCTTTCTTTCTTTCTTTCTTTCTTTCTTTCTTTCTTTCTTTTCTTTTCTCCCTTTTATTCTAAGCCATGTGGATGAAAGGCTCTTGGTGCTCCAGCCAGGCGTCAGGGCTGTGCCTCTGAGGTGTGAAAGCCAAGTTCAGGACACTGGTCCACAGGAGACCTCCCAGCTCCGCATAATATCAAACGGCGAAAATCTCCCAGAGATCTCCATCTCAACACCAACACCCAGCTTCACTCAATGACCAGCAAACTACAGTGCTGGACACCCTATGCCAAACAACTAGTAAGACAGGAACACAACCCCATCCATTAGCAGAGAGGCTGCCTAAAATCATAAGGCCACAGACAACCCAAAACACACCACCAGACATGGACCTACCCACGAGAAAGAAAAGGTCCAGCCTCATCCACCAAAACACAGGCACTAGTCCCCTCCACCAGGAAACCTACACAACTCACTGAACCAACCTTAGCCACTGGGGACAGACACCAAAAACAAAGGAAACTACGAACCAGCAGGCTGTGAAAAGGAGACCCCAAACACAGTAAGTTAAGCAAAATGAGAAGACAGAGAAACACACAGCAGATGAAGGAGGAAAGCAAAAGCCCACCAGACCTAAAGAATGAAGAGGAAATAGGCAGTCTACCTGAAAAAGAATTCAGAATAATGATAATAAAGATGAGCCAAAATCTTGGAAATAGAATACAGAAAATACAAGAAACGTTTCACAAGTACCTAGAAGAACTAAAGAGCAAACAAACAGTGAAGAACAACACAATAAATGAAATTTAAAATTCTCTACAAGGGATCAATAGCAGAATAACTGAGGCAGAAGAACAGATAAGTAACCTGGAAGATAAAATAGTGGAAATAACTACTGCAGAGTAGAAAAAAGAATGAAAAAAATTGAGGACAGTCTCAGAGACTTCTGGGACAACATTAAACACACCAACATTCAAATTATAGGGGTCCCAGAAGAAGAAGAGAAAAAGAAAGGGACTGAGAAAATATTTGAAGAGATTATAGTTGAAAACTACCCTAATATGGGAAAGGAAATAGTTAATCAAGTCCAGGAAGCACAGAGAGTCCCATACAGGATAAATCCAAGGAGAAACATGGTAAGACACACATTAATCAAACTATCCAAAATTAAATACAAAGAAAAAATATTAAAAGCAGCAAGGGAAAAATAACAAATAACACACAAGGGAATACCCCTCTGGTTAACAGCTGATCTTTCAGCAGAAACGCCGAAAGCCAGAAGGGACTGGCAGGACATATTTAAAGTAATAAAGGAGCAAAACCTACAACCAAAATTACTCTACCCAGCAAGGATCTCATTCAGATTTGATGGAGAAATTAAAAGCTTTACAGACAAGCAAAAGCTAAGAGAATTCAGCACCACCAAACCAACTTTACAACAAATGCTAAAGGAACTTCTCTAGGCAGGAAACACAAGAAAAGGAAAAGACCTACAATAACAAACCCAAAACAATTAAGAAAATGGGAATAGGAACATACATATTGATAATTACCTTAAATGTAAATGGATTAAATGCTCCCACCAAAAGACACAGACTGGCTGAATGGATAAAAAAACAAGACCTGTATATATGCTGTCTACAAGAGACCCACTTCAGACCTAGGGACACATACAGACTGAAAGTAAGGGGATGGAAAAAGATATTCCATGAAAATGGAAGTCAAAAGAAAGCTGGAGTGGCAAGTCTCATATCAGACAAAATAAGACTGTGAAATAAAGACTATTACAAGAGACAAAGAAGGACACTATATAATTACCAAGGGATCAATCCAAGAAGAAGTTATAACAATTGTAAATATTTATGCACCCAACATAGGAGCACCTCAACAAATAAGGCAAATACTAACAGCCATAAAAGGGGAAATTGACAGTAACACAATCATAGTGGGGACTTTTACACCCCACTTTCACCAAAGGACAGATCATCCACAATGAAAATAAATAAGGAAACACAAGCTTTAAATGATACATTAAACAAGATGGACTTAATTGATATTTATAGGACATTCCATCCAAACAACAGAATACACATTCTTCTCAAGTGCTCATGGAACATTCTCCAGGATGATCCTATCTTGGGTCACAAATCAAGCCTTGGTAAATTTAAGAAAATTGAAATCATATCAAGTATCTTTTCTGACCACATTGCTATGAGACTAGATATCAATTACAGGAAAAGATCTGTAAAAAATACAAACACATGGAGGCTAAACAATACACTACTTAATAACTAAGAGATCACTGAAGAAATCAAACAGGAAATCAAAAAATACCTAGAAGCAAATGACAATGGAGACGCGATGACCCAAAACCTATGGGATGCAGCAAAAGCAGTTCTAAGAGGGAAGTTTATAGCAATACAATCCTACCTTAAGAAACAGGAAACATCTCGAATAAACAACCTAACCTTGCACCTAAAGCAATTAGAAGAAGAACAAAAAAACCTCAAAGTTAGCAGAAGGAAAGAAATTATAAAGATCAGATCAGAAATAAATGAAAAAGTAATGAAGGAAATGATAGCAAAGATCAAAAAAACTAAAAGCTTGTTCTTTGAGAAGATAAACAAATAGATAAACCATTAGCCAGACTCAACAAGAAAAAAAGGGATAAGACTCAAATCAACAGAATTAGAAATGAAAAAGGAGAAGTAACAACTGACACTGCAGAAATAAAAAAGATCATGAGAGATTTCTACAAGCAACTCTATGCCAATAAAATGGACAACCTGGAAGAAATGGACAAATTCTTAGAAATGCACAACCTGCCAAGTCTGAATCAGGAAGAAATAGAAAATATGAACAGACCAATCACAAGCACTGAAATTGAAACTGTGATTTAAAATCTTCCAACAAACAAAAGCCCAGGACCACATGGCTTCACAGGCAAATTCTATCAAACATTTAGAGAAGAGCTAACACCTATCCTTCTCAAACTCTTCCCAAATACAGCAGAGGGAGGAACACTCCCAAACTCATTCTACGAGGCCACCATCACCCTGATACCAAAACCAGAAAAAGATATCACAAAGAAAGAAAATTACAGGCCAATATCACTGATGAGCATAGATGCAAAAATCCTCAACAAAATACTAGCAAACAGAATCTAACAGCACATTAAAAGGATCATACACCATAATCAAGTGGGGTTTATCCCAGGAATGCAAGGATTCTTCAATATAAGCAAATGAATCAATGTGATACACCATATTAACTAATTGAAGGAGAAAAACCATATGATCATCTCAATAGATGCAGAGAAAGCTTTCAAGAAAATTCAACACCCATTTATTATAAAAACCCTTCAGAAAGTAGGCAGAGAGGGAATTTTTCTCAACATAATGAAGGCCGTATATGACAAACTCACAGCCAACATCGTCCTCAATGGTGAAAAAATAAAACCACTTCCATTAAGATCAGGAACAAGACAAAGTTGCCCACTCTCACCACTATTATTCAACATAGTTTTGGAAGTTTTAGCCACAGCAATCAGAGAAGAAAAAGAAATAAAAGGAATCCAAATCGGAAAAGAAGAAGTAAAGCTGTCACTGTTTGCAGATGACATGATACTATACATAGAGGATCCTAAAGATGCTACCAGAAAACAACTAGAGCTAATCAGTGAATTTGGTAAAGTAGCAGGATACAAAATTAATGCACAGAAATCTCTTGCATTCCTATACACTAATGATGACAAATCTTAAATTAAGAAAACACTCCCATTTACCATTGCAACAAAAAGAATAAAATATCTAGGAATAAACCTACTTAAGGAGACAAAAGACCATTATACAGAAAATTATAAGACACTGTTGAAAGAAATTAAAGATGATACAAATCGATGGAGAGATATACCATGTTCTTGGATTGGAAGAATCAACATTGTGAAAATGACTATACTACCCAAAGCAATCTACAGACTTAATGCAATCCCTATCAAACTATCACTGGCATTTTTCACAGAACTAGAACAAAAAATTTCACATTTTGTATGGAAACACAAAAGACCCCAAATAGCCAAAGCAATCTTGAGAAAGAAAAACAGAGCTGGAGGAATCAGGCTCCCTGACTTCAGACTATACTACAAAGTTACAGTAATCAAGACAGTATGGTACTGGCACAAAAACAGAAAGATAGATCAATGGAACAGGATAGAAAGTCCAGAGGTAAACCCACCCACATATGGTCACCTTTTCTTTGATAAAGGAGGCAAGAATATACAGTGGAGAAAAGACAGCCTCTTCAATAAGTGGTGCTGGGAAAACTGGACATGTACATGTAAAAGAATGAAATTAGAACACTCCCTAACACCATACACAAAAATAAACTCAAAATGGGTTAAAGACCTAAATGTAAGGCCAGAAACTATCAAACTCTTAGAGGAAAACATAGGCAGAACACTCTATGACATAAATCACAGCAAGATCCTTTTTGCCCCACCTCCTAGAAAAATGGAAATAAAAACAAAAATAAACAAATGGGACCTAATGAAACTTAAAAGCTTTTGCACAGTAAAGGAAACCATAAACAAGATGAAAAGACAACCCTCAGAATGGGAGAAAATATTTGCAAATGAAGCAACTGACAGGATTAATCTCCAAAATTTACAAGCAGCTCATGCAGCTCAATATCAAACAAACAAACAACCCAACGAAAAATGGGCAGAAGACCTAAATAGTCATTTATCCAAAAGAAGATATACAGATTGCCAACAAACACATGAAAGAATGCTCAACATCATTAATTGTTAGAGAAATGCAAATCAAAACTACAATAAGATATCATCTCACACTGGTCAGAATGGCCATCACGAAAAAATTTACAAACAGGGCTTCCCTGGTGGTGCAGTGGTTGGGAATCCGCCTACCAATGCAGGGGACGCGGGTCCGTGTCCCAGTCTGGGAAGATTCCACATGCCGCGGAGCGGCTGGGCCCATGGGCCACGGCTGCTGAGCCTGCGTGTCTGGAGCCTGTGCTCCGCAGCAGGAGTGGCCACGATGGTGAGAGGCCCGCGCAAAAAAAAAAAAAAAAAAAGAATTACAAACAATGAATGCTGGAGAGGGTGTGGAGAAAAGGGAACCCTCTTGCACTGTTGGTGGAATGTAAACTGATACAGCCATCATGGAGAACAGTATGGAGGTTCCTTAAAAATCTAAAAAAGGAACTACCATACGCCCCACCAATCCCACTACTGGGCATATACCCGAGAAAACCATAATTCAAAAAGTGTCATGTATCAAAATGTTCATTGCAGCTCTATTTACAATAGACAGGACATGGAAGCAACCTAAGTGCCCATCAACAGATGAATGGATAAAGAAGATGTCGTACATATATACAGTGGAATATTACTCAGCAATAAAAAGAAACAAAATTGAGTTATTTGTAGTGAGGTGGATGGACCTAGAGGCTGTCGTACAGAGTGAAGTAAGTCAGAAAGAGAAAAACAAATACTGTATGCTAAAACATATATATGGAATCTAAAAAAAAAAAAAAGGTCATGAAGAACCTAGGGGCAAGATGGGAATAAAGATACAGACCTACTAGAGAATGGACTTGAGGACACGGCGAGGGGGAAGGGTAAGCTGGGACAAAGTGAGAGAGTGGCATGGACATATATACACTACCAAACATAAAGTAGATAGCTAGTGGGAAGCAGCCACATAGCACAGGGAGATCAGCTCGGTGCTTTGTGACCACCTAGAGGGGTGGGATAGGTACTGTAGGAGGGAGGGAGATGTAAGAAGAAAGAGATATGAGGACATATGTATATATATAACTGATTTACTTGGTTATATAGCAGAAACTAACACCATTGTAAAGCAATTATACTCCAATAAAGATGTTAAAAAAAAGAATAGGAGGAGAAAATTAAAAAAAAAAAAGTGGAAAACTTTTGGAGGCAGAATAGACAGGATTTGGACCAATACCGTAGTTAACAGTAGCAGAGACTGGCAGGATGCTCAACAAAGCCATCTCTTCTTCCTAGGCCCACAGCTGGACTCCATTCCCGGTCTCCATTCTGTTAGCTGGCAGCATGCAACTGAGTTCCAGGTGGACAGAAAGGTTACGGATGAAAGTCAGGGATGACACTTCCAGGCCCATCTCACTCTCTCTCTTTCTCTTTTTCCTTCCCCATCATACTGGAATGGAGTGAACTCCCAAGTTCCCAACTCTGAGAGCCATGCATTGTAGATGGTAGAACCACCGGGTAGATGGAGCTGTGTTTCCTGAATCACTGCTTTGAAAAGAATGATCCAACCTGCTAGACCTTGAGACAAGTGAGAAGTAAACTGCTTTCCTGTTGAGCCATGACATGCTTGGGCCTGTCTGCAATCACAGCATGGCTTAGACTACCCTAACCAAATTAGAAGTTGGTACTTTGAAGTGCATGCTCCCATAACAGAAGACTAAAGCATGTGACACTGACTGTGTGAGGAAACAGGTACTGGAGACGGGCAGGCTGGGGAGTCCTGTTTTGCTATGGCAAAATATTTGAGAAAACTGTTGCCTGAGTCACCGTGCAAGGGATTGCGGTGTGCACTAGTGAACCTTCACAGGAAGCCTGCAGGCATCAGTGGCTCCTGAACCCCTGATTTAAGGGGCTAAGGGGCAGTCCTTGGGTTGGAGTGAAGCCTGAACTGCATACATACAGTACTTCATATCAAATGTTGAAAATGCCAATTGTCTTCATCCAAGAACGGGCTGCAGAAGGCAGCAGAATTATGAGGGCCTAAAGCCCACACTGCTGCCCACACGCCTGTGGACGTGGTCTTCTCGGATTTCCCCCCTCACAGAGCTAACCTCGGAAATGCCTCACCTGGACCTTACCTTCAAGGGCAACTTGCCCACGAGTTGGCAGGTGGCAGATGGGTGCTGAAAGAGGAAAACAGTCCCGCTTCTAACACTCCATAGGTCTGGGGGACCCAGAAACACTTTTCAGCTAGGAGGTGTGCACTATTCTGTTTGGGATCCTAGAAAAGTTAAGCAGGAGTGATGACTGGAGACATCAAGTAACCTATTCAGGGTCATTTAGCTGCTTCTCCATTTCAATGGTTTGCCAGCATGATGCAGCAAATTAGAAGCAGAGTTTAGACTTTCCAAGAACTCATGAAATCTAAGAGGAGAGCACAAACATATGTTATGGTGGCCGTACTGTGGACCATCTGATCCAACTCTCACTTACAGAGGCCCAAACAGAGAAGAAGAGGAAGAACCCACTCTCCCACAGGACCTACTGTGTGCCTGGAACCCTGCAGAAAGCTTCCCACATATTAACTCATTTCATCTTCACAACATCACTACAAGATAAGTACTATCATCTCCATTTTGCAGATTAAAAAAAACAGGAACAGAGTGGACAAGTGACTTCAGAGAGGGCGAGTAACTTACCTAAAGTCGTACATCTAATAAGTGACGGAGCCAGGATTCAAATCCATGCAGTCTGGCTCTAGAGTCTATGCTTGCAGCCGCTGTACTACGCCAACTCTGAAGCTAGTGAGGATCTACCGGATCTGTATTTCCAGGCAGCTCGCTGAAGCCTTCGTACTCACATGCGCTGTCTTCCTGCTGCTTGTTGGACAGGGCTCCAGATTTGACATGGACCAAACATGGTCAGGCCCAGCCTCATCTCTCCCAGCTTCTCTCCATAATGCTGCCTCAGCCTCCTACATCTTGCACCCCTGCCCTCTCCACATCTGTGAACAGCTCTGTAGCAGAGTGGGGAGCATATCCTGACGAGTCAGTTCTGGGTTTGAGTTTTGGCTCTGCGGTTTATTGTCTCTAGAATAACCTTGGGCAGATATATGATAATGTCTACCAACCAGGAGTATCATGAGGATTCGATGAAATAATGTAGATGAAGTGTTTCATATAGTGCCTGGCACGGGATATATACTTTAACAGCAGGAAAAAAATTATTGATGTGAAATTCCATTATTCCCAGCTTCAAACGTCTCATAGATGGCTGTTCATACCCATAAATGGTTGACAAGTCCCCTGCAGACTATGCATTCTGATTTAGGGTATGGAAAATAGGATCAGTTAAATAGCCATTAGAGTGAGCAGGACAGAGCACTCACAGGGGCTGGGAATGGTCAGTGAACCCTTCCGGTAGAAGCTGCATTGAATTCAGCCTTGAAGGCGGAATTGATTCATCTAAGAAGAAATGAGTGGGGAAAGTGTGGAACAATGCTTAAAAGCAAGAAGCACACAGTACTTTGCAGTAGTGACTTTTGTTCGGTTAACATAGGCACCACTCAGGGGATCAGTGGGAGATATGTTTGAAAAGGTAGCTTGGGGAACCATTATAAGGGTCTTGAAATCCAGGCAAGAGAATATGAGATTTCTCCCGCCCTCCTTCCCTTTCTCTTATAGCAACAGTAATAACAATGGCAACAGCAAAGACAAAACCTCACAGAGGAAAACAGTCCAGATACCAATCTGTGCTCTTGGATTAATATTTAAAACCCAAATCTCAGCATCCCACGTGTAGACGAGCGAGGTTGTGGCCATACAGAAGGGTTTTGGGAAGTGTGTTCCTCTTACAATAAAGCTCTCCAAGGGCTGCATGCACTCAGGATAAATCATAGCAATTCGTAGCTTTGTGTTATTGGAAACATTTCAGTTCTATGAACCAGTCAGTGCTCAAAGAGTTCTGTCCTCATCTGGTCCAAGATTAATACAAAAGACTCACTGGGACCAGAGGAGGTGTAAGTTGGGTATAAACCAGAAAGAGCCTCATAGGCCAGGACAGAGCATGCTTGGATGCCAGCAGGGCCCAAAGTCTTGAGTCAAGCAAGAAGCCTTTTTCTAAGGTGTTTGATCTTTGTTAAACTTCCTTCTTCAAAATCTTCAGGTTACATTCTGTGTGTAGCTTTCCTTCCATGAGTTCAACTTTATTTTTTATTGGCAGTTATTAACCATAGATAATTTCTCACTTTTGTTTCATCAATGTCACTTATAAATTTTCACATCAACTATTATGTTATTATAACTGATAGTGTAAACAAATAATTCCGTAAGATTAATCTTATTAGGGCATTGCTGAATTTTAAAAAAAAATTATTGAAATGTACCTCACTAAATAAGAATGTACAAATAATAAGCATACAACTTGATATAATCAATCACCATAACAAATAGGACCTTTTTATCACCTCCAAAAGCCAAGCTCAGGTCCCCTTTCCAAAACTGCTTTCTCCCTATTTAGTTACTACCCAGACTTCCAAAGCTACAGTTAAGTTTTGCTTGTTTTTGACCTTATATAAGTGGAGTCATACAGTATATATTCTTTTGTGTTGGATTTCTGTTCTCAAAATAATGTTCATGAGATTTGCTCATGTTTTATGTTTCCATGGTTTTTTTCATCATAATTGCTGAAGAGTATTTCACTGAATGAGTATACCACAATTTCTATTATGAATGAGCTTTTGGGTTGCTTCCAGTTTGGGACTGTTTCAAATAATGCCGCAATGAACATTCTCGTAAATGTCTTGGTACACATATGCTTGCACTTCTGTTGGGTATATGCCTAGTAGTGGAGTTGCTGGTCACAGGGTAGGTGTGTTTCAGTTTGCATTTCCTTGATTACTAATAAGGTTGAGCACCTTTTGTAGATATATCAGCTATTTGGATATCCTCTTTTGTAAAGAAGATATATTGAATTATCTGTATTACTTACTGATTTATAAAAAGTTTTTCACGTATTTTGGACATAAGTCCTTTGTCAATTATGTGTCACAAGTATCTTCTCCTACTATGTGGCTTACTTTTTCACTCTTTTAGTGATGTCATCTGATAAACAAAAGTTCTTAATTTAATGTAGTCCAATTTATCAATATTTCCTTTATTGTTGGTGAGTATATGTGTCATTTAATAAATACGTTTCTCTATCTTCACATCATGAAGATATTTTCTTATTTTATCTTAAAGAAATGTCACATTTAGAGCTACCATCAATTGAGAATTGATTTTTATGTATGCTGTGACATAATAATCAAGTTTCTTTTCTTTTTCCCATACAGTTACCCAATAGACAAAACATTGATTGAACTGTCCTTTCCCCAACTTGTATGATCAAATGTCCAAATATGTGTGGACCTGTTTGAGGACTTTTTTCTTAGTCTATTTGTCTACCTTTACACAAGTACCACACGGTCTTAATTACTATAGCATTATAATAAGTATTGATATCTAGTGTGTAAGTTCTTTGACCTTACTCTTTCATAGTATCCCTTTTTATTTCCATATATATTTTAGAAGCAGCTCATAAGTTTTTTTTCTTTTTTTTAATTGGAGTATAATTGCTTTACACTGCTGTGTTAGTTTCTGCTGTACAGTGAAGTGAATCAGCTATATGTATACATATATTCCCTCCCTCTTGTACCTCCCTCCCCCCATCCCACCCATCTAGGTCATCACAGAGCACCGAGCTGAGCACCCTGTGATTTTTATCAGGATTATAAACCATGCAGTTTATATCTTACAGGGTTTTTCAATCCATAAACATGAGATATTTCTCTACTTATATAGGTCTTCATTAATTTCTCTCAATATTGTGTTATTGTTTTGCAGAAACCTTGCCCTATTTTGTAAGATTTATTCATAGGTATTTGGTGCTATAAATGGTATCTGCTTAAAAAAATTGTATTTTCTAATTTTTGCTTCTTTAATTGATTTTGTACCTTGACCTTGTATCCGCAAACTTTGCTAAACTCACTTATTATTTCTGATAATTTACTTGTAAATGAATTTTTTCTGCATACAACACTATTTGTAAACAATAATAGTTTTTTAAACAATAATAGTTTTATTTCTTACTTTACATTCATTATATCTTTTGTTTATTTTTTGTTCTCATTGTACGTACTAGGATTTTCTGTAAAATGCTACATGGAAGTGTTGATGCTGGGCATACCTGTCTTATCCCTAGTCGCAGAGAGAAAGTTTTCAACATTGCACCATTTAGTATGATGTTGTGGTTTTTTTAGCAACCCCTTATGAAATTAAGGAAATTCTTCTCTATTTATAATTTTTGAGAAGTTTTTTTCTCATAAATAGATGTTGAATTTAATTAAATATTTCTTCATCTATTGAAATGTCCAAAAGATTTACAGCTTTCTTAATGTTAATATGCTGAATTACACTGCCTATTTTTTTCCAATGTTAAACTAGTCTTGCATTCCTAGAAAACATCCAACATGATTTTGATGAATTGCTGGATTGAGTTTGCTAATATTTCTTTAGGGTATTCGCACCTAAGTTCATGAATAATATTGGCCTATGATTTTTGATAACAAGGTTATGGTATCAAGGTTATAGGACCTCATAAAACAAATTGGAAGCTTTTCCTCTCTATCCTCTGGGATAGTTTTTGTGGAATTAGAATTGTTCTTTCTTAAATGTTTGGTACAATTCACCAGTGAAGCCCAACTTTTCTTTCTGGGAAAGAAACATGGAATTAAATTTAAAAAAATATTTATAGGACTAATTCATATATTCTATATCTTCTTGGGTCAGTTTCAGTAAGTAATGACTTTTAAGGAATTTATCCATGTCATGTAAAATTTCAAGTTGACTGGCAAAAATTATTTATATTATTCTCTTGTTAATTTTGTAGCATCTGTTGGGTTTAAGCCAACTGCCCTTCTAGCACGTAGCACAGTGTCTATCAGCTGGTAGCATTCAATAAATTACTTGAGGAATGAATGAATAAATTTGAGTGAAACAGAAACACATGAAGACACAGTGACCAAATACTACTTACTGTCACATTAAGCTGGGAAGCACACAGTTGAAGAAGACCCTTGTGCATGCCGGGAGCCTGTATATTTGAGGCCTTAGCCAATGGTTCCCAAACCTATCAGACACAACACCATCATTGTAAATATACGTTTGTAACTCCCCCCTTTGATAGCCTGAAAAGAAATTCACAAATAGTCCAAATTTTTAGAAAATAATCCAATATCCTCTTGAATAGAAAATCAATAAATGAAAAGTAATTTATAATAAAAAGAGTGTGTATTTCAACCTGGAGATGTTTAGGCATGATTACACTAGAGACATGTTGAAGTTGGCAGGTGCTTGCTCCTAGTTCTAATGAGCAAATTTGGATGTATGAGAAGTAAGGCAATACTCAAATGATGTTTATTGTTGACACTTTTTCTTTATATTGAACATTTTGAGATAAAAGCTAAATGAGCATATTTGTGTATGTATATATATATAAGTAGTATCAATATGAATGTGACAGCTACAAGTGTAAACTGATATGGTATATTGCATTGTCGACTCAGGCACCAGAAGTGCTGTTGTTGATGATGGAATATTTCCAAGTGGTGAACAATTCTTGGTAAAGTTCCGAAACAAAGTTCAATCTTCTCTTGATTTATATGGGAGTTGCATTCCTGGAAAATTCAGTATATGTCAAAACCATGTAAAATATCCTTTTAAACATATGTAAAACGGAGTTAGGTGTTAGGCTCTGGTAACCATAGAGATTTTTACCTACATATATTTCCAATGGGGCATTTGTAATCTGTGTGGGGCTGTCTCCCTCACTGTAGGACTTTAGTGGATTTGTCCCTCACCCAGTTTATCCCAATAGCACCCCCCCAATTATTGCAATAATCAATCCCCTCCCACAATAAATTTTCCAACAACCCCTGCCCCCCACCAGGAAGCACTGTCATCCTTGCTGAGAACCTTGACCTTGTTCCCCTGAGGTAGATCTGCCTCCTCACCCCAACTCTCTCTCCCAAACTCTGTGAAAGCACCACACAGACACTGGAGGATACAGCAAGCCCCTTAGAAGGATTTCAAACTTGCATCATTGAATCATCTTTATA
Organism: Globicephala melas; assembly: GCF_963455315.2. Classification (NCBI taxonomy): domain Eukaryota; kingdom Metazoa; phylum Chordata; class Mammalia; order Artiodactyla; family Delphinidae; genus Globicephala; species Globicephala melas. The sequence continues at coordinate 129,425,602 of NC_083314.1, read as the reverse complement.
TTTATTATTATTCTTAAAATTTCTTATCATCTTCCCAAAAGGATGTTTTGGTGAGTGGCAAAGAGGTATACTCATAAACAGGCAGAAAAAATCTGGTGGGGTGAAGGATGAGGGGAAAATAGGCAGGCAGAATGAAGCTGGGGGTGAACCTAGTGCCTAAAGCACACACTCCCAGGGCTTGTACATTTGCTAAACGTAAGAGGTAGCCTGGGTTGTCAAGTTAAAGAGGGGCACTGGATCAGTTACACAATTCCACTGTCCAGGAGATAAAAACAAGGTAAGAATGTGGACTCTGGAGCTGGACTGCTTCGATTCAACTTGACTCCATGCTTACCAGTTTTGGGACCTTGAGTAAATCTCTGTGTGCTTCAGACCCCTTGCCTATCAACAGGATAATAATAATAATACCTGGAATACCTACCACGTGGACTATTGGGAGGATTAGATAAGTTGATATTCATAAAGTGCCTAAAACAGTACACAGTAGTTACTTGTACATGTTATATAAGCATTTGCCAAACAAACAAGCTAAAACAGTTGCTCAGAGAAAACACAGCCTTTCCTAGCAGCTTCTCTCACTGAGTGATGTGAGATTGAATTACTTAGCGCGGATGCTCAGGGGAAACTCAACATTCATCAATCTCAACGTGCTTGTGCTACAGTGCAGGAAACTGTAAGCAGAGAGTGGAAATCTAGTGGCCGAACTCATGTAGCTAAGGTAGAGGAAGAGCCAGGGCACCGGCTCCAGTCTGCTGCTCTTCCCAACACTCCATGGCTGGAGCTGGCCCAGGGAGAGGATGCAGAGAATGGGCCTGTGATCTTCGCACCCAGCGTGTTTGCAGGTTCCAAAATCCCACCTTCCCCCAACTGTCCTCTTACTCTCCAAACTCCCATTTGTCCCTAAGTACAGAGAGCAATGAATGAAACAAATCAAGTGTGAGTGACCCATAAACTCAAACACTCAAGGCACAGGCACGTTCAAAGTGGATTTCCTTTGAATAAATCTCCAACTTTGGGGAGGAGGAGGAATGGATAGGTAGAGGGTAAAGGTTTTGGCAAGAATTTAAAATGAAATTGTATAAGCTGGCGAAGTTCCACCACTTTCTAGCGAGACCGCACAGCAAGTTACCTAAGGGTCTCCAAGCCTCCTTTTCCTCATTTGTAACGTGAGGATGATAATCACTGCCCATGGGATTGCTGTGAAGATTAAATGAGATAACGTAAATTGCCCAGCACCATTCCTGTCACAGGGTCAGGAGCTGATAAACAATATCGGGCATCAGCAACTTACCAGAAGAGAGAGATTTTTCCTTCACGCTCCGAAGAAAGGAGGCCACATGTTATTCCACCCCAGAAAGATTTTATTTCGGTGTTTTCCTCCTCCACGAACCCAGTTATCTAGTGGAGGGGAATGGGGGGCGGGGCGGTGTCTGGAAAGAAAGCACCTGAAAGCCCAGTCACTCTAGGCCCATGAGAAGCAGTGCAACAGAGCATGGATGTGGGGTGGAACCCAACTCAATCACTCACTGTAGTGAGTTCCTGAGCATGTCCTCTTCCCCCTCTGACCCTTAGACAAACATTTGTTCATTGCCCAGAATATAACACATGTCAGCGTTTGCCACTACTAACGTGCTTGTTCCTAAATGAGGAACTTTGAAAAATTGTACAAGAAATCTAGAGAGGCAGTGAATTGGGGATGAATCTCCCACTGGTGACAGTTCAGAAAGACTGGCAGCAAGGGACTTTGCAAAATGCATGCTTACACACTCTCCTTCTTTTACAAGGAACGTTATGAAACTCTATAGTTCAGTCATAGTGAGAAATACTGGAAAACTAAAAAAAAATTTTATACCCTTAAAAATTTAATAACTCAGTAGCTCCACTCTACTCAAACCTGTCATTGGACAGAAATGACATGACTTATTGCAGATTTTAATTTTCAAAGGGACTTTGACTTGTCCGTGTATGGGTGGCAGCTGCTGGGAGCTGCAGGCTCTCCATGCACACACAGGGGTGCAGGTGGCCAGACGTCTTTTGTCTGGGAAGCAAGAAGAGGCAAAGTGCGTCCACCAGGAGCCAGCTACGTGCCTCTAGTATTTCACTCAACACCCCCGGCCTTGTGTTAGGGAATCCTTTTCTCCCCTCCGGCATTCTTGTCAGTCCACAAAACAGGAATCTCTGCCCTCTTTGGGGTACTGGAGAGCTAGCGCACACCCATCTTTCTCCCTCTCCTTCATTTCTTCCCAGGGGAGGGAAAGACTTCTCTTTCTGGTGAGATTGGAGAAGCGCCCTGAAACGTGGACTCTCTTTGTTAGGCTGGCTGTGTGCTGGATGAAGAGTTTTTTTTAGTGTTTCTGCTTTCCTGTAAGAAGAACAGTTGGATCCCAGTCCACAGTCAAGGGGGACACGCCTTTCTCCAGAATTCGTGGGTTCGAGGCAAGCTGCACACTCCTGAGCTGTAGCCCCAATTCTGCCCACGTGCAGGTCCAGACTCGGTCAGGGTTGTATCATTTTGAAGGTCATTTGGTTGTAGGTCCAGTTGAAGTGCTCCAACACGACCACCAATAAAGCTGCTATTTTCATCTCTATCTTACTATAAGTATGACTATGTTTTTAATTGTTCCAGAACCAGATAAGTCCTACTGCCCAGAAGAGCTAGAAGGGGGCTTGAAAGGGATATGGCTCAAGTCTCTATCGTACAGGTAAAAAGCTGCGAACTGAACGCCCTCCTGCTGGCTCACCCTCCCAGACCCCACCAAGGCTAGCAGCATAGTGAAGTATGTTGCCCAAGACTGCTCGGTTGCCTGGCCTGGCCCTGCTGCATTAATTAAGCACTGCCTGAGCCCTGTGGCACTGCATAAGCCTGCTTTGCACCGGACCCTACTACATCTCATCATCGTTCACATAGACTCCTTGCCTCAAATTGTTCTGTGCTTGTTTTCACTCACTCGGAAGCACCTGAGTCTTCGTTCTCCTGGCCCTGCTCAGACCCCTTTGCTTTGCTGGGGCACTGTCACCAGGGTCTCAGGATGTGTTCCTGTTCTGGATCTGACCCCCGTGGACTGGAACCTGCATATAGGTCTCCTGTCCCCTTGCCCAGTGTTCTTTCTGCCCACACCAGGTGGGTACTCGTTGTGAATTATAGTTGGACTTCTCTTAACAGTGGACTCTATTAAATAGAACAATAGTTTTATCTCACTGTGTGATTCAGAGGTGGTTGCCAGGGAAACCACCGGGAATATGTTTAATGTGTAAATCCTATAATTGCCCTAAATTAGAGTAATTCATGCTCTCGCTTCAAATGCTTTTGGACTGAGCTGGCTGGGAAGCAGGTGAGGAGGAGAGAATGATCACAGGTTGGCTCCCATGGCAATCTGTTCACACTCTTTATAAAGTGTTTTTTCCATCGCTTTGCCAAAAAGGCTATGGGGATTAGAGAGGAGGCCAGAGGGAACACCATGGTGTCCTTCTACTGGACCCGAAAACCCAGAAAACCCAAGAGGGCAGTCTCTCCCTTCTTATGAATTCAGGTGGTCATAGCAGAGGCAATGAGGACTACACCGATAGTGATGGAGAGAGGTAAAGGAACATCTGCAAAGGCTTTTTATTTTAAAATGGATTCAGAATCCTAACGCTGTAATTCACAGGGGGCTGCTAACTCCAAACGGGGAGGATCAAGCTAATTGGAAAATTTTATCACCAGCAAAAAGCAGCATGGTCTAAATGTAAGATCATGGTGTTAGATTTGGAGGAAGGCCCAGCATCATCTCTACCAAGCCTTTCCTTTTTTTTTTTTTTTAAAGAAGATGTTGGGGGTAGGAGTTTATTAATTAATTAATTTATTTTTGGCTGTGTTGGGTCTTCGTTTCTGTGTGAGGGCTTTCTCTAGTTGTGGCGAGCGGGGGCCACTCTTCATCGCGGTGTGCGGGCCTCTCACTGTCGCGGCCTCTCTTGTTGCGGAGCACAGGCTCCAGACGCGCAGGCTCAGTAGTTGTGGCTCACGGGCCTAGTTGCTCCACAGCACGTGGGATGCTCCCAGACCAGGGCTCGAACCCGTGTCCCCTGCATTAGCAGGCAGATTCTCAACCACTGTGCCACCAGGGAAGCCCCCAAGCCTTTTCTTGATCCAGCTTCATTTTCAGAGGGTCACCCACACTCTGCTCTTGCACACTTCCAATGATGAGGAACTCACTCCTCCCCAAGACAGCCAATTTTACTTTTAAACAGCCCTGATTGTTAGGAAATCTGCCTTATAGTCAAAAAATGGGATGCAGGGTGGGTGGCACTTTCCCTCATTGATGCAGTCGACTGGCTAAGTTCCCACAGGCTTGTTTATAAGCTGAGACATATCCTTCCTCTGTCCTATATGCTCATCATCAATAAGCCACACTGGCTCTGGGACCCAGGACTATCCATTCAGTTGGGGACTCCTACCTTCAGATGGAGGGGAGCAGCAGTGGGGAAAAAACCAGAATGTTCCTTGATACAACGCTTGATTAAGAACAAAGAGAAGAACCACTGTCTTTAGGGCCCCGTGATGTTTATTTCATTGCGGTAGAAAACCAAAATCAAAGCACAGACCCTGTTGCCCAGCGCAAATGTCATATAAAACTCTTCTTTATACAATATCCAGATCAACAGAGGATGACTCGGTGTTTCAGAGGTCGCTAAGTCTGGGGGCGGGTGTGGGGAGTCGCTGTGCTCTCTTTTGGAAACACCATAGTTCCGTGAATGCGGCTGAAGGTCACATTGGCTCGTGGCTGCTACATCCCCGTGGTGATTCATGCTGGAGTCTGCAATCAGTGAGAACCCCCAGGCTGCTTCTCGTTTGTTGGTGCAACATTACATAGCCCCCACCCCAGCTCTACTGGGACCGTGGATGTCCAGGGCTCCTAGCTCCTTGTCTGCTTCTGTTGTCAAGTTTATGAGCTCACCTTCAGCATTGGAAAATTCAGGATCGTAGAGGTGGCAGCCTGCTGTCTCTGGCTCTTTGGCACCTCTCCTGGTCTTTAAGGTCCCAGGAGGTCACTGCCTGTGGATAATTGATCTCACTGGCATGGTCCCGTTCTCCTCAGCTCTAACTTATCCAAACCAGTATGTTTAATGAAACTAAATGTCTAATCCACCCTTTATCAATGCCTAGTCTCTCTTTCCAATTCCTTGACAGAAAAGCTGGAGGAAAGGCAGGGGCTGAGGAGTCCTTCTCCTTCTCTGATCTACTGAATCATCATAATTAGTTTATCTGATAATATATATATCTATTATCCATGTGAGGGGTAATAGTTTAGGATTTTGGAAAAAGACTTCCAACCTGAGTGTTTATATTTTGTGTAGCCCTTTCACATTGTTTAGTATTCCTTGTTTTTGTGCTACTTAATTGTTTTTTTTTTTTTGTATGTGGTTGTTATATTTTATTTTCCAAGTAATACTGATTAAAAATATTTACACACCTACTTTTAAGTCCACAGTTTAGCACTCTTATTTGTATGGCTTTAAAAGTTATAGCACAAGATCTTTACATTAAGGATTGGGGAAAAAGATTCATTCAAAACAAAGCCTAATATATACATGTTTTTTCTCTGTACTTTTAAATACATTAATTTTTAAGTGATGCTCATCTTTTTTTTCATCTGGTGGTAAAATACTAGTGCAACTTTTCATCAAAATAAAGTTTACCACAGATATAAGTGAATTTTCCCAATTGAAAATGGCCCTTCAGCCGCCACTGAATGAAATTTCTCAATCTAACTGAAGTGAAAAAGAACCGGTAGCTGTCACTGTAAGGAAAATACCGAGTGCTATAGCATGACCTACATTGCTCCTTGCAACACAAACTCTGAAAGACCCAGAGGCGCTTTACAGAAGTTTAGTTGAATTTGAAAAGGCACATGGGTGTGGTTGGTTTTTAAACATTCTAGAAATTTGCCACCACCACCACCGTTTCTGTTGCAGAGATGACATCTGTGACTGTCAGGGTAGACAAGAGTGTTGTTCAAGCTAAAGAAAGCCAGAAGCCAAAATTTAACTGCACAGTAACAATGCACTTTTCTTCATGCAGCCTTGTGTTTCCTATATATTCAAATATTCTAACATGCATTAGAATACATAAACTTGTATTCTAATGATTTTATGTTTGATTTTACAATATGGGGGAAAAAAAACTTGAGGAAGGACATGACTGGGCAAAGAGAGAAGGGAGAACCCTTACCACAATGAAAATAGATACATTCGTACCCAACTATATAATAAGAATATAATCCATTTCAGTTTTCCAGAAATATACTTCTCAAAGCTTCCCATTCACTTATGGGAAAGATCCCTCCTCTGTGGCATCAAGTGGGGGAAAATCAGTTTGTTTCAATAGAAACAGTTCAACACAACAGGAAAGAGCTTAACTTTGGTCCACATGTCTGTTAGCTTAAAGACAGTCACACTGCCCATCATCAGTTCAAAAACTCAACACATAAATTTAAAAATATATTCATTTGTTATTTCATTCTAAAACTGGCATAGGTGTTCTGTTCTCATTTTCTGACTTTTCAACTTGGGAATCCACTGTTGATTTGGTCTCTAAACCCTCAGCATCTTCGTGATCTTCTCTGGCCGCCTCAGCAACATCTGCTTGGGTAGGCTCTCTCTCCTCTTGGTTCATGATTTCAGGGGTCACTTGATCCAAGTCTGCTTCTAGAAGCTCAGTTTGTACTTCCATTGGCATCTGATTTACCCGTTCAATGTGCAGCTCCTCTACATGTACTTCGGTACCTTCTTCAGTCTGAATTCGACCCACTTCTAGATAACTTACCTGGACCTGTTCTGGAAGCTCGTTCATATGTGAATCGTGCACTTGGCTGTCCTGGAGCAGATCTGGGTGGACCTGTTCCACAGTCACTTGTGCCGAATCCACTTGAACCTGAAGCAATGGTAACACGTGCACCTTCCCAACTTGTTCTATAATAGTCATTGATGTCACAGGTTCAGTTTGCACACGTGTTTCTACTGAAAGAACTTCTTCAGTTACTAGACGCTCTGAAATATTATGAGCATCACTGAGATGCCTCCTTAATTCATTTCCTTGCATAAACCACAAGTCACACAAAGTACAATGGTTGGGTTTATCTCCAGTGTGTATTACCAAGTGATCTTTGAACTGGTCCCAGCTGTTAAACACACTATTACAGACCTGACATTCATAAAGCTTCTTTCTTCCCTTTTTTGCCCCCACTCCAGTTTGGCATGCAGTCAGGTGACATTTGAGGGTGCTATTTCTAGCAAATCGTTCATGACAATTTGGACATTCAAAAGGTTTTTCACCTGTATGCTTTCGAAGATGCTCTTTAAAATGTCCAAAGTGGTCAAACTGTTTCTCACAGTACTGACATATGTGAATTTTTTTCCCAGTTCTTTGCTTCTTACTGACTCCACCTTCTTCAAGGTGGTAACAATTGAGGTGCTGTTTCCATGCGCTCTCCCGAAGATACCTTTTATTGCATATTTCACACTTGAAACTCTCAGTGGAGTGTGATTTCATGTGTTCCTGTTTGCTTGTGGGGTCAGAGGCACAGCCATCTTCATCTTTAATCTGCCCTTTTCTATCACCTTGACGGTACTTGCTGGTGATATCTGCCAATAATGCCAGAGCGGAATCATCAGAGGAACCTGTGCTCTGAATATACTTTATGGACTGCCTGGCAGTAGCCACATCCTCTAACGTTTCAATGCCTTCATCTTCCACTTCGATTGTGCCTTCAGCAATCTCCACCTCGATTTCAACAGGTTCAGATTCTGCAGACGGCAATGACTCAGTGATAACATTTGAAGTTTCTGCAATCTTTCTTTTTTTTGCTTCACTTTTTCCTGTGGTAGTTTCCTCTAGTGGAGCTGAGTTTTCTTTGTTCCTGACTTCAAGGGCTTTGATAGCTTCTAGCATTTGTAGAAACTCTGCTGCTTTCCATACATCCTTGGCTTCTTCTTCTCCTTGTATCATTAATTTTGCTGTATATGTGAACTCAATCAAATGACGAAAGGCCATTTTACTAACACCTTCTATCTCCACCAAAGGTTCCTGAGTAAACTCCTGAAAGAATTTGTAAAAGAACTTGCTGCAAGCAGCCAAAACAGCCTTGTGGGCCTTAAAATGGTGTCCGTCGACAATCAGGGTGATGTCAGTAAACCGGTCCTGCTCTCGCTGTTCATTCAATCGGTCCAGGATCATTTTATGATGTTCAGGGAACTCCTGAAGGCATTCCATCGTCTCTTCGGCCTCCATGGCCATCGGGTTGTTCTAATTGGAGTCGGGAGACGCGAGCTGGAGCGGGGTGGGCACAGCGCCGGAGGCTCCGGGCTCCGGGGCGCGCAAGTCCGGCAAGGGAGGAGACCCGACAGCCGCCGCGGCCCTCTAACGGCCCGCCAAGCCCTTCGGCCCGGCCCTGGCTCCCGCCGCCCCGGGACCCGGTCCGGCCCGCGGCCCACTACGACTCCCGGGTCGCCTCTCCCTCCCCCGCCCGCCCTCTTCTCCCCCGCCCAGACCGGGCCGGCACTCGCTACTTAATTGTTTTAATGAAGAGTTCCCGGGTCTATAAAAGTGGACACATTCAGTTCAGTGACTTTTATGCAAAATCTAGTTTTATGCGCCACAAAGCCATAACCAAGGTCTGCCTCATTGGAAAGAAAGATTCCAGGAAGAAATAAATGGTCATGAGTGGCAACTTTGCAAATTTCAAGCTATGAAACGATGGCAGACTTCACTGCCCTGGGCTCTCCAGAAAGTCCAAATCCCAGACAAGAAAGGATCCTAGTTTTCTCTCTGAATTCTACCCAAAAATTACTAAGAAACTAGCTACCATGTAAAACTGGAAAATTATACTTATTAGAATGTGGAGGGTGTGGGTAACCTCAGTCTTAGAGCAAGGAGTCTGACTTAGGAAGCCGGGGTGGGAAGACAGCACTGGATTCTGCGGCTACATCTATGGGAGACCTTTCAGTACTATACACTGAAAGTCAGAGGAACGCACAAAGACCTTCAGTAGGAAAGTGCGTAAAGGATTATTCTATAAATCGTGTGTGTGTGTGTGTGTGTGTGTGTGTGTGTGTGTGTGGCTTTACACTTCATAGCTCTGCATCTTTGGTCAACTCACTTTACTTCTCAGAGTCTCAGTTTCTTCATCTTTTAAAAGGGGGCTTAAACAGGGGTCATAATGTACCAGGATTTTCTTGAGAACCAAATGAAGTCATGGAGGATATTAGAAATGCCCGCCACTGTCTCCCTGCTCCCTCTAAGGCAGTACACTCCCCTCTCCCGCCCTGCTTTGTGTTCTGTGATCTACCCCCAGCCCCCAACTCCCTTCTCTACTGGGGTTGATTAGAATGAGGTAAGCAGCTACGCCAAAGAGTGGTGAGCTGGCCTCAAAGAAATCCATCAACATGCTGAATGCAGTCACTTGGAACACCTTTCTCTTTTGAGATTTTTCACTGAGAACTGAATTTTTAATTTCATTTAATTTTGATTAATTTAAATTTAAATAGCCACATGGAGCTACTGGCTATCACACTGAACAGTGCAGGCTTCTAGATTTATTCTCCGGAGAGGGTAAAACAGAAACAAAAGAGCTGCAAAAAACTGAAGAGATTTTCTTATCATGGGAAAAATTCGCACACCAAAGATGCTGCAGATTCAGAGAAAGGCCAAAGAAATACAAAGGAAACGAATGGTGTTGCCTAAAGGTGTTTGGGAGGTAGAGATGACTGTGAAGCCCAGATGATTTCTATCCTGACCATCTACACCCAAATTCCCTGTTAATAGAAGCCAATAGTGAAGTGTTAAAAAGCATTTCTGGCACTATGGAGAACTACGTGCTATGGAGTCTCCACTACTATGAAATGAATACAACCTGATAAAACATACCTTTTATCTCATTCCCAGGCTTGCAAGAAGGGATGTATGACTCTTGCACACCCACGCTCACCCTCTCCCAGAGATCTGAACTCACAGTGATAAGTATGGGAGAAAGGTAGGGCTGCCCTGCTGGCAAATGCTGATATTAAAACCAAAACTCAAAGCTAAGTAACAAGGTGAAGAGATTAAGTCTGGGATTCTATAGGGGGGCTAAAGTATAAGCTGGGTAACACTGACTCTCAGCAAATGCCAATACAATTCTGCTCTGGAGCAAAGCTTCCTCATTTAGGGTTTCTAGGATTTCCACAGATTAAGATCAACAAAATATAAGCTCTTAATAAGATTTAAGAAACCAAAACATAAGAAGTCAAACCACTTTGGGCCAGAGGCAGCAGAAACAAAGTACACCAGATTTAGATCTTCAAGGACTTTAAATATTAAAATAATCATATATAAATATGAAATAACTATGTATGAAATCCACAATCATTTTGCAAAATGATTTGGTACTGCTTAGTGAAGTTGAAAATTTGCTAACTCTATGACCTATCAATTCCATTCCTAAATACATACCTGGAGAGACTCTTGCACATATGTGCTGGGAGACCTGTAATGAGAATGTGAAAATGAATGAACTACAGCTATTTGCACCAACTCAAAGAATCTCCCAAACATAGCTTTGAATTTTAAAAAAATGTAGCTCACCTAGGGTATGATCTTTTTCTAACATTCCCAAACGAGCAAGATGAAACAATACATCGTTTAAACATTCTTAAGAATGTGATAGGGAGTTCCTTGGTGGTGCAGTGCTTAAGAATCCACCTGCCAGTGCAGGGGACACGGGTTTGAGCTCTGGTCAGGGAAGATCCCACATGCCGCGGAGCAACTAAGCCCGTGCGCCACAACTACTGAGCCTGCATACCCTAGAGCCCGTGCTCCGCAACAAGAGAAGCCACCACAACGAGAAGCCCATGCACCGCAAAGAAGAGTAGCTCCCGCTCGCCACAACTAGAGAAAGCCTGCACGCAGCAACGAAGACCCAACGCAGCCAAAAATAAATTAAAATTAAAATTAAAGAAAGAAAGAATGTGATAAAATATGAAAATAAGGCAAAGGAACAGTAAACAACCAAAGCCACACGTGGCCTTCTCTATCTAAGTGGTGATTTGCCATTGGGTTCACCTCCCTGAAAATAACTGGGGACACCCCCTCCTTGCTGGGGGTTGTGTCCCAGTGAGTAAACTCACTCTTCTGAGGATGCTAGCCGAGGACCTGGTGGGAGGTAGTGGCGTTGACCACTCAGCAGCCTTTGACTGAGGCTGGGACCCTTGCCTCTACCCACATGCTGCTAGCTCAGTTCTCATTTGGGGGTGATTCAACCCTCCTTAGAGAGCCTTTGAATCATGCAGGGGAAAGTTCCTGGTTGTCACAGGGACTTGGGAGCCAAAAGGCCAGCAGGGGCCCTGGTGAGACACACCAGCTCTCCCATCCTCGGAGCCCTCTGCGTCTCTCTGTTTTGTCTGTATATGTGATGTTCACTCCTGCCCAGCTGGTAACTGCTGGCCTCTGGGAAGCAAGTCTCTGCCCAGACCCCTCAGGACAGAGGGCTGCTGGTCCTAACTTCAGAATCTTTAGGGCTGCAGATGCTCTGTCCTCACTCCTTTGCTGCTTGGGAGCAGTAAGTCGTCCTCGCAGTAAGATTTGGTTAAATTCGGTTGAAGTGGACAGTTACAGAACACTTGCTCGCTGGTCTGTCTGCCCAGGAGCAGAAAACTGGCTTGCTCCAGTTCTAGCTGCATTCTCAGAACCACTCTGTGTTCTGGGCTCTGTCGTCCCCTGCAAAGCTGAGCAGCGCCCTCCCTGGGACACCCTGGGAACATACACGACTGGCTGCTCTGAGAAAATGCCTTGCCGTGAGGAGCAAACACCCATGGCTGTGGCTTTAGAGGATCAGACCACTGCCAGCTTATGAACACTGGATGGAGGGCCCCTCTAGAAGAAGGCAGCCCCATGCCAGGGTGCATAGCTTGATGAGGAGTGAGAACCTGCTCCCTTGCCCAGGTTCTCTTGTGCAGTGCACATGCTGTACCACTGTACCTAGTAGTCAAACCGTCTTGCTCCCTATCAGTCTGGTGACCCAGCCTTGGCTTCATTCAGGAGGAGCCTGCCTTTCTGTGACTGCTTCGTGACTGCCTGAACTGGACTCCAGTTCTAAAGAGATGGGTCCAGGTGTCCAGCCCCCATGGCCTGACATTCAAGGCCTTCTACACTCTGCTTCCAATTTGCTTTTCTGTCCACTACACATCAGACTTTCTTCTAGGCAGGCTACTCTAGTCACCGTCTTCCAAAAAATGCTTGTGAAATGTCATCTTCACACTCTCACACTCTTCCTTTATCCTGCCCTGTTATCCACCCACTTGAAGACTAAGCTCATTTTCGCTTCTCTGAGAAGTGGTCCCGTATTGCCCCAGCTCAGAAACCACCGCAAAGCACCCACTGTACTTCCCTTCCCATTGGTCACTGACTGCACAGCTCATGTACTGAGAGCCTAGCTCCCTAAAAAAGATCCTAAGTTTCTCAAAGGTAGGAAGCTTTTGAGGAGACTTATGTTCCCCAACTTAAGAAACTTGCTGGAGGGTATTATGCTTAGTGAAATAAGTCAGACAGAGAGAGACAGTACTGTATATTTTCAATTCCATGTAGAATCAAAAAAAAATAAAACAAATGAACAAATATAACAAAACAGAAACAGACTCACAGTGGTTACCAGTAGGAAAAGGGATGGAAGAAGGGGTGAGATGAGAGTAGGGGATTAAGAGGCACAAACTACTATGTATAAAATAACCTACAAGCATATATTGTACAGCACAGGGAATATAGCCAATATTTTATAATAACTAAAACTGGAGTATAATCTATAAAAATACTGAATCATTCTGTTGTACACCTGAAACTAATATAAAGTCAACAATACTTCAATAAAAAATAAATAAATAAGAATCTCACTGAGCAGTTACCATGGTAACAAATAGCTTCACCTATTCTCTCAGATCAAAACAAACAAACCAACCAACCATTGAAGAGCAAGGAGTCTGGCTCCCTGCCTGGACGGGTAATGAGAACATCAGGACAAGATTGAGGCCAAATCCGTGAACCTGGTTTAATAAGTTGCCCGTGAACTCGGCCTGGGCTACCTTGGTCCCTTCTCACAGAAAGTGCTTCGTTCTGGAGATGCTGGTCCGCCTGTAGCTCACACCCCTGAACGCCAGAGCGGGAAGCACTTCTCTTCATGAGTGCTTGGAGGCCACATGGGCTGAAGCTCCCATAACAAGAAAAGCAACTGTGCCTCACAGGTGGAGGACCCACCTAGATGTTGGCCGAGTCAGATTTATGAGCTAAGAAAGAGATGCTTTGGGTGGTTTTCAAACTCTTTGGTGAGTTTGCAGCCATCTCAGACCACTTAAAAACTCAAATCCACCACAACTCAGCACAGCATGTTTCAGAAAATCCCTGGAAACGGGCATCTTTGCTGAGTTTCCCTAGTAACACCATCATTCCACAGGTATGACTGAGCCCCTCTGCGATCCAGGCACAGCTCTAGGTTCTGGACATACAGCTGGGAACAAAACAGATGGAACTCTGCTCTCACGAGCTTCCACTCCAGCTCAGTGCCTAGCTCACTTTTCCCAGGATCCGAGCACTTGAGCAGGTGTTAAGGCTGTGACAGGGAGGTTACAGGAGCCCCTGGGGTAGGGAACACAGCACACACCTTTCAGAAATATCTTCTCAAACCCCACTGTTTCAAGTGTGGTCTGTGTACCAGCAGCATCCCCGCGAGCTGGTAGAAATGCGGGATCTCAGGCTTCTCCCAAGATCTTCTGAGTCAGAAACTGCACGTGACTAAGCTCCCAGGTGAACCATGTGCAGGTGAAGGTTTGGAAAGCACTGCGATAGAACATGTCCCACACAAAAAAGAGTAGATGGCCAAATAAGTTTGAGGAAGAGCCTACCCGTCCCTCCCTCACAGACTCAGAAAGCTGGCATGAGAAAGGTGCAGATGTCCTCAGAAAAGGAACTTGTTTAAAATGCCGATGTTCCTCAAACTCACTGGACAGCCCAACAATGACTCAGCACCCGTAAACATGCGACGGAACTAGTGTCCTGTGAAACCCACCTTGGGAAAAACCGTGATGGCTCTCTGACAGTCACAGTTTCAACTTACTTAGTTTAAACAATTCCAGATGGAATGAGCCCATAGCACGATAACTGGCAGCTTTGCTGAGGCACAGATTTGAATCATGCCTACTGCTGGGGCTCTGGGCAAAAGTCTCAGCTCTGGGGAGCTTTGGGGAGGGTTGTGGAGGGGACCCAGGGACTACTCCTTCACGTGGCTGGGTTGGTCTCTGCTTCTGACCGAGTCCGTGGCAAAGCTCATGGGGTAATGAAAACACTGCATCTCAATGAATACCACCCCTGCATGAGAGATAAGCCTTCGAGATAATTTAAATTGCTGGTTAACGTGCATTGTGAGGATGTACATAGGAAACACTGCATTCTAGATGGAACGTGTCATTTGGAGAAACCCAGGAGCCAATATAAGCATTCCTTATTTGTCCTTTAGGGAACTGGAAAAGGGTCTGGGCTACACATACTCACAGGTGTCAAGAATCCGTGGCGATGATGATGATGATAACAGCTAACATTTATGGAGAGTTTCTGGCACGCCAAGCACTGTCCTAGCTCACGTTTCCTTACAACGCAATGAGATAAACAGTGTGAATCATTTTACACACTAGGAAACTGAGGCACAGAGATGGTTCCTCACTTCCACCCCTTTTACTCTGAATGCAACTTCTGAGATCTAGGTGACAGGACCAAACCAGCCAGAGGAGGAAGTGGTCCCTGGGTCCCCTCTATCCTCCTAGCCAGCCCCCAAGAGCTGAGAGCCTTGCCCAGAGCACCAGCCTGGCAGTGGCCATGACTCAAATTTGTGCCTCAGCAAAACTTCCAGTTACCACGCTCTGGTCTCCTTCCTACTGAAATAGTGTGAACCAAGAAAGTCGAATCCCCTTTGGGAGACTGTCTCTCCTGTCTGCAATTTGGGGGTGTCACTTCAGGTGTGAGGTAGCCCTAAGTGGGCAGGTGCAGACTGGAGCAGCCTCAGTAGTGGGCCAGGGCTGGGATTCTGCATTTCCATCATGCCCCAGGTGGTGACAGTGCTGCTGGGGCAGACCTGGAAAGCAGGACACAAGGTGGGACTAAACTTGCTTCTGTAAGGCCTGGGCTCTACCCGCTCTGGCCCCCAGGTGCTGCGGGGCCTCTGGCAGGCCTCTCTTCCTCGGGCCCTTCGTCCCTTCTCTTTAGTGTTCAGAATAATGATACCCCTCTTCCCCGTCCCCACGTGAAGCTGCTGAAAGTTTCTCACCGAGTGTGTGCGACAGTCCCTGGCACCTCCTGTTTCAACTCCCCGACTGCTTCTCACGAGGTCCTTTCCGGGGCTCCCTTGGGCTTGTGGTTGCTCCAGGCTGGCAGATCCGGATCACATGAGAGCTGGCCCAATCACCCCTCTCCCACGGACATGCAGATCTGCTGCTTCCAAATCACACGAGAGAACCCCAGAGATGAGGATAAAACCCCTATTGTGTGTTCAGACAAAACCCACGGATAAATCATCTTTGGTTCTTGGGACGACACTTATCAGTCCCTGGGACCTAGAAGTCAATCACTCAGATTATGGTGTTTTCCTCACTTTGGGACATAGTATAGGGTGGTGGTAATGGAGTCATCCAGGCACAGCCTTGAGCATTGGCTGTGTGACCCAGAACAAATGACTTAACCTCTCTGAGTTTTAGCTTGCTCATCTGTAAGTGACGTGAATAAAGTACCTATGTCATGGGGCTGCTGTGAGGCGCTGGCACATCATCAGTGCTTCCTAAAGAGTAGCTCCTATAATGTTATTTAGACATTGGTTACAAGAGGGGATTCTGGGGTATACAATAACAGAATACTTCTTAAATTTGCCTTTTAAAAACATCAAATTTCTGAAGAGATTTTTTAAAAATAAAATTTAAAAATATGTTCTCTCCCAATAAGAGAGACATTTTATATTAGGTCGGGCACACATGACAAAAAATTTAACAAGTAGAAATGTAGGGCTTACAAAATTTGAGGATTTCCTCGTTCCTCCTGTACCCCGCTGCTCTGGACCCTTTCCCTCCTGGCAGCAGCCACTGGCATTTTAGTGCAGCTCTCCCTGGAGACTGGGGGAGCTCCATCTCCCAGGTCAGTAGGTGCAGCTCTCCCCTGGAGCTGACCTGAAGCCCTCTTGCTGTATGCCATCCCTTTGCCCCAGAAATCTGGGCCAAGCAGGAAAGAACTCTGAGTTTCATCACTAACTTCCAGGTTGCCTCCTGCCCTTAGTGCTGAACTGGAGAAGGACTCACTAGGACCTCAAGACAGAAGCCTGGAGCAGCAGGTTAGAGATTCCACCCCTCCAGCGGCTTCCTTGAGCCTCCCATCTGAGGGTCAGCTTAGGGGATGGCGGAGGACAGGGACAACACTTGGCAGGACCCTGCTGTCAGCATGCCCTCGCCCTGTGTTAATCTTCCCACAGCTGCATGGGGTAAGGGACTGGCTCGAGGGCACACAGAGACTGAGATGGATGAGTGACTGAGCCAAAGGAGCAGGTGGGTGTTTGCCTTTCCACCTCATAATGCCAGTGCCTACACAGTATTTGGGACAGGAGGAGAAGCGTATCTGCTAGAAACGCCAGTAAAGGCAGTGAATGGAGTGGTTAAGAACAGGCTCTAGAAGCAAAATGAATTAAACCTGGCTCAGTTATTTCCCAGCTGTCTGACCTCAAGGAAATCGTTTAACCTCGATGTGCAACAGTTTCTTCAGCTTTAAAACGATGGAAGTAATCATACCTACCTCTTGGGACTGATTTGAGGATGGAAATGAATTGATAAATATCAAGGAATTAAAATGCTACCTGGCACATGCGTAGCATGGGATCTATAAATGTTAGATATTATCATTGTTGTTATTGAATTAAATCCCATGAAGGTAGGGATATTTGTCTGTTTTGGTTACTGGTCTGCTTTGGAACAGTGCCTGGCACTTAATAGGTGCTCCATAAATATTTTGGGGGTAAATAAATATCATCATTACAATCAGTTAGAACTCTTTTGTAATGCAGACATTATTTATTTTGACCAGCAGAGGGCAGCAAGTAGCTATGACTTACAGTCATTCTGGACAAGGGGGTTTAAATGTTAATTTTGAAGGCTAACAGGACTGTCCCCTCCTGATCCAGCTGGTGGGTTGAAAGGTTGCTGTTGCACCTGTATGAGTGGCCCCTACCCCTCCCACTTACCTTTATGCAGTTAGGATGATTGGCAGAAATTCCAACTCACGACAAATCTTGCTTCGATATTCTCACAGGGCCAACTTATTTTCAACTTCCTTCTTCCTGTCCTTCCTCCTTCCCTCTCTCCCTCCATTCTTTCCCTCCTCCCTTCTCTTTCTCTAATTATGTTTCTCTCTCTCTCTCTCTCTCTCTCTCTCTGTTACACACACACACACACACACCACAGACACACACACTCACTCCAATGCATCAAGCTAGTATACTGTACACATTCCCAAATTCTATCTGTACTACTGCACCTTGTACTCCAAACCATTAAGTCTAGAGTGGATATTCTTCCCAATCAATTAGTGCTGCTAAATATAGTATAATAGAAAGAACATCTGATAGATTAAAAACTAGACCCAGAGAGGTACTGTAACTTGGCCAAAGACACACAGCAATTAGTTGCAAAGTTACAGCATAAGCCAGGACATTCTGCTCTGTCCATCTCACCAGGTCATCACTCACCTCTCCTTCTACCCACAGAGAAGACTCAAGCGGTCCCCATTTATTGATCCAATCAATGTGATCATCAGCTTCTGACCCCAGATGCTATTCCCCTGAACTCTGCAATGGAAGAGCTGACTGCTTCCCAGGGCATCCCCCTGGGAGGTCCAGGCACGGGGGACAGTCAGCAACCACTGCCTACTTGTCCCTCAGCAAACTCGGCCCCTGCCCACTCCTCTCAAGTTTCCTCCATGACCCAGTGCAAGTCCATCTTCCCCAATGACAGGGCCCACGCCAGGTCAAGGTGAGGACCTGGGTAGCACCTGGGTAGCGTAGCACAGAGAGCTCTACTTCTCACAGGCAGCTTCTAGCATGCCTGGTGGCTGGAACGGTTCCCACACTTCAGCCTCAAGGCTGTCCCAGAGTCTCAGCTCATGGGTGGCCCACTGCTACAGCCTCCCTAGTTTTCTTAAGATAGTGTCTTTCCCAATCATTATCCAAAAAACTTTAGAAAAAAGTATTTGAAGTTCCTACTGAAAAACAAATTCCATACGAATTAAAGAAAGAAAACTTAGAAAGAAAATTTAGAAAACTAGAAAAAAATACGGTTGACCTGTTCTATTATCTCGGATTAGAGAGATTTCCTTCAGCATTACAGCAAAGGTAGAAAATATAAAGGAAATGATTTACAGAATTGATTATATAAAATTAAAAAGCTCCATGCCCCCAAGAAACCTCAAAAACAAAATCAAAAGCAAGTAACAATTGGGAAAAGTTTGGCTACATGTATGAGAGACAAAGGATGAATATCCTAAACCAGAATGTCAGAGGAAAACGGATGAAGAATCTGAACTGACAACCTAAAAATATAAACTCACAGGAATATAGAACATGTTCAATCTCACTGGTCATGAAATATAAGTAAAATGCAACTTTTTTTGCACCTTAAAGTGGCAAATTGCAAAATTGCACAGTGTCAGTGAAGATGTGAAGCCACAGGCCCCCATTCTGCTGATGGCACATTTCTGGGGGCCATGGTAAGCTTACAGCTGTCCATCGTGAATGCTTTTTTCCATAGCCTTTATCACCGTCACTGTGTTTATTTATTACTTATTCCCCCTCACCGCTTCCCCCTACCAGGTCAATATGCACCTTGGTGACAGGGACATTGCTTACTTGTCTGTCCCAAGTACTTAGAACAGCACTAGCCCATAACTAGGGTGCTCAACATACACCTAATGAATGAAGGATTGAACTTTTGCCCCAGTAATTCTACTCTTAGGAACCGATCCTAAGGCAACCATCAGAGATCTACAACAAGATTTATATCCAAGGATGTTCATTTCAGCTTATAATAGTCAAATTTTGCAAATCATTTAAATGTCCAAAATAGGGGCTTAATAAACAAACATCCTTATTAGAGACTACAATAATAAAGTCATTAAAATCATGTTGTAGATGATATAATGGTATGGAGTTTCTAGATATAGTGTTTTGTGAAGGAGGCAGGTCACATAATGCTGTTTTCTAGAGAATTTCTGGAGAAATTCTCCAGAAATCTTTTGTATATAATACCATTGTAATATATAAAAAATACATATGTTATATATATACACACATATATTTGATATATACACACATATATGATATATTCATGCATATATAAACATAGGAAATATGATCTATGCATATAATATACACACGTGCATACATGCATATAAAAACTGGTGTAAGAACACTGACATTTTAAGTATTTATGTCTAATACTTGGTGTGATCAAGTATTGAAAAGTTTGCCTTTTTTTCTTGACTCATGCATCTTTCCAAGGTTTTTACAACAAGCCTGTTTTGCTTTGGGGAATCAGGTAAGAACACAACGTAGCACCCATATTACTCAAGCTGACTCTGGTTCCAGGTAGCTAACAGCTCAGGGGTGACCCTGCACCAACAGAGGGCGGGTGCTGGCTAGGCCCTGCCTCCTTGCTCAGCGGGGCTGCCGCTCACCCTTCTAGGGAGCCGGAAGCCCGAAGCTCGAAGAAGCCTGAGTGAGCAGCGCAGTGGTGGCGGTCCCGAGCTTTCCCTTTTCTCAGTGTAAGTTCCACGCTCCCTCTCAGTGTCTCCTCGGACCGCCTTACGAACCTGCACAGGAATCCTTGTCTCAGCAGTTGCCTTTCGGGGGACCAGGCTAAGCCACACAAACGTCATTTAACACTCCTGCCCATTTCTAGGAACAGCTCCCTTTGTGAAGCATTTCACAAACACAGGAAGAGTCTCTTTAAAATGGATTGTCAGTTCGCAGTGAGTCTTGACCGGCTTCTGGCCTTTTTGTGCTGGCCTGGAGTTTCCATCTGGTCAGCATGTGAGGAACGTCCGCCAAGCACGTGCGATGGAAAGATCTCATGTGTTGGCCGCTCCTGTCTTTGGCCCACTTTCAGTCTCTCAGCGTCCCTGAACTGAGAAGAGTTCATCATGGGAGTGAAGACCATCCTGACCTTGACTCATCCCCCTGGAAAGAGTTGCTGGGTAGAGCAGCCACCTGAGGGAGCTCAGAGCTTCAGAGGAGCTCAGAAGAACAGTGAGAAGGATCGGAGGGGCTTCCGAATCAATAAATGCGGGGATCTATTTACACTAGCACCCCCTCAGGCTTCGATGCCAGCGCATCTGCCCACAGCGGATCTGGATCAAGTGCCCTGCATTGCTGTAAGATGTCATTAACACACAGCCTCCTTTACCGTTCTTAGAATCAGGGCTGGTGAGGACTTCAGAGATCACCTAGTTCACGGGTGAACGGGGTGTAGGCAACTGCCCTAAGGGTCCCAGAGCAAAGTCATATGCAAAGCTATGACAAGAACTCACTAAAAAGCAATAATTATCATGGAGCAACTGAAATTCCCCCATTCCAAGGTCTGACTTTTGTTCTAAGAATTAGCTCAGTGGTAGCTGTCATCCTCCCTTTGGCCGGAAGAGGGCAGACACTTGCCATCGATGGAAGTGGAGAGGAAGCAGATATTTTTTAGGCTGGAATAACATCTCCCAATAAGGTCATTCTGCTCTAATGAGAGTTGCAGCCCAAAAGAAAATTCTTGACTCTTCTGCTGCAAATATGCCACTGAAGAGACAGGTTCAGAGACTGAAGATCTCTTCTTAGTACCAACTTTGTCATTTCACTTCTCTGAACCTCACTCCTTTATTATGTAGTCACTATGTGACTATGAAGAGGAGATATTAAAGGAAAAATATGTAAATTATAAAGTTCCATATTACAAAACACATGCACATGAAAAAAGGAGTTTAACAGTAATGGGGTGTGTGTGTGTGTGTGTGTGTGTGTGAGAGAGAGAGAGAGACAGAGAGAGAGCTAGACAAAGGAGAGATCCAGGCTGAGGGAGGAAGTTCTCCAGCAGTTGAAACCAACCCATTCTGCACTTACGTCTTAACTACTTTTATTTACATTTCAAACTGTGCTTATTTAAAAGTTACAGATGTGCTTTACCTATTGAATCTGTGTGTGGGAAAAAGTGAAATTCACAGATACACTTGTAAAGTCCTACAATTCAGTTGAAAAATAGTGCTGAATACAAAGGCGGGTATTGGCGATACAGGCATACCTTGGAGGTACTGCGGGTTTGGCTCCGGAACACTGTGATAAAATGAATACCACAATAAAAGGACTCACATGGATTTTCTGGTTTCCCAATGCATATAAAAGTCATGTTTACACCATACTATAGTCTATTCAGTGTGCAGTAGCATCATGTCTAAAAAACAACGGGCATACCTCAATTAAAAAACACTTCATTGCTAAAAAACGCTAAACATCATCTGACAAGAGGGTCGCCATAAACCTTCAATTTGTAAAAATTGCAGTATCTGCAAAGTGCAATAAAACAAGGTATGCCTGTATTAATTTTAAAAACTCTTAAGTGTTTTAGTGGTCACATGTTCATGAGAAGCAAAAAGGTAAGAAGTGGATAAGTTTTCAAATCCAGTGCCATTTGCTTAGGATGTCGAGCCCTAGTAGAAGTATTTTCACACTAATCTGTGCCAGCCGGAGCAATGCTGCAGTCTGAGTATCAAATTCTAGAACAATGAGAAACTAGAAGGCACTTAATAGGCGCGCAGTCATGAGGCAAGGGTCCAGAAACCACATATGGAGGAGGAGCTGAGGAATCAAGACGTGAGCCTGGAGGAGAGCAGTCCTGGGTGGCACAGGACCTGTGGGAGGAACTGTAGTCAGAACAAAAAGGCCAAAGTCGCAAAGGGGTCGGGTCTCAATACTGAAGGGTCTTCTCAACCACCGAAGCTAAGTGCATGATCATAGAGACAGGAAGCTCTGGGCACTGGGGTGGATCCAGGAGTGCCCGAAGAGCCCTCTGATGTCAGGAGGAAAGAAACGCACCACTGACACTGTCTCAGAAACCAAGTCATCCCTGTACAATGAAAGTCATCCCTGTAGCAAAATGTGACGGGCAAGAGCAAGCCGCCGAAGTCAGAATGGTTCCCGTAGCACAAAAGTACGAGAGGACCTTGAAATACAGGGAGTGAGGCATAGGCTCATGGAAGTCAGGCTACACCCACACATGAAGCCTAATCAACTGCACTAACGTATCCCGATGCTGAATGGCAGTGAAAGGAGCAGGGTCTGATTGAATCAAGGGAAGAAGGGCATCCCCAGCAGTCCGAGAGAATGGGATGAGCTGAGGTGCGTTCACTGGCTCACCCACCAATGCTCCCCAGCTGGACTCCCACACTGTGTTAAGCACTCTTCAGGGAGCTGTGTGTATTTCCTTTGGAGGTATGGCTTCGTCATGGTTGAGATGTTATTTCTTTCAAGGGCTCTCATGTCTCTGTGCTTTTATCCCCTGTGCACCGAAAACCTCCCATTTCCTCTTTTAGCCTCCATGGTTACCCAACAATAGCAAGGAAGAACACGTCCTTGATGATGGAGACACAAGGCGTGTCGAACGCTTCACTGTTGAGACTGCATGGGAATTGCCATCCATTGAGACTCCCCGATGTGACCAGGCAGCCTCTCAAAGCTGGATCAGTTTGAAAAAGTTGACAAAATAGAGTTTCTAGAACTGCCAAGATGAGGATGAGACCCAAGACCAACTTCCCTTCTGACACTTCTGTAGAGCTTCTCAAGGTACCTGCCAGAACCCCGAGGGGTCTGACTTCCAAAGGCTTCACCAGCTCTTAGGTATCAGAATTGAGACATCATCTCAGTTCTGAGAAATGATTAGAACTACCAAGAGGTCATGAGAGAAACCACTAATTTCATTTTTATGGACATTTTCTACCCCTAAGGGGAAAATGAAGGACTAACACCTCGTGAACCCAATGGCTTAACCAACATAAAACTGATTGTTTTCTATGGGAAATAGCAATTGTACCTTACTTGTTTGATGAATATAATCGTAAATTCTCTTATTTTTTAAAGGCAGATAGTTGGGGAATTTTATACTTCTCCATAATATTCTTCAAAACTACTTTAAAAATTTAAGATAATTTGTAAAATGCATACATGGCCAATAATTAACTTTTGCTCTAGGTTGATAGTCCTTAATAAAGGCTTTTTCTTGCCTCTTGAAGGGTTTCTTGAAGTCTCCAACTGATTGAAAACCATTGTATTCAACCTGCATTGTTGAAACTGAGAACTTCTTCAGCAGAACTCCAAGCTAATTTCATGATCATGGAGAAAACAGAACACACAAAGGGACAGGCTGCAACTTATCTCCTTTTGCCCTAAAGTTTCTCCTCTAACATCCATCGGTTATTTCTCTCCTGTCTCTGGATAAAAGTGACCTTTCACTCCTGCAAAGCTAACTCATCAGCTTGTATCCTTTATCCCAAGTCTCTGACATTCCTTGGGGCTTATGTTACTTCATCATTGTCTTGACTTCATGGCTGACTCTCACCCCCTCAGAGTTTACAAACTCAGTCCCATTCTCTCCCCAGACTCTGGTTCCTCCTGGACCACCGTCCTACCTCTTTCCTTCCCATCATGAGCACTCTAATGTCTGTCCTTGCCATGAGGTCCCACATGTCCAAACCACCAAATCCCACAGGCCTTATTCAATCTTTAAATGCTGTTGAATCTCTCAGGGTATTGAACTTTTTTCCCTCGGGTCTGGTTCTTTCTTTGGCTTCTTTGACACCTTGCGTTCCTGTGAGTCATGGAGTTTCTTCCTCTCACCTCTTGAATGGGCTGTGCCTGGTTCATCACTCACAGCTATCTGACACTTTGCTGCTCTGCAAAGCTGAACTTCATTCTCAGTGATGATGGCTGCAAAGCCTCCTGCCCTGACTGGTCCGCTTCTTCTCGTTTCCAACTGCTAGCTTGTCAATTCCTCCAGAAGATGGCTTTTAAAACCCAAAACTCCAAACTCCTCATCTGGCCCACTGTAATTCATCTTTTCTGATTGTGTGCCCAGCTCAAAATGGATTCTCCATTCTTTAGAAACTGATGTCAATCCACAGGGTAAGCTGCTAGCAGCCATTTGACTTGGCTTCCTGATCACAGGTGATCTGCACAGGGGCAGCCACCTGCCTGAGACTGAGCCACTCACGCACCCTCCCCTAGTTTTGAAGCGAGAGAGACAAAGACTTGGACTAGTTAATGGTAGTGTTTTAGGGGAAAGGTCCATGAATTCCTGGTGCTGGGTGCTCTCAGAAAGTTCTACTAAAGTCCCTCTTTTAGTTAAGCTTGCTAGACTTGGCTTCTAGTACTTACAGACCCTTAGGTAATAGTTTCACTGATACTTCCTCTCCAAAACTCCCTAATTCTGTCAAGGGCCCTAACGTTCCCTCACCTAGGAGGGCTTGAAATTTGACTCTGCTCTTGCTTTTTATGAGGTCCACATTCAGAATGCTCAGGCCCTGCCAGTTTTATCTCCAAAATTAACCCCCTCTTCTCCATGTCCTCTACTATTGCCCTGGTTCCAGGGTTTGTGATCTTTTTGCTGGGCTTGTCCAGCCTTTCTGTTGCTCCAACAGTACCTCTGATCATATCACTTTTCTGCCTAGAACTCTAGGCTGAGTCTGATAGCTCTTCCCATAGCATTAAGGACCCGTCTCATTCTGGCTCACAGATGCATGGGGCCCATCTTCTGCTATATCCACTCCTTTTATGTGCCAATCAGGCCTTGATGACCAGCCTTGTCCACACATTCTCTGTTCTTCACTTCCTCTATGATTTTTTACTGTTGTTCCCTTTGTCCTTCAGCCCTCGTAAAATCTTACTTCTTCTTTAAGGCCTATCTCAGGCCCTTTCCGCATCTCCTTAGGAGAAACACTCATCCATCCTCTGGGGCAGGAGATTACTTGTCATGTTTTAAGTTCATCTTCCCTTCCAGACAGTGAAGCATGGGCTACATTTAATTCCTGGCACCACAGTGGTCGATCAGAAGTGGATGTTGAGTGCATTGGATTAGACACCATCAAATGTTTACCAGGACAGGAAAAGGCCTGAGAGAAAAGCCAAAGCCAAAGTAATTCATCCCATCACTGTATACCATGGTTCTAGCCAAAATCAGGGAAAAGAAAGGTTGGAGAAGGAGTGCCGAGTAGGTGAATTAAATGGATGGTGCCCCAAACCTCCAGGCATCAATGTCTGAAAAACAGGACACTCACGAAATTGTCTTTAAAATCCAGAAAGAACAGAGTTACACAGCTTCAGAGTTTAAAATGCATTTCCATACACATTAACTGACTTAGTCTGCACTGCCACCCCGTGGAGCAGTTAAAGTTTATGAACGCCAGTTCGTAGGTGAGGGAACAGCCAGGTCAGGTGGCTTCAACAAGGTCATGCTATGTAATAAATGTTGGGTCTCTGCTAGGAAACTCTGCCTTCTAATCTCAGATCCAGTATCCTTTCTCTCTGCTGTACCATGTTGTCTCCCGAATGGCAGAGTTAAAATACAATGAAACAGGCTCTTTGGGGAAGTGGGCATAGGTAGGAGGGTCATTATTTACTTCTAAATCATGTACATTTTCCCCCCACACTTTCTGTCACACATGCCAGCGTTAACCATCCAGTGCAGAAAACGTTACCCTATTTCCAGAAATATATACCACCCCCAAACACTTTGATTTGATGGCAAAATATTTTAATTTTTCATAGAGCTGTTTCCCCCTACCTCATAGACGCAACACGGAAAAGAATCTGCAAGCACGTGTTCTGGCTGAGCATGAGGACGAGGTGTGCATATACATGTGTGCATATACATACAGGTTTATTTAAATGATCGGATCTACACTTTCGGAGGCTGCTTGAAGCATCTTATCAAAAGAAAACACATTTTAAGCAAGAGGTTAAAAAAGCTTTTCAGACCCAGAGGCCATTTAATACAATAAATCCTACTTGGGTAGTTTAGCAAACATTTTTTAAAACCCACATCCAACAGACTGGTTAGTATTGGATATACAGATTTGGTTTCAAAGCTGAAATGCCCCTGGTGTAACAGACCTTCTCATGAAATTCAGTTATTTTATATTATGCCGTAAAAAATAAGGGCACATATCTATTGACAACTTAAATATTAACTCGATAGGCTACTTGGTGATATAAATAGGGAAAAAAAAAAGTGGTCACGGACTAAGAAGACTATGACACCAGCCCATCTCGGACAGCAAAGAATGTTAAACTCTATCCTAGAATCTAAAACAGGAAAAAAGAAAGAATCAAATATTCCACTCCATATAGACCCCATCTGGCCCAAACCATCCCCCAAGGAGTGCACCCCCAACACATGAGGTTGACTAACCACCTGCTACAGCTGTTACTATGTCACTAATTAACAATGATCACAGAACATGTGTCGTACCAGAGGGTTTGTTATCATACACAATGCATTAGTGGCTGCAGGAATCTTCCTCCAAGAGTTACCATCAGAAGGCAAGCTGACAAACGTCCACGCTGCTGGTCCAAGTAAACCACAGCTAAGAGACAGAGCATTCATTTGCACATGGAGCTCTCTGGCACGCTCCCCACTCTAGATAGCGGGGCTGGGGCGTGGGGGACAGTCCCAGCCGGGTGCTGCAGCCTCCTACTCCTGGGCCTCCTTGCGGGTCAACTTGTAGATCTCGGTGGGTCCGTCCACGTGGGTGATAGTGGTGGTGAGCTGGAGTTCTTCCCCACTGTGGACACCCAGATCGCCTGAAACAGGGTTTTTGGTGTTAGATGTGATCAAGGAGGAAGGAGAAAGCTGGGATTCGTCTCAGTAACAACCGCCCAACACCAGAGCTCTTTCACATTCTGAGCTTAGAGAAAAAACCAGGGCACAGACACCTAAAAGTAGGGCTGACTCCCACCCTTTGCACTCGGACTCGCCAGTAATTTCTTAGCATTTCCGTCTCCCAGAGAAGACATTTTAAGGATAGATGAGTCAGCTTGCTGCCTACGTTTTTCGTAATATTATTAACATTTAATAGAGCTTACTTTGTGCCTGACGCTATTCTTGATGCTTTATACGTGATGGTTGAAATTTGTCAAATGCGTCTTCTGCGTCTATTGACACGACCATGCGGTTTTTGCCGTATTTAATCCTCACGAGAGCCCTCCGAGGCAGGAACTCTGGTCTTGCCAGCTTTACAGGTGAGGAAGCTGGGAGGGGGGGTCAGGAAGAGGAGCAGACACACGATGGAGCCGGGAACTAGGCCAAGGAAGGTAGGTCTGACTCCAAAATCACGTACACATTCGCTGTGAATAATTTACAAAGCAGCTACGGCCATGTGAAGGTAAAGACGACCTGCCTATATTTACCAACAGATTGGACAGGGCACTACGTGTAATGCCTTTAGGAATAATTAGGGCTTTTCTCCTCCAGGAAAAAAACGTAAGAAATGTGCTCTGACTTTTCTGTTGCCCCCAGGATTCTACACAACACCAGTGTTCTGGAGTCATCACCAGTGGACAAAGGTATTCCTTTGCTAAAATGGAATAATGTGGCCTCTTCTCAACTAGCAGGAGAAAAATAAGTTTCTGTGTTAAACCCTTAGAGTCTGCTACCTGCCGTAAGACCCTCAAGTGAATATATAGTTGGCAAAGGGAAAACGAAAAACACCAAGACCCAGTGGTTCTCAGTTGGACTGTATGTGGGAAGCACATGTACAGGCATATTTGCAGAGAGGGGTGCTGGAGAACAAAAGGTTAAGGTTATGTCTGGGATTATTTTTTTACTTACATTGTACACATATGATTTCATAGTTGCTGGAACTGAAATTTTTCCTACTTCAAAGCATGGAATTAAACACACAAGTGCTGTTTTCAAATGGGATTCCATACTATTACTTAGAAGAAAGCGCCGGCCCAACTAATATCTCGTCACTAGTTTAGGAATTGCTGGGCATCCATTAATCTGATGGCCTTAGGAACCTAGGGGTCACCCTGCAGGCTGGTGCCCTTCATGTGTGCCACGGGGTATTCGTTTTTCACTGTAGACCCTCAGCAGCTGTGCAACTAAATCACTCTTATGAAATGCTGGAATTGCAATTCTCTACCCAGAAGAATCTTTAGTCCCAGAAGCAGGGTCATTAGCTGTTGCAGAAACTGTTAATAGCAATTTGGGGCTGTTCTAGCAAGTGTCCAATCCAAGGACAGGGGGCAGAGCAGGTACCAAAGGGGTATCAGCCCAGACTCCAATGGTACAGCACTTGGCATGCACCAACAGGGTGGAAAGGCTGCTTAAAGGCTTTACACAGAGCTGCCTGGGGCCACGTGGAACCATTAATTATACAATGAGCAAGTTTTCCCAGGTCACTAACTTACATTCTCACTGCTGCAACTTCTAGTCCACTCCTCAGTCAAGAACGGGCTTAAGCCTCAAATTTCTTGGTCAAAGCTAGTTCTGGATTTGCATATCTGGGTGAGCCAACCAAAACTTCAAAGCTAATTTCATGATCTGCATGTCTGAGAGTCATCAAAATTTCAAAGAGAGTCCTGAGCACCCCAGTAGACCCATTAGTACCTCCAAGTGTTTACCTAAGGAATCCCTTTCACTGAAGACTTCGTAGAAATAGATACTAGATTGTAATTCTACTCAGGTTTTGAACCGAAGGCACCAATTATCTAAGCTTAAAATGTGATTCCAAATTGCAGGTCCTGGAAAATGTGTATGACCGTTAAAGATCACATCACGTGTAAAAACAGCCAAAATTACTTGGGCTTTTTCATTTTAACAGGTACCTATGTTATAGTGCTTGTCCTATGTCTGACATTCTAAACACTTTACAAATATTTATGCATTTAATCCTCATTACCAGCCCTTTGAGAGAGGTACCATTTCATCATTTCCATTCTTTTGAAGAAGAAACTGAGGCACAGAGAGGTCAAGTAACTTTCCCAAGTTGATAAATAGTGATGTGGGGGGCTTCCCTGGTGGCGCAGTGGTTGAGAGTCCACCTGCCGATGCAGGGGACACGGGTTCATGCCCCGGTCCGGGAAGATCCCTCATGCCGCGGAGCGGCTGGGCCCGTGAGCCATGGCCGCTGGGCCTGCGCGTCCGGAGCCTGTGCTCCGCATCGGGAGAGGCCACAACAGTGAGAGGCCCGCGTACCGCAACAACAACAGCAACAACAAAAAATAGTGATGTGGGGTTGAAACCGGAGCAATGAGCCTCCTTAACCTTAGGTTATGCTGACTTTATGTAAATATTCAAGTTTCCAACACCCATTGAGACTGCCGGTGAAGTACAAATCCACATACGATACGTTACTCTCATAGATATATACATATATACATACAGTAATTTGGATGAAATGTTCAGCATATTAATTTTGCATTTGCATCTGATGAAAGGAAGTTTATAGCACACAACATCAGTGCACTGATAGTAAGGAGAGCTATTATTTATGAGTATTTACCATATGCACTTTTAGGGGCTTAGCATGCCCTGTATTTCCTAATAAGATGTGAAGACACCAAGGCTCAAATAGGTAATGAATTTCTCTAATGTGACCAGGCTTGCTCCCAGCAGAGCCGGAATGAGGACCTGGATCAATGGGACTCTGGCTAGGAAAATCCATGATTCATGTGTGGTTTCACTGTACCTTGAAGACCAACATTTCCCCCTTAGGGAACAGATGGGAAAATGACAGTGACATAGCAGGAGTAGGGATCCCGCCATTTGTCTCCAAACTCCACAAACTTCCTCTTCTGCCAAGGTCTCACTCCACCTGCTACCCTCCCTCTCTCAGCTTCTGCTGCTCGGTGCACAAACATGTTCAAAGTCTCTTCCCTTCCAAGACAACAAAACAAAACAAAGCAAACCCTTCTGAAAATGTGATATGTTTCTTATTAGGGGGTAGGAGCAGAATAAATGGAAAAGAATAAATTATGAAAGGAAAAGAATTCCTCAGTTTGCAGTAAGTCTCTCTTCCTAGTTATGATGTCAGTTCATCTCAGCTAATTAACAATAAGATGAAGCCTTGGGCTTCCCTGGTGACACAGTGGTTGGGAGTCCGCCTGCTAATGCAGGGGACACGGGTTCGTGCCCCGGTCCGGGATGATCCCACATGCCGCGGAGCGGCTGGGCCCGTGAGCCATGGCTGCTGAGCCTGCGCGTCCGGAGGCTGTGCTCCGCAACGGGAGAGGCCACAACAGTGAGAGGCCCGCGTACCGCAAAAAAAAAAAAAAAAAAAAAAAAGATGAAGCCTTGTTTCTAACCATTGTGAAATGAGACCAATCTCTGCCATGGGATTTAATCTCAAAGGACTATCAATAGATCCACATCTATGGTACGACATCCACAGATACGCTGCTGCTGCTTGATTTTAACTGCTGGAATGCATACCGGGGATGCAGAAAGCTACATAAACTGCACTCTAATGATGAGCACAGCTTCCTAAGACTGGCAGCATTTTAATGACAATTATTTGTGTAAATGTGGCTACTTTAGTCAAAGAAGGGAAACTTCTAATTTAATTCCAAGGTGGTTTCACAGAATTTGGGAGAGATCCACATTCTTCTAATATTAATAAGGGCTACCTAATTCTGTCCTCACAACCACTAAGGCAAATTAATACCTCATTACCCAGATGTGGAAGCCAGAAAGCTCTCACACTATGAGTTTATATTTATTTCTTGAGGTCATACACAGTATATATTGGAGCCAGGATTCCAAACCATCTGTGTCTACCTCCAAAGTTTATGTTCTTTCTATAACACTCCTTACTTTTCTGTGGAATTTCTTCCAGTCCCACAACAAACCTCTTCCCATTTTCACCTTCAACGCTAAGCTCAAATGATAACTCTCTGTAATGATGTCTCTGGTTCATGGAAAAATGAGAAAATCAAGGAGAGTGTATTGTTTGTAAAGCTAAATTATTTCCATGCCAAGGACTGTTGTTTACAATTATATCCTTTCTACATTTTGGGTGTTAACAAAATACTGGATGGTGGGTTTTCTAAATCTTTAAAAATTAAAAAAAAAAAAAATTTTTAAAGAATGTAAATCACCAGCACAGTATCTGCTATGTAGTAAGTGATCATTAAAAACACCCACCAATACTTCCTCACATGGGCCGGTCCAGCTCCTCCCTGCTCTGCTCTACACGGTTCTATCTAGCCCAGCACCCCAGCACTGGAATTCCCCACTGGGGTTTAGGGACAAACACTCAGCTAGAAAACAGGTGTGGCTGGGCTTGCCTGGTGGCGCAGTGGTTGAGAGTCTGTCTGCCGATGCAGGGGACGTGGGTTCGTGCCCCGGTCCGGGAAGATCCCACATGCCACGGAGCGGCTGGGCCCGTGAGCCATGGCCGCTAAGCCTGTGCATCCGGAGCCTGTGCTCCGCAACGGGAGGGGCCGCAGCAGTGAGAGGCCCGCGTACCGCAAAAAAAAACAACAAAAAAAAACAGGTGTGCTTTGGGATGACTCAGCCTTTGTGATCCCTTCTGGGGGATAAGGCAGAGTGGCCTTGGTAGGAAGGGTTCAGGGATCTCTCAATCCCTTTCAACGATCAAGTTGGTTTATACCAGGCTTGAAGTGAGCCGTTTCCCATCTACCTCCAAGGTGCCTCCAGACACTCAGTGCCAGGCACCTCTAAGGAGGGGAACAATAAATCCTAGACATTTTGCATGAAATCTTAGCATCGTAGCTTGAATTGTACCTCCCCGCCAATCCATTTGTTGAAGTCCTAATTCCCAGTACCTCAGAATGTGACTAAATTTGGACACAGGGTCTTTAAAGAGGTGATTAAGTTAAAATGGAGTCATTAGGGTGAACCCTAATCCAATATAACCATAATTTCTCCTTCTGAGAAAAAAAAAGATGAGGATACAGACATGCACAGAGGGAAGACCATGTGAAGAGACAGGCTATCAAGACCCACTTCAGAATCTGAGTCCAGCCCTGGAGGGAAGACCGATTCCATCGCTGCTCACAGACATCAAGGGGAAGCCAGCCTGGCCATGGGTAGGTGCGTGTCACTTAACACACAAGCAGGGTAAAGATCGCAACAAAAGGCAGCCACTGTCGAAGCCTCATGACTCAAACCAAACATTTACTGAGGCAACAAAAGCCTAAGCCACCTTTCCTGTGAAACAAGCAGCCTCCAGAAGCCTCCAGAAGCCAAACTGACACTGAACGGTAGCTACCAAGACACAGGGCCTGGGGTTGCTGCTGTGGCTTCCAGCAGAAAGAATGTGTCAGACAGAAGACATTTAGTGGGAATAGAAATAGAAAGGAACCTGTTGGCACTTAGAGTGTCTCCTGTTCCCTCTGTCATAGTCATCTAGTCAGGAATTCCATTTCTCACTTTTTTTCTAAAACCTTCTGATAAGAATTTTATAAACGAAATAACACAAAAATGAAAGCTAGTATCAAGAATTGACTTCATAAGCAACTCCAACTTTTTTTCCCTACATGAACTGGTGACTTGAGGGGATCTGGACAGTGTGTCCTGTGTGCAGGGCATCGATGGTGTACCCCTGAGAGATGAAGCCTTTGCTCCGGGCTGAGGGTTAACATCAGCCTGTGTTGCAGTTTGTTTCTGCCTGGGAAGACATCCAGAATGATTCGCAGATTGATTATGGAAACAGGTAAAAGGAAAAGCTTTAATAAAAAGGCATCAGGAGCACGGCAGAAAATGTGAATGGTCCTTGAAAGAGAAGGTCTAAAGTATCTTTGCTAAATTAAAGAAAAAAAAGTATATGTATACACATATATACATATATACACATCAGATGATTATATGTAAACAGATACATATGTATACATTGATAGTCTCATTATATATACATATATATTTTTTTTTTATTTTTTTTATTTTTTTGCGGTATGCGGGCCTCTCACTGTTGTGGCCTCTCCCATTGCGGAGCACAGGCTCCGGATGCACAGCTCAGTGGCCATGGCTCACGGGCCCAGCCGCTCCACGGCATGTGGGATCTTCCCAGACCGGGGCACGAACCCACGTCCACTGCATCGGCAGACGGACTCTCAACCACTGTGCCACCAGGGAAGCCCTCATTATATATATTTTTAACACATTAAAAACTATTCAGTTTTATTAATTAACGTATATTGAGTACACACATAGTCTAAATAAAGCCTTTCAAAATCCACTGTATGATCCAATCAAAATACAGATTACAAGCATTCACAAACATTCCTGTTCTTCTGATATAAGAATCTGAGAATTGGGATCTCTATGGTTTACAAAACTAAGGGTAATCGTTTAGTAAACATGGACGTAAATTAATTTTACAACCATATATATATAGGCTGATTTGAATGTGTTTATACCAACACTGCAGCTATGGTGGATCCACCGACAGTTAGGACCCTGGAGAACCACACCCCTGCGGCACCAATCAGCCGCTGACAACATGAAAACATTCTCGCTTGGACACCCTGGCTGGAGCTGTCCTGCCACGTCCCATGTTGAGGCAGAGGAGGAAGTCTTATCTCCTAGATCAGACTGCTAGCTCTGTGAGAACAAGCATGTGTCTTTGTCACTCATCCTCTCAAACCCAGCACAGTGCGAAGCGCTGAGGCACTCACTGGTTCATTGTTAAGGCTCATTTTCCGAGCCACACAATAAACAGAATTACGTGAGAGAAAATGTTCTTTGGAAACTGACCCTCTCTCAAACCTGCTGCCCGCTTTCTCTCTGTCCATTCCTTAACCAAAAGGGAGAAACAAAAGTCTGTGCTCTCTGCTTTCATTTCCTTCCTATCCACACACACACACACACACACACACACACACACACACACACACACACACACACACACACACACACACACACACACACACATTTCTCAGCATCTCTCTCCATCTCCCAAACAAAACAACACTTCTCAATGGTTTTTTCTCTTTCCTTAGCCCCTCTGGCCCCTGCTGCATCAGAAACTGCTTGCCAAGTTCCTGGAAACAAGCTTTCTCCAGAGCTCCACTCAGGATCCATCTCACGAAGGCAAGAAGAGCCACATACCTAGGATTCATTCTCCATAGCAAGAGATCCAAATTCTTGGCTCTGGACCTTACAAGCTAGAGTGGGGAGGGAGTCCAAGCCAGTTAAAAATAAAAACTTTCCACAAGAAAGGAAAAGGAGCATGGGAAGGCTGAGGAAGGAGGAGGAATGCCATCCAGAGAGTCGGAGAATTTAAAAATACACTGTAGGGCAGTGTGGAAAGATGAGGAGTTTGCATCTCCCCACAACTTGGGCACCGGCAGGGTGCTGGTGGGGTACCTCGAAGTCCAAGGTGACAGGAGGAACCCCCAAGCGAACTGGTAGGACGTGGGGGGACTGAGGAGGTAGGAGAAGTGGAGGCCAGACAGGACCGGTGCCCTTGAGGGGTGGCTGAGAGCGGGAAGGGGTTCACCCTTGGAGGCTTGGATCAGGGGGAGCACGCCCAGCGCATCACCTGTCCAATCATCCACAGAAGTCTGCCTGATTCTCGGGCCAGGTCCTACGCCCTCAGAGGCCCACTCCAGGCTGCGTGGGTCCTGGGGGCATAGGAGGGAGACGGGGAGGAGATCAGGAGAGGCACGCAGGAGGGGGCCTCCAGGACAGGGAGGAGCGGGAGAGGAGCAGAGGGAGTTGGCCCCACCCACTTGAGCCTGGGAAACCTACTGAGCTCCCAGGTGGGGTCCCCAGTGCTCTGAGACCAGAGGTGGGAGGCACACCTGGGCCCCTTCTGTTCCGTTGAGCCTAAGCCCCACCCCCAACATCCCCAGGGCCTTTTCCAGTCCTGTGGGTCCTAAGCATAGGGCCCACCCACTGCCCAAACCCCACCCCTGCTTAGGCCCCGCCCTCCATAGCTAAGGCCTTTTCCACCTTTTCTTCTTTTCTCCTCCTCTTTTTTATTATTATGGTTCTGTTTTGCCTTCCAGTTGTTGTTTCATCTCTACTTTTATTTTTACATTCTTTCTAACATATCTGTTAATTTCTTAGTATAATTTTATTTTTTACTTTGTTATTGTTCTCCTCCCCCTTTTTTTTTGGCTGCTCCGGGCAGCTTGTGGGATCTTGGTTCATGAGCTGGGGGTCTGGCCAAAGATCCTGTGGTGGCAGCTCCGAGTCCGAACCACTGGACTAACAGAGAACCTCAGACTCCAGGGAATATTCATCGGAGTGAGGTCTCGCAGAAATCCTCATCTCAGCACCAAGACCCAGCCCTACCCAACAGCCTACAAACTCCAGTGTTGGAAGCTTCAGGCCAAACAACCAGTAAGACAGGAACACAACCCCACTCATCAAAAAAAAAAAAATGAGATGGCAAAAAAATATGTCACAGATGAAGGAGCAAGGTAAAAACCTATAAGACCAAATAAATGAAGAAGAAATAGGCAATCTCCCTGAAAAAGAATTCAGAGTAATGATAGTAAAGATGATCCAGAATCTCAGAAACAGAATGGAGGCACAGACTGAGAAAATACAAGAAATGTTTAAGAAAGCTGTAGAAGAAGTAAAGAACAAGCAAACACAGATGAACAACACAATAACTGAAATGAAAAATACACTAGAAGGAATTAGTAACAGAATATAACTGAGGCACAGGAACGAATAAGTGAGCTGGAAGACAAAAGGGTGGAAGTACCTGCCAAGGAGCAGAATAAAGAAAAAGAATGAAAAGAATTGAAGACAATTTCAGACACCGTTGGGACAACACTAAATGCACCAACATTCAAATTATAGGGGTCCCAGAAGAAGAGAAAAAGAACGTGTCTGAGGAAATATTTGAAGAGATTATAGTGGAAAACTTCCCTAACATGGGAAAGGAAATAGTCACACAAGTCCAAGAAGCACAGAGAGTCCCATCCAGGATAAACCCCAAAAGAAACACATCAAACCACATATTTATCAAACTAACAAAAATTAAATTCAAAGAAAAAATATTAAAAGGGAAAAACAAAAAATAACATACAAAGGAAATCCCATAAGGTTATCAGCTGACTTTTCAGCAGAAACTCTGCAGGCCATAGGGAGTGGCAGGATATACTTTAAGTGCTGAAAGAGGAAAACCTACAACCAAGATTACTCTACCCAGCAAGGATCTCATTCAGATTCAATGGAGAAATCAAAAGCTTTTCAGACAAGCCAAAGCTAAGAGAATTCAGCACCACCAAACCAGCTTTACAACAAATGCTAAAGAAACTTTTCTAGGCAGGAAACACAAGAGAAGAAAAAGACCCACAAAAACAAACCCAAAACAATTAAGAAAATGGTAACAGGAACATACATATCGATAATAACCTTGAACATAAATGGACTGAATGCCTCAACCAAAAGACACAGACTGTCTAAATGGATACAAAAACAAGACCCATATATATGCCTGTCTGCAAGAGACCCACTTCAGACCTATGGACACATACAGACTGGAAGTGAAGGAATGGAAAAAGATATTCCATGCAAATGGAAATCACAAGAAAGCTGGAGTAGCAATACGCATATCAGATAAAATAGACGTTAAAATAAAGACTGTCACAAGAGATAAGGAAGGACACTATGTAATGATCAAGGAATCAATCCAAGAAGAAGATATAACAATTATAAATGTTTAGGCACCTAACATAGGGTGCATAAACCCACCTCAAGACATAAGGCCAATGCTAACAACCATGAAAGGAGAAATCGACAGTAACACAATAATAGTAGGGGACTTTAACACCCCACTTAAACCAATGGACAGATCATCCAAACAGAAAATAAATAAGGAAACACAAGCTTTAGATGACACAATAGACCAGATAGATTTAATTGATATTTATAGAACATTCCACCCTAAAGTTGCAGAATACACTTCTCAAGTAGACACAGAACATTCTCCAGGATAGATCACCTCTTGGGTCACAAATCAAGCCTTGGTAAATTTAAAAAAATTGAAATCATCAAGCATCTTTTCTGACAACAATGCTATGAGACTGGAAATCAATTACAGGAAAAATACTGTAAAAACCACAATTACATGGAGGCTAAACAGTGAGCTACTAAATAACCAAGAGATCACTGAGGAAATCAAAGAAGAAATAAAAAAATACACAGAAACAAATGATAACAAAAACATCATGACCCCAAACCTATGGAACACAA
This sequence comes from Globicephala melas, assembly GCF_963455315.2. Lineage (NCBI taxonomy): Eukaryota > Metazoa > Chordata > Mammalia > Artiodactyla > Delphinidae > Globicephala > Globicephala melas. The sequence goes on along the minus strand of NC_083314.1, from coordinate 129,388,318 downwards.
AAGCAGTTCTAAGAGGGAAGTTTATAGCAATTCAATCTCACCTCAAGAAACAAGAAAAATCTCAAGTAAACAATCTAACCCTAGACCTAAAGGAATTAGAGAAAGAAGAACAAAAATACCCCAAAGTTAGCAGAAGGAAAGAAATCATAAAGATCAGATCAGAAATAAATGAAAAAGAAATGAAGGAAACGATAGCAAACATCAATAAAAATAAAAGCTCGTTCTTTGAGAAGATAAACAAAATTGATAAACCATTAGCCAGACTCATCAAGAAAAAAGGGGAGAGGACGCAAATCAATAAAATTAGTAAAGAAAAAGGAGAAATCACAACTGACACCACAGAAATACAAAGGATTATAAGACACTACTACAAACTATATGCCAATAAAATGGACAACCACGAAGAAATGGACAAATTCTTGGAAAGGTACAATTTTACGAGACTGAACCAGGAAAAATTAGAAAATATAAACAGACTTATCACAAGTAATTAAATTGAAACTGTAATTAAAACTCTTCCAACAAACAAAAGTCCAGGACCAGATGGCTTCACAGGCGAATTCTATCAAACATTTAGAGAAGAACTAAAACTGATTCTTCTCAAACTCTTCCAAAAAATTGCAGGGGAAGGAACACTCCCAAATTCATGCTACAAAGCTACCATCACCCTGATACCAAAACCAGTAAAAGATATTACAAAAAAGAAAATTATAGACCAATATCACTGATGAACATAGACCCAAAAATTCTGAACAAAATACTAGCAAACAGAAGCCAACAACACATTAAAAGGGTCATACACCATGATCAAGTGGGATTTATCCCAGGGATGAAGGATTCTTCAAAATATGCAAATCAATCAATGTGATACACCATATTAACAAATTGAAGAATAAAAACCATATGATCATCTCAATAGATGCAGAAAAAGCTTTTGACAAAATTCAACACCTCTTTATGATAAAAACCCTCCAGAAAATGGGCACAGAGGGAACCTACCTCAACATAATAAAGGCCACATATTACAAACCCACAGCAGACATCATACTCAATGGTGAAAAACTGAAAGCATTTCTATTAAGATCCGGAACAAGACAAGGATGTCTACTCTCACCACTCTTATTCAACATAGTTTTGGAAGACCTAGCCACAGCAATCAGAGAAGAAAAAGAAATAAAAGGAATACAAATGGGAAAAGAAGAAATAAAACTGTCACTGTCTGCAGATGACATGATACTATACATAGAAAATCCTAAAGATGCCACCAAAAAACTACTAGAACTAATCAATGAATTTGGTAAGGTTGCAGGATACAAAATAAATGCACAGAAATCTCTGGTATTCCTATACACTAACAACAAAAAAATCAGAAAGAGAAATTAAGGAAACAATCCCATTTACCATCGCAACAAAAAGAATAAAATATCTAGGAATAAACCTACCTAAGGAGGCGAAAGACTTGTACTCAGAAAACTATAAAACACTGATGAAAGAAATCAAAGATGACATAAACAGATGGAGAAATACACCATGTTCCTGGATTGGAAGAATCAATATTGTCAAAATGACTACACTATCCAAAGCAATTTACAGAGTCAATGCAATCCCTATCAAATTACCAATGGCATTCTTCAGAGAATTAGAAAAAATTTTACAGTTTGTGTGGAAACACAAAAGACCCTGAAGAGCCAAAGCAAACTTGAGAAAGAAAAACGGAGCCGGAGGAATCAGGCTCCTTGACTTCAAACTATACTACAAAGCCACAGTAATCAAGATAGTATGGTACTGGCATAAAAACAAAAATATAGATCAATGGTACAGGATAGAAAGCCTAGAGATAAACCCACACACATATGGCCACCTAATTTACGACAAGGGAGGCAAGAACATACAATGGAGAAAAGGCAGCCTCTTCAATAAGTGGTGCTGGGAAAACTGGACAGCTACATGTAAAAGAATGAAATTAGGGCTGCCCTGGTGGCGCAGTGGTTGAGAGTCCGCCTGTCGATGCAGGGGACACGGGGTCGTGCCCCGGTCCGGGAAAGTCCCACATGCCGCGGAGTCACTGGGCCCGTGAGCCATGGCTGCTGAGCCTGCGCTTCCGGAGCCTGTGTTTCACAACGGGAGAGGCCACAACAGTGAGAGGCCCGTGTATCGCAAAAAAAAAAAGAATGAAATTAGAACACTCTCTAATACCATACACAAAAATAAACTCCAAATGGATTAAAGACCTAAATGTAAGACCAGACACTATAAAACTCTTAGAGGAAAACATAGGAAAAACATTCTTTGACATAAACCACAGAAAGATCTTTTTCCACCCACCTCATAGAGTGATGAAAATAAAAACAAAAATAAACAAACGGAACTAATTAAACATAAAAGCTTCTGCACAGCAAAGGAAACCATAAACAAAATGAAAAGCCAACCCTCAGAATGGGAGAAAATATTTGCAAATGAAACAATGGAAGTAGGATCAATCTCCAAAATATACAAACAGCTCATGGAGCTCAATACCAAAAAAACAAACAATCCAATTTAAAAATGCATGGAAGACCTAAATAGACATTTCACCAAAGAAGACATACAGATGGCCAAGAGGCACATGAAAAGATGCTCAACATCACTAATTATTAGAGAAATGCAAATCCAAACTACAATGAGTTATCACCTCACACCAGTCATAATGGCCATCATCAAAAAATCTAGAAACAGTAAATGCTGGAAAGGGTGTAGTGTAAAGGGAACCCTCCTGCACTGTTGGTGGGAATGTAAGTTGATACAGCCACTACAGAGAACAGCATGGAGGTTCCTTAAAAAACTAAAAATAGAACTACCATATGACCCAGCAATCCCACTACGGGGCATATACCCTGAGAAAACCATAATTCAAAGAGAGACATGTACCACAGTGTTCATTGCAGCACTATTTACAATAGCCAGGACATGGAAGCAACCGAAATGTCCATCAACAGATGAATGGATAAAGAAGATGTGGCACATATATACAATGGAATATTACTCAGCCATACAAAGGAATGAAACTGAGTTATTTGTAGTGAGGTGGATGGACCTAGAGTCTGTCATACAGAGTGAAGTAAGTCAGAAAGAGAAAAACAAATACCATATGCTAACACATCTATATGGAATCTAGAAACAACAACAACAAAAAAATGGTACTGATGAACGTAGTGGCAGGGCAGTAACAAAGACGTAGACGTAGAGAATGGACTTGAGGACGCGGAGGGGAGGGGGAAGCCTTGGTGAAGTGAGAGTAGCACGGACATATATACACTACCAAATGTAAAATAGATAGCTAGTGGGAAGCAGCAGCATAGCACAGGGAGAGCAGCTCCGTGCTTTGTGATGACCTAGAGGGGTGGGATAGGGAGGGAGGCTCAAGACAGAGGGGATATGGGGATGTATGTATGCACGTGGCTGATTCACTTTGTTGTGCGACAGAGGCTAGCGCAGTATTGTGAAGCAGTTATACTCCAATAAAGATATATTTAAAAAAATACAGTGTATCCCTCTGAGAGTTCATTTTCTAGGTTTCCATGTAATATTCCAAATTAGCTTTTTCCAAGGAGCTTCAAAATTTTGACAAACGCTCCATAATTCCTACGATACCTTGTGTGATCTGGCGGCGGATGAAGAGATGAAAAGGGAAGAGAGCAGAGAAGAAAAATGATCGGAGAACCCAACTTGGAAGAGCCCTTTCCAAATGCACAGGGCACAGGACCAGCCAGGTAAGCTAAGGGCACAACAAGCTGCTAGGGGCTTACGGGCTTCTGCAAAGTCACAGTGGGTCATGTCACCACTGCACGGCTGCTAAATCGTGCGACTAAAAATTGTGTTTATGATCAGAACAGAGTCCCAAAAGAGTCTGCCTGCTAGACTGCTTGAATGTTTTTCAACAAGGGCCCTATTGGCATTTGGGGCAGGATAACTCTTTACTATAAGGGACTGTTTTGCTCCTTGTAGGACATTTAGCATCCCTAGAATCTGGCCACTAAATGCCAGTGGCACGTCCCTGTCATAAATGACAATCCAGGACAGCTATGGACATTTCCAAACACTTCTTTGCAAGAAGTTTCCAAACACTTCTTTGCAGTGCATACGACCTCCTGTTGAGAATAGCTTTTGAGCTTTCTGTGAAATTACCAATCTGTGTGTTGTGTAGACTTCAAAAACAGCAACAAATCTGTTGGGGAACAAATCAAGTTCTCTTCTCAATGGCAAGGTTCGAAGCCTAGGAGGGTGGCTGCTGTGCTGAGTAAGACGTCCTCTTGGGAGCTGCCTAACACTTGGCTCGCGGCTCAAGCATCTGACGCCACAGGGTGGCAGGCAGTCATCCTGCCTCTGCAGGCCTGGCCACAGCTCTGGCCTCCCATGTGCCTGAAAGTGCTGGGCTTGGGCAAATTCTCACCAGTGTTTAGAAATCCCTTACGTGTGACGGAATCACCCTCTGGGCTACCAATTTATGAAAGGAGGTGCTCTTCTGCCCCTTCCTCGCTAACAGGAATGAAGAGAACCATAGAATTTTACGGTCCCAAAAGATTTTAAGAGATCACGTACAGGTGGGAGAAGTGGTGCACAGAGAGGGAAGCAGTTCACCACTAGTCCCACAGCAAAAACAACCAGAATAGTTTATGTCCATAAAGTGCTGTAGCACGCGGTCAGTACTCAATAACTGTTACCCGCTAGGATTATTATTCCAACATCCCAGGAAGTCCAGCCATTGCTTTAGGTAGTATTTCCCTGGAAGGCAGGAACTCCACCTACTAGGTTCCTGCTTAATACTCTCAAGTCAAGGACAAGTCCATATGGTTTCTGTCAAAGTCCAAGAGGATGGCCATGAAATGAAATCAAGATTCTTGTTCACAAGCCCAGAATCCCTTCCTTTGGCATTATGGAGGGCCACTAAGAGACTACATGCTCCCATTACCATGCATATAGTAAAACACAGAGTGCTAGCAGTGGAAAGGAAGCTGAAGGCTACCTGGCTCACAAGCTTTGTAGAAGGGAAGTCAATCAAACCAAGAGTTGGGCAGGTGGGTAGGTGAGCCAAAGGTCTTTATCCTTGCCCAGGACCCATGCCAGAGATGGACTTGATAGTGTGACAGGAAGTCATGGAGTAGAAAGGAAGAGAGGACTGGTGTCTAGGATGCTTTTGTACAGAAGAGGCAGGTGTAATACTGGGGACAGATGGTGGCTGAGACCATTCCACGACCCTTGACCCTCAGCACAGAGGCCCTCCTGTCCCTGCTCCATCCCTCATGTTCATCTCAAGATGACCTATCTCAAGATCACTGGCCCATCTGTGAAATAAGAAAGCTAATATAGAACTCTTATTTCTAAAGCATTAATGCACTCAACGTTTTCAAAGCACCCTTAAGAACCGATCCTGGCCCTTAAGGAGTTAAGTGTTCCAGCAGGAGAGAGAAGGCACAGGCAAACCCATCTACTACACCTACACGGTGAGTGTCATGTGAAAAGCGTAGTCATGTTCCCCCAGGCCTGCTCTTCAGAACACCAGTTCCAAAAGATACCATGCCTGGAAAAAGGTTTCCAGGGCCAAATGATTTAATAATTTGGAAGTGGGACTACCCTGGTGGTCCAGTGGTTAAGACTCTGTGCTCCCAATGCAGGGGGCCTGGGTTTGATCCCTGGTCAGGGAACTAGACCCCGCATGCCACAACTAAAGATCCCGTATACCACAACTACAGATCCGTGCGCCGCAATTAAGACCCAGCGCAGCCAAATAAATAAATAAATAATTTTAAAAAATAATAATTTGGAAGTGCTGTTACCCCCACCCATTTTAGAAGACATAGTACAAATTAATGCGCTAAAGGCGTTAAGATATCTTGCAGTAAAATCATATTAATGCTGATTAAAAACCCAATGATTCTCAAACTCATTTGACTACTAAAGCCTACCAACATCCCATGGCAACAATATTCTACTGAACGTAACTTGCCAGACTCCAACTGGGGTGATCAGGAATGGGTCTGAAGGAGGAGGAAACATTTTGAATGGACCCAAAAGACGAGTAGGGTTTTATCAGGCCCAGGTGGAGGGGGGATATGAATCCATCGACTCAGCAGACACTTGCTGAGCACTTCCTATGAGCAAGGCCAACCCTTGGTGCCACGCAGACATGCAGACCTTAAAGCCCTGATCTCTGCTTCAGGGCAGACTGAAGGGCACTGGCTCTGATTTGACAAAAAGCATCTTTTGTTTGGGGAATAGGAGGCACGTGGCCAGGGTAAAGCAGACATGAAAACGGGAAGAAAGAATAAGGGTGGAGCCAGACAATGTAGGCCTAAGTATGCAAAGAAAAAGGAGCTCTCAGATGTGTTGTTTACCAGGTCACCTCTTCCATGTTAACAGCACTGGCCCAGGCAGTAATGTTCATTTCCCTCTGCCATGGCTGGTAGAGAAACCCCAGGCAAGCCTCTCCCTTCTCTGGGTCTCAGTTTCCTCATCTATAAAATGACTGGACTGACTAAGTTCTCCAAGGCTCCTTGCAGCAGCACCAAAGACAGCACATACTAGCACTTAAGGGGAGGGAGGCTATGGGGACAGGAGAATAGCTACCGGTTTGGATGTGTCAACAGGCTTGCAGGAAAATGAGCAGAGGAAAAACAAAGCTAGCTCCACTTCCACTCAGGGCTCAGTCCCCATCCACCCGATATCTCAGATTGTGGTTCTCAAACTAGAAGAATAAATGTAGCACACTTTCCAACAGTCAATTTTGTTCAAAAAATTGAGGAAAGTAAATTTAATTTTTGTACTAAGACTGGGAGATATTGTAGACTAGCATGCAATATTCCCAATGTATTTTAAAGATTTTTTTAAATGAGGACTTAATAGAAATATCTGCCCTATGCTGGCGTTTTGTCTTATGGCCCCAGAGTCCCTGGAGGTGTTCATTCACACTTGGAGGGAACATTCCACTGGGGAACCCAGAGCCTTTGCTATCTAAGTCTTGTAGAGACAGAAGCCTACTTATCCTGATTAAAGCTATGCCAAAGAGGCTGGAACTCACCATTAGACTGGTCTTCCCCATAGTTCTTATGGGATGGTGCATACAAGAACATCAAAGCAAAGACATACAGGTTCCACATGCCATAGATGCCGGTAAAAAAGGCACTGTTCACTTGGACCGTGACGCCGCCCCACTTCCAATGGCCTTCAGTCACCTACAGGATAAAGGAGTGACATTCAATTGGAACCAAGAAGAAACAACTCCAACATAGGAACCAACTAACACGAACACCAAGTCTCTTCCATATATGTGAAAGTGAAGGGCCATGTAAGATTCCATCTTTTAATCTGAATCATACTAGTATGAATTTAAGGTTAACTGAGGGTTCACTATGTGTCAGGCACAAAGTCAGTGGTTCTCATCTTGGCTGCATCAGCATCACCTGGGTAGTGTCTCTTCCTAAAACAGCAGCACATAATTATCCCTAATTTAATGAAACGGCATTTGAGTCTTAACGCTCATCTACAATTATAGTTCCTCCTCCGCTACCTGTCTTCCCAGCTGGATGTAAACTCCCTGCAGGCAGAGACCAGTTCTGGTTTGTTTTCTGCCGTATCTTCAGCACCTGATATACCACAGGGTTGGTTAAATAAACAAATGGGTCCTCGGAGTGAGTAGTTTTCCTGAGTGGGGCAGTATGGAGAAGCAGAAGGACACAGGCTTGAAGTCAAAGACCTGGATTCAAGTCCAGGCTCTACCACTCACTTTCTGTTCAATGTAAGAGAAGTAGGATTAAGACTCTAAACTTCAGTTTTCTGAAGTACAAAACAAAAACTTGCAGGGTTACTAAGGAGAATTAAGTAAAACTATTTCTAGAAATTCCTGGCACACAGCAAACACTCAAAAAATCTTATTTCATAATGTCACCCTATGTAAGTCACTCACGAAGGTAATTACGAAGCTTTCATATGCTTTACAATTTGGCAAGAACGTTTTGGGGCTGGTTTTGTCTATGTTAATGACTTGGTAATTGTTTTAAGGGCTGATGACATATGGATTGCACTAAGAACTGTCAAGAAAACTGCTGAGCAGAGGAACTAATAATTTGTGCCAGCTCTGAGATCACTGAAATGATTTTGACCACTTCTGCTTGCTCCAGGAAATCTTAAATGGGAGTAAAAGAAAGTATTGGACTGATGTTCTTGTGATGAGGCTGGGTTATATAAACCATATCTAGGAGCCCCTCCTTCTAGGAGCTAAAGTGTAAGATGGCAAGCTACCTCTAAATGTTAATGACTTAAACAAGCAGGTTGATTTCACCTCCTGTTTATGAGGCAATGGGTCTATATTCATTTGGTACCCTCTGTATAACCCATGACACACAGGGGCCCCAGGCAGAATAAAGCTATAAGGACAGGTATTTCCTTCTGAAAGACCTAGAGTGTCAGTTAACCAGGTTAATGGATTATAGACTTGCCAGTTTTAGTTTGGCCTTGTTAATACATAATTTTCATTTTTGTGATTCATAAACAAACCACCACCACTAACTCTTATTTACTTTGGGAAATAATTCACTTCATATGACATGCTCAGGAAAGTTTTTATGGCAAAGAAGGATTTCATAACCATCAATGATTTTAGAAAAATGTACCAGCATTCAAGCTATTTAGGACTGCTTCTTAGAGACATCTCCAAATGTCACTCTTCTTACTTTTAAGTACAGAATATCCTAACTTTATAAAAATTACAATACTTAGAGCATACTTAAGATGATTTTTAATGCATATAATGGAAGGGGAGAAGTAGCCTTAAGATAGTTTTTGGAAATCCATGTACCTGCTCTCATAACAAAGGGAACTCTTCTTTATGTGATCAAGGAGGGGAAATGAGGCTGGGAGAGCCAAAGGTAATGTGGAGTAAGGCAGTTCTTATTTTCTTCTACTCTGTTAAGGCAGTGGGCCCCTCAGCTAGGGGAAGGGCCTGCAGGAGAGCCTGCTTCCCATAATATAAGCTGGGAATACTCAGTATTGACAACTTTGCTGAAATTGATTCTTGCTGGGACTGGCATAACTGATCCATCTACGGAAACACCTCCCTGCATGCCTGGTACACAATGGCGCGCTACGGACAGATATTTGTTGAATCAATACGGGCAAAAGCACAGGGATGAGTGCAAGAATGCCAGCACAAATACAGGGAGGTAGAAAGGGTGTACAGAAAGAGTCACTTTTAGGAAATATCTAAGAAATAAAAAAATATTGCAGTCCATAGTAAACCAAAATAATTACACTTAAAAGTAAAAGGAGTAGTCAATGACCTAATGAGTAGTCAATAGGTCAAATCATTTAAATAGTGCTCTCTACTATATTCCTTTATTATCACTTAAAACAAATCGTCAACATAGATATTAACAAAGCTAAGACTTGTAGAAATAATAACAAGGATAATGATAGTTAACGTTTATTCAGTGCTAACGATGTGTCAGGCACTATACTAAGAACTGTACGTGGAAGATATCATTTAGTCTTAATAACACTTCTATGAGGTAGGCAGGTAATATCTCCACTCAACTGGTGGTAAACTGTGACACAGAGTATCTTGCCCAGGATTGCTCAGCCAGAAAGGTGTGGCTCTAACCCACCAGAAAGGTGGGTGTTCTTAACCATTATACAACACAAGAGTAGGAATATTATCTTAAATAGGATGAGTCTCTTAGTTAGAGAGACTAAGAGGCAACTATTAGGTCAAATTTCCTTTGAAATTCACTTAATTGAGCACAATATTTATACAGTATGTGTGTGTATATATATATACACACATATACATACACAGGTTTTTATATTCAAATCTGTAATTATATGAACTATGTATCCCAGATGTAGTAATGTTTGGTATATAACAAACTAGATATATATATATATGCAAAATACAGTTTTACAGTAGAAGCACTGAAATGAGATGCTTATACTATGAGGGATGCATTGGAACCAGGACTGGCTGAGGAAACAGTAGATTCAAGCCCCCGTCCCATGCTTGCTTTGGGACACCTGCACTTGTTTAAAATGCAGTTGCAGAATTACCCATACTATTTGATTTGTAATCTCTAAATGCATTACTTCCTGCTGAGGGCAAGGAGTTGAATTTGCATAAACGGACTGTATACATAATGTCACTCTACTGTTTGGAGACCCCATTGTGCTTTCCCCTCTTCTCTCTCAATTACTCATGCCTGAGACATCCTGAGCTCCGAGTACATTCCCACCAATATGTACCACAATAAGCAGCCTCAACAGAGCAGGCCTTGTAAATCCAAAATCTTATTAATGGCAAGGCAAAGAGGTGACAGTCACCCCCTTTAAACTTCCAGAGAGAAAAATCAGGTAGCCCCAACCAAAAAAACAGAAAAAAAGAAAAGAATCTCCCCTCTGCCTGAAGTCTTAATTCTAAAAGTCCCCGTTTTTCCTGATTTCACATTTGAACAATTTACTTTTGTGTGAAACCACCCAATTATACCCCTGTAGCCAAGTGAAGGTCAAATCCCTTTACACCCAGTAGTCTTGACAACCAACATTCCACTTTACAACGAGATTTCCAAATCCCAGACACAGGCTCTCTTACTGGAAACATTTCCTCTGTAAGTAACAGAATGAAGTGATCACATACAAAAAAAGAACTGGGGAAGGCTCTCTGGGAGTTTGCTGCATGTGGCTCGACCTAAATGTCAGGCACCTGGAATCCCCTTAGTGAAGGTCAGTGACCATCTTTCCTGCATTGCACTTCTGTTCCCTACTGCCTGCCATCCCTAAATGGAATGCTTCTTTCTTTTCCAGAGAGAAGGGGCTAAAATACCAGACTGTGACGTGCCATCACTTGGTTGCTATGACTGAGGCCATTTAAATGGCAGGCATTAAAAGACTGCACCTCAGTACCCAACTACAAAGCCTCAAGGTCACTGCATTCCACAGCTTCCGTCGGCCTTTCATTCCTGGCCTCAGAGCTTCAATATCCTGGAGAGATCCCTTCGCATTATATTTCATGAGGCTTAAATGCAAGCTCTCCCATCAAGCCTGAGAGTATAATGGGAGTTTTAATACATTCCTTTTACCTAAGGCTGGGATCTATTTCAGAAAGTTACCCAATAGGTTTTCTTTCAGGTGAGCTCATTGCTGAGACATTCCAAAATGACATTAAAAAATAAATCCTCTGATGATTGTATTAATACAGTACCTGGGACACTGAGAGTTATGCCTGAAAACGTCTTAGATATCTATAAATAAACCTTAAAAAAAAAATAACCCAGCAGGAGGACTATAAAGAGCTAATGGAATCCAAAAGACCTCATCGCTACCCCCTTAGAGTTGAAATCCACTCCAGGCCAACTGTCGCAGCAGATATAAAAAGCCAGCCACAGGCTGCAGCCGTGTTAGAAAATACTGGGCAGCAGAATATGAATCTTTTTCTCTGAAGAAAAGCCACAAACTCTGCGACTTGGAAGGTTGGCCTCCTTTGCTTCGGTGTACTAATGGAACATGTACCAGATTAAATTTGGGCAACATGTAGCCAGCTTAAAGATCAGCCCAAAATCCCTCTTGCCTTCAGATGGGAGAGACGCTCTGCAGAAACAAGAGAGTACGTGGGATGGGATGGGGCCATGGGGCAATGACTTCAGCTTTCTAAAGTAGCAGAAGCACGTGTTAGGAGCAAAGGGGTCCTTTCTTTCTGCCTCCCTGAGAACGTATCTTGGTATTACCTTTTATTCCTCAGCCCATCTTCCTCGAGGTTCTGTTTCTCCAAGGAGTATGTCCTGCTCTCGCAGCCTTGCAGAACTGGTTGTGTTAAGTGTCACAGTGCATTACTGAGGGACTTGAGGACTGAAAAGCATTTTGGGCACATGAGGGAATCAGCCAAGGGATAAGTCTGGTCTCAGACACCCTTGTTTGAGACTCAGCTGGTTGAATAAAAAACTCATTCAGAATCTGAAATATTTTTACTGCCTTTGGAGTGGAGGGTGAAGTTTCCAAGGCTTTATAAACAAACAGTCTGGTACAAACACAGCACTGTTATAGGTCAAAGCAGAGGTGGTGCACAGAACCTCTGAAGATGTGTATGTATATTTGTTGTATTTTTTTCTATTCACATCAGCCTTCAGCAGCAGCACTAACACTGCTCAGTGGGTGTAGCCAACAGGGCTCTAGGGATTAGAGGTACCCTTGGGTATCCTTGGATAGAATTCAAGGGGTCCATGAACTAGAGTGGGAAAAAATTATGTCTTTATTTTCTTTACGTCTTTATTTTTATAAAATTAAAATGGTATAAAATTTTTTACAAAAAATATTTTTTATAAAAAATTTTATAAAATTTTTATAAAATTACGTCTTTTCAGTCTCTAACTGAAAGTTACCATTTCTTTCAATTATGAATGTAAGAAACAAATCCCCATAATATTAGCAATACCTGTAATTCTGTCACCAATAGAAATCATATTTTCATATCGATTACACTTATATATCTGAAATCTCTGTAATATGTATAACTGCAAATGTACATCGCCTATCTATCTATCTATGTATCTGTATGATTCCCTTTGAAATCCAAAGTATTTTGTTCATTTAAAAACATTCAAAGAAGAGGCCTTTGGACGTTTGGAAGGCCATGGCCTTCACCTAAGGTTACCTAAGGGGTCCAGGACACAAAAAAGCTTAGGAGTCCCTCTCCTAAAAGGAAGCTTGCTAGCAAAATGGGGCAAGTCTTGTCCTAAGGCTCTATTTGCACTACTAACATTCTCACTTTTAATCAAATATAGGGATGACAGAGCAGCTGGCAAAGAAAATCAAAAGACTGGATTCTGGTGCCTAACTCACTGTATGTCCTCTGGTACAGCACTCACCCTGCTGCTATTCATAAGAGCGCAGCTACCCACGCTCACAGCTTGCCAGGCCCTCTGCAAATCACTCTGCAAGCATTACTTCATATGATCCTTACAGCCGCCTTCTTCAGGTGGTGCTATTATTATATCCATTTTATGGATAAGAAAATTAAACCTTAGAAGTGTTCAGTAATCCATCCATAGTCCCACCCAGTTGGAAAACATCATAAATGAGAAATGTCTCTGAGGCCATTAGACTTCATATTCTAGCAAACTGGCATAGCAATTCCTATCCTACTTACCCATCAGATTTTTGTGAAGCTCAAAAGTATGAATAGGTACGTAATATGTATGATTTAAACAGTACTTTCCACTTTCCAAAGCAAGTTACCAATATTTAAAAATCATTATCATTACCATTATTGAGATTTTCAAGTAGAGCAAAATGTTGAGCTTTGGAAATAACCAGAAGAAAGATAAAGCTCTATCAAGGAGAATTTTGAATTACATTTCATGTTTAAGTGGCAATATAATTGTTCCAAAGAATGGCTGATGGACTGTAAAAGGATCTATGTTAATGCTAGATAAGGATCAAATCAAATGAATACTTGCTTGTTGGTGATCTGCTGCGGGGTTTGAAAAGTTATTCTCTTAAGTAAATGAAACAAGTGCCCTTCAGTCTAGCTGCAGGCTTTTAATTTAATTAGCAACTTTTTCCTCCTATGAGGCTGTACTGAAAGAAAAATTCAGTCTACCTCTGGCCAGGTGATAACAGTCCCAGATTAGAGCAGCCTAAAAGCAATGGTTTGATCTGCTGCCCAGCATAACAGCCTCTCTGCTCCTTTCACTGCTCCTAAATTCTAGCTCTATAGAATTTTCTGTGCAAAGCAGAGGCACCTTTTCAGGACATTCTCATCCTGACCTCTCAGGGTCAACTTACCTGACTAACGATGAAGAAGATGACAGTCATGGCAGCACAAGCCAAGGTGATAAGCATGAGGAACTTGAACCTGAAAATTAGCCCCTATTAGGAAAGACAGAAACAGCAGTTTAACATTCTACCAGCTACCACCAATCCTTTTCTCAATATATAAATCTATCAAAAGCTAATTTTAAAGAAATCTGTAAAACCAAATCCCTAGGAGTAACAGTAAAATAATTTCACAAAGTAACATTTTTCCTGCAGAGGTGAATATGGCTGGAAAATGTACTGGGCCCAATATTTCCAACGTTCTTATCTGTCATGAAACAGTGATACCAGAGCCTGGGAAATTATATTCACAGCACGTCATGAGGCTGCTAATTTCCCTGCTAAGCTAGTTATGCTTCTCTGCAAGGGTTCAAAGTTACCAAATCCAAGTTTTCTGCAGTTGTAATAAAACTCTGCTCCAGTGAACAAAGAGAAATGTGCATATTAATCAGCATGAAGTGGATTTGGTTGAATTTTCTCATGTGTCACTCCAGCTCTAGACACAGGCAAAGCTTCTGAAAGTGCCCCTGCTTTCCTGAGAGGATTTGAGGGAACCTGTGTTTCAGGGAGAGACGTCTCTTATTCAGGGGCTCTTATTTCCACTGCATATAAAAACCCTGCGGTTCTGCAGTTTCTGTTTCTCTTTGCACAAAGGAATTAGGCCCATGTCTCCAAGGACAGCCACTTAGGCATGAGCCTAAGGGATCCTTGAAAAATTAAGAATGTGTTGCCTGCATTAGCGATGTGAGGCTGTCGTGTGTTTCTCTTGATTAGGGACATGATCTATAAACAGAGCGAGCACCTGCTGGATATTTTAGGGGAAAGTTGGTTAACTGAAGTCTGGAAATCAGATCACCTGGGCTGAACCCCACTCTCAAGGCTGATTTTCAGCAAGAGAACTTTAAATATAGCCTCACTCCAAGCCAACTCCCAATTCTACCATAGTCAGGCCTCCTATCCAGCACACACCCACATTCCATTCCAAAGCTCAAGAACCTGCTGAACAAGTTTACTCCTTATTGGGGATAGAAATACATTTATACCGCAGAAAACTCCAAGATCTAGATAAGCCAGAAAGCTAGATGCCTCTCAGAGTAGGATTTAGCCTCTTATTTTGCCTAGAGGTTCTACATTACATGGGAATCTCTCACTGTGTATTTGAAATAAAAGCTTCCATCTCCCCTACATCTCCAGGTGTAGTGGGGTGTGTGTGTTCACAACAAGTAGTTCCTGAATGAGCCCAGAGATGTGCTCACCTCATAGTGCAGCCGCCGGACTTTGCTCATGGCCGACAGGCTGGACTGCTTCCCGCTGATGTTCCGAAACACCTGAAAGACCATGAAGCACAGAAACAGGAAGTAGAGGCAGAGGCAGATGCCAGCCACAATGATGAAGGCCATCTGATGGCGTCCGGTCAAGGAAATGGCCAGCTCATCGTCAAGGACTCAGTACTTCTCTCCCCATCTCTGTGGGCGATACTCTTTGTCTCCAAATATTTAGGCAATTCTCGGGAGGATAAAAATCTTTTTTTTTTTTCAGTACGCATGCCTCTCACTGTTGTGGCCTCTCCTGTTGCGGAGCACAGGCACCGGACGCGCAGGCTCAGCGGCCATGGCTCACGGGCCCAGCCGCTCCGCGGCATGTGGGATCTTCCCGGACCGGGCCACGAACCTGTGTCCCCTGCATCGGCAGGCGGACTCTCAACCACCGTGCCACCAGGGAAGCCCGTCCCTGGATTTTTATAAAGAGATTGGGATACCCTGGAATCTGAAGGGGATGGAGTGGGGTTGGGTGCAATAGCAGCAGCTGCTGCTACAAGGGATACTGGGCCTGAGACTGCAGGTCTTCAAGTAAAACCAGGGATGAAGTTTGTTGCGATCTTCTCTCACCACGAGAAAAGTCTTGTCAAATGGAACGGGGAGCAGAAGAACTCATGGCCAAAGTGGGAGCTGAGGGTGGGAGCAATATACTCTGAGGCCGATCTTCAAAGCTTAATCTGAGAACCAACCAGGTTTGGGGTAGAGTGAGCTGGCTTGGGAGGCAGGTGACCAGACTCCAAATTTTCCACTCCAGCTCCATGCCAAGTTGCATATTTTAAAAAATTTTAACAAGTGGGAACTCAGCATTTATGTTTCATTAAATAATATATTTAATGCAGTTTCTCTTTCTTTCCTAAAATCAGTGGTACCCTTAGATGAAAAGGGTTGTTTGCTGCAAGACCTGACAATTTATTTGCCTCCTTAGACCTCTATCACATCTATAGAATGAAGGGGTTGAGGCAGACTCAACATTATAAATATTCTTGGTGTCGTGCAGCTCACATTTGAGGGGGTGCGGAGCAGAAAGGGGGAGCTCAACTCTCTCGTCTTTAAAGCAATGATACTATTGATCATGACCAAACAAAGCATATTCACCAGCACATGACAAGATATTATCTATCAAGAAAGAATACAACTCAAGCCCCTTCTCCAGAGGACAGTCTTTTTCTCCTGAAGCACTTAACATATTGTTGAGGAAGATAAAATATTTAAATCCAGCATCCTAAAAGGGATAAGCTAAGACTGTCGCTTCTGCTTCACAAAGATGACTCAGACACTTTATGCCAACCAACCAGAAGCCTGGGCGACTCCTCTGGAACTAATCCCCTTAGCCTTATCTCCACTTGGTCTTGGAAATGAATGGCAGCAGCATGGGATGCCAGCACACCAAAGTCACTGTAAGAAGCCTTGCTCACAGACGACTTCAGAAACAGGCTCTCCCACAGGGGCCCAGAGATGAACCTCCGTGGCTCCAGGGAAAAGCTAGTCATGCTTCAGTCTGCAGTAAACAAGTGTATAATAGATCAGTTAGACAGGCAGCAGTAAGACCAGCTACTCTGATTCTTCTGCCGTGGGGATGTGCTGCTACCTCCTCATTTGGCCTGCTGTCACCCAGGCTTGAAAGCAAGCATTAATTCTCCTCATTATTTGCCTTAATTGTGCTGTTATCATTGGTCTGAAGATCAAAGCCCTGGCTGAGCACATATGGAGAGCATCAGCGGGACTTAGAAAATGATCTTGGGGACCAGGCGGCTATGGGACGAAATAAAACCCTGAGCCCATCAAGAAAGGATACAGCCAGCTCTGTTCCAACATCTGTAGTCCAGATACTGTAGAAGGGATTCGTGAGTTGTACCCCTCTACAAAGAGAAACAAGATGGAAAGGCAAGAAACAATTAATACAGAGGCAAAGGGGAACTTTCCTCCTTACATACTCTCAGCTTTTCAGCCAGAGGGGCGGAGACCGTATTTAGACTAAGTCACGGAGGACTTAAAAGAGAAACGGAGTTTGAAGAATACAATCAGCTCAAATATTTTGTATCTATAAAGAGCTCTGTCTCTGATTTAATCCCAGTGCTTATCTGAGGATGTGACCATGTCCAGTGCTTTCATCCTACAGGCTCCCGACCACCCCCTCTCCTTTTCAAAAGAGCTGGGAGTGGACCTGGTGACATGCATTTCAGCCCAGAGTCCCACGATCCCCCTGCTCACCTCTCACACATGTCAAATATGAAGAGGCAGAAAGAGCCCACAGCAATTGGTCCGACTTGCTTCCAATACCCTGCTATGTGATTCCGTTCATGCTGATCCTGAGGAAAACCAAGTTGAAAAATGAGATAAAGATGTGGGAGAGCAAAGCAATTCTATAGGTGACTCAGTCATCCAACAATCCTTGCTGGCCACCTGTTGTGTATCAAGCATGGTGCTAGACCAGCATACGAGCCCATCCATAAGGGCCCTCATCCTGTCCTCATAAGGACAGGATGCCACAGGAGGGAACACAGAGAAAGGCCTTGTACCTGTCAGGGAGGAAGATATTTTCCTGTACCCTTCTAGGTTCTTCTGGCTGGTCTGACATGAGACAGATTAACAAGGTGAAAATCAAACAAAAGTTTAATAACATAGGATAGTCCCAGGAAAACTGAGTAACTTGCCCAAATGGCCAAAACCCTCACCTCCCTTTTTTTTTGATAGCGATAAATGGGTGGAAAATTTACTTAGAGAAAAATGCACCCATCCGTAATTCCTTCATGATACAGATAAAAAACATAGTGTTCACAAATGGAAAACATTTCTCTAAGTTGTACATAGCTTTTTGTTTTTTTAAAAAAATTACATCATAGAGCCTTATCAACTCTTTCTTAACATCTTCCATAAATTATCTAAAAAATAGATCCACCCTTTGCTTAGCTTTTATAAAGACCTTGACCTAATCACCAGACCGCTGACCCTCACCTCTTAAATACCATCTTCAGCTAAAGACAAAAGAGGCTGTTGGGGGTAGTGGTTTGGGACTTCAAAGGGAAGGAAGGCAATTCACATGGAGATGGAAAAGCAAATGTTTGGTAAATAAATGTTTGCTGGGCCCTGCAGACGCAATGAGATGGAGTAAACTGATTTTTGAGGCCCTGCCTAGAGTTTTCCCCACCACACCCAGCCCAAATTCTTGCAGATGTCTCTGGTGATAGCTCTATTCAGGCAACAGGGCCTCTACTGAAATTCTTTTAGGCAGTTAGGGGGAAGGTCCAAGTTTCTTCCTGAGTCTTTTGAACCTTGATTGTTTCAGTTAGAAATAATTCACACGTCAAAGAGATCTTTTGGTTTTGAGTGGCAAATTCTGCTCCCCTACATACCTTAGATAGTGGAAGTTCTGTGATCCACAAAATAACTCGTTCAGAATTAAATTCCTATGTGACTTATCACTTGTGTTTTTTCAGGTGGAGTAGTTCCCAGAGGACAAAATAAAGACTTAAATGCATTAAAATACGTCAAGTGTAAGAGGTCTCTTATGGTTAGGAAAATAGAAATAAAGTCTATCTTCATTAAAAAGAAGAATGATTCCTCTTGATAGACATACAAAGATGTTAAGAGACAGAAAATGAAGGAATGTAAAGTGAGAAAACAGGGAAAGGTAAAAGACATGCCGTAGCATCCAGGCTAGGCAATCCACCCAGACTGGCTGTCCTGCTGCTGCACCTGAGTCCCCTCAACTCCCATCCCTGCTGCCGAGGGCTGAAGGACCCCTCATGCCCACCCCAGCTGTAAGGAAAAGCCTCTCTCTCCGCTCACTGCTCTTGTGGAAGGGCTGCGAGGCTTCAGAAGCAATGATCCAACCATAAAGGAATTTAAAAACAGTCCGCTCTGCTATGAGGCCCATGTGCCTGACACAAGGACCAAGCTCCAGCTGGCCTATCCTCCTAGCCACAACGTGATGACTGCACCATTCTTATTTTTATCCATGGTATCTTCAACCCCTCTTGAAATATGATTTGGTGTCTGTGCAAACTGAGACCAGGGAGGTCAGTATTTCAGGGTAATAGGGGTTACTAGGCCACCTGGACAAAGTGCCGGCTGGAAAGAGCACGGCCCACATTCTCTGGCGGTTACCTTGGTCCTAGGGACAAGCAGAGCTGAAGCCAAAGGACAAGAAAGAGTGATAATCATGAATGTTTGTGCGTTTACTTTCTGCTAAATATTTATCTATGTTATCTCATTTAAACCTCACGGAAAACCTATACATTAGCCTTTAAAACCCATTTTATAGTTGAGGAACCTGAGATTCCGAGTGGTCAAGTCACTTGCCAGCTAGTTTATAAGTGGTAATGCAGGAACCTGAACCACGAGTCTCACTCCAGGGCTCTTGAGCTCACTACTCCTGTAACCACTAGTTTATTCTGCCTCACCCACTGCCTCTTCCCCAGGGCGCTCTTACCATCATGTGCTCACCACAGAAGATGATCCAGAAGGAGAGAAGCATTGCATAGAAGATGCCCTGTCGGATATCGCCAAACAATAGCATCCAGGTCCAGTCAAACCCAATGGAAAACCATTCCACTGGGATATTGATAAAAGTCATGGAAATCCCAAGGGCAAAGATGACTCTGATGGTGAGACAATATCAGGAAAACTACTTTATTCATCTGGGAGGCAAAACATTTTTGATTTAAAAATCAAAACCCAGTTTTGGGAACTGAGACGTTACATATTGGGACTGAAGCCATATGATCAGTTTCTTTGCTCTCATAATGAGTTTTTACACGGAGATGCTGAATGTCTTCTTTCACTGGCACCACTGCAGAATGAAGGAGTGTTACATTAATCTTTCTACACAGTAACTGAACCTAACCTCCCGAATGCTCTGAACTTTATGTTGGTGCCACCTCAGATCAAGAGCTTCCTACAGTGTTTTCACCCTCCCTTGCCTTCTTAAACAGACCTCACTGAATATAATTATCTGCTCTTACCTATTCAGGTTATCGTTAACCTGATCGTTAAGAACACTCATTATTATGATATCCTCAGCAACTATAAAGTATACAAGCATATTTGTTTCAATAATACATGACTCCAAACAATATGAAATACAAATTATTTTAGCTGCTTGTTTCATTTTTATTTTGCCTTTCTCCTATTATTTCCACTTCTCTATCAAAATATCATTCATTTTGTTACTGACTTATTCACACTTTCATTCATACCCGTGATATGTTTATTAAGCACAAATCATGTACCGGGCATTTTGTTAGGGACATACATACCTAAATGAATAGCACCAGTTCTTTCCTTCAAGGAGGTATATTCAGTGGCTGAGCCAGACAAAGTGTGATAAGTAATGTGACAGAAGTGTGCACAGGCTGCTACCAGGACTTCTCACTTTGATAGAGACAGAAATTGAACTGAGTTGTGAGTCAAGATTAGGGAGGTGGAAGGGCATTCCAAGCAGAGGGAAGAGCCTGGAGGGAGGCACCGGAGTCTGGAACAGCCTGAAGCATTTGGGGTTCTGTATGTGGCACATATCAGGAAATGACAGGACATGATACCAGAGAAATAAAAAAGGCTGAGCTGGTAAAGAAACTTGCATACCTCATTAGAGAATTTGAAAATTATCTTGAAAGGACTGAGGATCCAATAAGAAGGTTAAGCAATGGAGTGACATCATTCCATTCATTCATTCAACAAATTTATATTTATTGAGCTCCTACTATGTTCCAGTCACTATTCTAAATGCTGGGGATATAGCAGTAAACAAAGTAGGCAAGAATTCTGCTCTAGTGATGCTTGTATTCAGATGGGGTGAGTGGAGGGGTATGGGAGGAATGATAATAAATAAATAGAGAATGAGTATTATGAAGAAGTATAATAAAGCAAGGTAGGAGAATGGCGAGAGATCGGGTGCAATTTAAATAAGGTAGATGGGAAAAAGCCTTTAAGACAGAAATTATAGCAGGTCCTGAAGGAAATGAGGCATTGAGCCACAATGATACCTGGGAAAGAGCACTTCAGATGAAGAGAATAGCAAGCGCAAAGGCTCCAAGGTGAGCACGTGCTGGGCACGTCTGAGAACCATCAAGGTGGATGGTAGGTGGTGCAGAGAATAGGAGATAAAATTTAGAGGTGGTGAAGAGCTGGGATCATCGAGGTTTATAGGCCAGAGCAAAGGAAATGAAAAGCCAATAGAGAGCTTTGAGCAGAGCACTGACGTCATCCAATTTCTACTTAAAAGGGAACAGTCTGGCTGCTGTATGAATAGGTTTCAGGAAGGAAAATGATGGAAACAAGAGGAGCATCTTATAGCAAATAAGAGGCTATTTCCTATAATCCAGGTGAGAAATGCGAAATCATGGTGAGTTAGATTAGGGTGGCAGGAATGGAAATGGTGAGATTTCCTGGTGTGTTGGAAGAGGCGTGTGAAGAAAGAGAAGTAAAGGATGCCTCCTACACGTCTGCTCAGCTGCTTCTGAGCAGCTGAAAGGATAGAGTTGCCAATTCCTAAGACCAGGAGGCCCCGAAGAGGAGCAAGTTTGAAGTGAGAGGAAAACAAGTGTTCTTCGTATGTGTTACATTTCTGTGTAAGTGAAGATGTGAAGTAAACAGGTAGAATATTTGGGTCTAGATTTGGGAGAATCTGAGGTTGACCATGTAAATGTAGAGTCATCCGAGTGTAGATGATTTTTTAAGACCACAAAACTAAATGAGATCACCCAGGGAAAGCAGCGTAGCTAAGAAAAAGAAGACGTCCAAAGACCGGGTCCAAAGTTGAAGAGGTCGGAAAAATCGATGGAAACAGCCATGGAGACTGAGTGGTCAGCAAAGGAGAATAACAATGAGAATGTGGAGGAGGCTCTATGAAGAAAAAGGAAGTGATCAGTTATGCCAAATGCTAACGACAAGTCAAGAAAAGCGAGGACTGAGAAATGAGCATTGCATTTGGAATGTGGAGGTCACTGGTGATTCTGTTGAGCAATTTTAATAAGGGGTTGAAGGAGCTCAAGAAAAAGCAGGAGGAGAAGATATATAGACAAGATTTTTGAGGAGTTTTGCTGTAAAAAGGAGCAGAAAATTGGTGTGGTGGCTTCAGGGGGAAGTACAAAGAGTTTTGACTAAGAATGGGAGAAGGCAGAGTGTGTCTGTGTATTAACGGGAATAATCCAGGAGAAAGGAAAATGTCAATAATGTGGGAGAGAAAGGGGCTATGTCTACAGAAACATCATCCGTCTGGCAGTGAGAGGGGTTGGGATCAGTTAGCAGCAAGGCAGTTCGTCCACTGTAATAGAGAGAAGTATCTGATGCAGAACATGGGAATGAAGAGCAAAGATA
The DNA here is from genome assembly GCF_963455315.2 of Globicephala melas. Classification (NCBI taxonomy): domain Eukaryota; kingdom Metazoa; phylum Chordata; class Mammalia; order Artiodactyla; family Delphinidae; genus Globicephala; species Globicephala melas. The sequence continues at coordinate 129,365,852 of NC_083314.1, read as the reverse complement.
CAACAGAGAGCTGGAAATATGAGAGCAGCAGAACCCCTAGGATTTAATAATAATTTGCACATGAAAGCTGAAGGAGAAAAAGGAGTCCAGGCTGATTTGCGGTCAAATCACCAGCCCAAGTATTGATAACACACTGACCACTTGAACTAGGCCCCCAGCAAAACCAGGTCCATGGCAGGCAAATCACAGGATGCCAGCGTTCCTTAAGGGTGCTCCAAAATCAGCTCTTACTTTTCCAGAAGCACGGGGGGTCGAGACATCATGGTGATCCTTCTCCAATACCACACCATAATGATGAAGATGCTGGGTGTAAGGAAGGTCTTCATGGCAAACCACACCTTGGTGAAGCCTCCATTTTGGTGAATTCCCTAGATAGAGACCAATCATAATTTTGAAGGTCAATATATCTTAGTGTTATTTTCTACCAGCAGATGCATTCTGGGGAGAGGTAAATGGAGATCTTTTTTGCTGAACTTTCAAGATCAATGAGCGCTAACATTCACAGCATGTACTGTCCTCATCCTACCCACCTGGGCCCCTCCTCGGGCACTGTAGAAATATAAATCAAAAGGCATAAAGATAGACTCACTCTATCCTAAGGGAACGATTAAGAACATGATCAAAGATTTGTCTATAAGGTTTTCATTGAAAAATTGGAGCTATCTTAGATGCCCAAAATGTTGGCATTGGTAAAACGTGTTAAGGTAAATCTGTACTGTGGAATGCTAAGCAGTACTACAAAGTATATTTATACTGTATTCACAATATACCATTAAATTTTTTTTGGTCACAAACTCTTTATGAACTCAGAGAAATGTATTATATTATCAACATCTTGAATACATATGTAACTTTACACATACCCTTGTCATTCATTGGTGAATCAATCCCAGATCTCAACACAAATATTTTCCATCACGTTTTTAATAATATGTGGGCATTCAGTAATATGTGGGTGTCTGGTTAATACACTCATTAGACAAATATTGAGTGCCTACATTGTGCCAACAGTTGGAATACGGTTGTAATGTGATTTGTTTCTATTAATACAGTATTGTTAATGATAACAACCTTTTTTTAAATTTGTTAGAATGGCTTTCAGGTTATTCCCATAAAATTTCATTATACCTTACTTGTGTTACAATATCCTTCCTTTAGTGGAGAGGAAGGGGTGGAATGGATGTCATTGCCACAGGAGTTGCATATAAACACATTCTCTCTTCAAGAAATGAAAAAGATTTTGTGGGTGCCTACTGACATAGTATGCCCATGAAATTGGTATATACATAAGCAGCAGCCACCATATTTCACAGTGAAGAAACTCTTGAAAACCACTGTATCAAAGTGCTTTTAGTATTTGCTAATGAAGATACAGAAACACTGAAATTCTGGGTTTCATGTAGAATAAGCCCAAATTAAGACATTTTAAATATTCTCAAAATTTCTTCCATGGAAAGATACATACAATTAATTTTAAAAAGCAAGGAATGAAAGAGTCAGTTGAGTATGATGGCCTTTTTTTTTGTAAGGGAAGGATTATATACACAGAGAAAAAAATTGAGGAGATACAGCATAACCTCAAAGTGGTTATTTCTCTAGATGGCAGGATGTTACAGGTAACGTTTATGTTCTACTCTGTGCTTATTTGTGCTTCTAATTTTCTAGAGTAAATATGTATTTGTTTTTTAGATGTAAAAAAAACTAAATTAGATATAAAAAGTCATGCTGCACATTCTTTATTTTCCCCTACTAAAGAGATAAAATGGAAAGAACCTAAATCACGACTGCTCCCTTTAACATTTGTGCTTGCAAGGTGAAACATGTAAAAAAAAAAAATTACTTTTATCTTGGTGTTATTCACTATATAATCATGATCATCATAATAAAATCTTAAATGGACACAATAATTGCATTACTTTCCATTTCCATGGGTTTCTTATTCTTCTTACTTCTTAATGAAATAGTTGAGACATGGAAAATTCAAGATTGAGATGGAGCGTCTTTCCAATACACATGCTCACAACCAGTGTTCTTAGCCAGTGCCCTGATGTGACAGGCTGCCTGGATCAATCAGATTCACTTACCACCAGCCGGATATCCTTAATCTCTCCAATCCCAACATTGATTTTCTTCTTCTCATTCACAGGCAGCCGGATGTTTAGAAGGTAATACTTATGAGCCACAGACCCAATTTCCATGAAAGGAAGGACGTCACATTCATAGTAACGGCCCTCATGTTCTGCGGTCTGGAAGAAGAGTGGAAGGTTTGAGGCATGGTCACTATTTCCAATAGACTATGTCTGAATTGTCTTGCCTTTGCCTCATATCACCAATTCTAAAAAGCTAATGCTTAAAGGTATACCTCAGAGGTACAGACAATAGGGTACACTGGAGGCATGGCATCTACAAGCTGCTCACAATGAAGAGTAGCCCCCACTCGCTGCAACTGGAGAAAGCCCGCACGCAGCAACGAAGACCCAACACAACCAAAAAGAAATAACTAAATTTATAAAAAGATAAAAATAAAACCCAGCCACATTCAAGATAGAACCAGAAATTTTAGGTAACAAGCAGAAATTTCTTCTATTTCGACACCTTTCTCAGCTCTTCAGTCCTCATTAGAGCCTCACGTCAGACTAACCTGGTCTACCAGGGCTACAATTTTATTTGCAGCATACCATCGGAGACGTCTAAGGCTCTGTGGAACAGTCAACTCAAATGTCCAGGAGGAAGCCCTTGCTAATGTTCATCACTTTCTTGGATGATGACTACTTATTCACATGGTTTTGGCCTGCAGGAGAAGCTACAAGAAGCTGAAAATATCTACTTTTTATTGATTTGACCAAAAAAAAAAAAAAAAAGAAGAAGCTACCCAAGGAGCCCTTGGAATTTGGGGAAGACATAGGGGGATGAAAGGAAACAATGAGATTAGCTTGCTAGAGATGACCACTCGCAATTCTCTGCCTCTAAAGCTTTCTAACTGCCCAAGAGACAAGATGGCAGAGGGAGCAGAAATTAAATAAACAAAAATTTAGCTCAGTTTCTAGAAAAGCCTATTGGACTTCCTGCCAAGCAGTTTAAGAGGTACCAGCCAGCACATGGAAGTGGAAGGTTGGCAAGTAGTACAACTTGCTTTTGAAAACTAAATTCTGCTCCACCTTCACAGGACACACGGCTATGTGTCCCAGCTGAGGGGTGGGGGAAGCGGGTAAGTATGGACACGTATAGGCAGGAGCTTCAGCAACCGAGGACTCTTCCCTGATAAAGCAAATGAGTGTCTTGTCTTCACTGCTGGGTTTGTATGCCAGCTTCAATGTTTGCTTGTTACCTCCTGATGAAGTGATGGGGGACTGATTTGGTGTTCCTGAGCCTGAATTCTCAGGGCCTCCAACATTTTTTGTAAATCTTCACAGTAAAAAGTCCAGTGGAGAAATCAAAAGGAAGATACCAAGGAATCTGTTTCTTCTGTGATCTTGGGGCAGGGGATGGGCCGGGAGGGCTCTTTACTGGACAGTCCGAGCTTAGAGTGCAATAAACAGACCTTTGTACAGGAATGGAAGACACACATGACATAAGTAGAGGTAGAGCAGGCAAATATCTTGCTTATGCACTTCCATTTTTCCCTTTCCCATTCATGGCAGACATCACTAATCAATCATGATAATTTTTCATCCTCTAAGGTCTAAGGGGCTCTTATCAGAACTACCAGCTGATTAGACACGGCATATAAGATTTTAAAAATTCTTCTGTGGAAAGGATCCTTCTTTTCCAAACCCCAGCTTCGGGTTGGATGAGTTTTCCTGTATAGATCTGTCTTCCTCTCCCCTCTGCTCCTTTCTCTTATACTTACAAATCAAGGCTATTATTAGGACTCTGCAGAACTACTGAAAATACAGTACAGGCTCTAATTCAGGCTCAGATGAAGCTGCACTCAGGAGGCTGATTACCTGCTATGGTAACAGCAAGAGGTGGGTTTTCTGATGTGTTTCCAGTCAGGGTCTTATTTATAGAAACTGAGAGTTTGAAGGAAACAAAACTTATTTAGTCTAATGCCACTGACTTGATTATGGGGCTCACCCAAGGTCCAAAAGTCATGGCAGAATTGGGTTGAGGACGTGGGTCTCCCAAGTCCAGCCTCCAGCTCTGATGCAGAGGAGGACTCTGAGTGCAGCAGGAAGAAAGGAATGCTGTTTTGCCTCAGACATGCCTGAAGGCAAGCATTGATAAGGAGGGCACTGAACTTCAAGCCAGGAGGCTGAAATTCTCGTCCTGACCTCACCCCTTGCTGGGTACCTGGGGAAGGTCATCCACCTCATTTGGCCTCACTTTCTTCCTAAGTAAAGCAAGAAGGTTTAATTATATGATCTCTGGGGTTCCTTCTAATGCCCCGTCATGGGTCTTTATGTGTCCTCCACTTCCCTGTCTCTACAGAGAGGGTAACACCATCACATGAGATAAATTTACCTAAGTCCAACAAATGAGAGAGACACACAGGGTTCTGGGATCCTGGCCTGGCCTACCTGTCTCAGAGACAAATTCACTGTATCCTGCTGGGGACTTTTCCTTATTCACTGTGGTTCTGCCTCTGCCAGTATTTAGCACATTTAGGAAGAAAGATTTCCTTCTCTCTCTTCCCCCCTCCTTTTCCTTTCCCCCACATCCCTCCACCCTCCCCCAAATCCAGCATAAGCCTGGCTAATTAGGACAAATTACAGCAGGTGGCAACTTGACTTTTTTTTTAACTTCACAATCCACCAGGGACTAAAAAGCTTTAAAGCAATTTCTCATTTAATCTTCAAACTCAAGTCTAAATTTCACTGCAATCAAAAAGCATAGATTTGATGATTCATTTCCTTCACACTTTTCAAGGTTTAATATCTTTCTTGAAAGGGATCAACACATCCTAAAGATAATTAAGCAACTGTCATTAAGAAGCAGTTGCAGTCTTCTTAACGGCCTCCCCCGACTCGGCTTCTCAGTGCCCTCTAAGTGTATACGTAAGGTGAGAAATGACTTTTCCCTTTTCTGAGGTTGATATTCCATATCCAAAAGCTTTATATCCTTTAGCTTAGACAGCCAACCAGTCTTACCTCTGAATGATGAGGTCAACTTTTAATTAATTTCCTCCATTGCATACAAAGGTCTAGAAATATTACATATCTCTCTCCTGCTACCTCCAATTTCTCTTGACCATTCATTTTTACCTATAGATTGCCCCCAAAGGCCTACCCAAAACAATTCCAGATGGCTTTTGGGTGGGGGGAACCCTATATTTGACCATTCAGCAAAGGGTCTACTGAAGTGACTTTCAAACTTTATCAAGCTTAAGAGAAGGAATTGAAATCCTGTTAAAACACAGATTCCTTGGTCCTACATGCTGAGATTTTGATTCATGGGTTTGGGGTGTGCCCTGGGAACCTGCATTTCCTACAAGCTACCAGGTGATGCTGACGCTGTTAGTCCTTAGACCACACTTCCCATAGCTCTTGTATAGGGAACCTGGGGAGGGAGAATTAACAAACACCAGGTGCCCCAAAAGATGCTTATGTGTAGGGTGCACGGTTTGCCCATGAGAGCTTTAATTTATATCTTTTGTCCTGTTGGCCCGACTGGTGAAACATGTCCCAGACTTGATTTTAAGTGATAAGGTTCATTATCTCATCTCGTGCTTATAAAAATTCCCAGGGCAAGTATTATTATCCCATTTTGCAAAGGAGAAACTGAAGCTTGGACAGTTGAAGCAAGCTTGCCTGAGGTCATGCAGTCGGTAAGTGAAACAGCCTGGAAGTGAAGCCAAGTATGTTTTGCTCCAAATCCAGGTCTTTAACTAATGTTCATGAACCTGCCCGGCCCCATCTTACTCCTCTTCGGGGCAGGACGGACAGGGCAGGGGCATGGTCCTCAGAGGCTTCAACCTGCCATTCTTACCATTCCACAGGGAACCGCAATTTTCCAGTTATAGGCAAAAGTGAAGTTAGGAAAGGCCAATGTTAGGAGAAGAGAGGAACTAAATCAGTCAACAGAGCGAGTACTACAAAGTAGCCCAAATCCTTCAGGAGCAACTGACCTGAAGATATCAAGTGACAAATGACATAATCAGGAATGTGCTTCAGTGCAGTTTGGTCTCTCGTGCATTTCATGCAAAGAAAACAAGACTATTTATGTCTGTGAAGGGACATCAGAGATCACCTAGCAGGTGGTACTCCTTGTCAACATTCTTGAGGAATGTGAGTAGCCATGAGTAACAGTAACTACGGCTCCATTTCAACTTCACAGAGACTTTCAAGGGGGGAAGGGGGTGGTGAGTGGGGAGGGGGACAGAATCTTGGGGAGGCATGTGTGAGGGCAGCATGTGGCACTGGAAAAGGGCCCCTCACTAATTCTGATTTGGTCCTTATACAGACAAATCCCACTATCCTCTGAGGGTCACTGAGTCCATGCCTGTATTTTACTTCCTGGAGAATCTAAGGCCTTTGTCCAAGAGAAAGTGTCTCCCTACTCTCAGTGAAGGATAGTGGCTTTCCTCCCCTTGGTGGTTAAATGAGTCTTCCTGGAAGAACCAAAGAAGGGAGAGTCCTAAAAGTATGTAAGAGAACTGAGAGGTCTCAAAGGAAACTAGATTTCTCCCTCAGGTCCTCTTTGTGTCTGTGGTGTTTGTTCTCTGGGATTGTTAGTCTTCACACCTGCACACTGACTTGGCAACAGAGATGCCGATGAAACAGAGAAGCAGACACATGCATGGAACCAATATGAACAGATTTGTACATCTAAAATTAACTTAGCAATGATCTTCAAACACTTTTTGTTAATATCCAAAGAACCAAGAATTTATTTTTATGGAGGTATTTCAAAGAAAAAACTAAATCACTTCAAACAGACATTCCTTCTTCTGTTCTTTCCTCCTTTGCAGGGACGTGAAATATCTACATTGCCCTCTTTTAGGACAAAGGACGGTGACTACTAACCTTTGAGGCTCATGCATGCTTAGGAACAAGAAATGTGTCTGAGCAAACGTTCCCACATACCTGGAAACCAAATAAAAAATCCCATCAACTGAGACTTCAAGGTACCCTACCTTGGGGGAGGTGAAGGTACATTTGAGTTTCCGGGGCACTCTCTCATGGGCCATTTCAGTCCACTCAGCAAACATATCATCTCGGTAAGCCAGGGAAACGTCCATGGAAACTTCTGCATTTTCTCCTGCAAGAGAAAGGATGCACAATTCAGAAACAGCTTCTGGGAAGATACTTTGGAAACAGTTTAAAAATTCTTACAGGCTCTACCATGGAAACCAATAAGACAAAAGAGACGTATCAGTTCCTATCAAATGCCAAACCTGACTCTCCAAACCTGAGGACTTAAAAGTCATAGGACGACTGTCTAAGTTGGACGTTGGGTCCCCTCCCATAACCAACTGCTCTGCCAAGGAGTCAAAGAGCATCCACTTAAAGTCCTCCAGAGGCGGGGGTCTCACTCTCTCTGAGGCAGTTCAAATGGTCAGATTCCAACTCACGGTCAGCATTCATCCTCCTTAACTTGCACCACTGGTCCTAGGTCTGCCTGTAGGAGTCCCACAGCAGATGAGATCCTTTTTCCACAAAAGTTCCTTAGGCACTTGAAACCTGCAACTCATCTGCCTGTGTTTCCTCTCCTCTCTGATAAAAATGACCAACTTTTTCAGCCACCCCTCAGAGACATGATTTAAGTACCTTGGGTGCTTTCTGCAGGACACAGTCTAGTCTGAAAGCATCCTTTTTAAAATTACTCCCAAGAAGCTCTCAAATATAGGCTCTGCTGCTTCTCAAAACCCCTTCTTCAGAGTATGGACAAAGTTAATATAAGAGGTAAAGGGTTTTTCCAAATTAAAGACTTATGCACAGACAGGAATATAATATTCCAAATTAAAGACTTATGCACAGACAGGAATATAATAATAAGTTCATAATTGTGCAAAGGAACGTTCACATACACTTCCATATCAATAAGGACCATGAATGGGTTTAACTCACCATAGAACTCATTAAGGAGATTAGAGTAATTAAAACTGCCTCTACCCATTTTGTCTGTTTTATACTCTGTTGAGCAAGTTCAAGAACAGAGGAGTCTTAATGGAGGAAAAAAAGCACAGACTACATTTCCAAAATGACCTTGGTTGGGGTTATAAGACTGGGCTCAGTTCTAGGCTCTGGAACCTGAATATCAGGTCACAAGGGAAAGATAAGAATAATTGCTGTCTGGAAAATTAGGGCTGTTCTTTCCACTGACCCAGTGTGGCCTGTAGACAATTTGACAGTGTGATGAATCCCTGGTTCTCTGAGGAAATCTAGGAAGAGAAGGAAATAATGCAGGAAAGAAGGAATTTGAGGCCATTCTGATATAGACCAAACCTTCATGAACATCAGCATCCGCTCCTTTATTAGTATCATTTAAACCCTCAGTCATTAATAATGAACTATCAGAAAAAGAAAGTAAAAAAGAAAAATCCCATTTAGAATCACATCAAAAAGAATAAAATACCTAGGAATAAACTTAACCAAGAAGATAAAAGACCTATACTCTGCAAACTATAAAATACTGATGTAGGAAACTGAAGATGATACAAAGAAGTGGAAAGATCTCCCATGCTATTGTATTGGAATAATTAATATTGTTAAAATGGCCATGCTACCCAGGGCTATCTACAGATTTAATGCAGTCCCTATGAAAATACCCATGACCTTTTTCACAGAACTAAAACAAATAACCCTAAAATTTATATGGAACCACAAAAGACCCAGAATTGCCAAAGCAATATTGAGATAAAAAGAATAAAGCTGGAGGTATCACCTTCCCAGATTTCAGACTATACTACAAAGCTACAGTAATCAAAACAGCATGGTACTGGCACAAAAACAGATACATAGATCAATGGAACAGAATAGTGAGTCCAGAAATAAACCCAAACACCTGTGGTCAATTAATCTATGAGAAAGGAAGCAAGAATATACAATGGAGAAAAGATAGTCACTTTAATAAGTAGTGCTGGGGAAACTGGACAGCTACATGTAAAAGAATGAGATTACAACATTTCCTCACACCATATACAAAAATTAACTCAAAATTGATTAAAGACCTAAATGTAGAACATGATACCATAAAGAAGATAACATAGGCAGAACACTCTTTGACATAAATCACAGCAATATTTTTTTGGATTTGTCCCCTAAGGCAAAAGAAATAAAAGCAAAAATAAACAAATGGGACCTAATTAAACTTAAAAGTTTTTGCATGCAAAGGAAAGCAATGATAAAACAAAAAGACAGCCTACAGAATGGGAGAAAATATATGCAAATGATGCAACTGACAAGGGATTAATATCCAAAATATTAAAACAGCTCATACAACTCAATATCAAAAAAACAAACAATCCAGTTAAAAAATGGGCAGAAGACTTGAATAGACATTTTTCCAAAGAAGATATACAGATGGCCAACAGGCACATGAAAAGATGCTCAACATTTCTAATATTAGAGAAATGCAAGTCAAAGCACAGTGAGATATTACCTCACACCCATCAGAATGGCTACCACCAAAAAGTCTACAAAAAACAAGTGTTGGTGAGGATGTAGAGAAAAAAGAAACTTGTACACTGTTGGTGGGAATGTAAATTGGTGTAGCCACTACAGAAAACAGTATGGAGGTTCCTCAAAAAACTAAAAATAGAACTACCATACAATCCAGCAATTCCACTCCTGGGTATATATCCAGAAAAAATGAAAACACTAATTCGAAAAGATACATGCACCCTAATGTTCATAGCAACACTATTTTCAGTAGCCAAGATATGGAAGCAATCCAAGTGTCCACCAACAGACAAATGGATAAAGAAGATGTGGTATAAATATATATATATATATATATACACATATATAAATACACACATACACACATAAGCACACACAACGGAATATTACTCAGCCATAAAAAAGAATGAAGTTCTGCCATTTGCAGCTATGTGAATGGACCTAGAGAATATTATGCTTTGCTTATGTCAGAGAAAGACAAATACTATATGATATCACTTATATGTGGAATCTAAAAAATAATACAAACGAATGTATATAGCAAAATAGAAACAGATATAGAAAACAAACTAGTGGTTACCTGCAGGGAGAGGGAAGGGGTGAGTGGCATGTAAGGGGTATGAGATTAAGAGATACAAACTGCTATGTATAAAATAAAAAAACAACAAGGGTATGTTGTATAGCATACGGGATTATAGCCATTATTTTATAATAACTGTTAATAGAGCATAATCTGTAAAAAAAAAAAAAAAACCTGAATCTCTATGCTGTATATCTGAAACTAATATAATACTGTAAATTAACTACACTTCAATGAAAAATTAACAAAAGATAATAAATCTGTCAAACATGGTGAACTGGCTACTTATGTTTTCCTCCTCTCACTCCTGAAACTCCCAAAAAAAACCAAACAACAAACAAAAAAACAGTAAAAGAACACAAAGGATATTAAATCACAAGGGGAAAAAAAAATGGTAGTGACATGAGCAAACCAGAGACTGCAACAATTTTTTCGAAGATGAAAAACAGATGAAGTAGGATTTCCTGACAGCCACAGAGATGGGCACAGCCGAAACTCCATGGAAGGGATATTTTGGAAAAGTGAGCCAACATGTCCAACAGACCCCCAAGCCACTCAGAACTGGAAAGCACTAGGTGTGACATAAGACAGAAGAGGCAAGATGCTGACAACGGGGTAGTGGGGTCAAAGTCTGTACACAGAATCGCTGGAACCCCAGTTCTCATCCATCTTCCCATCTCCACATAGTCCAGGAGACTCTGGACTTGAGGACACCAGGCTGTGCAGAGACCCAGGGCTGAGAATGGATAATAAGAGTCTGTATAAGAAACTGTGGAACGCCTGGCTTGGCAGAAGCAATGCTCAGAGTTTGTACATCCTCTTGGTTAGGAACCAGAATGGCTACAACCGTTTGTCACTTGGCAGCCTCAGTGGTCCAAAGAAAGAACTGAGCAGAGCTCCCATCTGTGAGTTGAATATTAGGCACCAGGGTACCTCCTTTTCATTTCTAACATTGTAATTAGGAATTGGGACTTTCAACTCTGTCTAAAGGGCACTTCCAGAACCACAGAACTCAACAGTATCAATCTGAAAGGTATAAAGGAAGTTATCAATTCTCATATTGCGCTCCTTGGAGGACCAGGGTTCAGAGCAGCACCGGCCTTAGGCACAGCACAGCAGGAGGGGTCCTGAATCTGGGCGCCACACTTTTCAAGGGTCCCGCTCGGTCTGGCCCTTTTCCAGCTGTTCTCTTCCTCTCCGGATGAGAAGACCCTGAAGTGAAGAGGACATGTTCATCAAGAGCCTAACCCCTTCCGCAATTTTTAGAACATGGTCCAGGAGCTCGGGACCCCAGAATAGGTACCCAGACAGCTCTGAGCCTACTTCCACATCGTGGGACTGGGGGGGACCTCTTCCCCAGATCTGGCCTCCCAGAGGGAACTACACGACTGCTTGTGCACCCTTGGGCTCAGGAGTGCTCAAACGGCTGCTGTTTGGAGGAGGATACAGACAGAGACTGAGCTTGGAGGGTGGGGTGTCCACACAGAAACACACTCTTTGTATGGGATGGAGCCAGGGGTGGGAAGAAAAGACATCTAGAAGCCCACACTCCCTGGTCCATCACATTTTTGGCACAGAATTCCAAGGCATCCAAGAATCTTAAATTCACATCCAGACTTCCAGTGCATTACAAAAGTAAATTTGTTACAATTGGATGATAAGACTTATTTGGTTTAATAATTTGGTAAGCCAAGTTTATCACTTTAAAAATATTTAGACATGTGGCAGCCATGCCTTCATAAGTACTCTTACCTTGTACCCCACAAATGTTAGGAGTGGGCCTGGTACAGAGCAGGTGCCTCAGGGAGAGAAAGGGCCAGACAGACTGGCCTCCTGGCCTGATCCAGCTTTAAAACTTATTGCCACCTGTTGGGAATCCCCAGACTGTTTTAAAATATGCTGTTAAAAACAAACAAAAGGGGTTTCCCTGGTGGCGCAGTGGTTGAGAGTCCACCTGCCGATGCAGGGGACACGGGTTCGTGCCCCGGTCTGGGAAGATCCCACATGCCGCGGAGCGGCTGGGCCTGTGAGCCATGGCCGCTAAGCCTGCACGTCCGGAGCCTGTGCTCCGCAACGAGAGGGGCCACAACAGTGAGAGGCCCGCGTACCGCAAAAAAAAAAAAAAAAATTTAAACACTGTTTTCGTGTACAATTACTCTGTGTTAGGCCCTCATGACTTCCGTGCTTTCATTTAAATGACCTCATGAAACAACTTATAAAGTGGGCATGGATATTTCCTTTTGATTAGTGAGTAAACCGAGGTCCTCAGATATGAAGTGACTTGCCTGAAGTTGTATTATTGTTGGTAACATGAGAAAGAGAAGTATTTTGAAACTGTCTTAAAAGACAACCATCTTATTTGTATGGCGTAAAGAAAACTGGGTAACTTGTGATGAAAGAAGCCCCTCAAACTAGTCACAAAATATGAATAGGTAGGTCTTTAATAAAAGCAAGTCTCCACGTGTACACTGTCCCCTTCGGTCATCACACCCATCCTATAAAGAAGTTAGTTATATAAATTGTCCAAGAGTACATGGCTAGTAATTGCAGAGCTGGGCCTTAAACCTCAGTCCGGATCACCCCAGACCCCACCACCCTCTGTTACCTTTGTTGGTAGAAACAGAATTCAAAAGAAACTTAACAGTTGAATCAAACACACTGCGTGCAGAGACCACTCAACTCTGACCAAACACAACTTTCTACGGGAGAGAAACACACCACTACTTCAGAAAACTGACTGGAGGAGTGTGATGCGACCCCCCCCCCCCGCCCCGTCCCAGCGTGGAGTCGGAAGCCTGGCGACGGTTGTGTTCATGTTGTGGATCTGGCCCTAACCAGGTGTGTAGTCAGGGACAGAAGTGAGCCCCGTGGACTGGGGGCAGCTGCTCCAGCCATCATCGTAAGGCAGCACAGGTCTTCCGACCAGACCTGCTGCTTCTTTCAAGAGAAGCCAGAAATGCAGATGGTTATACAACATCTCTCAATCTTTACATGTCAATAACCAATTCGCTAAAAATGAAAGGAAACAAAATCTCTGCGCAGGTCAGCTAATAAGACATCAGGCAAGCTGTGTCATTCTTTGGGGGGACACTTTTCCTACTCCCCCCACACCGCCGTTCTTTTCTTTCCATTTCAGCATTAGGCGAAGTTCTTTCTAAAGCTTTCTATTTTGGTTCATGAACTTTACCACATACCCTGCCTAATCCTCACACATCACCTCCTTACTTCCTTTGCCATCTGGGGGCAGGTGTTATCATTCCTGTTTGTGAGGCAGAGAAGCCAAGACTCGGAAAGCTTCACCCCTAGAAACATCAGACGCTCAAGCTTCTAGAGTTTCATGGCGTATAGTTCTTACAGAAACCACAGGGAGAATGGCCGGTTCAAGTGGCCCTCGAGCCTTCCCTGGCTGGACTCTGTGATCTCCCCTACCCACCCTGCCATGAACATTCAGGTTCCTTACCCTGCTGGAATAGGACTTGCCTCCTAGGATTCTGTGATCATTAAATCAGTTACTACATGAAAAATCCTTAGAATAGTGCAGAAAGCATGAAGGGTTAGCTATTGTTTTTATCATTTTATTAGGGAAGTGAAAGTCAGTCTTATACTTACTTTAATTCAAAATAATTACCGGGTTTCAGGGACATGGAACCTCCCACTATGAACCCGTATCCAAACCTGGAACACAAAACTCAGAAAAAGGAAAACACTGGGCAGAGAAATACAGCAAAGCTGTGAAGTCAGCCACCAGAATCACTTCCTCTTCTGTCTCCAATGGACTCGGAAACAAAGTTCAGCTTTAATGACTATGTTGCATGTAATAAAACACTGGTCTCATGACACCCCTCCCCTCTCCACAGAGATAATGAAAGTAAAGCATCCGATTTGAGCTCCCAGGGAGAATGGCAGGAAGGCCAAGGCTACCTCTGGCACCTGGAGAACCTTCCCTATAAAACAAGGATGCTGGTTATACCAGTTCCATGGGGTAAAGTTGTGAAGTATATCAGCATAGGGCATTTATAGATTTGAAATGCATGGTTTTCCACACCTAAACGAGACCAGCAGCTTTGCTATCCTGTGGGTTGTCGGAGCCTCGCGTTTCTCAAATGGCTTTGGAGACACATTTTGGTTGCAGGGAAGATCCATTCTCAATACTGGGAAGGGAGGTGTGGAAAGGCACACTTGGTATTTCCATCCTGTTATGGTAGCAGTGCTCTGATGTGAGGAACCTGCACTCCAGGGTTCCGGAGAAGCAGACCCAGACTGCAGAGTATCATTACAAGCAGAAAGATCTGTGCCTTTCCATATTGGGAAGTATAGACCAATCATATCCTTAAGAAGCATTTATCTCTGTATGAGTTAAAACGCCCTGCCCTGGGCTTCGCTGGTGGCGCAGTGGTTGGGAGTCCGCCTGCCGATGCAGGGGACGCGGGTTCGTGCCCCGGGAAGATCCCACATGCCGCGGAGCGGCTGGGCCCGTGAGCCATGGCCGCTGAGCCTGCGCATCCGGAGCCTGTGCTCCGCACGGGAGAGGCCACAACAGTGAGAGGCCCGCGTACCAGGGGCGCGGGGGTGGGGGGGGGAACAAACGCCCTGCCCTTCATGAGAAAAGTGTTTGCCAATCAGTTTTCTGAAGACAAGTGGAAGGCCAGAGAGGTGAGCCAGTCCTTAGCATAAGCCAAAAACGGTGGGGGGACAAATAGCTAGGAAAACAGTGTGAGCACCTCAAGAAACCTAGGGCAGCTGCTTAAGGTAAGAATGGTCCCTGGGAGGAGGGGCTAAAGTGATGAAAGATGAGCATTCCTTGAGGAAAAAGAAAGAAAGTAATCAAAATGCTTCTTACTTACACTTTTAGAAACAGGTATTTGCCAGCCAGGATAGTACAAAGAGCTTGGCGGCCAAACAGATCTGCTTTTCAATTTAATCTTTATGTCTTCCTAGCTAAGAGACCTGAAATGTCTTAGTTTCCACCTCTGCAATATAGAAATAGTGGGACCTACTTCTCAAGGCTGTTGACAGGACCACTTGGCATATAGGTACTTAAAAATACTCACTCCCTTTCCATCCAGTCCTAGGATGGTTATGTTATATTATTGATCAATTAACTGGAAATAAAGGGGAAAAGGGGGAGGACAAGTTACATTAAGAGTTATTAAAGAATTATTTTATGGTTGTCAAAAGCTTTCCAGTTCCCTAAGAAACCTTGATTTCCCTGGGCCCTTGTTCTGGGAAAGAATTAAAGAGATTTCAAAATGCTCAGATGCATTCCCACGTTACATAGGGGAGCTACCAGTCACCAGGTTTGTTTGGGTAACCTCAGAAGGAGGCTGTGCAGACCAGCCTCCTCCCAGCCTCCTGCAGACATATAATCTGGGGTTATTTATGCCAGCATTCCTACCCTGATCAAAAACTCCCTGACCTGGCTTGTATTTTCTTGACGTTTTCAATTAAGGAAATAAAAAAACCAACCCTGTCCAATATCCACCGTGAGGTCTGGCAAAAATGGACTCAGCTAATTATAAATTTGGTCTCCGCTGTTTTCTTAAGATGCCCTAGAGGCCTGCGTGTAAGCAGTTATAAAATGAATGAGTACAATTATTTCGCAAACCAGCCTAACAGTTTAGTTCACACCACCTCTCTCATTTTTCCCCCATCACGTCAAGCATTCGCGTTGTGGAGAAATATTTTCCACATGTAGGAAGACATTTTTCTAAGCATCATCAGAATGATCCCTTGCTATATTCTGAAGCAGTATCTCCTAATTGAAGTAAGCTGTCTATGAAACATGACTAGGGCATAGGGGAATGTTCCACACATCAGGCCCTTTGCAGTTAGAAAACATCCACTCACGATATTGCACCCTACTGGACTGCTTAAAGGCTATACATTTGGAAAAGTAGCTGGGGCATCAAATGTTTTGTAAACAAATGAATCTGCAGGACCACAGAATATAGAACAAATACATCCTGGTGTTCACTGGGTTGTAGAATAGCCCCTTCCCCTTCCAACTCAGCTCACTTGCCCTGAGGGGTCTCATCTGCTCTTGGGACACCAGCCACCTCTCAAGTTCAGATTCCTCTCCTAAGTTTCAAATCTGCACGCTCACTACCCACTGGATGGCTTTATTTCTGTGGTTCAGAAAAGAAAGCCAAACCACCAGATCTGGTCAATTCTCTCAGCTCATCAAGTCTTGCAGATTTATCCCCGTCTCTCTCCTCACCACCACTCCTCGTGTTCAAGGTCACCATCATTTCAGGTCTAGATGACACAAACACATGCCCCATGCCTGTGTTTCACACTGTAGCCAGATAGATGATTTCTGAGATACTTTCAATGTCTTTACATTACCCTCAGTCTAATGTTGAAACTCCTTAAATGGCATGAGAGACTAAGATCTGACTCTCGGTTAGCATCCCAGGGTCTCATCTCGCAAACTCTTCCCTATTCCTGCCTCCCCAGACTAGTCACCTTAGCCCGCCATCCTGCCTCCAGCCTGGAAGATGGGTAAGAGTTCAGGCTCTGGAGAGAGGCAGCCTGGAATCATGGCCCACCTTGGCCACTTGGTGGCCAAGTAGGCAAGGTGTACAACAGTAGGCAAGCCACTGAACTTCTCTCTCTATAAAAGGGGGAGAACAGCATGCCCATCTCCTATGGTTGTGAGGATTAAATGTGCTAATCACTCAGCACAGCCCTGGCATACAGTAAGCACTCAGTAAATGCTGACTGCTTTTTTAAGTCTGCTACTCAAGGTTACCTACACTTACTGCACTTGGGGTCCCTGCTTGCATACCAGGTTTTTAATAGGTGTCCCCTTTAAGAGGATGAATTACAAAAGAGCTTCTTTGCCTCTGGGCTGCAGACAGTACTCTGCAGATAGTGCTTGGCATTCCCACTCATGCCAGAACAACTCCTGCTCATCCTCTAGAATTCCACAGATTCATTCCCGCCTTCCCTCGCCCACTAAAACGGATGAAGTGCCCCTCCTCTTGCTCGCACAATACCCTGTGTGTCCAGCACTGTAACACGTATCCTACTGCAGTTCAGCTACCTATTTACCTGTATCTCTTTCCCTACCCACCTCCCACTTAGACTGAGAGGTTCATGAAAGCCAGGGACAACCTCAGTTTTGCTCACAGCTATATCACCCCATGTCTTTACAAAACAGATAGTCATTAAATATTTGCCAAATTAATGAATATCAGTCTTCTTCCTCCAAATATTCCTACAATCCAAAATTCCCTCCGTCACTCCATCACCTCTATAACAAACGTGTGTAGTCTATAGTTTGCTGTGTTCTGGTGGCATTCACTTTCTTTTCCCCACTGCCTGCTTCCTTTCTCCCTCCACCCGCCCCCACCAACACACACACACACACACACACACACACACACACACACACACACACACACACTCAGAAAAAAGGATGTTCCTCAAATTTGGCCAAGGGTCCCATCAAGGAGCAATATGCCTGTTCCCGGGACTGGGTGGAAGGGGAGTGAGCCTGAGGGAGGCACCGTCTCCTTCCTCCCTCTCCATCTGAATTATAATATGGGGTTGCAGTAGTGTTCCGCTTGAGAGGGCTAGTAGGGGTAAAGGAGGAGAAAGGATGTAGCCACAGGGACTAGAAACCAAATAGTCCTCTGACCTGTTCTAGAGTTTAAGGTTTAAGTAAAACAATAAAAAGATGGGTCTTTGAGGTGTGTATCATGCCTGCCCAAGTCTATAGGGATAAGAGAATAGGTGGAACTACTGGCAAGAGACTTCAGAGAAGAAAAACTGTACAGCACCCATTTGGGTATAACACGTCAGGTCTCTGGTAATCTACTCAAGCCTATTTTTCCAGGACGGAAAAGAAGCCCATCAGGAACTCATAACAGGATGTCATAACAGCTGGTGTGGCCACCAAGATGGAATAATGTACCTCTGAAACCTCTAATTCTAAATGGACCATCCAATCCAATTCATTTTTTTTTCAATTCATTTTTTAATCCACCAAATATGTTTAAGCACCTACTAGTTTCTATGCACAATAGTGGAGATGAAAAAGACATACAAGGCAAAGTCATTGCCCTTGATTGTTCACAGTAAGGTGGGGAAGGCAGGCATATACATAAATAAGTATTATCTCATGTGGGTAGTACATCTAAAGTAGGTATATACAGTCAGTCCTCTATATACAGACGCAGAACCTGCAGATATACAAGGCTGACTGTACTGCACCATTTTATAGAAAGGACTTGGGCGTCCTTGAATTTTGATATTCAGGTGGATCCTGTAACCAATCCCCCAGGGATATTGAGGGATGACTGTAGTCAGCACAAAGATGTCAAGAGTGCTAGGTGGGGGACAAGAAATGCAGCATAGAATGCACGATCTTCTAGATTATCTCATCTAGAAGAGATGATGTTTAACTGTGAATCACAGGATGAGTAAGAGTTCACTAGGTAAGGAAGCAGGAGAAGAAATTATAGGCAGAGGGAGTCATGGAAGCAAAAAATAGGATAGTGTAGTCAGAGAAATCAACTAATTCAATACGGCAGGGAATGGGAAAAGGAGTGGAGAAAACAGACAAGGTTGAGAGGAGGAAGGATTTTCTGACAAAGAGAAGAAACGTGCTCTGAACACTGCATTTTATTTCTTTATTTATTTTAATATTTTACTTATTTATTTTTTTTGGCTGGGTTGAGTCTTCGTTGCTGCGCGCAGACTTTCTCTAGTTGTGGCAAGCGGGGGCTACTCTTCATTGCCGTGCATGGGCTTCTCATTGCGGTGGCTTCTCTAGTTGCAGAGCACGGGCTCTAGGCACGTGGGCTCAGTAGTTGTGGCTCGTGGGCTCTAGAGAGCAGGCTCAGTAGTTGTGGCGCACGGGATTAGTTGCTCTGTGGCATGTGGGATCCTCCCGGACCCGGGATCAAACCTGTGTCCCCTGCATTGGCAGGCGGATTCTTAACCACTGCGCCACCAGAGAAGTCCCAGCATTTTCTTTAGAAGGATGTTTAAGCAAAGAGATCTGGCAGCTGTGTGAAAGGCAGACTGGGATAAGGTGGGGGAAGGGGTAGAGAGATCTAGAAGAAACTGTGGCCCGCTGCATTTACACAGTTTTCAGCATGTTTAAGATTATTTCATCTCATAGTAAAGGTCACCAAAAGGACCTTCCCCATTTTCCAAGGAATTTGAACTCAACAATGAGCCAATCTTTTCCTAAAAAAGCTAGAGAAATCAGAACCATCCAAGCTGGCAAGTGTTAAAACACTGGAAAGCAAATGTGGCCACACTGCTCTTTCCTATTCGACCATAATCAACATAAATGTGGAGTGAAAACAAACTTGACAGCCAAGGGAGGGAAACACACAGTGGGTTTCTTTGCTTTCTCCCCAGGACACCATCAGCGCACAGAGCATCTAGAATAATAGCCAGTGTGATGGTTACGAAAATCTACCTGCCTCTCCCTCTCCCTCTCTCCCTCTCTCCCTCTCTCCCTCTCTCCCTCTCTCTCCCTCTCTCCCTCTCCCTCCCCCCCAATGCAATTAGAGAAGAGAGCTTCATTCACACTGAATCTAAAAATAGACGACAGCAGAGTTCACAGACTGACAGCTGCATTCTCATACAGTAACCAGGAGAGGAAAGGGATGGCTAATTTAACTTAACAACTCCCAAAACAAACAGTGCAGAAGAAGTCCAGGATAAAGAGAAAACACAAAGGTCACTTCTTCAAAGGGCTGGAAGAGGAATGGGGTCACTCTGTGGCAGTGTATTAGTCCTCCTCAAATCCTGATGAAACCAGAGAAGTAGTGTGCCCAGATCTGCCCAGAGTCCTTCAGACAGGAGCTCTGGCAGATGAAACGGCTGAAGAAATGCAGTCAAGATCAGGCAGGAGGGCCAGGACTTGTCTTCTTAACTTTTTCCTACATCACCTGGATACCTTAAAAGCTAAGAAAGTCACTCCATTTTCTAGATAAATTAGCTCTTTCCCCCTGCCTCACCCTACCTTCAGGAAGTCTAAATCACACTCTGCCTAGCCTGACGCAGGAAAAAAAAAAAAAAAAGTATCCAGTAAATTAACATGGATCATTAAGGGAAAGAAACCAGGTGTCTCAAAGGAATTCACCCTTTCTTTTTTCCTCTCCTTGGTCCCAAAACGTTTTGTTCCCCAGTCTGTCCTGCCCAGGGAGGGGATTATGGTTGGGCTTCAAAAGAAACAAGGGAATGCTTGTGGACAGGAAGCAGACTCTCTCTGCAGCTCTCCCACAGATCTGTGCTGGCTCTCAGGGCGGCTGCCAGCCAGCTAAATGTCAGATCGCTGCACCCCACATTCCTGAGCCACACCACCTCCATCGCCCCGGTGACTAAGCTGTTTCAACAGCTGTGTCACTGCTGGAGTCAGGCCAGTGTTCTTTGCACAGAGTATGTGCTCCGTGCAGCTTAGGTTGGGAATTATTGCACACGGGACTGGGGTGCTATTTGCAGAGCAGGTCCTCCCCTTGATCATCAGCAAGGGCATTCCCTGACCTCCGGGCAG
Source organism: Globicephala melas (assembly GCF_963455315.2). Taxonomy (NCBI): domain Eukaryota; kingdom Metazoa; phylum Chordata; class Mammalia; order Artiodactyla; family Delphinidae; genus Globicephala; species Globicephala melas. The sequence continues at coordinate 129,345,193 of NC_083314.1, read as the reverse complement.
CAACGAGACAATGTTGGGCTGCTGCTCAGGCTTCCGGGAGATGGTTGGACTCATAACACCACAAAGAGGGTGGAGAAGGCATGTGTGTCTGTGAGACAGAGAGAAGAAAACCAGGACCCTGGGTTGGGCCCCGAAGACCTCAACGGCCCCTCCCTCAATAAAAGCCACCAGTACTGAAAGGAGGTTCCTTCTTCTGCTCTTCCTCTCCAGCCGTCTCCCTCAGTCTCTCTTGGGAAAGCCTCTTTCCTATCATGTAATGTTGGCACCCCCTTCATCTCTGTCGGTCTGTCTGTGCACCTCTCCACAAACTTGCCTCTGAACAACACTAGGCCTGGGCAGTGTCCTCTTGCGTGCCTTGTGCTAGTGCCTCTTGTGTTCCCTCAGCCCCTGGCCTTCCCCTCTCCCACTGCACCGCCTACCGTCGTTTATGTTTATCTCACTCCTGACGCAAGCTGGGCCCGTGGACTCTCGTTCGTGCCCTCCCACCCCCTACAGTCGAGCCTCTTGCTCAGCAAGGCAGGCACAGCAGGCATCCCTTACTAACTGCTGAACATAGCAACCCAGCTCCCTTCCAGCGAGGGCTGATGGGACCCAGGCAAAGGCATTGCACTTGTGGCCTTTCTTATCTGTGGGCAGGACCAGTTTCCACTTGTAGGCAATTCTACGCTGCATCCAACCAGGAGCCCTATTAACCTGCTCTCCCTCCTAAGTTGTTCTCACAACAGCAATCGGGCTACGTTTTCTGACATTAAAGAGATCTCAGAAATGTGTTTTCTTAACCGTAATTCAAAAAGAGTCATGTACCACAATGTTCATTGCAGCACTATTTACAATAGCCAGGACATGGAAACAACCTAAGTGTCCATCAACAGATGAATGGATAAAGAAGATGTGGCACATATATACAATGGAATATTACTCAGCCATAAAAAGAAATGAAATTGAGTTATTTGTAGTGAGGTGGATGGCCCTAGAGTCTGTCATACAGAGTGAAGTAAGTCAGAAAGAGAAAAACAAATACCATATGTTAACACATATATGTGGAATCTAAAAAAAAAAAAAAAAAAGGTTCTGAAGAACCTAGGGGCAAGACGGGAATAAAGACACAGATGTAGAGAACGGACTTGAGGACACAGGGAGGGGGAAGGTAAGCTGGGATGAAGTGAGAGAGTGCCATGGACATATATACACTATGAAACGTAAAATAGCTAGCTAGTGGGAAGCAGCCGCATAGCACAGGGAGATCAGCTCCGTGCTTTGTGACCACCTAGAGGAGTGGGATAGGGAGGGTGGGAGGGAGACGCAAGAGGTAGGAGATATGGGAACATATGTATATGTATAACTGATTCACTTTGTTATACAGCAGAAACTAACACACCATTGTAAAGCAATTATACTCCAATTATACTCCAATAAAGATAAAAAATAATAATAAAGGATATTCTAAAGACATAAAAAAATAAATAAAATAAAAATTTTAAAAAGAAATGTGTTTTCTTATAAAGGAAGTCTTGTATTTTAAAAAGAAATAAAACAATGATTCTCTAAAGCTCACATATTTTTTTTTTGTGCGGTACACGGGCCTCTCACTGTTGTGGCCTCTCCCGATGCGGAGCACAGGCTCCGGACGCGCAGGCTCAGCGGCCATGGCTCACGGGCCCAGCCGCTCCGCGGCATGTGGGATCTTCCCGGACCGGGGCACGAACCCGTGTCCCCTGCATCGGCAGGCGGACTCTCAACCACTGCACCACCAGGGAAGCCCTAAAGCTCACATTTTTGAGTGCCTATTATGTGCAGACATTTTCAGCTGCACATAGATGCCAGCCAGATGTAAATGATCACCTGCATCTCAAAATGAGGAAACTGGGAAGGAGGCAAACTATGAACCAGGCTTGCCCACCTCCACCACTCCAGGCCTTTCCTATCATGTCATGAGTTCGGGGACGAGGCCTGTTTCTTGCTCTAGAAAAGCCACTAATTAGCTGTACAATTGGAGTAAGTCACTGTACACATTGTATTCTTTCATTAAATACTGAAGTTGGACGTATGATGACTAAGGTCCTTCTAGTTCTAACATCTCATGAATGCAGAAAACTAAACCACTAGCTGCTTGACTGCCTTCTACCTTTGAGGCACTGCAGTAAAAACAAAGAACAGTAGAACAATTCCTGCCCTCAGGGCACTTATAATGGAGTTGGAGCAACCAGGGATAAAAACTTGATTTTGACTAACATGAGTTAAACAGAAACAAATACAAAAATACCAGAGTCCATGGCAGTCCTTGAGAAAAAACAAAGTCATAACTATAAAAGGACAAAAGTGCATTTCAACAATGGTTTCTCTCCCCCCCAAAAAATATCTTTGTGCTGCTGGCAGGAAAAGCCAGCTACCAGAAGGGATCCCGTCTATTTCACGGGAAAGCTTTGTTTCTGACAAGTTTCGTAAAGGAAAAAGTAGGCTAGAACAAGCTTTTTATTTCCAACCCACCTTTTCTTCGTTCCCATGAATGAGGAGGGGATAAGAATGACAGCAGGCAGCCAGGGAGAAAAATAATATGGCTGGTGGGTCCTGACCTCTTGGATTCCTGCCGACAGAGAAGCCCGAGAGGCAACATTTAATTGTGAAAAAACCAGCCTTGCTTGCCTCTTATCTTTCTCCTCTGTGACTTAAAACCCACAATTACTGGCAACCCCTAGATTCCGAGTCACTCAGCTGGTGGTGGCAGCAATGGCTGTGTCTGTAACTGAAAAGAAAAAGGGGAGTTCGATTTTACCTGCCTCGGAAGCCAGCCTTGTGCGAACACAGCCCTAACACAGCTTTACGACTTCTCCCATTAAAAAGTTCACAGATGCCCTCCCGTCGGGAAGACCACCATGCGAGAAGTCCAGATGGAAAAAAAAGAAATTCGATTTCCAGCTGCTGTATAATTCAAAGGACAAGCTATGAGTCTCAAATCCTGAATTCCACATTTCATTTCAGCCCTAAATATGTGATTTTCAATTCCTTTTCTCAAGGATCAAACTCCAAATTTCTTAGCCCGGTCATCAAGGCAACTCACCGACTGGCCCTCTATCTTTCAGGAGCTTATCTTTTCTCTCCAATCTAGAATTCCTCTAACAAGTAAATTTACTGTCCTTTGCATACAACATGTCATTTCACAGTATTTCACGGTGGAAAAATATGGGTCTTAGTTCTGCCTTTCTCAGCTGCAAACCAGATGACCTTGGAGAAGTCACATACCTTCTATAATCTCAGTTTGCAGACCTCTAAAAGCTTGTCACCCACATACCTCCGCTCCCATCTTGACTTATTACTCTATTCCCAAACATTTTAATTTACATATTCATATGTTTACAGTCAAATAAAATTAAATCATCCCTTGTGGACATATTCTCCTAAGGATGCTGAGAATGTCCCATAACTTCTATTTTACGGTGTTCTCCAATTGCTTAGGTGGTGATCAACATGAAATTTGGCACTCATGGGGTCTACCTATACCATGAAGTTGGAACTCTTACCTTGAGATTCATAAACCTCTAAATTCCACAGACGACCTTCAGGTCTTCTGTTGAAGTATGAATACAAAATATTTGAATGGGGCTTATGCACATTTTTCTCCCAAGGTCAAGGTCCTTGATCCAAAGTTAAGAACCACTGTCCTGAAGTAATGAAAGGCCTAAGGCCATCATCCACCCAGGTCCTTGTTTTGCACATTTGACCCTGCTGCCTCTCTTTCTGGGCTACTATATTCTCTCCAGAACTCACGTTTCTTCTCTCTGCTCAAGTCCAAGAATAATAACTCACCTTTACTGAGCATTTACTCTGTACACTTACTATGTAGAGGCCTCACGTGTATTTTATTCTAGTTTCATCCTTAAAACAATCCTAATAAGGGTGGTACTACTCTTATATCTATTCTGTTGATTAAAGAAAATGAAGTATAAGGAAGTTCACAAACTTACCAAAAGTGTCATATAATTTATAAGTGATAGGTCGGGGATTTGGCCCCAAAACTCTGGCTTCCCAGAACAAAATAAGGCTGCCCTTGGATTGTTTCTTTGCCATCAGATAGTAGACAGTCACAAATTCCAACATCTCCTTTAAGACTCCACCCTTCAATACTCAGTTAAAAAACTATCTTCGCAGTTAGTTCATCATTTCCCCTTCTGTATTCACAGAATATTCTGGGCACTTAGCACTGAACACATTAGTGTGATTTTTTTGTTTCTTTCTCTCTGAACTAGACAGTGAGCACCTAATTCTTTTGACTACATCTCAAGTATTTACTGTGCCAGGGGCTGTGCTAGGGACCCAGAGATGAACAAGATACAGTCCTTGCCCTCAAAATTCAGTCTTTCAGGATAGAGAGAAGTAAACAAAGAAGGGTCATGATGTTTTTTGAAACTGTATTATGAAAGATAAGGACTTATCTTTATACCTTAATTCCTGAGTAAAAAATGCCAGCACATAGTAGAAGCCCAATAAATAAGCAATAAATGAACGCAGGACATTGGGAGGGGGGCCTCAGAAACTGGACTGTTAAATTTAAAAGATCTACCATCCCTTTATGAAAACTCTTTGAGGTTATTTGTATACTGACTCACCTAAAAAACTGTTTCCTGTGTTGGTGTCTATGATACATTTTTTAATGTCAGACTAAAAATACACTTCCAGTACACCAACCCTGTCTGCCTACCCAAGGACTAGAAATGAACACAAGGTAACACGTAACAAAATAAAAGACAAGAAAACTCACTCATTTCAACACTAAGTTCACCCACGAACAAAGAGGCATCCATCCCCACTGAGCAGCATCTTCTAAAATGGTTACACTTAAGGGTCTTTGAAGTAACTGATTCACAAAGCTGAAGGGATACTCATGAGATTTTTATAGAGCCAAAAAATCTTAAGTGAGTCATGGACTCTTCCGCAAAAGAGATGTAGAATGGATGGAACCTTAGGAGTCATCTCGTATGATTTCCCACTCAGATCAGGAAGGCTCTCCAGGGCACTATGGATGGACTCATGCCATAGACTCAGTGGGATGAAGGCACTAGAGTTCCAAGATTGCTTTCACTTATAGCCCCTCTATTTCTCAGCTGGGGGACTTTGGACAAATCATTTAGCTTCTCTCATCCTCAGTTTCCTCTGATTTTAGAAGGGAGAAGAACTATTAAGATGATCAGGTGAAATAAAATAAAGTTGTCTTAATCAGAGATGATTTGCTTGCAAGTAACAGGATTTTAGGCACGCTAGCTTAAGCAGAAATTAGCTGGTACAAAGGTATCTCAAGAAACTCAGGACACAAAGTGCTGACAAGCTTGAGGAACAAGAACCAGGAAGAGAAAACTGTCAGAGAGAGATTCATCATTTGCAGTTGATCATAATTATACCCCATAATTATGGTCCTTTGTCTCCATTTTTCTCTTTGCATCTGATTTTCCCAATCTGCCAAACAACTTTTCTCTCCAACATCTCCAACACCTCCTGCCCAGGTAGCCCCCAGGACTTTTCAGTTTAAATGCCAATGAAGGTGGGCCTAGAAATAGTGAATCCCGATTTGTTATGAGAGAATCTGATTGTTCCCCCTTGGGGCAAGGGCCCATCCTAATCCAATCAGTTGTGGCTGGGGGACTGATCATGTGGCCAGGTGCCCACTCAGCAGGCACGGTGGAAGCCCACACTCAGAGAGGAGAGATAGACAAGTTCTGCAGGAAAATGACATGAGGCCAAAGCAAATGGCTGGCAACACAGACAACCACCAGCACCCCTAGTACAAAAGTACTTTGTAAAGAAATCACCACCAAATGCAAGTTATCACTTGGGGTCATCATTATGATTCCCCCCTCAACCAGCTTCTGGTTGATTACTACCAATGACAGGCTGCTCACTACTTGAAGAGACAGCCTTTTCATTGCTGAACAACTTCAACTATTAAAACTCTTTTCTACATTGACAGTAACTTTTTAGAAGATACTAAATTTAAATGTTTACAATCTTCCCCCAACCCTTACCTTTAAAGAACACATAATCTTGCTTGTTAGGTCAGGCCTGGGCTTTCCTTTGTGGTCATAATATGAATAACCAGTGGGGCAGGAAAGATAGATTCATTGGACAATTACTTTAGGAAACAACCTAAACCAGAACAATTAAAAAACCAGAACCTCTTCTTCCTTTAAAGAATTACTACTACCTCTCCTACTAATACCATTAGCACTAACTTACTAAAGCAAAAGAGGAACTGGAACCATTTCTAGCATCAGCGTGTAGACAGTAGGTAGATGTTGAAGAAAGTGTTTTTTTCCATTGTAGAATCCCTGGCACCTTTGCAAGTAGAATTCTGCTCTGCTTAACAAAGGATTTTCTTTCCCCATCTAACTTTCTTTTGCTTTGAAAAGCATCATTCAGAAAATAATTTTACTTCATATTTTCTTAGGTTACCCAAAATAAAGGTATGATTCCCCATAAAATAACCTCATATTAGCTATGTGGTGATTGGCTGGCATTTAAATATTAACAAAAATACCCCAAATTAGAAGAGGAGGTAACAGCACAAAGACACCTTCTATATAGTGGAGCGCCAACAAGGAATCTGCTGCCGCTGGTGGCTCTGCTGCTCCCATTTTTCATTGATGTCACCAGGCTTTTATTTTAGTAACCAGGATATACTTGTTATGGATGCAAAGAGAATCTCCTCATTTATATTCTAAACTCAGAGCAGGAAATGAGACACATGGGTGATCTGCAGCTGTGGCACTATAAACAGGACCAGCCTACCTCCTAGTCTAGATTCTAGACTGCACTACATTTCCTGAAAAAACAGAGAGAATACACCATTTTAGAAAGACCAGCACAACTTCTGTCCAAGAATCTTAGAGGCCGCTGTTTGGCAGAAGGCTCACTGCCCTGTATACGGTAGCTACTTGTTGCTAGGTACCATCCACCTGCCTACATGGCTGATATACACCAGGAGATCTTGCTCTGTCTCCAGCCAGCTGTGCTACAGTGGGCAAGTATTGTAAGGTTTCCTCATCTAGTAAACTAAAGGACTAGTTCTTTAACATTTTGGGGCCAAACACCCATTTGAAAACCTGACAAAAGCCACAAACCCTTTTACTCCCAAAATGCACATAAGTAAATATGACTAAAATTTCACACAGTATCAGGGGCTCATGTGGCCCTTGAACCCTACCCATAGACTCCTGGTTGAAGATAATTAGACCAGCAGCACTCTAACCTATCTTCCAGTGCTCAGAGTCTGCAATCACACAGTTGATGTTTAGTAACAATTACTGCAAATTATTCAACACCATAGATGAGTGTTTTGCTAAGACTAAAGACCAATCCAAAACGATCTAGCTTCCAATGTTAAATTGACTGGTAAATCAATGAATGACTGGAAGGAAGTGGGAGGGACTGGATAAGCAAACTATAAACATTAATAAAACATCTTGGGAAGGTTTTGAGAGGCCAACTCTGTTTCTCAACTGGATTTTTTCATTTGGAAATATATAACACGAAACCATTGAGCCAGATATAGAGATCCAGACAGCTTTATAGTGATGCTGTCCAAGTCACGTGCTTACACCCATCACACCCAAATCAAACAAAGCCAAAGGTTCCCACGCTCCTGCCAATATAAACACGTTCACAATGGTTAATTCCAAAGCTGTGCCTGATGATTCCCACAAAGGGAAAGATAATCTATCAATGAGAGTAAACTAACATGATGTCCTTAATAGTCACTATCCTGGGTTAATCAACAAAATATGGTCTTCTCCCATGATTTCAGTTTTCTTCTGTTTCAAGTCAGTAGGTAAGACTGAGTCATGCTTGTAAGTTCTAGGTTCTAGCCTTTGTTTGAAGGGGAAACACGACTCCATAAGAAAAAGGACTGGCCGTGTAAGTCCATCTCAAATAGTGACAACCTCTTAACTTTTACCCACCACCTCAAACCCCACTCCATTTAAGTCTGCCACATCTTTCCGGTGTGTTTTGAGCTTTTTCAGCTTATCTTTTTTTAAGGGGGAGGGGAGAGAGGAGAGGAAAAATTTGAAGTTTCTATTTCTGCTCACATTGACTCTGGGGCAGGTAAAGAAATTTAAAAGGTAACTTAAAAAATCTTGGTGTCACCAGCCTGTAATAAAAACTGTCCAATCAGAAACGTTTCTTATAGAGACTGTGACATGGTCATGAATCAAAGAAGGTCTCTATTAGGGGAGGTGGGGGAATGGGAGTGGGAGGGTAGAATTAGATTTCTTCTCAGTGACTTGCTTCGGTATAGTTTGTTAAAGAGGATTATCTGATGAAGCATGGAATTCCAGTTATGTGAATACCATATTACCAATGGTCTGTTCCATCACAGTAGCTGTAGTTTTATGGTGTACAGAATCCTCTGCCCCATTAAGCTCTCTTTGTGGACTCTTCCCAAGAGGCATCTCAAAATATAATAGAATTAAGAAGCATGACTCTTGCTGATGGTCAACAATAAGATCACACTAGGATTCCGTCTTTCTTCCTTCTATAAATTCGCCCCTAATCATTTTAGATAACATAACAGTTTATTTTTTACAGTCAGCAGATTGTTGCTTTATTCTAACTGTCTTCATGTGGTGTCTGACTAACATTCTATAATCGATACACAAATGGAAGCACACAATCATTTCATAAAAAGTTAGGCAATTTCCTCCCAGGACACTCAGCCATCTAACTTGAAAAATGACTGGGTAATAATATCATTCTACTTTTTTTTTTTATTAGAAATGTTGTACAGAAATGTTTTCAGTTGAGAAAAGAAAAATCACTTGTTATAGAAATAATTCCATCGTTACATGTAGTCATTTGCAAGAATGAAACAAGCAAATAAGACAATATTTAATTATAGCGTACAGCACGGGGTTCAAAGCAAAACATAATGACTTCATTACCTAAGAACAGAATAAACGCTCTGGCTTTCCCCATCCCACACCATTTATCAGTATTTCTTCAGCCTAAGGGATTTTTAGACCCCTGAAATCCTAGATTTACTACTCAAGACAGATCAATCCACCTTGAGGCTTTCTGCCAAAGAATTTCAGTGCTTCTATTTCAACAGTAGATTTGAAAGCTGGGTAGAGACATGTCAAAAAAACCCTCCTTCTTTGATCTCTCCACCCAAGTTCCTCAAAAGAAGCCCCATGTAGAGTCTGAGGTTATGCTAAGTATGTGACTTGCAGTTGTAATCAGTAGAGCGACATTCCATTACAAGTGGGTACCATTTTAGCCAACTCAAACCTGTATTTCACAAATACATACATAAATTAAGTGACTGATAAAACACTTAAAAAAAATGACATACACCCACTCTAGAGGATATTTTCAAATAACAGAATTTGCTGTTACAGAACAATCTAAGCCCATCACATAAATAAGCATTCATTTTTCTCAATGCTCAACCATCTAGACACCAGATGTTTAGGTTGACATTTTTTTGACACTTTTTAGTCCACTCACACTCCCTCCATTTTCTAACTCTCCAGAGCAAAACCTGAAGTTCTCTGTCTCTTTCAGCTCTATAGAAGCACCACGTTTGTGCCCTGACAATCACGCTAATTCCATGCCTCTGAAATGTTCAGGTAAAAGTTAGCAGTGGCCCAAACATAGATCTCAACAGAAAGGTCTGCTCAGAATTTGTACAGTCATCCCTCGTTATCCATTGTTTCCAGGACCACCCTCCACCCCCAACCCTCAGCAAATACCAAAACCTACGGATGCTCAAGTCACCTATACAAAGTACCATAGTACAATAGGCCCTCAGTATCCAAGGATGAGATATGGAGGGCCACCTGTAATTGGCATTTACTGAAAGGTCCACTTTCTAAGTATCTAGAACTAGATTCTATTCAACTGGCTTTCCCTTCCCAGATCCTGCAGATTATAGTTTTAAAATTATCACCATTTACAAGTTGAACTGGCTACTACTTTTCATACTTATTACTGAATGACAACTGTAGGTTTTTTAAATGTTTATGTTTTAACAATGAGAGTAGGGATTCTGTTTAAAATTGCTTTTTCAAGTATGGATTACTTTTATTGAATAATAAGCATGGAATATCGTATTTCTCAATGATCAAATAAAATATACACATTCTCTAAACACTTTTATTACTATACATTACCCTATAATATCATCATTTCCCTCCGAAAAACATCAGTCTGATGAAATCTTGAAGTTGATGAAACAATGACCAGTTTTTAAAGTGAATGTCAATGCTTATTCAGTTTCTGATGGATTGTCAAGATTTCAAATCCTAGCCAAAACCTGTATCATCTTAACTTGAAAGTTTAAAAGGAATAAACAGGGCTTCCCTGGTGGTGCAGTGGTTAAGAATCCGCCTGCCAGTGCAGGGGACACGGGTTCAAGCCCTGGTCCGGGAAGATCCCACATGTCGTGGAGCAACAAAGCCCATGCAGCACAACTACTGAGCCTGCGCTCTAGAGCCCGAGAGCCACCACTACTGAGCCCACGTGCCACAACTACTGAGCCCGATGCCTAGAGCTGGTGCTCTACAACAAGAGAAGCCACTGCAATGAGAAGCCCGCACACCGCAACGAAGAGTAGCCCCTGTTTGCCGCAACTAGAGAAAGCCCGCGCGAAGCAACGAAGACCCAACTCACCCAAAAATAAATAAATAAATAATTTTAAAAATAGATAAATAAATTTGAAAATAAAATGAATAAAATTTAGCACCAAATGACTGTCCTTTAAAATATACACTCCTTAGATTATTTTATCTGCTTAAAGACCCTTCAAAGATACATGAAAACTCTGAATACATATATATATATATACACATATACATATAATCCTAACTTTAATTTCATAGTCCAAATGTGAAATCTCTTACTACTTGAAATCTGAAACTTATTTCACAGACTGTCTAGGAAAGTTTAAAGAAAAAACAGGATTGGCCTGACTTTTCCTTCCATTTGAGGTAATATTGCTAGAGCTGAATCTCTGATTAAACAGAAAGCCATCCACATATAATAGGATCTTGTTCACCACACTTATCTTTTTTCTTCTGCCCCATCTCTTGCTGTCAGAAAGGCATCCAAACAATGATAAAATATAAGAAGTGAACCGGCAGCTGTACATACTCTTTAATATAAGGATCAGGGTAAAACCCAGACCTACCACGTCTTATAAATGAGAAGCCCGCACACCACAACGAAGAGTAGCCCCCGCTTGGAAGATAATTTTTTAGTGTGCCCCTATTAAGTGCAGACCCTCACGTTATAAGAAATTAAAGTATGTTTCTAAGATAAAGAATCTTTAGTCCACTCTTTTTCTAGATGAAGATAAAATATATTTTGGAACCTGAAGATGTACTTGGGAAAAAAAACTATAAGATGCATTCACATTTCATTTACATATAGCAATGTTTTAGTTAAAGCCTTACCAGCATAGGCTTTTTTTTTTTTTTTTTGTGGTACGTGGGCCTCTCACTGTTGTGGCCTCTCCCGTTGTGGAGCACAGGCTCCGGACGCACAGGCTCAGCGGCCATGGCTCACAGGCCCAGCCGCTCCGCGGCATGTGGGATCTTCCCGGATCGGGGCATGAACCCGTGTCCCCTGCATCGGCAGGCGGACTCTCAACCACTGCGCCACCAGGGAAGCCCCAACATAGGCATTTTTGATGTTTAGAATTAATATTTGATGGGAAACAATTCATCTGTGAAGTTATTAAGATATGTGATAGGTTCTGACCACCAGTAAGGATGGGGTGTGAAATTTCCCACACATCCAACAATTCTGATGCCAGCAGGGTGTCCTACAATTCAACTCAATTCTGACACTATCTACCCAGAGATATCATCAGATCCCACAGGTTAAGGGCTCAGTCGCACAAAACTGCCCCTCTCTTCAGACACTAATCACAAGCCCAGGTTGTTACCTGCGCTTCTGACCGACTGGCTACAGATTGGAGGATCCCATGATCCCCTCCTTAGACTTCAGACGCCAGCTGCCAAGTCCAGGTTGTTACCTGTACTTCTAACCTAGTAGCTACGAACTAGAGGTTCCCACAACCCCCTTCTCAGGTTTGATTAATTTGCTAGAGCTGCTCACAGAACTCAGAAACCCATTTATTCATTAGATTATAGGTTTATTACAAAAGATATTAAAGTAGATACAAATCAACATCCAAATACATAGGGCAAGATCCCTAACAAAGGAGCTTCTGTCCTCATGGAGTTTGGGGTCCAGTATGGTGCCACGTGGAAGCATTCTGATTCCCCAACCTGGAAGCTCTCCTTCTGGGTTTTTATGGAGGCTTCATCATATAGGCTTGATTGATCAACTCATTGGTCCTCAATGATGTCCATTTCCCGATATTCATGCCCTATGTAATCTCCCTCAAGTGTGGGCTGGACTCACTCATTCACTTCTAACCAATAGAATACAGTAGAAGAGATGAGATGTCACTTCTAAGACTGAGTGGCTTCTGTCTTAGGCACCTGCGTTTTCTCTCTCTCTCTCTCTCTCTGCCTCTCTCTCATCACTAGCCCTTATTGGGGGGTGGGGGGGACCTACTGTAAGACAGCCCCATGGCAAGGCCTATGTGGTGATGGAACAAGGCCTACCAACGACCACATGAGTGACCACATGAAGCAGATCTCCCCCAGTCGAGCCTTCAAGCCTTCTCATGAGACTGCAGACCAGAACAACAGCTTGACTGCAACCTCAGAAGAGAAGCTCAGCCAGAGACTCCCAAGTTAAGCTGTACCCAGATCCCTGACCCAGAGAAAGAGGGGTATACTACATGCTTATTGATGTATGCTGCTAAATTTCAGGATAATTTGTTATACCCAGCACTAATACAGTCACTACGGAGCAATTATTTAATTTCTATTACAGAGTAAATCATTTCCTTTATACTTGGAGCTAGGAGTCTGTCTGGGAACATTATTCTTGAAATACACAACAGGCAACCAGATAACAGAGAACTCTGTCCTGGACCTTCACACCAAAACATAAATAAGCCAGTTAACCTACCGATGTCAGCCTACCATGGCTCCTCCAACTGTTGTAATTCTCCTTTTCTTGAATACATTCTTAGAATTAGGAATATGAAAACCCAAACCTCAAGATATATACACTAGCTTTAGTCTCAGTTTTTAACCTCATAGCAGTTTCCTGCCCGAATCTCACACATTATATGGCATATTCCTCTCGTTATAGCACTTATCTTTCCTTATGGTATGTTTAGGTATCTTTCTCCCAACCACTTCTTCCCTAGTGCTTTGTTCAATCTTGCATCTTCAGTACCTACTGCTTAACACATGGTTGAGACTTAATAAAGCTTGAATGAACAAATGTGTTATGCAAGCAATGAATGGGTAAGCAAGTCAATAGGCAAGAGAATAGGGATGTGGGAAGTACCACTTGAATGCTGTTATGAAGGTCCAGATGTGCCCATCAGCCATTACTTCTACCTAAAGTGCTCTTCCACTTGCACCCACCCTCACCCCAACTCTGTCAGGGTTTTCACTATTTAACACTCACCTCAAAGATATGTCTGCTCACCTCTACACACACACACACACACACACACACACACACACACACGTGTGTGTATGCGCACCAAGGCAGCCTTCCCTTTCTCTGCTCTGAAGCCTTTTCTTTATGCTCCCACAGCTCCTGGGTATACCTTGGTCACAGCACCTAGCACACTATACTGTAATGACTTGTTATTTGCCTGTCATTTCCACTTAACTATAAGCCCCTTGAAGGACAGTGTCTTCACATGTAACCACATGTCCAGCCATCAATTTGGTATGTGGCCGTAGTGGGTACTCAAAAACAGTTTGAAATAATGGGTAAGAGACTGAAGGAATTAGGGGTAGGGTGGAAACTCTACATTCTGAAAAATTATCTTAGCATAATCTGTTCCAGATAAAATGTCAACCAGGCACATATACTGCTCCAACTCCTAAACAGAGTAAAATCAATGTGATTGTGTATCAAGATAATTGTTGATACAGGAAAATTAGAATTGAAAAAGTGCTTTAATCCATGGACAGGCCCTAGGCAGAGCTGTCTTCAACACACCTTTTTCTCTTTCACTCTCACCCCTGATCCTGCTTCAGTAAAAAATGTTCTCTTCCTTCTCAATTTCAGATTCCCTGTACTGTCCTCAGATGCCACAAGTGGATCTTCCTCTCCAAAATCACCCAATAATCTCCTCACAAAATGTTTATATGCCTCATGCCCTCAGAGTCTTGAATCACAACTGAGTAAGCTAGAAAAATAACCCGGTTTGTGGGAAAATGGGTGCTTGTGGGTTGGTGTTCCCATTTTGACAGGTATATTTTTCTAAGGCAATGGCTTCACTCAAAGCCCAGCCAGAAAAGACATTTGCAAAGATGCAACCTTTCAGAAACCCTCAAATCACTCCACTAGGATGAGTCCCCTCTCGGCACTAGAGGGGTTATGAAACTTGGTTAGGGCAGGGCTCTGGCCACCTGACTTTGAATTCCAGTTCTTCCATTCTCTAGCCTTCTGACTTTGGGCAGTCTCACCGATGCCTGAGTTTTCTATGTGTAAAATGAAATAAGACCTACCTCTAGGAATTAAATTGGTTAATTCAGGTAGAGTACTCAGAAAAGTGTCTAGTAAGTAGAAAGCAGTCGATAATTGTCACTAGTAATACTCTTATTTTACTGTTATTATAACTGGCTCTGAAAAGCCTGAAGAGAGAAATTCTCCAGGATAGGAGAGGGATGGGGAGAATGCACTTACTGATTTGGTTGTTCAGCTTGAATGCAATGTCCAGCTGCAGGATAAACAGCATGAACTGGAACCAAGAACTCATCTCCATGGAGGGGAGGGGAATGTGAACAGAAAACACAATGTCATTGGCTTCGATTTCCCTTGGAATCGCTTCCTCAATGTCTCGGATCTTGTCACACTGGTTGGGTCCCCAAGGCATTAACCATTTTGCCTTGTGATGGTTTTTACGGACATCCACGCATTTCACTGACATGTAGGACACTGCCGTTGTGGGTCCTGGAGCTGAAAAGAGAATATTTTCCTGTTTTAGAAGAATCATCCATGGAAGTGCCTATGTCTGTCTAATACTCTTTCCACTACTGTCCTCTCTCCATTTTTCACACCACCTTCTATAATCTGAGGTCATTAATACCAAGAGATCTCCAAAATCCGGGTGAGGATCCTTCAGTGACCTCCAGAGGCATCATAAAGCATCCCCAAGAGCCTTCCCATTGTTTTCAGTGACGGTTATTTATTGAAAGAATACATTTGTTTTCTTCAGTTCCCTCATCATTCCAAACAAACGTCACAGAAATCAACTGTGCTTCACTTTCCACCTGCCTGAGGGCTTGGAGACCTCTGGGGCTTCACAGAACACAGTGTCTGAAGTCAGAAGACCTGGGTCTGAAGCCTGGTTGAATGACTTACTCTCAGGTAATTTTGGGTAAATTGGTTAAATCTATAGTAGCTTCAGGATCCTCATCTGAGAAATAAGATGGTTGGCTTCTAAAATTCAACCAAGATGGCTGGTTTCTAAGATTCTTCTTAACTCTGAAATTCTGCAACACTGCTTTTGAGTGAGAGAAAGAAGTTTTCTGACTTTGGGCCCCCATTTAATGTACCTATCAGAGGATGGAACCCAAACACTGACTGACACTTCAAGGGTATACTAAAATATGATACATGCATTTCAAGAGGGATCATCAAATTTGAAATATATAACATTAACAACACAATTTTGTGATTATAAAATGGTCACATAATTATAACAGAAAATTTGCAAAATACAGAAATGTTGAAGTTCAAAACAACAGTTACCCAAAATCCCACTAAAGAGAAGTAGTCACTGTTGGAAAAATATCAAAGTATTATCTGTCTTTTCTATGAGTGTGTAACTAGATACAAATTTATAGAGGAATTAATTTGTATAACTTTAAAATACATACTAATATTAACACATATCGTTACAAAATAGGGTCATACCTATTTGTAGCTTCTTCTTTTTAATCACTTAGCAAAGTAGGGTAGAACAGTGGTAAATAACACAAGCTGTGAAGCCAACTTGCCTGGCTCTCTCATTTCTGGTTGTGTCACCATGAATCCAAGCTAGCAAAGTTTGGGGTGAATTTCTAAACCTGTCTGTGTATTAGTCTTGTTATCTCTTAAATGGCAACAATAATAGCTTGAATGTAGTGTCCAGCTGCAGGATAAAGAGCATGAACTGGAACCAAGGACTCATCTCCATGGAGGGGAGGGGACTGTGGACAGAAGACACAATGTCATTGGCTTCGATTTCCCTTGGAATCACTTCCTCGATGTCTCAGATCTTGTCACACTCTCTGAGTCGTTGTATACATTAAACAAATTAACATATGAAAAGTATTCAGAACAGTGCTTGAAAGTACATGAAAAAATATAGAATTAATTTTAGCTATTATATTATATTTTCTATGTAATTAAAATTTCTCAACTAGTGGTTGCAAAATAATCACACAATACACTCTTCTAATTTACCTATAACCCTCCACCCCTTGTTTTGTAAAGGTTGTCTATAAATAAGAATAATTCTTTGCCTAATATGTTTTGTTAGTGATTTACCTCAACTTTTCCCTCTGCTGTCTCAATTTGTTTATGGCATATTTTAATACAGAGAAATCCCAGATTTCATGTACAACCACACTTTTATGTTTTTCCCATTCTTCTGTGTATAGAGAGACTTTCTAATCTCCAAATTCAATAAACTTTTACCTTCTAGTCATTTTTAACAATTTCATTTTTTAAATATTTAAATAGTTGATCCACGTGGAATTTATTTTGATATAAGGGATGAGGTGAGAATCTAGTTTCATTTTTCTAAATATTTAAATTATTCTTTACTGAACAAACTCTCCTTTGTTGTTGCTTTATGACAGCACCTTTATCTTATGTATACAAGATATTTCTGGACAATCTAGTCTATTTCCATGTATTGGACTGTAAATTCATGGCCCAACACAACATGGTTTTAAGTCACGTAAACTGATGGTTTATATCAATATCTGATAGAGTAAAACCCCTCCCCCATGCCATTTCATGTTTATATT
Organism: Globicephala melas; assembly: GCF_963455315.2. NCBI lineage: Eukaryota > Metazoa > Chordata > Mammalia > Artiodactyla > Delphinidae > Globicephala > Globicephala melas. The sequence continues at coordinate 129,328,082 of NC_083314.1, read as the reverse complement.
TTTTGCTGGGATCTGACTGAAATTACATTACATCTATAAATTAATGTGGACAGAGTTGGCATCCTTTCCTGACATTTAGTTTTCCCACCCAAGAACAGTGATCACTTCTCTATTAACTGCAGTCCATTTTAATATCTCTTTGAAAATTTTCATAGTTTTCTTCATGTGGATCCTTCTACTACAATATATTTTTAAATCTATTTATAAAACTTTTCTCTGAAAGTAGTGGAAGGAAAACATAAATCTGGTTTATGTGCATGGTTTAAATATGTTTAATTTTGCACATATGATACTTGACACACAGTGCTTTCAGACCCTTTATGAACAGAAATCATCTCTTACTTGACAGAGATCAAATAGCAACTAGAGGAATATGTAAAGCAAGAGGAAAAGTCATTTATGATGCAAGAGTGTGTATTATTAATATTTTGCTCTACTTCTAGTGCTCAAATACACATTTTTCTACCCCTAAATATCAATCCTAACAGTAAATTTTGAGTAGTAAAATGTTACGTTCCCAGAAAGTTGGGATGATGCCTACTAAAACTTACCAGAAAACACAGCACTCCTAAACTCTGGCTGAAAGTTCTTCAATGTAGTATCCTGAATACCACAACACAGAGCCACCACTAATCCAGGCCAGGGAAGTTTTTCTTTAAAACTCAAAATTGTATCATGAATACATTCTACACCTAATCCATCTAAAATCAGACATCTCACTTATTATTAGAAATATGAACCAATCAAACTTTGGTTATCCTGACTCTGCTAAATAGCCCACCAACGTTACAAAGACCAAATGGCACATTTAACTAAACTTCTTTTAATGTGGTTGGAGAATAAACAGGGAGACAAAAGTCATGAATTCTATTTTTGGCCAACATACTCAAACTGACTATTTGCTGCAGAAAATAGTTACTACATTTTAAAACTTCTATTCTTCCAAAATGAACCTAACCTTTTTTCTTTATTTTTTTTTTCCTTTTGAAAAACAAGTCTTTCCCTCCTTAGACCAAAATGAAAAATAACTATCTGAGTTCCTAGTTAAGCTCCAAAACCACATTCCAAACTTAATAACAGAGAAGCTGAACACTTTACAGGCACAAAGGCTGCATTTTTAATGGACACGGTGAACGCCTGCCTTTGTAGCAGCCTGAATTATTTTCATTCTTTCATTAGTCTAGTGTTTCTTGCATAAAGAAAAAAAATCCCAGGAATACTAATATTTTCATAAATATCATGGCAATGAACTTGGGAAGCCGCAAGTGCATCTCAAGCTGTACTATAAGAATCACAAGTATTTTTCTTCACTTGAATAAATCTAGTCTAAAAAACCTTTTGTATAACTTTAAAAACCTGAAGATAATTCAACATTTTCCATTTCTAATAGTGCTCAAAAGGTGAAACACTTGTATCATTTGAGAAAGTAAACAGACATTCTGTTATTCAAACATGGACAGTTAATGTTCCCTGAATAATATGTTTACAGTTCAAGACAACTTCCTACTCCAGCTAAAAGTGAATTTCCAGGTGTTTCTTATGTAGAAAGCATATCAAAGTAAGCCAAAAACAAAGTCTATAGCTCTTAGCTGGTTGCCTACTCTAGAAGGTGTTTTCATCAGCTATGGCCAACAATGTGACTACGTAGATCACAAAGCAGTGTCTAAAATCAAAAGAACTTTGATTTCTGTCTTTATATTTTTAAAAAGTGTGAGGGATTTTATTGTAAGAGAAAAGAATGAAATGGGAGAAGCTGAAATTATCGGTGACCTTTGAACAAGCCACAGTCAACTAACCAACAGTTATACGTAAGGAAGGCCTCAGTCGCCAGCGTGGTTCTAGGGATTAATAGTTTGTGTACTTAAAAAGGAACTAGATGGATTCAGGTCAACAAACTGAGTCATGTTTGCTCAGGTGAAAGCTAAAAATAACCACTCCTCAGTACTCCTAGGATAGTAATGTAATATCATCCAGCTGCTTCAGCACATATTATAAATGTCCCCTCTACCCATTCGTAGCACTTAGTTGAAAACAAGTGGCCCAAAGCTACTTCTACATCAGTACAATTTCATAGACAGAGCAGTTTGGCCCAAAATGAATATGCCCAGGCACTACGGACTGGTTAGTTTATGGTAGGTTAACACAACTTTGGGAGTAGGCACAGAAGCTATAAAACACAAGCCACTCTTTGAAAACACCACCCCATTTTGAGGCCAGTTCTCTTTACCGTGTCAAACATAGGCCATTTTTTTTCCTTTTTTTATCTATATTTCAACACAGTATTTTTGGCCTCCGTCTCTCCACAAGAGCAGAGAACTGTGAAATCTGACACTACACAACATTTAATTTTAAAGTGATGTGAAATCAATAAGACTTCTAATTCGAGGCTGTGAAAAACTGTACAAACACAACGTGAAGCCTCTAAAAATTCAGTGACCCTTCAGTGACATACATCACTAAGGCTCATACTGCATTCACCAAATATGTCTTGAATACCTACTATGCACGAAGCACTGTTAGGTGCTTGAGGGAACCTAAGAGACACCAGCCATGTGGAATGTAAAAATAATGGGGAAAACAGACAATACATAAATAATTACAGGAAAAAGTAATTATAGTTGTGGTGATACTATATTTACCCTGACATTACCTGAGAAAGGGCCATAGTCAGATATTTGGAAGGCAGGAGAAATGAATTCACTAGAATGAGGCAAAAATTCCAGTCATCATTACAATGCAACCTTGAATAAAAATGTAAGTGAACAATGACTAAACCTGTACTTCTTTTGGAAGAATATTCATTGACTCCAGTCAGCTTCCTGTTATGGCATCTCAAATGGCTGTCCCGTTTACAAATTACTATCTGGCCAACCACTACCGCTATCATGCTCAAAGTTGAGTCAACATCAAATCATTAGCCCCTACTCCCGCCAGAACCTTTAATTAGAGAGTTGGACAGAGACACAAGACTTGGTTGCCTCCTAGAAAAGTTAAAATAAAATTAAAACAACATGCTGACATGACACATGGTCTCCGTTTAAGCCAACACAGACTATTTATTTCTTTGCTTTATTACAAATAAAGAAGTTTCCTTTAGCAGTTATCTAGGAGTATTACTATTATGTGGGCACCGTGCAACCTAAAGATAGAGACAAATGACAGTCCCAGACCCTGAGTTGCTCACAGTCGAGTGTGGGAGGGTGAGAAGTTGGCAGAGAAGCCCATCCTGATTGAAACGTGCCCTTACAGATGTTGCACAGGAGGCATCAATTGTGAAGGAGGCTGGGAGGGCTGCCTGCCCGAGGCCTGGACTTAGACTTCACAGAGAGCAGGTGTTAGTTAGCCAGGTGGAAAAGGGGACAGGAGTAGGGAAGGCGCTGAAGAAGAGCATGTGCTGGGTCAGAGCCTATCTCGAAAACCACAATACAGTCGTCCCTCTGTATCCGTGGAGGACTGCTTCCACGGTCCCTATGGATACCAAATTCTGAGGATGCTCAAGTCCCTTCTATAAAATGGCACAATATAGTCGGTCCTACTGATCAGCAGATCAATCCCTGGCTGGTTGATCCGAGGATACGAAGGCCAATCGTACGGTCTGTGTTTGAGCATTAAATTTAAGAAGAGATCATTTACTAGGTGAAAATGCTGCACAGCCCTAACCTTGTTACAGCCCTTTGCTTTCTCTGACCAGGGGTCTAGTTCTCTAGGGGGCCTTGGCTTCTGTTCCCAACAGTCTCAGCTTCACTTTGTACAGCGACATGAAGAGACCCACAAATAACAAAGAACTTTTATTTGGGGGAATCTTTCCTTCTAAGACACTGTTGGTATCTTATAGGTAGCCACAAGGCCAGACATGAGCAACACGGTGCCCCGGAAGGAAGGGAAAAGGCAATGGGGTCTCCGAAGAGCCTGTGCAGTCTCCATTACCAGAACAGCCTTCACCTAAATTAGAGGAAGACTGTCTTCCTTGCAACAGAAATGATATTTCAGGATTAATGTGCTTTGGGCTCCAAGGGGAAGGAATGTGGAAAACAGACCAATTAAAAGGGTAATTCATGTTTACAAGCATTAATAACCAGAACCTCTCTAATTGAAAAAGTAACGATTTTAATTAAAAATGGTCAAACATTTCAGAAATATTTTAGAGAATTTTATTTTCATAATAGCATCTTAGCTAACAAAAGTGAAAAAACAAAACTATACACACTGATTTAAAAACACAATCGGGCTTCCCTAGTGGCACATTAGTTGGGAGTCCGCCTGCCGATGCAGGGGACGCGGGTTCGTGCCGTGGTCCGGGAGGATCCCACATGCTGCGGAGTGGTTGGGCCTGTGAGCCGTGGCCGCTGGGCCTGCGTGTCCGGAGCCTGTGCTCCGCAACGGGAGAGGCCACAGCGGTGAGAGGCCCGCGTACCGCAAAAAAAAAAAACAAAAAAACAAAACAAAACAAACAAAAAAACAATCATTTCATGATGTATGTAAGTCAAATCATTATCCTGTACCCCTTAAACTTATACAGTGCTGTATGTCAACTATATCTCAATAAAACTGGAAGAAAAACATTTAAAAAAAATAAAAACACACCCTTACAATTAATGAAATGAAACAAAGCTGAGTAGGCTCCCATTAATTATATGATCTAATAATGAATATATAATAACTGACAGAATAACCCAACCAGTATAAGATTGTCCCTAGAAAAAAATGCTGTAACAGTACTTATTCAAAATTTGTTTTAATGTCAAACATAAATGAATAGTTAGATCTGTAAATTAACATCTTGAAAGTTAAATCACTTGCTTCCTGTCTTCATAGATTTTATGGTCTGGGAAATGCTGTCTGATTTGATCCCATTTAACTGTAAGATTTCTACACATTTTGTACCCTACTGTATTCCAGGAAAATTGTTTTAATTGTCTGAATGAAAGAAATTGTATTAATACTTCATATAAAAGTTTACAAAATATCCAAGCTGTAAGCAACTATCCCTGAGACCAGGTCATTTTCTCTTCTGGAATGAAATGTGATATATAATGTTATAAATTTGGGGACTTAACATTTAAATCTGGATAAATTTTTAAACTGTTATGAAACATATGCAATAAGTCTGATCCAGGTAAACTATAGAGCTCTTTAAAGAAAGTACATTATTTATATTCTTACAATTATTTACTTTCTTGAAAGTGTTATCTTTCTTTGTTGTAGAAAATGGTGCACTTGTATAAGAGTTCATTACTCTTATTTTTGATTATTTTGCTTTTGCTAATTAATAAAAATTTAAGGTGTTATTTCCTTTAATTTTATTCCCATTTCTTAAAATAACTTATTAAGCTGTTTATATAGGTGTAAAAATATGTGACAGAATTATATTTAGAAGAGAGATGTATTAAAATATTAAAGTGAAAATAAATTAATTAATTAATTAAAACACAGACAATTGCTAGCAGATACTTTCTACTGACCCAAGAGGGAGGTTGATTTAACTCTTTAAATCTGGTCTTACTTCAAAATCTGTTGTCATGATCTCTGACCTGTATAAACATGAATAATTGGTTTATTTATATTTTACAATTTAATTTGTTTATTTGTTCTCTACTTTGTTCCCTAAAAGATTTTGGATACTAGGAAGTGAATATTAGACTTTATTTTTTAAAACGAGTTGAGGCTGATTTAAAAGCATGGAATTAATGTTTGGGGCACTAAGAATTACTTGGCCTATGTCTGTATCTACGAAAGCAATAGCTGGATAATGTAAGCCCCACAGCTTTCAGCTGAACTACAAAGCTAAATGGCTCAATATCTATTTCACTTTGTAATATAAAGAAAACTTCCATTTCCTGGCTATGAACGGTATGTATAAGATGTTCATCATGGATGGTATGTATAAGATGTTCATAAAAGATTATATACTCAAATTGGTTCTAAGCTTTGCCTATCTGAATATCTATGCTTGCCTAAATGAGAATTTATATGAAATGCATTGGGCCTTTAAGGCCCTTGGACAATTCCAGGGTTTGCTTAGAATTTTTTGATTCCCTCCCAAGGAAGGGGATGGGGAAAAGAGGGGCAGAGGAACATAGGTGGCCACAGAAACCAAGGAGACCAGACGAATACCTGTTATTTATACAACTACAAGTTTTATTCAAACCACCCCCCCAAACACTCATTTAACATAAAGGAATCTTCAGCTAAATATAAAAATTAGCTTTTAAATGTATGAAATTGAATTCCCTCAGAGATTGCACCTGCCTTTCTTAAGCTCAGAAACCTTCTACCTTAATTCTAGTTAAAAGGATACATGTGGGATATACTATACAACTGAAGTAGCCAGATCATATTATCTGGTTGAGTTGAGAGATTTGAGACAACTAGCAATTCCTTGACCAATTCTGCTTACTGTTCCCTCCAGGTCAGTTCCTAAAAAGATTTCTTAGTATCTACCACAGCATGTACCTAAGTTTTAGAATGTCTCATAATAATGACCACTTCAAAACTTTTCAGCTAAAGAAAGTGTAAATAGTTATGTTAAACTGAGTGCTTCAGAATTAACTGACTCGGTCTGTTAATTCCTTCACATAAATTGCTCTGAAGTTGTAATGGTCACTCACTCTACCTATGCCATTGACTTTGAAGATAAAATTCTCCTATATTTCAACCACACCAATTAAATCTTACTAGATTACTAACTAAAATATTATTTCATGATTCAATCTCAGTCACTAGAGAACCAAAAGTGGGTGTGCAGGGCCAAGATCTGGAGAAGTAATTTTCAGAATTATCCTAGCTATGCCCCAGTGGGCATAACGGGGTACACTAAGTGACGTGTAATTCATCCTTGCCAGCCGTTTTCAGTAAGTAGTAGTTAATTATGTTAACATCTGTTCTAAGAAAGCTAAATTTTTAAACACAGCAGAACATTCCTCTACACTAACCTACCACCACCAAAACACACAAACACACACACACCCCACATAGCAGAGATGAATGCAAAGTAATTTGTACTGTACACACACAAGTCAAACACGTATTTTAAAACAGTTCCCTACAACATAAACTTATGAATAAATGACAGACATTTTGACAGGAAAGTTTCAGAAATTGTAGCAAACACTTGTGTAATTCATTCCTTCCTTAAAAAATATTGAAAAATAGTGTATGTTTACATCTTAGGCTGATGAGGATTTTCAATGCTTAGCCTGCAACCTCAATTGTTCTGGAGCCAAAGATGCGACAGCTTTGAGGAATAGAAGAATTACTCTACATTTGTCAGAATCTACACAGCAAACATGAAGCGCCACTTGGCTTCCATTACTTGTCTGGCTTGGATCCCGTGGAATTGAGGAGCGCTGGAACCAAAAGGAAAAAAATTACTGTGCTTTGGGACATAGAGCCAAATTCTTACATAGTATTTGAAATGCTGTGGTAAACATGAAGTTACTTTAGGCTCAAGATTAGTGCCAGTTTTTTTTCCCTCTTTTTGAAAAAATAATAAAATGCACATAAAGAGTCCTGCCAGAGTTTTAGCACATAAAATCTGCCAACCATTAGACGTGCTAATTGGGGGAGCAATCCTGAATTCAGATTAAAAAAACTGACCCTCAACTCTGGTGTCTGGCAACGAACAGAGATTAAATTAAGAAGCTTGACAGGTACATCAAATATTTCTGACCTCTAGCTCTGAAAAATACCTACAATTACTGTTTCTCCATCGCTTCAAAAATACTCAAAACGCTAGAAACTACACACGAAGTGAACACAAAAGTCCTCCACAGAAAAAGCAAACGGCTCATCTGTTGACACTATTGCTCATCGCTCAGCAAACCAGTCATCTGGGCTGAATTTCTGACTTTGTGCCAGTGCATCAAAATCAGCCACCATTCAGCCAAAAGGCTGTGGAATGCAGCCAAGACCACCTATGGAAAGTGAATTATAGCATCTTATAATTTACTACCTTGGCTATGATCTCATAAACCCAGCATGGAGGGTGAACAAGCTTTTGTGTGGAAAATCTCTCCGAGCCCCTGTAGAGGCCCCCAAAGCTGCTCTTGGCAGCTACGTGGGTAGGGAAGACACAAAGGTGGCCACCTGGCTCTATGAACCAGCAAGCTCACCACTGGCACACCTTTGGAGTGAAACTTTAGGGTTAGAAAACCCCTAAATTAAATCTTCTAGGAGAAATGGCTGCTTTGTTCTGAAGTACCTATTACATTCTACAATAATTTCACATGTTTATTACCTATAATTTATTATTATCAGACATGTATTATTTATAAATTACAGATATTCTACTTTTATCAATATTACCAATGTTAATAATAAACACGAATACTAACTAATATGTGAACTGCACGTTGCATTTTACAAAGCACTTTCAGACACCTGGATCATCTAATCCTCATAGGAAACAGGTGAAGCTGTTATTATAATGGTCCACACTGCCTATGCAGAAGATTGGTAGCTTTGTCCCACCAGTAAGTGGCAGAGCTGGGACTAGAACCCCGGTCTCACTTCACATCTGCTGCGCCTTCCAATACACCACATTGCCTCAATTGCCAGTTTACTTATTAGCCTTTATCTTTTTACTATGAGGGCTTGCAGCCCATATTAAAATTGTGGGAGCATGTTTAGATACCACTCTTTATCATTATTTCCTGGAAACTGAGGTTCACAAAGATAGAACTTAACAGTTATTTACCCTATACCAGTGCTGCCTTGAAGGGATCAAGGCCTGCATGGTGGAAAGAAAAATAGGAGACAAAATGAGATAAAATATTCACATCTTAGACTTAAGTGTATATAATTAGTGGCTGCAAATTTGAAGATTTTATAACAATATCTATATTCCTAAGAACATATATAGGGAAATTGTTGGCCATTTCATTAACATCCCCTACACAAGTCACTTGCTTTTAAAGGCATCAAGTCCTACTATTGAGATCAAATCTACAAAACAGCTCAGACAGAAACCTGGGCAAAAGAATCTTCTGTGGCATCATGATCTTTTTACCTAGCAGCTCTAAATGAGATTTTCTCTGTGGTCCAATGAATTACATATAAAAGTTCACAAGAGAGTAGCAAAGAAAAGCAATGGAAGATTTCTGGTGTTGAAGGAACTGTGGAGCACAGGATGGTATCAGAAGTCTTGAGATGACACACGGAGCTTCTGAATGGTGACAGGCAAATGCAATTGTGACTGGAGGGAAGAGCTAGTTAGGAGGAAGAATTTGTGGGCCCTGTTGGTTAACGTGCGACGTGAGTGAGACAGAGAAGTCAAGGATGTCCAAGTTCTTTGCATGGGCAGCAGATGGATGGCAATGTCATTAGCTAAGAGAGGAATCAAAGGAAAATGAGTGATATGTCATATGACAGGCAGAATATAAAGAAGCTGGAGGTGTAGAGCTTGTTAAATTAAAGAGCTCAGTCTGTACGATGCAGGGGGTGTTACAGATAAAAGGTCAAATACATGAATGACTAAGATTTGGAAGAGGAGTTAGATTTATTCTAGGTGGTTCCAATGTTGCAAGTTCTAAGGAAGGAAATCTGAGAGCAATAGAAATCAGATGGTCCGAAGTTAACCTGACCAGTTGAACACAATGAGTTACTCATACCTGTGTGAGTACAAATGCTCCTGCCAGAAACACTTGGTAAGTGCAAAGAGAACAGAGGACATTTGAGCACTGGATGAGGATGGAAAGACAGCCTTTAGGGCCTTCTCCATCATTATATTCTATGAGCACTCTTCAGACATTTAGAGCTCCAACTCTGGGCCACAAGTTGGTCTGCTATCCTGAATTACTACAAGTTTGAGGATAAGAACCTTGGCAGAATGAATTATCAATTATCATGAATTATCAATGAATCAGGATTGCGGAGTTCTAGTACTGGATATGCCACTAAACAGGCAAAGTATTCAACCAATCTTGGGCCCCAGTTCTCTCAACTGTAAAGGGCAGTATTTTAACTGCTAGACATTCCTAACTTAGAAATTCTTCGACTGTAAAGGGAATTTATATGTTCTATGTTATGGTGAAAGTCATTCTTTTAAGGTTGAAAAATACCCTTTTAAATTAGGATCAATGTCTATGCCAACACTACAGGCTGCCATGCCTTGCCCATCTAGCCCCTTCTCCCCTCATTTTGCTTGTATTTTCACAACTGTTAGAGGAAAAGACTGTACTCTCCTACTCTTCTCTGGTGCTTATTGAGGCCGAAATGGGCTCTGGGTGTTTTCTATCTTCCAACAACTGCTGACATCAACAAATTATTCCAGAAAGCAAAGGCAAGCTAGAGCCAACTGTATGTGTAAAATTTCATACTGATATATTCAGCACGATGAAATATACCCCTGTAATACATACTATGGGAAGGTGGTCCAACCTAATCATAATGAAAACGTTTAGGGAAAAAAACCCAAAACTCCATTCCAGCTTCCAGCCAATGGCCCATACACTTGCAGTATAACAACACAAAGACATTCCAACACAATGAAATAATCTGGAGTATGTCCAACCTCTGTTTTTCAGGTTGATAGAAATAGGCTCAACAGAGCTGAGTCTATTATTCAGAAGAAATGGAAGTCATGGCAAACACTGCCCTAAGCCAAAAGATCATGGACAAAATTTGCTAACGAGACATCAATTCATAACATTCATTCAGATTTTCATTTAAACTGCTGGGTTCTTAATATATTTCAAAATTTACCCTCTATGAAAAAATGTTCCATAAGAGAAAATGACAATTATAGGGCAGCAAGGGAAATGCTTTCACTGAAAGGGTTCTTTAGGTTGCTGTAGGCATCTACAAAAACAGAACAAGAGAAATTAAAAGCAAGGGCTCTAGACTCAGAAAAACTTGGGATCAAATCTAACTCTGTTTCTTACTAGCAATTTAGTTGGGCAATTTTCATGGCCTTACAAAATGCCGGTTTCCTCCTTTGGAAAAGTTTACTATGAGTACCCACCTCGTAAGTTTGTTGTAAAGATAAAATAGTTAGTAAAAAGAGCCTATCACAGTACCTTGTACATAGTGAGGCCTTAATGAATGTTAACTACTGATAATAAGAAAGCTGCCAGCAGATGCCAGCAGATGGAGAAGAATAATCTGGTGGGAGATGGTGACATGCTCCTTGCTCTCTATCCTGTCTCCACCAGGGATGTGTTTATCTAAACATTCAAGGAACTAGAAGGTCTGAATTTTGGGTCATTAAAAACAGAGGTTCTCAGCAACCGGAGATGATTCTATCAGAATTTTAACTTGAACATCTAAGATGTCTTTCCCTAAGAAACATCCCAGGGATATCCTAAGCAGCCTGTTGTTTGAACACAGGATTAGCTCTTAATTTTCTCTTCAGTGAAATGGGCTTCATAACATCTTTTTTCACAGTTATTTCCGTAACTTATTAGAAAATGACTATAGCCAAAAGTATTAATGTGGGTCTTCCCTACTCCATTGCCTCCTCCCTGCAGATAGAGAGAATGCTGGTTTTGCTTGCTCTGTTGCAGGCCCTCACCAGCCCCCAGCAGGGGTTCAACTTATTGCTAAATGGATTCTTTGAGTTTTCATGATACACAATCAAGAGAAAAGGGACAAGTGGAAGAGATGGGCTTGGGCTAGGGGGGAATTTTAGCAGAGGAGGTTTTAGGGGTATTTTGGAAGAGAGAAGTTAGAAGCATTGAAGAAAAGGGGGGTTTCTAGAAGTAGTGCTACAGATTATATGTCTTCTTTACCATGTTTCACAGTATGAATAGAGAACTGAAGTTATTATATGACTTTAAATTCATTTTGGGGGGATTGCCTATTTCTTTGACAGAATCACTACTTCAAGATGGCTCTATTAGGCTAGTCATGTCTTTACATGGGGGCAACACAAACAAAACAGATTAACAGGTGCAAAAAAGTCATCCAAACCTTTGGCAGGACTTATTTAATCAGCACATGACACTGGGAAGATGGACAGGATTGACATTTTAGAAAGGCAAGTTAGGATTATGGGGCTGACCATATGAGGCTAGAGCTATACCTACACTATCTCATCATCATTTTATTTCAATATTTTGTTCAAAGCCTGGGCTCTTTACAATCAGACAGCTGCACATGCCTATTCCCTCTTAATACTCCTGGCTACACTGCCGCCATCCCTCTACCCCAGGGTTTCTCATCCCCGGCACTGTTGACATTTGGGGCTGGATAAATGTGGAGGCTCTTCTGGGCACAACAGGGTATTTGGCAGCAGCCCTGGCTTCTGTTCACTAGTTGCCAGGAGCATCTTCTCTCCTCCTCCCGAATGTAGTGCAAATCAAAAATGTCTCTAGACATTGCCAAATATCCCCTGGGGCGCAAAATCACTCCTGGTTGAGAACCCCGGCTTTATCCCAATCACTCGGGCTTCGGAGAAAAATTCATACCCCACTAAGCCAATTTGCGACACTCCCTTTTCAGAATTTGCAACTACGGGGATTCCAGGCTCTGAATAATCCATAACCATCACAGTTGCCTGCATGCTGGACTGGCTGCAAAGGGCATCAGGTTGTCATCTACAAATTGTAAATGATTATAACAGCTACCAATCGCTGGCTATTTCATATGTGCCAGGAAGTAGGCTAGGGGATTTAACTGGATTGATTTTCATTCTTATACAGCAGTAAGTGGTAGATATCATTATCTCCATTTAGAGATGAGTAAAATGAGGCTCTGAAAATGTAAATAACTCAACCAAGGTCACAGCCAATAAAGGGTTGAGCTGGGGTTTGAACCTAAATCCATCTGAGTCCAGAGTCTCTCTCTGTCTCAGGTCGCACTATTTCTCCTAATGAGAAAAACCAGTGCAGACATATATGCGAAGTACATTTGGCGTGAGTTACATGAGTTAAAATGAGGAGGCCAGCACGTAGACTGTGGTAGAACTCGGTGCTCTCTGAACGAAGCTGATCACCAGTAATAGAGGCGTATTTGTTCTAAGGACACTAACAAGTTGATTTTTGAATTATGGATTTTCTACTGAAGACAGGAAAATGGTGGTTTCCTCTAAGCAGAAACAACAAGCAGTAGCTGGTTGCCATGGTAGCAGAGGTAAACTTAATCTTGACTGGGAATACAATCACCAGACAGGGACAGCAAGATTCTGGTAAGGAATCTTACCAGACAACGGTGTTTTCACCTGGAAAAGGGAAAGTCAGAGAGAAATGATAGTCATCTTCAATTATTTGAAAGGCCACCATCTAACAAAAGGGAAGCAGCACATATTCTAGATTATTCCAAAAGGAAAGTCCAGGATTCATGAGTGGAAAATACAATGTGGTAATGGAAACCAGTTTTCCATTGAATTATAAGAAAGAACATTTAACCATCACAGTGTTTCAACTAGATTGAAAAATTAAACAATTTTAATTGTCTACTGAGCAACCGTCACTGGAATGGAAAAAATGCTGCCAGGGAGGTCGTCTGTGTTGGGGAGACCCCAGTGTGGGTGAGGTTAGACTAGACAAATTCCCAGGCCCCTTACAAAACAAGAATCTCCGTTTCTCTAAAGAACTGGGAAATTGTGGATTCCTGCTGAAAACAGACAAATGGAGGGTGGGAAAGGTGGGGATCTCCATTGGGCAAAAAGCACCAGCATTAGTTCATCGCCATAATAGGAGAGGTAGACTCCCATCTTGCCTGGAAAGAAAATATCATTTAGGTCGTACCAGATGAGAGGGGAAGACCTTGTGGGGGATGTTTTTCTCTTCTGAATAGATGAAGGGGTAGGGCAGTAGGGTTTTTAAAAAAGGACCAAGAATCAAGCAGCTCTTTCTTTTGTCTTCCAACCCTAATAACACTGTGATGCCTCTTTCTTGGAATTTACAGCCAGCTCTCACTATCTGATTTTAAAAATCCATTCAGTTTTTTAAAGAAAATAGACAAACATCCAGGTAAGGAATAGCTAGAATAACAGTTGACAGCTTTCTTCTAAACACTGATATTGCCTTTGGTTTCACTATCCTCGACTTGCCCTCAACCAACAATTCATTATAAAACAACTCACCACCAGATTCAGGGAATGGATAGGGCAGGGCTAACCTCAACCTTTCCTCTTGGAAAACCCACCACGTTGTAAATTTGCTGGACCTGTCTTGGCAAATAAAATTATGACAAAGTCAACTTCTGCTAAGGCACACAACCTCCCTTGTAAAAGGGAGGAGGTGCTAAAATAATAACAGGTTTTCAAAAAAAAAAACCATACTGATTCATCTTACCGTATTACATATGAATAATACATTAAGAGAATTTTCCCTATCTCTTCATCTCCAGGGCACTCAAAGCATTTACATTCTCATTATTTTACACCCATTAAGTGGGTACCAAAGATTATTATCCTCCTTTGATTTCTAAGAAAGCAACTACAGAAAGATTAAACAAGTAAGCTGTCCAAGTTGCTCAGTAAATTGAGATGTTTGGAGTTGTCCACTCAGTGCTTGTTTTAGGGACTTAGTACTACAAAGTGACTGAATCCTAACTCACCAAAACCCCCAAGTCTTACCTATCTCTTCCCCATTTCTCACACATGCATGAAATCTTCAACAACTAAGCACAAAGCTGCCACCATGTAGATCTTGGACAAGGGTATCCTATCAGACCAGCACCATGTCTGCAAGAAGCCTGTCACCACACCTGACTTGGTGTTCCAACCAGAATCAACCCACTACTTTATCAAGTGAAGTTGATTCTGCCTGGCCATGTCTGGGAAATTTTTAACCCCTTGATTAGCTATTAACAATTGGTTTCACTCAGACGAGACAGAGGACAAAATAATAGTGGTTTAAAAAAAATGCCTCCACCATTCTGATTACAAAGGAGGCATGATTAACGAAGTTCCCTTTGTGTCCAAGCTCCATTCTGAGAGCCAGAGAAAGAGATTTCCACCCCCCTTTTTTGATTGCTGAGTCTTTTCCTACTTGTCTCATCACCCACACAATCTGTTCATAGCCCAAAGAGACAATCCAGCCAGTCTGTGGAGAGTTCCTAAAACATTTATGTCGTGAAAGCAGACAGGATGAACAGGACCTCACCTCACAAAGGATGACGGGACATTCAGCAAAAGAGTTCACAAAGGGAAATACAGACGGAAGGCCCTAGGCTGAATGGATTTGCCCACAATGTCTAACACAATGCCCGTCCTTATGGGTATTTGTAAACCTTCTGGTCAATTTACAACCACCCCCAGGTTTTGTCCCCAAAACTCCACTGCTTTTCGAACTTACAGTTTTTAAAGAAAATACAATTATCGAGTTAAAGAAGTCCAAAGCAGTGCTTTAAGGATCATTCAGTCTCTCTAGACCCTTAAACATGAAAACAGCAAGTGAAACAAAGATTCTAGTTCCAGCTCAACCATGTTAGTGGGCCAACATAATGCATATAAAACACCTAGCACATTGCCTAGCACATAGTAAGTGCTCAATTAATACTACCTAATATTTTTACCACACCATGCTCTGTTTTATTAATGATATTTTAATGTATGTCCTGCCTGTCTACTCAACTAAAACGGTGCCACCTCGTTTGTCTTTGGTACATTACAAAAGATAAGTGCCTTGCCTTCATACACATCCTCTTATTTACCGATTTACAGATCTATGGTAGGGTACAGACAAGATACTAAAAGCAAACCTAGTCTCATAGCTGGTGAGAAATAGGTTCCCTGAGATCTCAACTCATTAACTTCACGCTTTCTTTCCATGACATGACAGATGAGCAGATTATCATGATTTCTGCCTCTGTATGTTCCCCAGAATTTAGCAAAGTTCTAAGATATACCTTAATCACCATCTAAACAAACTTCTAATCTGCCAGTAACCTAAAGACTCTGAGGACTTACTTTAATGCCTTTTAAAAAAGAAAAGAAATGGGTGGAAAAAGCCAACGTATTTGGCTTTGAGAAGGACATGCCTCTGTCTTTATTTGCCAAGGGAAAGCATTACCAGGTCTACTCAGCAAATAATCAAAGGCAAGAAGAAGCATGAGAGATTAAATGATATGTCTAAGGAGGCAAATGGGGCTAGAGCCAGATCTCCTGATACTCTACTCATAGCTTTTTCTATTAAGCTTGCTCTTAATTCAGTGTCCTGAATGACGTGAATCTTGTCTTGAATTATGTACATCAAATTGTGCTTCCAATGACCACCCACACTGCAAAGGCCCAGGTCAAACTCCCTAATTCTTCAAAAAAATCTTTATATCTGATCTAAAAAATACTTAGCGCACTTAGTCCATTTCACCCACTTTGACCTTGACAACAGACTGTCTTATTTTATCGCTCTTATCTCTCTAATCAAAGTTAAGTTGCCCAAAGGCATGATCCATGTGTGCATTCCTTCTGTATCCCATGACTAACCCAGCTCAGGGATCGTAGTAACATGTGCCAGCTCATCCTTTGTTCTGCCTCACAGATTTCTGGATGCCCCAAAGAAACCTCGAGTCACCATAATACCTACTCAAGTTTCCCAACCATCCCCCCAAATACTAGCCTGCTTGGGCAGTCATTAAGCTTCTCCTGTGATGCCATCAAGAACCTCATTTTAGCTGCTGGGACATCCTCTTGCCATCCATTTCACACACACATCTAGCTCAGCAGGAGTACATGTTGCAATGAGCTTTGCTTCAAAGCCAACAGCCTGGCCAAGTTCCAAGAATTGTCACTAATGATCTTCACCAGCCAGTTGGTGCTCCAACCGTGACACAACACACACACACACACAAACACACACACACACACACACACCATTTCAACTATTGCTATAGTTGGAAGAGCTGTGCCTAACAGAAGTTGGTTCCATACCTAATTTTATTTTTTAATTGTTACCAAAGACCTAACATGAGCAAACTCTCCAAATACACCTTCTACGATATAGCAGCAGTCTCCATTGACCTATCTTTAAACCAAAGGCATAGTAAGTAAATCAGTCTGGGGTCTTTTGGTTGCAAAAGAAAGGAAACCCTGCACAAAGCTGCTTGAGCAAAAATTAAATTAATCAGTTAGCAAGGTGAAGATGAAAAATGTCCAGAGACAGCATGGTCTTTAGATAGTGGTTGTTTTGAGAAATCAAATTATATCAACAGATCTCATCTCTCTACGGTCACTGAATTCTATCATATTTTACTAGTTTCATTTTCAGACTTCATTGGAAGGGCTCCAGCAGTTCCAGGCTCATATTATCTGGGTTCAGTTCAGTAATAAACAGAGAGGACATCTCTTCCTGGTAGCTTCCACAACAAATCTCTGACTTCATTCTGATTAGACTAAATTGAGCCATGCGTCCCCTGTGGCTTGGTCACATGTCCATAACTGGAGTCAGAGATGAAGATTCTCCTAAAGCTCATGGTCTGAGAGTGGGAAAGGGGAGGTACCACAAAGGAAATGCAGGATCCTGCTATCAACAGAATTAGGCTGAACCATCCTCCTCCGTAACTCTTCCCTTTTTCCCTAATCTCTAACAAGTTGTATTACAAGGATGATCAACTTTGAAAATAGTATATAAAGGAAGGAAACAACCAGGCAAGTCACAAAAGAGTATAAGTAGCCAATAAGCATATGAAAATAGGTTCACCCTCACCAGTAATCAAAGAAATGTAAATTAAAAGAAAAAATATTCTTGGCACATTAGCAAAATTTTTAAAAATAAAATTAATGCCCAGGGCCCAGGCCAAGATGCAGGGATATGGACACTCCCAGGATTGACTTATGAGGTATATGTGAGGTTATCATTGATCTCGAAGGGCGAGATGGAGATTATCAAAATCTTTAAAAATGGGCATGATTTTTGACCTCAGATAAATTCACAGAAGTGAAATTGCTAAGAAAATAATTAAGGGCATGAATAAAAATTTAACTACAAGGGAGGTTTTCCCAGTAGTGCTATTATATAGCCCCCAAACTGGAAATAACATCAATGTCCAACAGTAGGAGATTAGGTAAACTAATTATGGTAATCCATTCTATGGGCTATCATACCAACACCAAAAATGGCTTTTCAATGCGTATTTGTTGGCATGACTTTAAGGGAGAAAGGCATACCATGGAAGAGTTACTAAGTGGGTGACCATACCACAGCGCCATTTACTAGCTAAAATTACGAAATTAATTTCACTCTCATCTCTAGGTGCTCCCTGGTTCCTTCTTTAAGATTTTCCATAGGGTTCTAAAGACCCAGATCTGCCCAGGGAAAGGTCAAAATATCTGGACACCTTCAACAGGCTAAAATTTGTTGTTCCTTCAAAGAGATATTTTTGACATGTTTGCTTAACAATTGTTTAAGGGAGCAGCTGTGTGTTACATGGGGAAATTAAACATGATGGACCACAGGTGACATGTACTTGTCCTAGAAGATAGCTCAGAAAGTAATGTTTGGTTAATATACAGCAACTTCTGTAAGAAGTAATTCTCTATATTAAAAAACTAAGCTTTTTACAACACTTTATCCTATATCATCAAGTAGCAATTAATCTTCAAATCCTCAGAGTAACTCCACCACAAATAAATCTTACCAAATCAACCCTTCTCAAACAAAACTAACCACAAACCAGCTATTCTCCATTTCTGTTTCCATAACTTTAAAATGTGAATATTCCTGGTGGACTGACCTGTCTCAGAGTGCTGTTATTAAGATCAAATGAGATCATTTCTATGAACGTGCTTTGAAGAAGGATAAAAGCACTATACAAATATGAGGTATTAGGAGTATGAAGTCATCACCTAGGTTTAACATGCACTTAACAAAGCATCTCTGAGTCTATGTCTAGTCTTTGGCTCTGCCTAGCCTTCACATTCTTTTCCTGTAGTCATTTCTGAGAACCAGACGTTGGTCTTCAGAGTTTCTCTGCAACAAAAGGATAGGGCCCTCTCTACTTTCAAATTGGAATAGTGATTATAATAGCATGGTGTTTCTAGCTGTTGAAAGTTAGGTAATTAAATAATGGGGAGAAATGTCAAAGATAATCCAAAAAGCAGACAGACATGCCTGGTTTAGACTGGAGCCTGAAATGGAAAGAGGCAGCAGCATAAATGAGTAGAGGGGTTAAGGGTTTTCATATTATCTCATTCAAGCCACGGCAATTAAAAATCCTAAAAGATGTAAACTTTTGAGAGTGGGAATTCTTTGAGAATTAGCAGCTAATACTAAGAGTAATATTAGTACTACTAAGTACTCTTAGTGCAATATTTTATAGCACTCCAAATATCTTCCCAAAGGAAAGCATTGCTCTAAAAAAACCAAAAAAGTCGTTTCTTGGTAGGGCTGTGCCTCTGTACTATGGACTTTTATAGGGTTTTTTCCTACAGTCTTTTTCCCATTGTGAAGAATGGTAAAAGTTTAAATGAAACATGGATGGGTCAATAATAAGCACACTGAAGTTCTTAAATTCCCTTCTTTTTAAGCCTCCACCCCAATTACATCCCTCCCTTGAGGATATTTACAATCCTCTATGACACATGCTCTGTACCTTCTTGGTTCAAGGAAAACACACCTACAGCATTTCAAATTAACTACTGACCCTTACTCTCACACTATAAACAAACCCTTTTCAAAATCTCAATTGCATTGTGTCCACATTGATTAAAGCTTGAAGCCTGGTGACCTCATGTGGTGTTAACTTCTCCCATGCACCAACAGCATTCTGCCTTTCTACTCAATTACCCCCTTTGGTGCCAGAGGATCGCTACCCAATGAACATACACAATGGACTTCTGCTTCATTACACTAACCAACAGCAGGATAGAAATAAGCAGAAGAGGAATAAACAAGCTAATTTATCATGAGGACAGAGCAAGCTTTCACCAGTCTCGCCATGGAAAACTTCAGTGGTTAACAGGAATATCAATAGTCTGGGGGTGATGTTTATGATCTTACAGATTGCAGACACAGCCAAATAGACGCTGGTGATTAAAGAATTTTGCAGATTAGCAGGTGTGAACACATGCACACAAAAACCATGCCTTAAAACTCTGGGCTCCTACATAAAACCAACTGAATAATTATTTGGGAAAGCACAACCCAGGGCTTTGGATAATGTGGACTGACACCCTGGTAATTTGCCCCAAGTGTTCGACCTAACTGTGGGGTCCCTCTTATTCATCTTTGACGAGGTGGTCAGGAGGGACCCAGCCTCTTTGTGAGAGGGGTCTGGATACCCCCCTCCCTTCATTAGGCATGGCAAGGGCACAGTGGCTGATTGAATTAACAACTTTGGAGGGCTTCGGTCCCAGTTCCCAGACATTAGCACCATCATCCAGAACAAATTAAAAGTCTCACAGCAATTAAGCAGATTTTGAAAATGAATTTCCCATGGTTCAATGGTTCAACAAGCAATCTTGAGTTAAGTATGAGAGAAGAGTTTTAGAAGGAGAGGAGGAACTGACTGCTGAATTTCCAAAGAAAACACATAATTGGTAGAGGCATAAACAATAAACGTCTGAGCCTCTGCTAACTAGGCTTTTACATTTCTTTTATATAAAATTGGAAATAGTCACAGAAGTGTGAAAAAATAAAAAATTAACACAGAATTGTATTAAAATTGTGCATTTTAGGAGGATTTTTTTTCTTTGCTTTTAATTCCTTTAATATCATTGTGTTCTTGCTTAAAAACAAATAAGATTAGGAGGGGACAAAAATGCATGTTTATAGTCACTAGATTATAATTTCACACAAGCAATCTAAACCCAACTCTAGAGCCACCTACATCTCCCTGAACCATTGTGTCCAGGGTCGGAGCAGGCAGAAAACCTTTTATGTCAGCTCCCAAAGGACTCTGGGTGATTTAACACTGGGAAATCATTCTTGGGTTAAAAGAATAAGACTAATAATAAAATAACATGTAGCATATTCTATGTGGTTACAATTTGCAAGTTACTGTACACACACTTTTCATTTCACAGATTATTTCATTTAATCCTCACAGCAATGTCACAAGGGCTACCACTCCCATTTTACCCAAGAGGTAGATGAGGAAACTCTGGCTCTGAGTTTAAATCATTTGTTCAAGGCCACCTAGCCACCAAGGGGTAGAGCCAGGATTTCTATCCAGTCCTTCTGAACGCAACACTCTTGCTTATATTTAGAATAGCAAACTTCCATTTCCGCTGTGGTTTTACCTAGCCTTTAGAGCAGTGGATAGGTTCATAGCGTGTACACACACACACACACACACACACACACACACACACGTGTCATAATTTTAGAGGGAAGGCCTGCATGATGATGTGATGACCCAGCCAAGGAGGAATTCCTGTCGCCTCTTTCAAGCCCATTTTCTCTCCATCACCACCGCCTCCTCTCCCCTGACTCTTGTGTCAGCTCTGTGTCCCCTCCCCAATGCTTCCACCTCTAGCTGGAAGGTCTGGCTAAGAGGAGTCCAAGTCCAGCTTTTGCATAGCTTTCTCCTTGGTTTTTGCTTTCTTCCCTTTCAGTGTACATCTGCTTCTTAAACCTCTGTTCCCTCCTTTCCACCTGGCTCTACTGGAAAGTCAGCAGGCCCAGGCTCCTCTTTGCCTGCAGGCACCTATTCCACACAGCATGTTTCAGTACAGTTCAGGAACCTGGAAGAACGTGTGGATGAATTCATTCCCACCCACCAGACCAACAAGCTGAACACAATGGGATGCAGAGGTGGTTATTTGAATGTCTTATGCTTTCTTGTCAAGGGCAGTTATAAAAGCTGACATCACAAATACTACTGATCTCTAACAAGAACCATAAATACATCTGCAAAACTCTTAGAAGCGAAACTCTGAAAGATGAATTTTCCATCTTTAAAAGTTTATAGAAAATTAAGCAAATTATGTGAGCTTCTTAAAGAAGCCCCTAAAAAAACAGCTCTCAGGGAGCAGAAGAAACACACTTACTTCTTAAAGATAATAAATCACAAAATTCCATTATGGTTCCACATTCCCATTGGAATATTCAAGATTCATGTACTAGGGTGTGTTCCTTTTTCCCAGCAGACTTTATCAGCTAGTATGGATAACCACAGTCAATTTGCTGCCTTTATGGCCAAATAAAGACCGAATACATAAATCAGACCTAGTAGTAATCACTGCAACACTAGGCATAGGTAATGAAACACTCCCCTAGCAGTCAGGAAACTTGGTTCAAATCTTCTTTCATTGCAATTTCTCTGAGCTTTAGTTTCTATTATACAACATAACAAGAAAAGGTCCCTTCCCAAAACTCCTCAAACTTACAATTTTATAAATCTAATCATATAAACCATGAAGGTGACATAATCTTTTAAGTTCAAGTAAGTAATAAGAAACCTGTCCTCATTTAAATTATAAAAGAATAGCCCAGAATAGAGTGTTAGAAATTTTAGGGCTGACCTTAAAGTTGAAGCATTTTAGCTACCCCTGCAACAGGTCCAAAATGCAAGGCATTTATCTATTTCTTCAAAAAGTATTACTGAACACCTACACTGCACTACCCTGTGGTAACCACTGGAGATAAAGATGAGCACATTAGACCATTCTTGCTCTCATGTAGCTTATAGTCTTACAGGGATTATATTTTAACTTTATTTTTCTTTATAATTCCTTATAATACAGTGTGATAACTCTAGCTAAGGTTTCAGAAGTAGTTAATATTTTATAAAAGATCATTTCTTTCCTTGAAGCTTGACTTTCAAAGGTCTTTGTCATTTATATTATATCTAGAAGCAAAAACATTTCCCAGTGGATGATGACTTCAATTTTATAATGTAAAACAGAACAACTGGGATTTGCTATGCAGCAAGCATGGATGGAATCTCTCTTCCACATATAGAGTGGTATTCATTTAAACGCCAAGCTACCTGGGCTATATATGCTATAAAGAGCGGTGAATACTGGCAAGCATTTTAAAAGGCAAAATTTAAGATTCAAGTTAAACCCTGGTGAAAACTATCACTAACTGGATCAAAAAGTAAGTTAACTGCTCTAATTCACCAAATGTGTGGATGACATGCTTCTTGAACTGCTGGCTTGCATGGATTACGCTTAATGGGAAGGCTATGAAGCAGGGTTGCTGGGTTTCTAATTTTATGTAATTCACTAAGAGGCAGAAATAAGCTGCCATGAGCCTAACTAGACATGGGATGACTCAAAAAAATCCTTAAAAAGTTAATTAGTGATGACTCCTAATTCAGGGAAATGTCTCACATACATTGATGGATCTAGCACATACGCACAGGTAACTTATGTTCAGACGAGGAAACTGAGGCTGGCTCATAGAATGTAAATGGTTTGTCCAAGTCTGATAACAAACCGGATCACACCCATCGATCAACCCAAAACCCGCATACCAGCAGTTAGAAATCTGATCACTTTAAATCAGTAAGTCTATCATTTGAACAGAAACATCATATGGAAAACCCTGAGCCAACACCATGTTGTTTTGCAGTGTGACAATTTCCTAGGAATCTTATAAGAAGCGCAAGTCATTAAAGGCAACTTCCAAATTCCTGTAACGTCACTGCTTAGCTGGGAGAGTTACTCTAACGTGAGATGCACAGAGTTGTCGGCTTCCCTAGACAGAGCTGGTATCAGTACCTAACCACATCCTGACCTGGAAATGTTGTCTTCTCAAATATATACTAGTGCTGATTTTGTTCAAATCCCAAGCCTACTGCTCATCCCTCCCCCAAACTATATTTTCTCTCTTTTTTTTTTTTTTTTTTTTTTTTTTTTTTTTGCGGTACGCGGGCCTCTCACTGCTGTGGCCTCTCCCGTTGCGGAGCACAGGCTCCGGACGCGCAGGCCCAACGGCCACGGCTCACGGGCCCAGCCGCTCCGCGGCATGTGGGATCTTCCCGGACCGGGGCACGAACCCATTTCCCCTGCATCGGCAGGCGGACTCTCAACCACTGCGCCACCAGGGAAGCCCTCTTTGTCTTTTTTAACAGGTAGGTGGGGTAGAGAAGCGACATGAGAGAATTCTCCCAATCTCTAGAAAAAACTAAGATGCTAACTGAAAGGGGACCTTAGCATACTTTAAGTTTAAAAATCTTAGGCATCTACAAATTATTCTGTTTCTTTCTCTTTCATCAACTATTATCCAGAAACACCACATTCTCATAGAGCATAACTCTGTTCCATTTGGGCATGTTCAAAGAACGATGCCGGCCGAGGATTTAACACAGGCTGGCTCGTGAACATGCAAACACTGTACAGTTAGGAGACTGGGTGACTGAACGTATGTCCAAGGCCCTGGAGTTGCCTGTCACAAGCCCCTCCCCACCTCACCCACTGCCACCTCACAATTCAGAAGAAGCTGATCCCTTCTAAGTACAGATGTGTTCTTTAAGTGACAGCAAGGCCCCTGGTGCAGTCTCTTTCCAAAGCCTCAGTAAAAATCTTATCTACAACTTCCTTTTGCCCAGGCACGCAGGGGCTGAACTCAGAGCCCATTTCACACAAGCCAGAACTAGCTCAACAGAGCAGAGCAAAGAAAGGAATGTGGGGATGTGTCTTTTCTACATTTGAGGCATTTCGTTCTCAGGTGAGTTCTAACCTAAATGACAGCAGATAAAATATATAAGAACCCGGAGTAAAGGGAACAGAAAAAAGGCTTGATCTGCCTTGAGAGAGGGCTGGGTTTCACAAATATGGATGCCAACTTTTTGGTTGGGATCACCTGAAGGCAAGCATGTTAAAGAGAGAATTAAAAGAAAAAAAAATTCATCAGAGGACGCAGAAAAACAGTGCTTTGTGACTCTGCTTAGTTTCAGTAAAAATAAAAGAAGTAGAAGAATCTACCCTGTAATATTGGCAGCTCTGAAATCACAAAAATATGCTTGTCAGACACAACTGCATAAGGCCTTCAACATTCTAAGCCCTGTTTCGGCAATTTGAATTTTCTACTTGCCATTACCTTCAGAGTGAAGAAATGGCAGACACAAAGGATGAGCAACTTTGTTGTTTCTTCTGTATGTAAAACAGACCCAGAAAATACAGGGCATGTCACTTCCCCTAAACTCACTACAACTTCAGAATTATGCCTGCCACAAACATCTCCTGAAAGCACAAAAGTTAGTCACAGACGTTTAGACAAGGAAGCTTTAGACTGACGAAGTCTTTAAACATGTGGATGTATGTCACTTTTGGTTGGATTGGTAAGGACCATAGTGCACAGTTTTAAGTTTTAAATTTACATTTTCTCAAGCAGGAGAAAGGGGATGTACCGCCCGCTCAGCAAACAAGGAAGAAATTTAGCTTTATTTTTGTTTTTTATTATTATGTGGTATTCTTTAGAATCCACATAGAACAGTTTAACACTCCATATAATCCCATTGCTTCATCAGAAATTAGCTAAGAACATTAAGTACACAAAGGCAAGCAGAAGACAGTAAAGTTTATTGCTACTTTGTTTTCAAGTAACAGGAAAGTCAATAGAGCTTTAAGAACCACAAGTTGGGAATTTTCTGCACATTAACTATACGACAGAAATCAGATGATCTTCACGCTGAAACGCAGAAAGAGATATATGCTTGGAGGGCTGACTGGCATTAGAACCTGAGTCTAAACCAAGGCTCTGCCTCTAATTGTGTAAACTGAGCCCCTTCCCTTTCTTGGGACTCGGAGGTAGGACAAGACGGTCTCCAAGGCCCTTTTATCTTTACAATTTAATAGCAACAAGCTTCACAGCTTCCATTCAGGCCAGATACCACCAAAGGGGACAGACACAGTGGATCCAAAAAGCTGCACTCATGGCAAGTGATAAGATCACAAAGCTTTAGAGTGGAATCAATTAACATACCCCAGCCTATAATGTAATGATGCCACTGGAGGGGGAAGGGGTGCTACTGCTAGGTGTGAAATGACTTGCCTATATCCAGAGACCCCAGAACCCGGGGCATGCTCCCTTTCTCTTCCTGTGTCTTCATGGTACCTACCGCACATCTACATCTCTCTGCTGCCAGTGAGTTTCTGTGGCAAATTGTCCCAACTGCTGTAGACTTAGAAAATGGCATAACCAAGCTCTATTAAAATTGCCTATAAAGCAAAAGTAGTTAACCTGGAACAAAATGTGCATGCTTTAGGACAATGATTTAGACTCACGTTCTTTTTAGCTAGTTATCTGCAACAATATTAATATCTACCATTTGGGGAAGGCTCATTCTGAGACATACAGTTATAATGGGAATTCATGTTAGAAAGCAGGATGACCTCTCTGGGCACCTTCAAACCCAAAATGAGTAATGCTTTGGGTCAATCCACTTCCCTCTGCCTAAACAGATCCATGAATCTGGAGGTGTTTGACAAAGTGGTGGTGACTCAAGAAAGAAAAAGAATAGAAAATAAATGACATCAAGGCTAAATTCTTCCAGATCTAAGAGCAGAGAGGTACAGAGAAAGAAAAGTAGGAGAAACAGATACAAGTTAAGCAGATGGTTTCAGCAAAATGTCCTCTGGGAATCAGATCTCTGGTGGGCCTGGCTCAATGAGAAACCCAAAGGGTGCCTTATCCTCATGATAGCGGATTCCTCACTACAGTCATCCATGAAATAGGAGGCCTCTGCCCCACAGCACAGTTGAGGGGGAGAACCAAGGAGCTTTTGTGACTTATTTGCGATCACGGAGACCACAGATCATCTGCAGAGTTACAGCCAAGTTCCTCTCCACTACATGATGCTGCCCTGAGACCAGGCACTCTCTCCCTGGGAGGGGCTCAGTCCAAAACTGAAAGCAGCAGATAACTGGCCCCCAACCAGCTCCCATGAGCTTAACCTCCTTAATCTGGGGCTTGAAAAAAAAAAAACTGAACCAATCCTTTACAGACCAGTTACCTTCTACATGAAGAAAAATCATCATGCCTTGCCGAAACAAATGTAATAACTTGGCATCTTCTTTCAGTTTCTTCTGCTTTCTTAGAAATGTGTGTTTATGGATAAAGCCTCTTAGTTAACCCAGGGAATTAACTAGAAGATTAAGAAGGCCTTATAATTCCTGTGGGCCAGTGAAGAAAGAACACCCTTTACCAGGGAATATTAAAAGAATAGAGTAGAAAAGAAAAAGAGGGAGCAGAAATTGCACTTGAAGGCCCAGGATTTAAACAGGCAAGTAGAGAGAAACACTAGCTCAGCTTGGGAGGAGTGGGTGACATAGGAAGTAGATTTTGGAAATCCAGGCATAAGTTATGTCCCAAAGAGACGTTCTCATATGTTTATAGGGGCCTTAATTTTCCTTTCCTGAATCCACATTCTACTCCTATCTCCCTTCTCCCCACCCACATTCCCCTCTCTTGTATTTAACAGCTATATTCAGGACCTATTGTGTATACTAAGTCTAGCTGGCATTCAGGTCGAAGCAACTCTTTGACAAGTTTTCAATTACAACTCTCAGTTACTCTTTGGTGTGTGTAATAATTTCTTTTGGTGGTGGGGGGGAGCTGGGGTGTAATTTCCTCAGGTTTAGCCCTCTTCAGCATGGCCTGCAAGCACTGGCCAACACTTACAATAGCTGGTGAAGGAGGTTAATATATTTTAGGAATTGGGATCATTTGTATAGGAAGTAACTAGGTCAGTGAAGAGTACCCAGGCAGTGATGGGAGTATGTGGTCTGGGAAAGGAGTAGAAGCAGAAAAAGCTAGTCTGAGCTTTCATCTTCTATTGAATCTGTGTAGAATGTTTCATCACACTTGACTCTTTGTTTCCCATAGAAATTGAAGGAACAATAGGAGGAGAGTGGCATTAGACTTGAGAGCATGGCTTGATTCAGTTCAGGATCATGGGCTTGAATGCCAGCCCTCTTATTTACCATCTCTGTTAACTCTGAAAAGTTCCTTAAGTGAGCCTCACGTTCATCTGAAAACTGGAGAAAGTACCTGCTCCTCTAAGTTGTTATGTTCATTAAGTGAATCAATACATGTAAAATGTTTTCCATAGTCACCCAATAAATCTTCAAAACAGCAACAAATCATAATTAGCCAAATCCCTCACTACTGGTCAGATGACACTCTGATTATTGCTTTCACTCCTCAACAAAATTTAATTATGGGTGGAACATGGTAGGGTGGGAGGGATGGAGGGGAGGGAGAGGTAGTGCTAAAGGGCTAAAGAACATTAGGATTTCTGTATTCTAAAACATATGAGTTGCTCTTTTCTGTTATTTATCAATTCTTTTTGATTAGCCCTATTATGAAAAGGGAAAAACGCAAAACATTTCATCATCAAGTTTGAGAACTTCAGTGCCTCAAGCTCCTCCTCTCCACTCCCATCCCCATCCAGGCACTTTTTCTGGGAACCATACACATCTGGCACACTTGTCTATTCTATTGTGCCACCGCTACAACACCTCAGAGAAAACAGAAGACAAATGAAATAGACATGATCTTTTCACGTCTTGATGCTCTCTGTCTCCCTTCATCTCTTAGAGTCTCTATCAAAACTGAGGGTAGTAAATCTCTCAATAGAGAAAATCCATCAACATTTTTTCCAATGGGACATGTACCTATTCACAGCGTCAGCATGGAAGCCTCCGGTGTGAAATGCCCTCATTATTATGCATGGTGTCTATATAAACAAAAATTATCCTTTGGGGAAACTGAATTTTCAACTTTCAGTAAGAGGCTCTTCTTTCAGCTGCTCTCACTGCCAATCCACACTCTCTAAAAAACCTCTCCAACCTCAGTTGATTTCTTCTCTCCTCTTCCTTTGAAAAAGTCCAGACTTATATAACTGTATAAATATGTTAAAACCACTAACTAGAGAAAATAAAATTGAGTAATCTTCCTTAAGGTAGCAGAACTCAAACACTTTGTGGCTAATGAACTTGGCTGCTCAGCCAGTTGGATTATTCATAGAATTATGGGTACTGGTTAGAACCTGTAAGAAATTGGTTGGACTGGCATATATAGACTTCTCAGAAGTTGTCCTCCCTTAGCTGGGTCAAGGCTCTGCTTTATTAAGTACAGCTGGACTCCATTTCACTTATCATCAGATTTGATACTTTTTCTTTTAACATGTTACCTGTTGGTTAGAAATGAGAAATTAGTTGCATTTACAGTGTTACTTATCATGTCTGTCTACATTCAAACCATTTCTATTCAGCCCTAGAAGGCAAGGCTTTGGGAAGTGGGGTCAGGAGCACCTAATGGTTGATCATTCTGGATTGACTGGAATCCAATCCGAGTTTTGACCCTAACTAGCTAGGTAATCTTGAGCAATTTTTCTAGAACTTTCTGTACCTCAGTTTACTTATACGTAAAATGGGTACAACAGTACCAATGTGGCAAGGCTTTGCATGAATCAAATTAAACAAAGTCTGGCACACAGTACATATTTAACACGTTTAGTATTATTTATATTGTTATATTAATATGTTAAGATGAAATACTAATATAACTATTTGATGACATAATTAACAGGGCTTCTCATTTCACATGTTCTCAAATTCCCAGTAAATGAGTGAGAATTATCATGATCTTTTTTTTTTTTTTTTTTTTTATTTTTTTTTTTTTATCTTTTTTTTTTATCATGATCTTGAAAACCTCATCATAAGAAATCTTTAGCTAGTGAACTTGGATTAAGAGGGACTCTTTTCTACCTCTGGCTCCCCGAGGTTACTCAGGCTTCAAGTCCCCTCTTTCCTAAGCCCTAGTCAGCATTGTAGCACTATGCTGGGTACACATTAGGCTCTAATCAATATTTTGCACAGTAGGTAGGTAACATACATGAGCTCTAAGCTAAGGACTTTCACACAATTCCAAATTCTAAATCTCCATAGAAACACCTTTATGGGGAAGATAAGGTAAGAATCTTTCCTCAGTCTACATGGATTAAAAAAAAAAATTTTTTTTAAGGCTGCATTATTGCAAAATGTCAACTAGCTAGGAAAGGCTTTGAGTCTAGATCTGGGTTCCAGGCAGGGGACTTGAAAACCTTACAAAGCCACACTATTATCTCAAGGAAATATTTCTCACTTTGAACAGGGAAAAGGGAAAGTTCCAACAGAAGCCTAGACAGGCTGTACTGAATGATTAGATGAAAGCATGATTAGAGACTGTTAGCACTAGCATGACTTTGTTGCAATAACCAACATGATGGCTTAGATAGTTTTTTAGAAGTCAAATAATGCAATTTCAATTACAAAAAATTTCTCACTCTTTACAAAAGAAATTTTGAGGTTGCACAGTACTTCTACGAACCGTATTAGATACTGATAGTTAACAAAGAAAAAAATGACATGGTTTAGTCAGATATGAAATTTTACAAAATAAGAATCAAATACAGAAATCTGTGGAGTAACATCAACCAAAAGCAAGTTCATTAGTTCTTTTCTCAACAGATACCCAAACACTGCAGGACTGCCAAGTACTGCATTATTAATATATGTTAAAATGTAATAAATACCACAACAAGTTTAAAACCTAATATATTGAGAAGCAAACACTTATATACTCTGCATAACTGTAATTTTATTAAATTTCTTAAAATCCTGCCCCTTTCAAATAAGTGATAGTAGCAGAAACAAAAACTCTTCATATGAATGGACCACAATCAAAACCACCCATAGTTTCCATTCAAACAATAATAGCCCAATAATACGGCTATATCATTGAAAAGCAGTAGATAAGTCCATGCTAAAATTGAGAAAACTGATTATACGTGTGTATATGTATGTGTATTATACATGTATACACACATATAATACTCTCAGCAATAAAAAACAAGAAAAGGCTGCTAACATACTAAGCCTTTGAAAGAAAGCAATCCTTCCTAAAATAATAATAATGGGCAATTTGTTGATACTTATTTGGGTTTAAGTTTGGAATATTCTAATTTACGGGTATGCTTAAAACAATGCAATAATTTTCTATTCATCCAACCCTGATCTTTATACTCTTACCAGTTTTAGAACAGGTGGGAACGGTGACCTGCTTTTCCAACCATTATATCTCCCAGACATGACTAATTTGAAGCTGAGCAAATTGCACATAATAGGCCAGGGAATCAAGTTCATGATTTTTAGTCG
Source organism: Globicephala melas (assembly GCF_963455315.2). Taxonomy (NCBI): domain Eukaryota; kingdom Metazoa; phylum Chordata; class Mammalia; order Artiodactyla; family Delphinidae; genus Globicephala; species Globicephala melas. The sequence goes on along the minus strand of NC_083314.1, from coordinate 129,297,112 downwards.
GCTGCACTGTTGTTTCAGCACACATGGTCTCCTTCCCCTCCCCCCTTCCACCACCCCTGCAGCTGCTTCTCCATGAACTAAACTCACCAAACGTGAAATCAAAGGAAAATTATTTTTTTAATTTTCTGCAGGCTTATTTTTAAGGAGGCTAAAGATTAAGCTATATCTCTAAAAATATTTTCTTTTCCTTCAGGGGTTCTTAAATTTTTAAATGAATTCTAAATACAAAATAAGTTAGCCACTTAAGAAACCTTCTCAATACATAAGAAAACAATCAGATGCATGATTTTATAATGACTCAAAGTTTTTACAAAAGCATGGCATAATTCATTGAATTCTTAAGTACCCCAAATTCTAGCACATAAGATATTGCTTTCCAGAGACTTCTTGAAAAATCCCATTAAAGGCTTAGCAGTATACAGACCCTGGCACAAAACAAACAAACAAAACAAGCACAAAAACAAACAAAAAAAACCTTGGTTCTAAGAAGGCTGTTGGAGCAGGGGAGGATTTAAGCTGACTAAACCAAAACCCAATCCCTCTTATTTCCTTTTTACCTAGTGTTTAAATTTTTCCCCATCAATTCTAGAAGGCTACAACCAAACACCAGCCTGAATGCCACATAAAACTTAAGCACTGAAAAATTCATACAATTTCACAACTGAAAGGAATCTCAAACTCATCAACCTACCAATGAGGAGACTGAAGCCTGTTGGTTAACTGAAAAGCTGCCTGTCACCTTGGGTGCGGGGGTTTGTCATTATTGTTCGGGGGTGGTGGTTGATTGTTTTTGTTTTGCCTCTGCGTGTGTGGAGTACTTACACCCTTACCATCAGGAGTTTTGCCATTCGGATCCTCCCCTTTCTAGGCTGTCATGTTTCCTTTCATCTAGGACAACAGTGATCAAAAAGGAACATTATATACCGAGGCCAATTCAAAGTGAAGATTTCACTTTCTCACTTGGCCTCTGCTGATGAATTAGAAAGACACTGCACACCCAAGACACCGGACTTCCTACGCATCAATAGGGTTGAGCAGTGAAGAAGTTCTCTTCTCACTGCGGAGCATGGAAGAGGAGGTTTCTGGACTTAGACTTTCCAGCCTACACACTTCTTCTTCAGCTACTGATTCCACTCACTCACTTTCTTGAAGTTCCATCCTTTGCTTAGTTTCACCTGCTTTCCAGTTTAGGGAAGTTTGGAGGGAAAACATATCACTTACCTTTTGTTGATATTTATTTCCCATGTTTGGGTCTTACAGCATACCTAAGTTCTTAGATTTGTTTAACAGAAAAAAAAAATTACTCTATAACTGGTTGAGGTAAAGGCTAAGCCACTATTCAAGTGTTGCGGTGAAACGGATCTGGTCTTTTCAGCCTTCAGGCCAGAACTAGGGACACAGCCTTGGCAACTGAGGAAGGAGGAGAGGTAAGAGGTCAACGTACACAACAATTTCCCCCAAGAAGTGTTATACAGAGGTAGTTTTCTTTTTCAAGTAAAGATGGAATTAAATCAGTTGATTTACTGAGGGGAATCGAGACCTATCACTAACTTTTTGAGATTGTTATCAGATACGGTCACTAATCAAGTTCTCAGGGAAAAACAACCCTTGGCACCACTTACTCCAAACAAACCCCTCTTTGAACATACAACTGTTCTGATCCTATGGAAACTCCAATGTCCAGCAGCCATTCACCAGTGCCCTTGGACCTTCTCCACAGTACTAAGATTCCAGAAATTATGCTAGTTCCAGAAGTGCCCTAAGAAACCCACAACAGCGGATAACGGGCTAGATCAACTTTAGAAAAAGAAACACACACCAACAAATACCAGGGAACTAAGTGTAATGGTTCACTGCTTGTGCAAAAACCTCAAAGAGGATGAAGGTCAGACAGGGATAATAGGCCAATTTAATTCTGAAAGCACAAGGTGCAAGAAATTTTAATTATGGTCTGCCACTGAAATCACACAAGATCCAATGGCATCTAACTGCAACTGCTCATCAAGGGAGACAAGAGGTGTAATTGTAACCGCTGCATAATCACCGTGAGGGCACAGAGAAGGCTGCCTTCAGCTCCCAGTAGAGAATGTATTAAGAGCCTCGAAAAATCCAATACAGGGAAACATGGAGATTGCACGTAGCTAAACAGGAGCTCCTAACGGGAGGGGTGGGAGGGAGGGTTCCAGGAATAAAAAGATTAAGCTGTTTGACCCAAATTGAGGATATGAGCTTGGAAAACTCCGAACCTCCTTCTGCTTTGTGGATACACACACAGCGAAAGGCACGATCTCCTCCAGAAATTTCTCTCCTTGGTGAAGGTTCACCCACTCTCCTTTGTTTAAACAATTAGCTTGGATGTTACGGTGATTTACAAAACCAGACTCCCTTTCATTTGTTCCCATCAAACCCAAGTCTGGAGACAAAACGCCAGGCACAGGACTTGAGGTGCCCAAGCCTGTGCAGCTCTCACGACCACGACGACACCCGCGCCGCGCGGGCTCCGGAAGAGGGACGCGCGCAGAAAGCCCCTCCGTAGACTCTCCACTCCGCAAAGTTTTACAGATCTGCGAAATACGGAAGCCAAGCCTCCCATCCGCACCCGTGGCGAAGTTGGCGCTGAAGTTTGCGCCGGGACGTCCTAAATCTCGAGGGTAAGGGGAAAGCGAGTGTGCGGAGAGGCGGGAGGATGGATGGAGATGGAGACACGGCGAGAAGAAGGGAGTATTTTTGAGTGGAAGATCCGTGAAACCATCTTCTTCACCCGGAAGCGTGTTTGGCTCGAGAGGTCCGGGCGATGCACGCCAGGGGAGGTCTCCCGGGGGGGGAGCTGTCACCTGCGGGGGGCTGCGGCGGGGGCGCAGGCCGCCCTCCTAGGCGCCAAGGCAGGACCCGGGGCTCCCGACTCACCGGCTCTCGGAGCTCTAAGAAGTGGGGGAGGGGAGATTCGCGAGAGGGCGGGAGGCCAAAAGCAACACCTTTCCGATACGCCTTTCCCCTCCGACCTCTCCAACTTCCCGCAGCGCCATCCAAGGACTCTCTCCCACCGTACCTCACCCCATCCAGGCTCTGGGCCAAGGCTCGGACCTTGCGGACGGCCACGGCGGGGCGTGGGATGGGAGTGCGACGAGGAAGCTGAGGGCACGAAGGTCAGGACCCGAAATGCAAACTCTCAGCCCCCAGCTGAGACAACCCAAAGCGTTTACACATGCAGAGATCACAGCCCTGTAACAGGGCTCTCTGGGTTTGCGCCGGGCGCAGTTCTCTGACTCTTCAGTTGTTCCTAATAAAGTCGATTACGTTGCCCTCCGGGAGCTGATTGGGAGGGAAGCGAGAGGAAAAGGGGGGGAACGCGGGAAAAAGCGGGGGGAGCGGCAATCAACTTTGTAACCCAGCGCTTCCTCGCGCGATCCGTCGCCATGCTTAAGATTCCCACCCCCGCTACCCCCCTCCTTCCTTTCAAGTGGATACTGAAACTAGGCCAAAACTTTTCCCCCTCCTTTTCTCTTAGCCACTAGACTGGATTGTGCCCCACGGAGCCCCATGGAGCTCTGCTTTCTTAAGCACAATAGCCGGACTAATTAGATCATAGAAGCAAGGCAGTGATACTGTAACAAGTAGCCGAAGAGGCAAAGAGGGAAGGGGCCCGAAAAGAGAGAAAGGGGGAAAAGTTTGCAGCTCTCGCACTTACCAATCAAGCCTCCCACCAGAAAGGCGATGATTTGGAACAGGAGCAGAATCCCACCAACAATGCACAGCTTCTTGGTGCTCATGTTTTCTATAATTGCCCCAGCCATTTTTGCGCCCCCCTTTTTCTTTTCTCCTTGAAATAAATGTTTTAGGGTGTGCTTTTTGCTCCCTTTCCTCTCACGCTCCCTTCTCCCTCGCCTCCTTTCTGGGCGCTGCAAAACTTCAGGGGTGCGGGAGCGCGGCGAGGATGGGACCGGGACGGAAGACGCCCGCACGGATTCCCCCGGCACAGCCGGCTCGGGCTCCCCCAATGCCAGGAGCTGTGATTGTGGCCGCTCCGCCGCCTGTGGACGCTTAAAGGAGCAGGGAAGCGGATCACATGACGCCGCCTCCCTCCCTTTCTTCCTCCCTCCCTCTCGCGCTTCCTCCCTCCCTCCCTACCTCCCGCTCTTCCACTCCCTCTTGCCCGCCAGTGCGGGGCTCCGAGCTCTGGCGGGTGCTGGTGTCCCGCTCCCGGGTCTGGAAGGCAACCTGTCCCGCCCGGGGCTCGTGTCGTTTGGGGGTTGATGTTGTTCTTTACTGGGTTCCCCCTACTCCGCTTCCCACACGTTTCCTCTTCTGGTGCGAGATTTAAATCCCCCGTGGGCAGCTCGGCAGACCTTTAACTTACGCCTTGACTTTAGGAAATGGTCCCCACCCCCAACTGCTAGAACTCTCTTTAGGAAAGAGGAGGAGAATCTTTTAAAGGGACCCAATAGATGCTTAGGTCAAAGCACGGAGATGCGGAATAAAGTCTCAGCTGGGCTTCCTTCTGCCTGATCCCAGCCTCGTTATTGGGCAAATAGCCAGCTAAATCCCCCCACTGCACCCCTTGGGGAACCCTGCGCTCCAGCCAGATCAGGCCACTGTTCATTACCACATTATCCCCCCACTCCATAGGTTTCCAGAGCCTTAACCCTGGCTCTTGCCTTGAAAGAAAATATATTCTACCCCCTCGGAGTTTTAAACTTCATTTAAAAACCAGCTCGCCTGAAAAATCTTTCTTACTTTCTAACCACCTCCTTTTAATATCTCCGGACATTAAGCCCCTACAATTCCTGTGTTTACATTCTTACCTCCTATTGCAAGGACTTGTGTGTACACGTTTGTCTCCACCATTCAGCTGTAAACTCCTGGGGGATAGGGACCGAGTGCTCTTCATCTTTGTACCCCCCGTGGTGCTTAACAAAATTCTAGCTCTAGTAGGTCCTCTGTAAAGTTTTGTGGAATGAATAAATAAGTGAATGTGAAAGCAAGCCCACGGTGTGCATTTCAAAAGCCTGAGACCTTATTTGCCTTAGAGGGAACACATATTAAGTTACAATGTTTGTCCTCTCTTTGTAAGAGTATATTTATATTTATGCTTAACTTCCAGGGGGAAAGGTAAGTGGGACTCTAGAGATTTCCTGCTCCATCAAGTCTAAATTCCTGGGCCTGGCTGTTCCACGTTACATAAACTAGCCACTTGGCCAGTATAGCTCACATTGCCCAACAGACCCTTGGTTTGGTAACACCCTATTCTCACACATACACAGTTTCCACCACCCACCACCCCTTACTTGCCTGGTTTCTTGTCCCTCGCCTCCACCTACACCCTCTTCATGCCAAGGGAATATCCCAAGTCCTGTCTCCTCCTCTACTCTGTTCCTGATTTCTCAGTGCCCTTATAGAAGATGCCATGCAGGTTACACTTAATAGAAGTAGTCAATTCTAATCTCCAGCTAGACCAGGAACTCCTTAAGGACAGGTGCCAAACCATACATATATAAAATTCCATCTCCTTGGAGTCTAACAGTTTTTAACAGTTCTGAGGATACAGTTGCTATTTATTTATTCTTTCCTTTAACCCTTTAACCAATAGGCATATATTGCACCCTTAACTTGTCCCAAGTTTTCTTTTCTAAGTACTTGAGGATACCAAGATGTGAAGACACTTGCCCTTGACCTGGAGGAGCCCCAGACTAGCTGTTATTCACTGAATAGTGATTAACCGTCTTTACTTTAAAGAACAGCAGATCAAATGGCAAATGGTCAAAAACAGACAGAATTGTTGTGAACAATAGCGGTCAACACTTTGGTACCCAAACATAGATAGACCAGCGTAGGTTATTTTTGCATTCCTTCTTTACCTTTTCAGAATCTTACATCATTTTTTTTTCCCTGTCAGAATTGGTTCCAGAGCATCATAAAAAGAAGTAAGAATGTCCTTCTCACCTTACTGCTAGTCAACTCCACATTCCGTGTTCTCATCTCAACAACCTGGCAACTTCCACACATTTTAATAATAATGCCTTAGGGTTAGAATTCCTTTTTTTAATATCAAGGGATATTTCTAAAGTAAGGTTGACAGGATTCAATATCAAGATTTACTCTCCATTTGATATTACATTTCACAATTTAAGAAGAAAGAAATGGGTGTCCCACGCACTTCAAGTTTGAATTGGATCCATAAGATATTCTTGGCTAGCTGCATTGGTTTACTCATTTAAGATTAATGAGTCCTCAACTCATTTTTCTATCAACTGCTACAATACACCCCATCCCTGTATCTCCCAAATGCATCTTTTCAGAGTAACTGGCTTAACTCCTTATGTTCCAGTGTCCACATCTGGAAACCAGAGGCTTGGGATAAAATACTGGTTCCCCACAACTATGATCCCCTATTTTGAACAGGCACTTATATAACCATTTTTATTAAAAAGAGATATTTCTAATTGCTAATAAATGCTTCTAGCTTGCCTGAGATGACCAATACTGCCAAACTGAGTGCAGGGCAGACAACATGCAATATTCATCACCATGAACTGCTTTAAAAAATTCACAATGTCTATTATGTCTTTATGAATATTAAAAGTGACTATCGGATCCTTATTTCCCAAGGGAATAACACAGATGCATAGAAGAGAGCATGAGTGTTTGAGTCCGCTGGATCTGGGGTGTAGCCTAGGTCCCAGCTCTGCCTCTTGCTATGCGTGATCACCATAAACCATTCCACAGTCATTTACCCGCTCTGAGGCTCAGGTTTCTCATCTGTAAAATGGAGATCATAATAGTACCTACCTCATGGTATTCTCGTAAGATATGATGATGATGATGATTCTATTTAGGAACACTTAGAAGAAACTGTTCACTAATTGGTTTGTTCTCAGCTCTAAAATTTTATCATGTTATAATTATTTTTGGAAGCATATTTTAGGATCAGTCTGGGTGATTAATTATTTGACAAAAGTGCTAATAAGGCCAACATCTAGTACTGAACTCTGAACAACACTCAGTGAACCTTAAATATAGATATTCTATTCTAAAAACTGCACCCAATCACCAGTAAAACACTTTTTTGGAGTCATTAGGTACATTGTCCAAAAGACAGATAATCCAAGGATGCAGTCCAACTCCGCCAACTGAAACTGATCATTCCAACTCCAAGTCACTAGACTTTAAGATGGGGATCCTGATTTATCCATTGATTTATTTGAAGGGTTTGTCATATGGAAGGTCATAAAGATTGCAGTGCATATTTATTGAATGGATGAATGAATGAGTGAACGAACGTATGAATAAATGAATATCTAACTGAAGGTGGATTCACTGCAATTCCTCCCCCTCTCCCAACCCCCAATTCCTGTATAGCGTTCACTGACTAAATGCCTATCTGACACATTTTCCTGCGCTGAAGTTTGCACACTATCTCTATATATGTGCTGTATTGTCACCCGTGGCTGGCAAGCTCCTTAAAAACAAGGAGATATGACCTGAGCCTTTGTGTCTCTCACAGCCCCAGCACAGCAACTTGCACAGAGCGAGGCTCAGTTCCTCAATTTGAGAAAGCCCCCTTTGGAAGCCAAGGGTGGCATATCATTATTGTCATCGCAGTAAATGTAACATAGAAATACAAAAGAGTTGCACCTACCTACTCCAACACGTAATTTACTTCTCAGAGGGACCTAACAAGAGTAATAGTCCCACTCTGAGGCTTCTCTTTCTCATAAATAGCTTTTATCCATAAATGGCATCCCTGCAGCTCCTCCGTTGTTGGTATTTTCTCACAGTTAGTGCCTGTGAATGCGAGCAGGCATTTGGGGTTCACACTCTATTATTCAGCGTCACTTTTCTCCTTCGCTCTGTCTCTCTCCCTGAATGTGTATACATATATATATATATATATACACACACATACTCCCTGAATATATATATGTTCAGTTTCTTTTAAAATGCTTATTTTTTTTTTCCACACAGAACCACCCTTCCCTTCTTTCTCTGAGTCCCATTGTCTTGTTTCGTGTATACACACAAGACCCTTCCCAGCTCCCCCCCACATTCACAGGCTAACCTTGGATAGGAACTATGTAGAACCCAGAGCTTGGAAGACCAGTATTTCAACCTGATCTTCAGATGAATTTGTTTAATTAATAAATACCCCGCCACCCCTCCATTTTTACACATCAGCACCTGCCCTGAAGTTCTCCATTTCACTTTTTCTTTCACATTCCTCATACATTTCAGACATTAGGCTTATTCATGCCCAACTTTAAGTCTTACTAATTGTATAAATAAACTTGAGAAAATTACTTACCTTTTTGATATTTATTTTTCTTATTTCTTAAAAAATTTTTAAAAAGTGATAATATAACCTCATAGTTTGTGGTGAGCATTAAGCAAAATAATGTTACAAAGTGCCTAGCACAGAGCCTGGCACAAAGTGGGCACTCAACAAACATTTTGCATGTTCTAAAGGAGGAGATTTCTGTTCCCAGATAGAAAAAAACAAACAAACAAACAAAAAACCCAAAGAACTATGAAACCCCTAATTATTGTCTCTTATGAAATTGTCTCTTTGAAATTGCAACCCGGAATGGCAGGTAAGAAACTTTATAGGTTTCCAGAGACCTCTGGTGGGAGGCAGCTGACAACTTGAAGTAGCCAGCCAGCACCCTGCTGTTTCCCAGGCTTGAAAGAAGCTTCGGCAGAGAGCACACATGCCTCCAGTGTTTAAACCTCAGAGGTCACACATGCTGGGTTCCTGGAGCAGAGGTGGAGGAAAGGGCTTTTTCTCTTAGCGTGTTTTCATAGCCTGTATAAGCCTAATGGGGTCTGAGCTGACTGCTTCCCCCACTCCCCGTCCTCTCACGACTGCTCTCCCCATCTCACCTTGTGCTCTGTCATGCTCACAAGCTCCTTTCCATCTGCTCCTCCCCAGAGACAGTGGCAGTGGGAGGAGAGGCTGGACAGAGATCCTATGATGTGTGGACAGCACTCAACACCGTGGCACAGAGTCAGCACACAAATTTTGCTGAATGAATGAATGACCAATGAACATGTCCCAGTCCCTGGCTGTCCAGGGGTTCAAGAAGGCCCCCCACAGGTGGCCAATGGCAAGAAGAGGAGCTCAGACTTAACGTCAGCCCTAGACCATCTGGGGTGAGAATAGGCCCTGACTTGGACCAAAGCCCGGTCCTTACCCCATGTTAATTGTAAATTAGCTCAGAATCATCACTAAGCAGCTCAGCATGAAGGACAATCTCCAATAAAAACAGCTTCAGGCATCTATGTGTAATGTGGGAAAGTAAAGGTTGTATGAGAATAAAATATGTGAAAGTCAAGGAACTTCATATTTCTACTTCCCACTAGCCAACGGAAACTGGGATGACTGGGAGTGAGGGAGGGCAGGTAATTCCCCAAATGTCAGATACATGGCAGCAAATAGCCCCTAATAATAACACCAATAATTATAACAGCAACAACAACAAGAACTTATATTGCTTCCTACGTACCAAGCACTCCATGAAATGCTTTACATATGTTGTCACCGTTAATGCACGTGACAACTTTTGAGGTAGGTACTATTTTTATCATTTTTAAAAGGGGAAAGCCAGTTCAGAGAAGGTAACGAATATTCCCTTGGCCACAGAGCTAGTAACGTGGGGAATTAAGATTCTAAAGTAGATGCAACACTCCATTCATTCAATCACCAAATATGTACTGAACTCCTCTAAGTGCCAGGGGCTGATCTAGACCCTGGGGAAGAGCAGTGAGCCCAACACAGGCCTTGCCCTCATGCAGCCTACTTTCGAAAGCTCACTTCAGAGCCTAGGTTCTTACCTCCTTTATGTCAGCCATGCCCTTTGAACTTATCAAAGAAAGAACCCCATAAGGCTGTGGAAGTGAATAGAAATCATGTTGTCATTGGGCTGAGGGGCCTAACTCCTGCTTTCCCATGTTTCCCTCAGGAGACAATCATTCAGAAACCCCTTTTCCTGCCAATTCTGAGACAGGCCCTGTTTTAGTGTTTTTCAGCTACTACTTAGTTCACACACTCAACTCTGTTTTTTTCTTCAGCACCTTACTCTCACTCGGGTCAAACTCCCTCCAATAAAGCCTTCAATCTTTGCAATTCTTTCCTTGCTTGGATCTGCCACTAAGGCTTTTCCAAGTTGAAGATCAATTTTCAAGTCAAATGACTCATGGAAGAAATTGTTAAGCATGATTTCACAGTGTTTTGAGAACATCCTTGAAGAACATACATTAGGAAAAGACATTCAATGAACAAAATTAATTTTGGCTCAGCTAAGCTGCAGATTGAGTCCTAAAATATTTTTGTTTGATATTGTGTTGTCTCTACACAAAGTGTCAAGTTGCTTTATAAATATTATTCATCTTATTGTATCATTTTTATGGGTAAAAATTCCTACTTCTGATATGTCTTACCTTTCTAGGAAATCTGATACCTGAAGCCTGAATGATTTGATGATACTTTTTTTCACTTATTTCATAAAGATTTATTATATATTTACCATCTGGCAAGTGCTGGGATGCAAATACAAAAAGGACAGATTTACTTTCGTAAAGCTTATAATCTCAGGTGTGTCCAAGGATCTTGGTGATGCAATGGCTCTATTAGCCAAGATAGTAAGTCCTAAATAATCACTGGTGTAAGACACATGGAAGAAACTCTCATCTGAGAAAGAGAAAGGGAATGTGCTCTGAGAGGGGGTGTGCCTTCCTTGGCAGGATATACGAGCTCCTCCACACTCTGGCTCCATTTAACCTTCAGAGTCGGCATAGTGAAGCAGTGAAGAGCATGGATCTGGGGCCAGATTACCTGGGATCTGAATCCTTGCTTTGCCAATTATTGGTTGTGTGCCTGGGCCAGTTAGGGTAATTGTTTCGTCACTCAGTACCCTCACCTGTAAAATGCGAATAATAATACCCTCCCCAAGTATGATCATTATGCAGATTAAATGGGATAATTTGTGTAAAGTATTTAAAACTGCCTGATTTTAAGTTCAATGGATTTGCTAAAAATAAATAAACAATAATTTTTTTCCTTTTCTATCACTCCCACAAATGTACCTTGGATTCTGTTCACTTTAACATCTTGATAAATCCCCAAAGCACCACGTGTTGTTGGATATATATCCATTAATAATTATTATTATTATCATCATTATTAATGTATGGGATATCTCCTATATGCCAGGTGCTGTTTGTATTGGAGGCAGTGTGAGAAGCAAGGATAAAGATCAAATGGATCTGGGTGGAATTCCCTGGGCAAGTAACATGACCTCTTAGAGCCTCAGCTAAGTCACCTATAAAGTAGAGAGGATCACATCTCCACAAAAGCTATGGAGAAGATTGAATACATTCAATGTATAGAGAGCTTAGTAAAGTACCAGGCATTTGATAAGCACTCAATAATGAGGAACTAGAGAAGAGCTGGAGGAAGAAGAGGAGAATAATCTTAGAGGTAGCTGACATTTTTTAGTTGGAAAACAGGTTCAGTGCTCTCAACCCTTGCCTCCCCATCCTTCCCTGTTCAGGGACTCTTCCTTCCCCCGTGCTTTGTTCCCATCAACTCCAATTCCCTGAAATCCTTGTTGAAAACTCTCTCATGGAACAACCCTGCTCTTATGGAGCTGTGGAGCTGTCTGTTGGAAAGAATGGGATACTAAGCCTCTAGGAATGTTTGCTGAAACTCTATTTTTCCAGTATCACAAATATACTTGGAGATTCTTTTTGATTCTCCTGCCTCATAAGCAGATACAGTATCTCCTTTGGATGAACCCTCATATAGTTATGTCTATTATGTCCCTTCACACATGCTACCTGATATTGTAGTTATTTGGGCACTTGTCATATCTACTCTATTAAGTCACACATTTTTTTAAGGTAAAAGGACTGTGTTTTACTCAGAAGACTTTTTATTTAATTCTATTAGAAACCCAGGTTCTGTAGTGATTCTTACAGATCTTTCTTCCTCATCGTTGTCTCTTCACCTCCCTCTCAAAACAGTTGCTCTATTTTACTGGGGAACTTGGGGGAAGGAGCCATCAGGTTTAAACATTCTTAGCCTCCAAACTCATCAATATTTTCCGATGCCTGATCTCCAAAGAAGCAATGAGCCCCCTCTTGGGCAAAGCATACAACTTTACTGGTGCATATCAACCTTTACTTATGCTCTTCGGCCTATTTTAGAGAGCTGGCCAGCACAGCCTAAGGGTTAAGAGTATGTGCTCTGTTTAGCCCCTGCCTCCAGGGTGAGAATAACGATTAAATGAATTAGCCTGTGGAAAGCACTTCCTAGATAGAGTACTTAGCACATGGTATACAATCAATAATTGTTAGCTATTATTATTAATTACCTTCCATCACCTTCTACAACTTGCTTCTTTAATGATCTTATTTTCCTACCTTGCTTCAATCTTATTCTCAAATCTCCATCCTAAAATATATCCTTCACATTCTCCTTAATCCATCATCTTCACTGGCTTCTTTCTTTTGGCTGTGAATCAAATTTCTGGAAAGAGTGTTCATATCTGCAGGCTTTATAACCTCATTTCCCATTCCCACCCTGACTTACTGCAGATGATCTAGATTCCAGACCCAATATTCCACTGACTCTACTCTTCTCTATTCTGACAGATATCACCAGTGACCTCTCTGGTCTTCACCCTACTTGATGCCTCTGAAATGTAACACTCCTTTTGGAAAAGCTCTCCGTACCTCAGCTTTAATAACTTTGCTTTCTCGATTCTCTTCCTATTTCTCTAACATCCCCTTCGCTCTCTTTCACCAGCTCCATTTCCTCTGCCCACTCCTTGAATGGTAATATCCCTGAGTATTCTTTCCTTTACCTCATCTCTTCTCATAGAATCCATGGGCAAATCTGGATCTTCAGCCCTGACCTCTTGACTGAACTATAGACTCATAGAGTCTATAGATGTCACTTCCTAGACATCTCTGCCTACATGGATCTCCAAACCAACCGGGTGTCTTCCGTATCTCACTTAATGGCCCAACTTTCCAACTAATTACCCAAATTACATGTCTCAGGGCAATCCTTGATTCATTACCCCACATCCAATCAGTTATCCAGACCAGATTCTGTCTTCCTTACCTATAATGAGCTACCTTTTCTTCTCCATCTTCCCCACTTCTCTGCAACTCCAGACCCTCATTATCTCTCCAAATTGGGACTACTGAAGACCTTCCTTAACAATTCTCCAATCTCTGGTTTCTTAATCTAGATAATCCAGTCTGCACACAGTTTCCACGTATGATCATTATAAAACACAGATCCGTTTTGCTCACTTTCTGAATATAATTCTATGGTATTTTCCCACTGCCTACAAATAAAGCCTACTTTTTAAGCCCTTGTCTAGCAAAATTCCACTGAGTACTCTAAGATATAGCTCTTTTGTACTACCTTTTGTTCCCGGACTCACCAAGGCACTTCTTTGTACCTCACTGTGTATAATTCACAGTCTAGCTTATGTCTTTCTCCTTGTGACATAATTATTGGGATAGACTAGTTGACCGCTAAGGCGATGTCACCAAGCTATGATTTCGTGGTATTTTTCCTGTTGCATTGTCTGTTTAAAAGTGCTGGCTATCCAGAGACTCAATGGAAACCTAGAAATTATCCAAGACTTCTCATTTGTAAATGTAGTCAAGAGATACTGACAATATTACCTGCCAGGCATCATAAATAATGCATCATTATAATAACACAAAATACTCATATCAGAGTATATCAGACAGACCCTGTTTGAAGTGAGATAGTTAGGGAGATAGATAGATAGAATGTGTAAATATATAACACTTAGAACTACTAGAGTATAATACAAATATATACCTCAAATAGTTGTAGTGAGGATTAAGTGTTCTAAGTGTACTCTTATACATATCACTTAGAACATTTTAACCTCACAACAACCATTTGAGATACATGCTATTATGCTATTTTAGACACTAGGGAAACTGGTTTAGAGAGGATTAGTAATTTACCCAGGATCACACAGTTAATAAACACTGGAGCTGGGCTGTGAACCCCATCAGTATAACACCAAAGTCCTTGCACTTAACAGATGCTCTCTTCTGCCTTTGATTCAAATAGCAGTGATAGTAGCATACCTTAAGGTTTTCTATGTACCAGGCACTGCTCTGAATATATTACATGTATTACTTCATTCAGTCCTTACAACACCCTCTGTGAGGTAGGTGTCATTTTTCTCCTTGATTACCTATACAGATAAACTTAAAGAAAACTGAATAAAAGTTCAAACTGGAAACCCATAAAAACCTTGAAGTGAATACTCAGTGCAAAAGAGTATACTTTTACTCTTTTAAAGGCTTGTTTCAGAATTCCTTGGAATTTTCTATTTCTCAGATCATTTAACACAAACTTTTAGGTACCTTTCCAGTATGAGAGTGAGGGTCTCTTTTATTCAGTCAACCATCTACCTATTAAGCAAACATTTATTGAATACCTACTGTATGAAAGACACTAAATACTCCAGAGAATGTTTCTTCTCTTCAGAAAATAAAAATCTAGAAAATGAAAAGGACATTGAAGCCAACAAGTACAATGAAGTATAACAGGTAGAATTACAAAGAGGTTAAGAAAACAGACTCTAGGGATTTCCCTGGTGGCCCAGTGATTAAGACTCCGTGCTTCCACCACAGGGGGCACAGGTTCTGTCCCTGGTCGGGCAACCAAAATCCCGCATGCCTTGTGGTGTGGCCAGAAAAAGAAAAACAAACACAAAACACAGACTCTAGAACAAGATAGAGCTTGTTCAAAGCCTGGCTTTGCTACATACCTCCTGTGTGATCTTAGGAAATTCATTTAAATTACTTATGCCTACATCATATGATTGCTATCAAGAGTTTAAGTTTTACTATATATAAAGAACTTTGATCACTGCCTGGAACATGGCAACACTAAGTAAAGGGCAGCTGTAGCTAGTAGTAGTAGCAGTAGTTGTTGTTTGAATGGAATTACCATATAAGGAAACATGGACATTGAGAAGCAAGAACAAAGAGTGAGTAAAGGAGTTCATATAAGTCTTTAGAGAAAAAGATAACTCTAGATGAGTTTTTAAAAATGAGTAGGTGTTCTCCAAGTAGGCAAAATATATATATATATAGATAGATAGATAGATAGATAGATAGGCAATATTAAAATCAGAGAACAGTAACTCCTAAAGCTCATACAAAAGAGGTAGTATAATGTGTCATTGTGTCTCCACCATATTGCTTTGGAGACCTATAGCCATGGGAAATAGGAACATAACAAGGGTGGAGAAGTGATGTTCTCATTATGATTATAGATCTTTAAAAGCTATCATTTTAAACCATGTTTATTATTGGACTGGGAATAATAACACTTCTTCTGTGTTAGTATAGCACCAATTCTGTACAATTTTAAGATACTATCTTAGTAATTTTCACAACCTTGGAGGTCTGGCCAATTATAATTATCACCATTTTCCACACAGGAAAGCAGAAGTACAAGGTAGGGAAGGCAGAAATCCAGGGTTGCACAAAAAGTTACTGATGGACCTAGAAATGGGACTCTAAATTGCAGCTCACTGAAGTGTCCAAAATAACAAGATCATGCTAATTCCACACTCTCCCTCCCATTCCTCTTCTTGTCATGGAAAAATAGAGCAAAATATTGTAGCTGAAAAGGCTAAGGTGGAGCTAAAGATAATCAGATAGAGTGATGAGCTCTGCAGAAAATCCTGGATAAACTATGATACAGGTTTCCAATGATGAGTAGGACTGATGTGTTTGGGATAAGTTAGGTTGTCTGCCAGAGGAAACTTTGTTTTTTTAATTTACATTGATGTATATATAACTTACATACAGGAAACTACATAAGTCATAGGTATACGCATTGATGAATTTCTACAAATGAATACTGTATTTGTTTGCTAGAGATGCCATAACAAAATACCACAGACGGGGTGACTTAAGTAACAAATTTTTTTTCTCACAGTTCTGGAGGCTGTAAATATAACATTAAAGTGCTGGCAGAGTTGCATTCCTCTGAGACTTCTCTCCTGGCTTGAACATGGCCAGTCTCTTACTGTCTCTTCATATGACCTCTGCTCTGTGTGTTTGTACCCCTGATGTCCCTTCTTCTCATAAAAACAAGAGTCATATTGGATTAGGGCCCCTCCCAAACAGTCTCTTTTAATTTAATCACCACTTTAAAGAGCTTATCTTCAAATATAGTTACATTCTTAGGTACTGGGGGGTGGGACTTTAGCATATGACTTTGAAGGAGGACATAATTCAGCTGTAGAAAATACATATATAAGATACTGCCTAGATCAAGGTATAGAACATTTCCTTAATCTCAAAAGGTTCTTCTGTGCTCTCTTCCAGTCAATCAATCCTCCTGTGCTAATCCCTTTTCATCTTTATCACCATTGATGTTTTTTCCTGTTTCAGAACTTCATAATATGGGGTTGTTATCTTTTTGACTGCTGTTTTTCCCCCCAAATGATGTCTGTGAGATCCATCCAGGTTATTGCATGTAGCAGTATTTTATTTCATTTTATTGTGTAAATATGTTATAATTTATACAATATTTGAGTTGCTTCCAGTTTTTGACTGTTATGATAAAGCTGCTGTAAGTATTCTTATATATGTCTTTTGGTGGACATAATCATTCCTTTCTGCTAGGTATATAGCAAAAGTGGAATTGCTAGGCTATAGATATATGGTTGTATTCAATGTTAACAGATACTGTAGAATAATTTTCCAAAGTAGGTGTGCCAACATATACTGGCAATGTAAGCTCCAGTTGTTCCACACCTTCATCAACACTTAGCATTATCAGCTCTTTAATTTTAGCCTTTCTGGTGGGATGTATGAGTATATCTTTGGAGTTTTAATTTGTATTTCCCTGCTGACTAATGCTGTTGACTTTTGGTCATTTGATATCCTCTTTTGTGAAATGTCTGTTCAAGTCTTCTTTCCATTTTTAAATTGGTTGATTTTTGCAGTTCTTTGTATATTCTTGATACAGACCCTTCTTCCGGATTTGTATTGCAGATATCATTTCTTGGTCTATGGCTTGTCTTTTCTCTTTTTAAATGGTGTTTTTCATGAATAGACATTCTTAATGTTAATTCTTAAGTTCAATGTTTCAATCTTTCCTTTTACAGTTTGTCTTGATGTTCCATTTTTAGAAACCTTGTCTAACTCCAAGGTCATGAAGATATTCTCCTGTGTTTTCTTCTAGAAGCTCGATTGTTTTATTTTCATGTAAAAGATTAAGATTCACCTCAAATTAATTTTTCTGTATGTCTAGCCAATTGATCCAGCACCACTTCTTTCCCACTGAATTGCAGTAGTTGCTGTGTAGCTAATCAGGTAAACATATTTGTGCAGGTCTTCTTCTGGGATCTGTATTCTCTGCCATTTGTCTATTTATCTCAATTTGTGGTAACACTAGATTGTTTTAATTATTAAAGCTTTATGCTAAAACTTGATATAAATTAAGTTTACCAGATTAGCTCTTCTTCAAAATTGCCTTGGCTCTCCTAAGTTCTCTGAACTTTAAATAAATTTTAGAATCATCTTGTCAATTTCCACAATAGAACTCGCTGGGTTTTGATGAGGATTGCATTGAACCAATTTAGCAAGAATTGACATCTTACTATACTAAGTTTTCCAATCAATAAACATGGGGTCTCTTCTAATGATTTGAGTCTTCTTTAGATTCTCTCAGTCATATTTTAATTTTAAGGGAAGAGGTCTTACACTTCTTTTGTTAGATCTGTTCTTAAATATTGGATTTTTTGGTGCTATTATAAATGGTAATTTAAAAATTTTTATTTTCTAGTTTAGTACCTATATATATATTTCTATATTGATCTTCTATCCAGTGACCTTGCAAAATTAAGTTATTTTTATAATTTATTTGTAGATTCTTTTGAATTTTTCATGAACAATCATGTCATGTACAAATAATGACAATTTTACTTCTTCCTTTCCAAACATTGCAGCTTTGTTTTCTTACCTTATAGTTATGGCCAATTCCTTCAGTACAATGTAAAATTGAAAAGTCACCACTATTATTTGATATTTATTTTGGAAATGCTAGCCAGTGCAACTGGACAAGAGAATTAAAAAAGAAGCAAAAAGGAAACAAACTTACAATAATTTGTAATTGATATAATTATAAACCTAAAAATTACAAACAATTCAAATAAAAATTATTTAGCAAAATAAAAATTCATTAATATGGTTAATCACAAATTTAATATAAAAGACAGTTATTTACCATAATGATTAACTATCAGAAAGTAGAATTAAAGGAAAGTCTCATTCACAATTACTATGAAATATTGAGATTCTAGGAATTAATATAACAAGAAAGGCACAGAAATTAAAAATTCCTCTGAGGTACCTAAAAAAAGAGTTAAATAAATGAAAAGACAACCTTAATTTGGATAGAGGAGTCAATATTTAAAAAGACATCAGTTATCTCTGAATCAATCAAAAATATGAACAAGGTTTTGGGTTTTGTTTTTTTTTTTTAACTTGAACTAAATGATGCTAAAATTTATGTGAAAAATGTACACGTAAGAAAAAATTCTAAAAGAGAAAAATCATGAGGAGAGTAACAAGTAAAGTATTTAAAACTGTATTTCCCTGACCTTAGATTAGACAAACAGATCAATGAGACAGAAGAGATAATTCATAAATAAACTTGAATAATTTTCAGAATTTAATAAGTGATAAAAGCCAACTTTAATAAATTAGGAAAATATGAATTGTTGAATAAATAATGTTGGTGAGAATGGTTGAACATTTGACGTACATAAAGCTGAGTATTCTTCTTCTCCTTCTATATTAAAATGTGAAAAAAGAAACTTAAATGTGAACTAAGAAACCATAAAATACCTGGACGACAACTTGAGATAATAGTAATACATAAACAATTTTGGCATGGGAAAGGCCTTTCTAAAGCACTTTTCAAAGCTCTCAAGCTATTCAAGAACATTTAATATCCAAATTTATATCTTAATATTTTAAGTTTTTATCAATTTTAAGACTATGCAATAAAAAAGGGCAAAAATATAGACAATAACAAATTGGAAAAAATATTTGTAATACATATGAAAAAGCATCCTTAATATACAAGAAATTCTCACAAATAAGTAAATAAAAGATAAATAACCCAAGAGAAAAAATGCACAAGGGAGTTCATGGAAAAAAATCTTAATAGACAATTAATACATGAAAAGATACCCAACCATATTCATATTTTAAATTGTACAAATTAAAACAAGAATAAATTGTCATTTTTTTCTATTCAATTAAAAATTAAAAGATTAGGTCAGTTCAAGGCTAAAGGGAAACTGATATTTCTATGTATTGCTGATAGTATAAATTATTATAAACCATTTTAGGAAATTTATCGATATTTTTCCAAATTACTAATGAGCATATCCTTTGACCTCCATGTTGAAATTTATCCTACTCATATACTTGCAAAGGTTTTTGAAGATATATGTACAGGAATTTCACGATTTTGTTGTAGTATTGCTTTTAATGGTGTTATGGGCTGAGTTGTGTCTCCCCAAAATTCATATGTAGAAACCTTAACCCCCAGATCCCCTGAATGTGACTGTATATGGAGATAGGACTTTTAAAGAGATGACTAGGTTAAGATGAGGCTCTTAGGGTGGCCCTACTCCAATCTGACTGGTGTCCCCATAAGAAGAAGAGATTAGGACTCAGAGAGATGGAGATGCACAGAGGAAGGACCGCAAGAAGACAGAGGGAGGAAACAGCTGTGTATGACACAAGGAGAGAGGCCTCAGAAGAAATCAACCCTTCAAACACCTTAATCTTGGGATTCTGGTCTCCAGAACTGTGAGAAAATACATTTCTCTTGTTTAAGGCCCCCAGTCTGTGGTACTGTGTTATGGTAACCCTAGCAAACTAATACAAACAGTAAAAGTGAAACCTTTTCAACGGCTGTAAAAGGAAGAAAATGTTACCAGTAGTTATCTCCAGAAAGTGGGATTACAGAGTAGGAAGGACAGAAGGCAGGGAAATTTTGTTTTACTTATACCTCTCTATTCTGTTAATATTTAAAATATTGAGCCTATATTACTATTGTAATAAAATAGTTAATTTTAAAAAACAATGGAGGGCTTCCCTGGTGGCACAGTGGTTAAGAATCCGCCTGCCAATTCAGGGGACGTGGGTTCAAGCCCTGGTCTGGGAAGATCCCTCATGTTGCAGAGCAGCTAAGCCCGTGTGCCACAACTACTGAGACTGCATGCCACAACTACTGAAGCCCACGCACCCTAGAGCCCATGCTTCGCAACAAGAGAAGCCACCAAAATGAGAAGCCTGCACACTACAACAAAGAGTAGTCCCTGTTCGTCGCAACTAGAGAAAGCCTGCGCACAGCAACGAAGACCCAGCGCAGCCAAAAATAAATAAATAAATAAATTTGAAAAAATAAAAAGCAATGGAAAATTTTTGTCAATTGTGAATGTGTGTGAGAATCTTTGAAGTCCCAGAAAAGTGCTAAGAAATCTCCTTTGTGAGCATAAAAATTTCTCTTGTTTTATTTATTTTTGATTTGCTATTTCTTGATGATTTAGCTTTAAAAATAAATGTAATTCATTTTGACTCTTTTGTCTGGTTCAATTGCCAGTAATTCAGCAGCATTGTTTTCTATGGTTTTTCTTTCATAAATCTTTGGATTTATCTTCTTTTGAAACCTGAGAAATCATAATTTTGTGCACTCAAGAATGGCATCAGGGTATTTAGAAAAATCCCTCAGCTTAAAGTTGAGTTCTTTATTTTTCAAGAAGACATCAACCAACCTACTGTAACATGAAACAAGTAATAACCACGCTGTTGTAATAACCTTCTCTTTTAATTACAATCTAGGCCAAAAGGGTTAGGGATAAATATATGGTAGATAGCACTGTTACTGGGCAATATTCCACTCTAAATACAAGTCCATAGCTTTACTTCAAATCCCCTTAGAAACATGATTCTCAGAAAACTAAGGGAATACATAAATGGTATAGTCACTAATTATTAGCTGGCCTTAAATGTTAAGTATAACTTTATTGCCAAGATTTGTTTTCTTTATTTTAGGAGAATATTATTGAAGTCTAAGTAACTATCTCATTCTGGTTAAAAACATGGCAGTATGAATTAGTAAATAAATGGAAAATGTGAAGTTTAATTAACCCACCTGAAAATTGTTCAGATGTTCTTTAAGCAGAGTGATTACAGAATAGGAGTGGATGAGATACACTAGCTGAATGGCAGGAACATCCCTGGGGCTTAACTCCCCAAGTCTTCTCACAATTGGCTTGCATCATCTACAGCCTTCACTGACGTTATAATCCAATTGAATAAGCATTATTTTATGGACCTCCTGTGGGTCTGAAGCTTTTGTTAGGCCCTGTGAGAGCAACAAAAGAAGTAGATGAAATCTGAAAGAGCCAAGGTGCCATGGAGAACATTAGGAATCAGGTACCAGCAGTAGCTTTTGCCTGCCTTGAGCAGAGGGGAGGCCATCCTTACTGCAGCTCTTAGTCTCAGGAGTAAGAATTGCAGAGTAAAAGGATGAGTGGAAATACCACGTGATTTGATGGAAATTATACACACTATTACCTTAAAGGTCCATGTTTAAAATGCATTAATTACGTATAGCTTACTCATTTGGTCATTCATTTTGTTCAACAAATATATATTTGGTGCCTATTACATGCCAGACATTATGCCAGACGCTGGAAATATGATGGTATAGCACACGGCCCTCCTGCCTTTCAGGAGCTCACAGATAAACGGTATTGACAAAAAGTAAACTAGTGACTAGATCTTCCAAATCTTAAAAGATAGCTGGAGAAGTCCTAGATTCATGTGCAAACAGGGACTTTTTTTTATCCACAACGGATTCTTGGTCCACTGTTGAAAAACTTAAGCTTCTTTGTGTTTACAAAAACACTTAGCACAGGTTTAGAGAAAGGAGAAGAGAGTGGGCCCCCCCTGGATTTGAATCCCAATTCTGCAGCTTCCTAGGTATGTGAACTTGATTTAAGTTTTAGAGCATCTAAGATGCTCCAGTTTCTTTATCTGGGGATATCAAACTGAGGATAACAATAGTGCCTAACTCACAGAGTGGTTATAAGGATTAAATTAGCTCTACATGTGAAGTTTAATAGTTCCTGGCTCATGGTAAGCTCTATGTTGTGTTTACATGTAGGTACTTCAGATTTAAAGACATATTACTCGTTTCAATCTTCAAGAAGAAAACTAAAATAAATTAATTAAACTTAATAAACGTTTAGGCATCATTACAATCTAGAATTATGTCCCCTAGTTACAGTTAAATTTTATTCATATATGCAAGAGGGGATAGAAATACATTTTAATATGTTTGGCATGACATGGGGAAAAGTTTTCAATAGTTAAGTCCCTAGGTACCGTAAAGATTATACATCATCTGTGAGCACAGAAGAAGACTATCTATTATCAGGCACTGTAAAAGTGCTTTCTTTGCCTACATTACTGATCCACAATGTCTTAGTAACAAATATAAAACTCAAAAAGTTCTGAAAACCAGACTATAATGAGGTTATTTATAATTAGTGTTTATTCCACTTAATATGAGTATATTTGTATATTTTACTGAAGAAATGTTAATATGTATGATAGATTTGAGTATATTACAGAAATAATTCACTTACTTCATTCTGGAATGTATTTCCCTAACTCTGGACTTGGCCATGTGGCTTGCTTTGGCCAGTGGAATGGAGTGAAGGTGATGAGAGCAGGGGCTTTAAATCTGCTTGTGAGGTTTGAATTTGGTTTGCCTCTGGCCTTCCTATGATTCACCTTGAGAAAGACTGCCCCAGGAAATTGCTGGTCTGAGAAGAATGAGAAGAAATGCAGAACAGCCTCCACAAGCTCCCTTCTGGAGCAAACCCAGCCAATCCTAGCTGAGCTCAGGTGACCCACAGGCTGAAGTGGTCATGCCAACTGACCCACAGACCTATAAATAAAAAACATATACATATGATTGCTTTTGTAAGCCATTGAATTTTGGTGTGTTTTGTTCTGAGGAATTATTGAGGCAGGAGCTGACTAACACAACATGTTTGATTTTGGAGTGCCACCCCAGACTCCAGTGGGGGTATTGCATAATATACAGTATGTTCACCATATTTCCTTTGTAAACATACTATCTAAATTCTGAAACACATTAGGCCTTAGGATTTTGGATAAGAAACTGTAGTTTTGTATTTTGTATAATCATTACAACATTCCAATGAGATGTTCCCATTTTACAGATGAGGAAACTGTCAGGTGGGTTATATAACTTGTTGAACGTTTTACCACTAGTAATTGGCAGAGGCAAGATTTGACTCCAAGGTTCTGACACAGATCTGTATTCTTAAACATCAGACTGTTCTGCTTTTCATAGACGGAATTCATTTCTAGTAAAAAATGCAACACATACACAAAAATGATTTATTTGCAGTCATACCTATTATCTTTACTGCTAAAAAACTTCCAATAACTCTTAACCTCAATTTGGGAAAAAATCATAAACATCTGAATTTGTTGAGATAGTCAATAGAAGCTTTCTTTTCCTAAGACATTGAAACATTAGAAGGGATACTGGTTTGAAATAATCATTTTAATGGTGGGAACACATTAAATTGCTGAAAGCTAACATGTTTTAACTGTTCCTTGTCTAATGTTGCTGTGGATTGACTGCTAATATTCAGAGGTCACAATAAACTGCTCATCTTTGTCATGGAAGCAAATTTGTATTTCAGGTTTATTAATCAAAAATTTCATAAATTAAACCAAGGAAGACTGTTGTGATATTTCCTTTGGGGGAATTTTCATTGACTATTAGAGTTCCTCTGACTAATGTTACTCATCAGTCAATCTTTTTTAGAAATTATCTGGTTGCTAAATATAAAAAAATATATTATATTAATGGTTATATTACTGTCAGAAATTCAAAACTTTACTTTGTTTAAGGCAAATGTGCCTAAGTCTTTGTTTCATTTTCTGGTCAGAATCAGGTACCCGACTCTTCTTTAGGTGAAACTAAAGTTCATAAAATAAGCATAAGGCAAAATTAAACAAAATTATAAATTTTAGCTTCTACTAGAGGTGATTCAGGCTCTTTCTAGGTTGAATAATTTAGATTTTGTTACCTCCCTGAGACTTATTACATAAGAGAAATATTCAATTTTATGAAAGTACACTGACTTCAGAATTGTGGTATCTTGCCAACAAAGATTCCATCAAAAAAAATTCTAAGATTAATTGAACAGTAGAGGACAACAGCAAAGTCAACAACTATTAATTCTTACTTTTCACAGTGGAATCAACATTTTAGAACAGAAAAGAGTATTCTAATGATAAAAATTGACTATTTTATTCACTTTTCTAATTTAAAAAGTAACACCAATTTTGGTAGTATATGTGAGTCAAAATTTTTTTGAAGAAAAAAGAAAGCAATTGATCACCCACAATCGCAAATCTAAAATACAGATAATGAATATTTCAGTGTATTGTAGAAAAGTATCAATAGAATAACCTGATAGTTTGGAGTAATTCAAACTTTATTCCTCATTTATATAAGCTATGCTTAGACTTGATAGATATAGTGGCTTAAATAATTGTTTTGATTCAGTCATCATAGAAATGACTGAGTTCTCTGAATTTCTTGTTTTCCTCATAATTTTGTTTCTATATGTCTATATATCTTATTTCAATATGCACAACTGACAGAGAAGTAATTTCTGACTTAACTGATTTCCCCATGCTGTCTTTTCTTTGTGTCCTATAAATGGAAGCAAAATTATCAGAGGCCAGGAAATGGGTAGGGTTTCTAATCTTTGGTTGAAAAGCTGGAAAATCTTAGTTTTATTAGTCACTAGCTTAAAATGTTTCAAAAGAAAGAGAGAAAGAAATAAAGAAGGAAAACAGATATAACCAATTCACAAATTGCTGTCTTCAAACACTTTGGGGTTGACACACACACACACACACACACACACACACACACACACACACACACACACACACACACACACACACACATATATATATAAAATCTCCGCTTAGAGCTTTTCAAATTTAAACAGAAAATGTAGATTCAGGAATACCTTCAAGGGAAGGGTAAGGATTAGGATATGCACTTGCTTGTATTCTTGGTTGAAAACGGATCTTGGGAAGAAAGACACACATGCTGCTATGTCTATGAGCAAGAAGGGTTAGTGCGTTCCTGACACCACTGATTTTGTTTGTTGGGTTTCTTTGCAGAGAGGGGAGCAGCGGAGGAGGTTGATTCATTTGTTTGCTTATTTTATAAGCAACCCCAAACTATGTTTAAAACAGGGCCAAAGCTCAAGGGCAAATCTATGCAATTCAGTCAACTTGTAAATGACATTTGTTTGGGGAGTTGAAAAACATATCTGCCAAGAAAAAACCATATCTGCCTTTGATTTAAACCTTTCTGCCCAAAAGTAAAGATGCTTTAAGTTTGCTCTCCTCTCCTCAAGAATGAGTTGATTTTCAAACTGACATTTGCTTCTTTAATGAAAAGGTTCCTGTTAGCACTGGTTCAGGTATTAATCAGAAGAAAGGCCAGCCTTAAACCACCACTTTTAGCCGGAATTAATGGTACCTGCTGGCTATCACCCCTACCTTTTAGGCTTCCTCAATCCATTTCCCTTGTGGCCAACATAGTAATGGCCCAGAGAATCTTCGTATGAAGTTTAGAACTAAAGATGGAAGTAATAGAAGTCACAATAAAAACAAAAAATAAAAGGACTAGCCCCTCTGATCTAGTTCTGGGATTAAGAATAATGTTACAGAATTACTGCCTATTCATTAAGAAGAATCCTTTTATTAATGCTAAAAATATCCAGGGCACTTCAAACCTATAACCTGAGGCTTGCTAAGTCCCTAAAGAATTACGATATTAGATTTTAGTCTAATATTTTTGTTGTTATGTCCTGTTTCTCAAAATATTTTTATAAATTAGAACTTGTGGGTTTTTCAACACAAACTTCAATGGTATATGCACATGTTTACTCTTTTTAATATCAGAAATTACTTGAATCAAGAAAGAAGGTAGTGTAGCCCATTGATAGCAGGGCCTTAAACCTCTCTTCCACAAAGGCTTAGAGTTACAACAGTGTTCTATACAGCATCTCACTAATTTTCTCAACCCGGTAAGATTAATTGTCCCTGGTCACCATGAAGAAATTTAGGCTCAGAGAGCTAAGTGACTGGTTACAAGGCACGTGTATGGTAAATAGTGGCACAAGGCCTTGAACTGAGCTCTCTGCCTTTCAGCACACACTATCTCTTGGACAGACAGAATGAATGGGAATATAGTTCTGGGCTGTCACTCTGAATGGTCAGAAAATCACACAAAAAACTCGTGCTCTTCCTCTCCCTTTGCCCCTACACTTAATATTTTCCACCAAGTGAATGTGGCTGTGGAAGCCAGCCTTTGGGGAGGAAGGAAGGCAGTGCCCTCAGGGATAACATCAGCTTGGATGGGGCGCTGGGTTATGGAGATGGAGGGAGGAATTGATGCCAAGCAACCAGTCCTGGTGTTGGCAAGATGACAACTGCAGGTGTGCCCACCTCTTGTACTGGCTCTTTACTTCTCTGTGGCCTGACCCCAGGTGCCTCCGAAGTCTCCTAACCAAAGAATCACCCCACTTTGCAGTGACTGGGAATGGTTCTGCTGATCTACTTGCCTTTTTCCTTTGACTCTACTTAAAAAAATATTGCTGGGAGCCTCATCACTTTGGGAATAGACGCAAGAACCTTTGAAAATCTACCTGAGAAGATCTCTGCACAAATTGTTAACAGCGGTCATGCCTGGGAAGATTTTTACTTTTAACCACTTCTGTGATACTTTAATTCTTATGACTGCATATTAATTTGCATTAAATAACACAACCAAATATCTTAAAATCTATATAAGCTCTATCAACTATGCAATGAAAAAAAATCAGTATTTCTGTCTTTTAACATTTCTTATAAAAGCTCTCATTGACAACTTACACTACTACTTTCTTTTTACAACTTTATGTGACAAAGCACTTTTAAAGGCAGCACAGGACTTCCCTGGTGGTACAGTGGTTAAGAATCCTCCTGCCAACGCAGGGGACATGGGTTCGAGCTCTGGTCCGGGAAGATCCCACATGCCATGGAACAACTAAGCCTGTGAGCCACAACTACTGAGCCTGCGCTTTAGAACCCACGAGCCACAACTACTGAGCCCATGTGCCACAACTACTGAAGCCCAGACGCCTAGAGCCCGTGCTCTGCAACGAGAAGCCACGGCAATGAGAAGCCCACGCACCGCAACGAAGAGTAGCCCCCGCTCGCTGCAACTAGAGAAAGCCCGCGCGCAGCAACGAAGACACAAAGCAGCCAAAAATAAATAAATAAATAAATTTAAAAACAAAGAGTACTAGAAGCATTAAAAATAAAAAAAAAGTGCATGTATTTTAAAAAATAATAAAATAACAGGCAGCACAGGGTGATAAAAACAATTTATCATTTGAAGTCAACTAACACCAATTTGTGTCCTGGCTCCCTCAATAATTTGCTGTGTGACCTTAGCTAAATCATTCAACCTCTCTGAATCTTGATTTCCTATAATAGAAGTTGACTAAATAATACCTACAAGTTCTCCCTAATCATTCATGGATAGTAAATCATTATTTCTACTGTGCAGCATGATTGCTAGCCGTCCCTTAGTGCCCATTCCCTTTGTCCCTTATTAGAACTCTCAGCTACAAAAGCTATTTCCCAGTCTCCCTTGTAGTCAATGGGATATGAGCAGAAGTAATGTTTGCAACTTCTGGGTTGTACCTTTAGAAGCAAAAAGCCTGTCTTTCCCTTGAACCTTTCAGTCTTCCTGCTTGCCGAAAGCTGATTGAGGAGATGTGTTGGCAGTCCATCTTCAAGCACGAGGAGACAGCACCATCAGGAATGATGCAGACGGAAGGAATTTAGACCTTTCACACTATGAAGCTGCCTTATTATCATTTATTGTTAAAATGTTCTATGAGAGAGAAATACACTTCTATCTTGTTTAAACTACTTTTGATGAATTGGGCTTTTGTTTTAGTAACTAAAGTTGGAATTTGGAATTACAAGGGAAAACCAGCTTTATTCTATTTTCCCCAAGTATGTTTCAATTGGCCTTTCTTTAATTCCCTAGTTCAACTGTTTCTCCTCTTTTTAGTGGCACTGATTGTGGATTTTAACAAACATGTTGTCCCATGGTAGGAAATTGCAATCATAAGCTCTAAGCATATCCTAGTTATGATTGATAGCTTGCTCATATGGTTGCCTGGTGGCCAGGTAATTATTTGTGTATATATTTTATCAAACACACAAGATTGGTAGTTCTTTGAGTGAAGGACCTGTGTCTTGTTTATCTTTGTATCCATTATAGCATCCTGCACAGAGCCTGGCATACTGCAAATGTACAATGAGTAAATGCATGGTCAATGCTCCCGTGAGGAAGAGATGGTGCATTTAGTTATGTAAGGTAAGAACACTGACCTCTGGCTTTTCTAGATCTTATGCGTGGGGTCGATGCCACCTAGCAAGTCATCTAGGTTGGTGGCTGCAGCATTTGGTCCTGAGAGTGGCATACGACAGGGCTACGTCAATCAGAAGCAATTATTCCAGGATTTTTGTTTAAAGTGCAGTAAAGAAAAACTCTCCTTCTTTTGGGGGTGTATCTTGGAGCTGCCAGCAGACATTTTGCTGCCGGAAGTGGAGAGTCTCCCTAAGAACAGAGCTCACCCAGTGGAAGGAAGAGCAGAGAGAGGGGGCAAGGCCAAATCCTGATGATATTGTCTCAGCCTCTGGATGAAGCCCTACCCATGAGTTTTTCAGTTATGTGAGCCAATACATTACTGTTTTTTGTTTAGTACAGTTACAGTTCATCCTGACTAATAAATAACACATGGATTCTAGTACTAGCTCATTAGTCTTGGGGAAATATTTTACCTTTCTGGGCCACACTTCTGAATATTGAGAGAGTTGGACTTGATGATTTCTAAGGCCCTTTCCAGCTCTAATTTCCATGATTCTTTCTTCATGTGTATAGGAATCAGTTAGGTGATGCTAGTTGCTACAGCAGATAGACACCAGAATCTCAGTGACATAATACAAAAGATGTTCATTTCTTACTCATATAAAGTCCAAAACAGACATCTGATAGGCAGGTGGCTCTCCTCCAAGTGAAGATTTGGGACTTCCTTCATCTTGTGATTCTGTTATCTTCAAACTATGGCATCCCAGGTCACCATGCTTATTATCACTAAGCCAGGGGAATAGAAAAGAAAACAAAGATTGTATGCTATGGAAGGATGGAAGGTTATTGAGCAGATCTAAAATTTGCACATATCACTTTTTTCACATTCTATTAGCTAAAACATAACCACATTTAATTGCAAACAAGACTGAAAAACGTTTCAGGGAGAAGAGAAAATAGATTTGGTGAATACCAACTCAGTCTCTGCCATAGTAAGCCCTTGACCCATGATTAGTAGCTGGGTTCTGTATCCCTGTCTCTGATTCAAGTTGGTTAACTATACATGCTCCTTCTTATACCTTAGTAACTGGTCCTGTTGGCCCTGAAAAGGAATATAATTAAGAGAATACACTGGGTCTAGACATTAGCAAGTTGAACAGGTTAAAGTTTATTTAGCGTGTGGAAACTACTAAAAGGAACACCTTAGGTTTGATTCTGTTTCTAGGCTTGGTTCCTTCACAGTGGTTAGAGAGAGGGAAGGTTGGACATTCAGGCTTCGCTTGTATTTGAAGGGGGAAAAGGGAAAGAATAGTACCAATCATACATTCATCCAATAAAGTTTTATTGCATGTCTCCACTCTGTTGGGGAAGAGCACATTTAAAAACTATGGATAGGGCTCCCCTGGTGGCGCAGTGGTTGAGAGTCCGCCTGCCGATGCAGGGGACACAGGTTCGTGGCCCGGTCCGGGAAGATCCCACATGCCGTGGAGCGGCTGGGCCCGTGAGCCATGGCCGCTGAGCCTGCACGTCCGGAGCCTGTGCTCTGCAACGGGAGAGGCCACAACAGGGAGAGGCCCGCATACCACAAAAAAAAAAACCCAAAAAACTATGGATAGTGTTGGCACTTGGTACAACAAGGAAAGAGTGAATGCTCAAGGAGCTCTCGCCTCCAAAATACCATCACACTCGCCCACTCGTGGCCTCCTTGCTGGCTTCATGCTTCTCGCCCAGGCAGTGGGGTGTCTATGGAAGGGAATTTCTATCTCAGTGCTTTGTACTTCCTTGAAATGAGAAATTTATCTAATTTGGTTCTTTTCAACTTATTTAAGAGTTATTTTCCACTATCATGAAACAAGCTAGGACCCACATTTAAAAGAAATATTCTCTACCAGATATGCAAAATTCAAGAAGCCATATACAAAAATCCCTGACCTTGACCCTGCATCCCCTCATCCCTCACTTAATTGTCTTTATCATATGCATTACCATATTTATACTTCCAATTGAGTCTCTGTGGCTTAAGGCAACATCTGATTTTTTCCAGGTTATAACCTTAGCTCCCTTTCCTGCATAATGCGTTCTTTCATTATGAAACCCTCTCTGGGCTATGTGATTCTGAGTTCACACCTTCTACATAGCATTCCTCTCCAGACACAATCTAAAATCTCATCTTGGAGGGCAGCTCCTGTTCAGATTGCCAGTATCACTGGGGTAAGTTCCACACATTTTCTACTTCACTCTATCAGCTTTTATCACTTGTCCAGCATGATAGTATTTGTATTTTTGTCTGCCCATCACATTTACTCTCCCCACTTCTTCTGGTAACAGAATCCTACAAAGGAGTAATCAAATGACCAGATAAGCTTTATGGTCATAATGGACCACAATCCACAATCTACTTTTTTAACCTCTACAAAGTCACATGGAAAAAGAGACAGGAAAGAATGTTATTTCCTTTTTGAATATCCCAATCAATTGTATGCTTCCTCCATTTAAAGCAAAAAAACATAAGTGGAAATATACAACACAACAGATTTGTTTTTTGGTTTTTTTCCTACAAAAAGCCCACCTAAAGTTCACAACATTTTCAATGAGGTAAACTGTCTTTGTTCCCTGGGTACTATTGATTGAACAAGGCAAACTTGAATGTGCTTGATGTGAATGAAGGCCAAGTGCTTTGGACTTGGCAATATCTCTGCCCAACAAAGGCACACAGAGAGGAAGAGACAGTGGAACCCAGACTATATCCTGAATGATGTTGAACATCCCATTCTTGAAAGTATAGGATTAGAGTCAACAGTGACTGATTGCACAGCTCCCCAGCCACACCTTCTTGTTATTTTTATTGGAACAAACTCTCATTACCAAAGACAATCTGCAACTGACTATTCATTACAATCTTAAAGAACCTTATTAATACAGTTAATGTTCCCTACTTTTACTGAAGAAATTATATATATATATATATATATATATATATATATAGAGAGAGAGAGAGAGAGAGAGAGAGAGAGAGAGAGAGAGAGAGAAGATATGATAGGTATTACCTAGACTAAGTTATATATCTCTTGGGTTACCCAGGACAGTCCTGGTTTATACCTATTGTTCTGGCATAATTATTAACAATGCCCATTTCAATTTCAGAAGTGTTCCAACATGGTCACTCTAACGACGTTAGATCCAAACAAGATCTTATGTAAGACAGGATAATTAAATGTTGAAATGAGGTGGGACTATCAGAAAAGGTTATGTAATTTTCTTTGCTGGAAGCTTCTCAAATTCATTATGCAACTGAATGTTCTGAGAAAATTTGTCATATCAAAGGGCTAGGCAATGAATTTTGTTTCTGATGCTGTCAGAAGCAAATTTCAAAATATGTCCCGGGTAAACTGATGGTCACAGGGATAAAAAGTCATGTTAACTATGTCCAGAAGTTCCTAATTTATGCTTGGATTTTCTTAATATTTAGCCTAATGTCTTTAATGACATCTTAGCTATGTTCTTGATTTTTGTTTACATCTATTTTCTCAAACCATAGGCAGATGTCAGTGTCTACTCAGTATCTCTAAAATAGTCTCTGGGGACTTCCTTGGTGGCGCAGTGGTTAAGAATCTGCCTGCCAATGCACGGGACATGGGTTCGAACCCTGGTCAGGGAAGATCCCACAGGCCACGGAGCAACTAAGCCTGTGCACCACAACTATTGAGCCTGCGCTCTAGAGCCCGCGAGCCACAACTACTGAGCCCGTGAGCCACAACTACTGAAGCCCACATGCCTAGAGCCCGTGCTCCACAGCAAGAGAAGCCACCACAATGAGAAGCCCGTGCACCGCAACAAGGAGTAGCCCCCGCTCGCCACAACTAGAGAAAGCCCGCGCACAGCAACTAAGACTCACTGCAGCCAAAAATAAAATAGAATAGTCTCTGAGTCATTCCCACTTACCTATCATATTGTCAGCACCCCCCAAGAATAAGTCACAGAGGACATGCAAGCAAAGCATACCGGGGGTTGAAAACTTAAAATGGGATTCTGTCAGTGCCCATAGACTTATGATCCAATAGCTTTTTGCTAAAGCTGTCTTCATCGGTTTCAGGGTAATATCTAGCTCATACATCCTATTTCTTGGTGTTCCATTTCATCTCTATTGCTTCATTACACGTTCCTGCCTCCTTTGTTTTTGTGTGTAGACTGATAAAGTTCCCCAATAGCCATTCTCTCTTTTCCTAGGGTAATAGTGCTTTTCTCCTCCACTCCACATATTTGCTGGCAACATGGCTGCCAACTAGAGACTAAGCACATTGCCGGCCCCCTGGAACCCCAGCATGACCATCGTACTAAGACTTTGATTTTGAATATAAACAGATGGTATGCATATAATCTCTACATTGTTCACTTTAAGGAAACTTTTTGCCCTGGACTTGTTCTCTTTCCCTTTCCTGAAAACTGGAATCAAAATATGCCAGCCACCCAGCTCTGACAATGCAGATAATGACGGTGCCGCCCTAGGGCCTTGCTACCCCTAGTGTGGTCTTTGGACTAGCAGCATCAGCATCACCTGGATGCCTTTTAGAAATGCATAATCTTGGGCCCCATCCTGGTCCCGCTGAACCGGAATCTGTATCTTAGCAAGAGCCTCAGGTGGTTTGAATGCACATTAACATTTGAGAAGTACTGCCTCAGTAGCGGATGATGGGTCAACATCCATGGAAAAAAAATCTAAATGTCAGTTATTTTGTTGAGCAAATTTGTCTACTGGTCTGGTCTGCCCACCTGTAGACTACTATGAGAGAGCACAATAAAAGTTTATCTTCTTGAAAGCCACTGAATTTTGACGCGCAGGCTCAGCGGCCATGGCTCACGGGCGCAGCCGCTCCGCGCCATGTGGGATCTTCCCGAACCGGGGCACGAACCGGCGTCTCCCGCATCGGCAGGCGAACTCTCAATCACTGCGCCACCAGGGAAGCCCCTAACTTATATTTTTTATTCCTCGTAATAGCAAACCTACTTTTTAAACCTCTGCTAGAGTCTTGTGGAGAAAGAGATGAGAAAGGATATTTCCTTTCTGAATATTCTATAGTGCTTCCTCCGCCCTTCAGGAACGTACCTAAATTTAACTCAATCTATGTTGATTTATCTGGGACTGGGAGAGTGGGGAGCGCTCTTACCCCATCCTCCTGAGTATCACTGCACATTCCAAAGATCATTTTCGGTCTCCTTGAGGATGCTGAGTTAAGAAGCTCGATATAAATATTAAATGAACTGAATACACAATGTCTCTGGAGATGGTTTCATCATTTTTTTTTCCAGAAGACCCAAATCCTAACTAGCAGCATTAATCAAATAGACCACATTTTAAAGTACATTAGGCCATGCATGTTTTCCTTTTAATACATAGTCTCTTACCCACTATTTAACAACTACCATTCCTCCTTACTTCTTTCCTTCCATCTCTGGTTTGGTAAATATATTCTCTAGACTTGCCATTCCCGTGCTTCAATCCAACTAATATTTACTTAATACCTTCAAAGTGCTAGGCATTATATTAAATGCTAGAAAAATAGTTGTGAATAAAAACAGATCTTGCCATGTATAACTCATAGTCTAATTGGGCAGAAGACCAATGAACAAGTAGTTACACAGCTGAAGAATGTTAAGAAATGGAAAGTACTTAAAATACTTGCAATAATGTTCATTGACTGAATAAATGAAGAAATAAATTAACCGTTAACACCTTCTCTCCATGCCTCCATGGAGACAGGGGGCACAGTTCCCTTATTTCCCTTCCCTGCCTCTCTCACTGCTTTCGGTTCCTATTGGTCTTTATCCTTGTGCAAGAGAAGCTGGATAATTAACCAGCTAAAAATAAGGGCTTACAGTTAACGCACATGGAAGATGACTGGAAAAGAACTTGGCAAAATAGTTGCATTTGGTGGTAAGACTGTGGCTTATTTATTCTTTTCCTTGTCATTAAAATATTGATTGTACAATACATTAAAATTGAAAATAAAAAGGGCATGTTTGTGTGTGTTACGCTGCTTTTTCACTTTATAAGGGAAGTGAGGTTGCATTTCCTGTGCGATACCAATATCTTATTGCGGTCCACTGGGACTGATTAATGTCATTTTCCTTCCTTTTTGCCTTACACAAACAAGCCACTGTGACATCCAGTTTCTGGTATTTGGCCTATAGAAGGCCTAGATTTCCATTTCTGTATTGTTAAACAACTCTGAGTTTTAAATATTTAAATATCTTCACTTAGTCCTCACACCTGATAGTCTTCTCTGGGGTACCAATCAAAGGTCAAGGCCCTTTTCACAGCATCACTGATCTTCTTTGAAAATCCATGGACAGCTAATGGAGTGGTAATTGAAGAAATAAAGAGGAAGTTGCTCAGGATGGGAGATAGCAGGTGAAACAAACAAAACAAACTACTATTGGATAGGGCACTTCTGAGGCTGGTGTTCTGCCCAGGGAAAACCATGCTGTTGATCTATTGCTGCGTAGAGAGCCACCCCAAAAGTCAGTGGCTTCCAACAAGAGCCACGTTTTTGCCCACAGTTCTCCAAATTGGCCAGGGTTTGGGTGGACAGCTCTTCTCTGCCCCATGTGGTCTTGGCTGGGTGGCTCCCCTGGACTGGAGGATCTCAGATGGTTTCACGCACATGACTGGAGCTCCAGCTAGAGCGGGTGGCTAGAATGGCTGGGAATGACTGGGCTTGTTTCTCTCCTTATGGCCTCTCTGTCTAGCAGGGTAGATGGACTCCTTTATACGGTGTCTCAGAGGGCTCCCAAGAGAGTGAAAATACAAGTTTCAACACCTCACAAAGCTTGGTGCAATATTGCTTCCGTTCCATTCTTTTGGACAAAGCAAGTCACAAGGTCATCCCAGATTTAAGAGAAAGGAAAATAAACTGCGCTTCTAGAGGAGAGGCCCAGCAGACATATAAGACTAGGAGATGTTGCTAATGGCCATCTTTGCATATAATCTACCACACACTGTGTCACCCTCAGTAATACCCACTGAGCATCCACAACTGTCACAAAGATTACAGTGCAGAGGGGAGATTCATGCCACAAATGGTATGAAGGTAGGAAACATGAAGTTACCCTACTCATCTTTAAGATTACAATTACTATTACAACTAAAAGACCTAAAATGTGTTAACCTTACAAGTTAATATCACATAAAATCATTCAATACATTAATCTGCAAGGTTGGTGCTATTTCTTAACTTAAAACTGAAAAAAACAAAGCTTTATTCTTTGTCATATCTTCTCCTTTAGCCTATAGTTTATTTGAAACTTACACATGTATTTATACACCTCTTTATTCAGTTTATCTAATTTGTTTTGGTCCATTGTATGTATTCTTAGAAGGTGTCCTAATTCTGTGAGGCGGATACATAGATAAACAAATAGTTTGCTACATAAATATGTCATTATTTATCTATCTTAAATCAGGTTCAGGGAAGTTTAGTGACTTGATCAATATTACACCTTTCATGCAAGACAGAACCTAACCTGGTGCTTAACTTTTCTGGACCTGAAAGAGCTAAAATAATAAAATCCTAATTGTATTCTCCATTTTAGCTTTCCTTAAACTCCTGGATGACACCAGGTACACATGATTATTTAACACAGAGAAAATTGAATATAGCAAATAATTTTATAAAGTAATATCTTATTCCAACTTGACTTTACTTGAATTAAATTCAGTAAATAATTATTAAGTGATTATTCCATGCCAGGTACTGATCTGGGTGCTTGGAGCTCTTCAGTGAACAAAATATATTTCTGCCTGTAAGGAACTTACTTTCTAAAGATGGCATCTTATAAACAGAAAAAACACATCATTTCATTGTGGGGAAAAGGATTTGCAAAATGAGATTGTGCAGAACATTGAGCAGGAGTTTATAAAGATGACCTTATGGCAGCAACTTCTGGTTTTTTCTTTTTGAAGTTTTGTCAAAAGGAATTGAACTCTGGCATTCTCTCCTCGAGGGAGGAATCTGTGTGAGTTCTACCTTTGGCAATATCTCTCTCAGCCTTGAACTCCTCTGGGCATTCAAATTATAGCAATAATTTTTACATAGATTCACAATTCATAATCTAAAGATCTCTTCATATCCCCAACTCCTCTCCTTTGAGGCAGTCTGAGAAGATAGACCTCGATGTTTCATGGATGACCTTTCATTTTCTTCTTACCCTCACAACTGAACACAGATATAGGCTGAAGTTCAATAAACATCCATTTGAAGCCATAGATCTGCCACTTAGAGTATATCTTCTATCATCTCACAATTTTATTCATCACCGTTTTTCACCCATTCTAAAATTTCAAGGGCAAATGCAATCAACTCTTCATATAACAGAACAAACAAAAATTGTGGCCATCCTGGAGGCGCCTCCATTTCAAAGTTCAAATTCTTGCTCACTGGGTGATGTAAAGAAGTCTAAAATTAGCTCAGAACAGTCATTTTTAGGAATATCAATGTGCAATGTATACAATTTCATACACTGAAAAGATATAAATATGGAAATTTGACAACAACCTTTATGAGAACAGCAAAAAAGGCCAGACAGATACTGTAAAGTGCCATGTAACAATGCAGGGAAGTGTAGCACAAAAGCCAAATAAGTGACATGAGGACTAAACTGATGGATGGGACAGGAAACAGGATGTTTTGATGCAGATGATGTACTAGGTGCTTGAAAACACTGTCTCATTTAATCTTCCCTACAACACAGTTTTACTGATTAGAATGTTGATGGAAACACAAGAGTAGTTAAGAAACTTGCTTATAGACACGTAATTAGAAAGAAATAAATCCAAGTTGTCTAACGTTAAAGCTCAAACAATTAGCATTTGAATTGATTAACAATTCAAAGTGCACTGAATTCAACTGAATTGAACATTTTCCAGGTCTTTCTAGCTTTTGCATAAGGTTTTGATGATACTACAAAGGAACTTACTTGGAATTAGAAATACCTGAGTTTGAACCGGATTCTGCCATTTCCTACTGGCAGCACTTGGAGCAAGTCAGTTTCATTTCTTTGAAATAGAAAGATGATACCTACCGCATATGGACCCTGCGGGCTTAAGTAAGATACCTCAGTGAACAGAACTCACAAAGTTTACCTGGTAAAGAGAAGGCTCTACTGGATGAATACAAGGTGAACATGGCATCCATTGTTATTCCCACTCCATCTGAGGCTGGAAACAATAGAAACAATAGTTATCCTAGTGTGGTTCTTACATGTTCACAGGCTCAAAAAGGAGCTTGAAACTGTTTCCTAAATGAGATTTGGGAATTCTTTGTGGATTTCAATTACCCATCCTCTTGCTGGACCTCATTAGCACACGTAATTGAAAACTGACTGTATATAATAAGGACAACTGGAATCTCCAGCTTGGAGGCAGTTACTTTGGTGTTACTCATTCCCTGTTCTCTCAAAACATACCGGCAGCCACCCTCAAACACACAACCTCAGAAGCTAGCGAGAAAGAGCCCAAATTCTTCCATTACTACATTTCCTGTGAAGTCAGCCTACATGGAGGCTTTTGTTTCATACCACAGTGTTGTAATATGTGGATAGACAATGACAGTACAAAAGGTCTTACAGACTTTCCTTAGAGCATGCATTCTTAACAGAGGACAGTATTATTGGCAAGGAGGTGAAAATTGGTTATAGAGGGTGAGAAAAACCAGATCAGATACTACAATGGTTTGTGGCCCTTCTCAGTACATAAATAGATACACAATATACCTGTGGTATTAAAAGTTCACGGGGAAGGGGTGATTAGGGGAAAAAGAAGATTGAGAAACACTGCCTTAGAGAGAACATAAAGTTCTTAGCTCAGGTTTTTATTCCAGGAAGAAGACAGGAGACAGGACTATTCTTGGTGTTCTATGCTATGACGGCAATTTCAGGAGTTCCAGTTCATCGTGATAGTGGTTAAAAAGCAGGGCTCTGAGGCAGTCTGCTTGGTTTGAAGCAGAGTTCAACCATTTATAGCTGTGTGATCTGTGCTAATTAACTAACCTCTCTCTCTCTCTTTCTCTTTTTTATTTGTAAAATGAGTATTTTAATACCTGACACTTAAGGTTGTACGAGGGATACAAGACCCAGCCTATATTTCTAAAAAGAGGCAGCAGAAGCCACTCCCACCTTTGTGCCCTTTAATCCACATCCTATAGATGGCCAAATCCAGGCAACATACTTTTTTTAACTTAGAATTTTGAAAAGTATAGAATATATAGAAGTTGAATATAGAAAAGAACAGATGTAATATGTATTCCCACACATGAAAAGTTAATTTATGCTAGCATTTTGTCATATTTGCTTTAGTCTTTTTCTATGTATAAAAATTTTCAATTACACAAGTAATACATATACACATGTTCCCTTTTGTCCTCTCTATACCTCCAGGTCTACCATTGTGAAGCAAAACGTTTATAAATGCCTACTGCCTGCCACATATAATTTCCTTAGAGGTATTCTTTCTGAATGGGTAGCCTAAGAGACTAGCCATCCCGCAAAGCATAAATCTCTACCCAGACAAGGTAAATGTCTTCATTCAAGTTAAGACCTAAATGACATTTTCTCCATGAACTGAAACAATATTTCTTGGGCACCTACTATGTGGGAGATGTTTTTGAATTGGGAGCAGGACTGTAGCAGAAGTCAGCTTTTCAAAATGAAAATCTGGGTGGTTGGAATGAGTGGATTAAAATGGTCTCCATGCTTGAGGTGGCATTCCAGTTTCTCACAAATGGTAATGAATAACCCTCTTCCCTTATTAATAACAAACCCAATGGTGGCATTTGCAGATGACTCCATCCTTTTGTCTTTAGCGTGTAGGTCTCAGCAAAGTAAGATGTGAGCTGCTGAGTTAGGATCAGACCTGGGAACCACACTGGTTTGCACCCTGGCCCAGTGTCCTAGTGGAGAATTCTGCAGTCACAAATGCCCAGGAGGCAAAGGAGTGAAAGTCTTGAGTCCTGAGTGAGGCAGCCCTAGGAAGCTGGCATTGCCTGGGTTCCTCGGGCACAAGGCTGTGACCCAAGGGACTGGAATCTTAAGGAGATGGCAGAGGGCCACCTGTCCTCAGGTGTGGTTATCTACTCATCCAAGGAGACAATCTGTTTAGATAGCAAGGGTTGCAAGATAATGGCCACTGGCCAAAATGGCAAGTTCTCTCCTGGGGGTAACTCTTGGACTTGGAATTTGACTAAGAGGAGGGAACACCATGGGGTGCTCACGAAGAGCTCTGGAATACAGAGCCGTGGAAGGACCCACACGGCTTTAATTATGGCCCAGACATTTTGTTTTTCTTTCTTTCTCTCTC
The DNA here is from genome assembly GCF_963455315.2 of Globicephala melas. Lineage (NCBI taxonomy): Eukaryota > Metazoa > Chordata > Mammalia > Artiodactyla > Delphinidae > Globicephala > Globicephala melas. The sequence continues at coordinate 129,257,156 of NC_083314.1, read as the reverse complement.
TTTACTTTAAAAGCGAAATTAAACATTTTAAATGTTTGGGTATAATCCACTAAAGTGTAACTATTAATATTAATAATGATAATAACAATGCTATCTATCATATACTGAGTGCTTCTCAAAGGCCAGGCCCAGCATCGGCTACTCACACAACGGCACTGAGAACCCGGAGGAGGTATCTCCACGTTACAAGTCAGACCTAGTTTCATTCACTCCCTCCCTCCCTCACCAACCAGAGAATAGTTACTGAGCCTGTTCTGTGTGGTAGGCCTTGTGCTGGTGCTTACCATCTACCACAACTAACGAGTGGAAACACAGTAACTACAAGTCATTTTAATTTGCTCACTTGAAATTGGTAGAGGAAAGGGTGGTCCCTAAACCAGACAGGAAAAGCTGTGCAGTACTGGCCTTTCAGCACATGTCAAAAGAAAACAAAAAGTCTCGTTAAATTTGTTTCTACTTCCAAACTAATCCTGGGGTGGGGTGGGGAGGGAATGGGATGGAGAATATACAAAGGTAAATGGAGAACGTGCAGAGGAGAAGAAAACTCCAGCTTAGTGCTTCTCCCCTTTTCTCCAGTGCTTTTTCCCTGATTGCTGTCCTAGTGCTTTGCGCTAACCTCTCTTACAAGAGTACTTGTAAAGCACTTACTTGTCTGACTCCAACAGACTGTAAATAAACTGTAATCAGACTCCTTATGGGCATAGGTTATCTTACTTATCTTTTTTTCCCCCAGTACCTGGAGCACTTTTAAAAGTGCATTTAATTTGATTAAAATGAACAGATGAATGAATGAATAGATGCGTGGGTTTCTTGTGGGCAATTCTCCTGTGCGCATAAGCATGGACAAACAGATTCACACAAATTCACAAATATTCCCAGAGTGATGGGGACACTGTTCTCGTCACCAAAGCCCTCCCTTTGCTGGCCCGCTGTCTTGTGTGGCCACCTCTTTCATCCCCACTCCTCTCTCAAGGCTACCAGCTCAATCCTCTCTCACCACCAGCACCATTGAAACCTCCCTCTGTCAGCTGACACAGGAAACAGTGAACTACCTGACAAGACAATCTAACAGTAGGCCTAGAAAAAGACTTGGGCAGCTTCTAGAAGTCCTGGTGTTTTGACTCTGTATGACCCTCGAAGGGATTTTGCCCAGCATTTTTTTTTCAGGCTTCTTGAGTTTCCAAATCATCACATTTAATACTCCTTATAGCCATACCCTCTAAATTTGAATGTCAGTTAATAATACCTGTATTTATCTAGCGTGAAGCCATCTTTTTCACTTCTCATTTTACTTTACAATATTCATGATCTGAAAAACAGGACTGGTGAGGGTTATTACCTGTATTATACAGATTAAGACTCTAAGGCTTAGAAATTAAGCAACCATCCCCAAACAACTATGAGATTGACTATAGATTGGGACAAGTACCCAGGTCTCCAGATAATTAGTCTAGTGTTTTTTGTTATTCTAGTTTGAATAGGCAAAGCCCAAGAGAAAGGAGAAACTCTTATTTGGGGAAATTTTCACCTGGCTGGGAGAGAGAGTGGCAGACTCAGATAGGATCCAGATGTGAAGACTGCTATGTTCCTCAGTCTTCACAGGTATGTTCAGGTAGGTGTGAGGGAGCAGAGGAACTAAACTTGCAGTGCATCTTTCATGTCCTAGACATTCTGCTAGGTGCTTAAATGAGGTAGCTCATCTACCCATCATGAAAATGAATGTTTCCACATAGGTGCTATGATTCTCATTTGCTAAGGAGGAAGCTAAGGTTGAGATTGGGAGGGAACTTGCCCAAGACTAATAGTTAAGAACTGACCACCTGAGGAACTATTCAGATTTATAATGCTGGGGTCATTAGATAAGTTTTCTTTTTTCCTTTCTACTGATATTTATTACATACACAAGATACTGTCCTTAGTAGTACTGGGAATTCAAAGATAGGGTAGATCCAGTCTTTGTCTTTAAAACCATATATTAGAATATGAGAGAGTGGGACTTCTCTGGTGGTCCAGTGGTAAAGAATCTGCCTTCCAATGCAGGGGACATGGCTTTGATCCCTGGTGGGGGAATTAAGATCCCCCTTGCCACAGGGCAATTAACCCCACGTGTCTCAACTACTGAGCTCGCGCGCTTCAACTAGGGAGCCTGCGTGCTCTGGAGCCCGTGCCACAACCAGAGAGAGAAAACCAGCATGCCACAACTAGAGAGAAGCCCGCGCACCCCAATGAAAATATCCTGAGTGCCTCAGCGATGATCTGGCATGCCGCAACTAAGACCTGATGCAGCCAAATAAATAAATAAATATTTTTTAAAAAAGAATATGAGAGAGTAATATAAATGCATACATCATTATGATATCTGCAGAAATGCTCTAAAAGAAGTATAAGCAAATTTCTTGGAAAGTCAGAAGGTGAGAACACTTTCTATAATGCAGTGTTTGAGCTGGGTCTTAAAGGGTATTATTTCACGAGGAAGAGATGATCTGTCAGGGAGGAAAAACTTTTCTTCTATCCTCTTATGTTCAGTAGTTGGAGGTCTGTGAATTAAACTGTGAATTAAAAAGAAAGCTTAGCATGAGACAGGACAGATTTTCATTCACATAGGTATATATGAGAGTTCACAGAAAAATGTGACTCAAAACCAATAAGCCCTTTTATGACTTAACCATGGATGCAAAAGGCGAGCCCCAAAAGGGTGTAGAAGATGCAGACCCCATGATTTAAATTCATCCCCAAAGATAGCCAAAGAGAAAGAAAGTAAAGACTCTCATTGCCACAGGCAGTCTCAGCACTAGCAAGGCAATAAGGAAAGACAGATGAACCCTCCGAGAGCTGGCAGTGGTCAGTACGGTGCCAGCTGTACCACAGGTTCCTGCATTTCTGTTCAGCTGACTACAAATTCCTGGGGCCCCCAAACTGATGGTTGGCTGCCTGCACATGCAGGTCCAACAGTCTGCACTCCCTGGCAGATGAAAACTCTCAGAGCAAACACGCTCTCACTAAACACAAGCCAAGCTCTCAGGACACAAAATGAGACAAACAGGACATAGTAGCGACCCATGTGAAGGAAAGAATCTATAGTCAAGAGTAGTCGAAATTGAGAGTCACCCAAGAGTCCTAATGCCCCAAAACTAGTTCCTTCAAGTGTTTTCTTCTGCCAGCCTAAAGTTAGAAAAACCAAAGAGAAGCTCTTACTCTTGTTCAACTAGACTCCAGGCAGAAATCCAAGAGACAGACTAGTAAGGAAATCTTACCCTTGCCAGCTTCATCAGTGGTCCTGAGGTCTCAGCTTCAGTCTCTGGAGCAAGCTGGAAGTTCCAACCATCCCATCCTCATTGCCAAACTGTCAGGGAGGAAAAACTTTTCTTCTACCCTCTTAAGTCACTGGGAGCACACAAATTGAACTGACAAAAATTAGCAAGAGAAAGGGCGGATTTTTATCCACCTAAGTACAAGGCACATGGGAGTTCACACAAAAAAATGTAGCTCTAGGAGACAGTTAAAATTTGGGGCTTATGTACTATTTTAATACAGGAAGGGGAGGAGGGGAAGGGTACTTATTGGAAAACAAATGACTTTAAAGAAAGATAAATAAGTCCTTAAGAGAATAGATAGGAGATAAGACAGTCTGCTTAGGTGTGGTGCTGATTTCTATTTGACAGTGATGACAGTCAGACTTTCCTGGTTGCTCCCAGGAAGCGAATTTATGGCAATTGAGCTCTCTTGAGTTCTTTTGGGAGGCTCTGCTCTTAGGCAGATGAGAGTATTAAGGAAAAAAGACTTTTCAAATGCCATCAGCTCAACATTATGTTTTATGCTACGGCAGAGTATTCTGGGCCCCTTCAATGCAGAGAAAGGTGATAATGTCTTAATACTTATTACTGCTTTGTGAAAAATAAGCCAGGAATACATCTTATCTTAAAAGAAGCAGGATGTTTTGACAATAATTTTGGCTCCCTGGCATTTGGAGACCCGAAGAGGCCGATCATTAATTTCATAGTTTTTTCTTCTCCTTCTTCTGTTCATCACTTTATCATCATCATCTTGCTCACTCTTCCCTGAGCCTGAGGTCAGAGGTGAACTGAGTGTGAGGAATAGACATAAAGGTCCTTCAGTTTGCAAATGATGGCATATTATTTGATTTTTATGTTAAAAATCTAAAAGCTTAGTGTTTTTTTTAAGGTCATAAAACAGGAGGAAGTACTAAATGTCTATGGCATTACAAATATTTATGTTCTCATCTTTTAAGCCATGGGGAAATATCTTTTTTGTCTTCCAGAGATTCTGACCTAAAGGTAACATGTCCAAGCAGAGTGATAGAGCCATTTAAAACACAATTCTGAAAGGGATGCATCTAAGGCTTATAATCTAGATAGGTTTATAAAATACAAATAGGTGGTTGGATGGAAGAATGAATTCCTGGGTTCTCACATCCAGGAAGGAGCCATGGTCTTGGCTTGCAAATCTCAGGCTCCGAAGTAGAATGATGAATTTTCTAAGAAAAAACACAGGTTTAGATTTAACTGTTGGAAAATGAGGGCAGCAACACATCAAAAGGGGACCCCTGAAGTGAGAAGCATTAAAGATAAATTTTTTTCTGGAACTATAAGAGCCTTGGATTTTGACATGATTTGCAACTGACACCCAATGAGCACTCAGGGTATGAAAACAGTACCTTTTAAAAAAATATATCTTAGACTCATTTGGAGAAAAGAAAAAAGGTATAATTATTAGATTAAAATTTTTTTAGATTTAATAAACTCCAAATAACCTAATCTAGTAAACATTCTTAAAATTCTTGCTTCTAAAAAGAATAATAATCATTATAAGTATGACAATTGATATTTTCATGATTTCTGAAAGCTTTTCATGGGTATTTCATTTAAAAACAATAATATCAACTTAGTATTTTCACTGATGATTTGTAAATTGGCAAGTCTTGAAAGAAATAGGCCAGTGCTTGAAAACAGGTTTTGCAAGTTAATTTTTTCCTGATGACAGTGTTTAAATATGAATTTTTAATGCAAGTCCTTTCTTGTAAGAGTGCAAAGTGAAGAAAACAACAAAGATATTTCACAATAAAGTGAAAATTAAAAATGAAATAAAAATACACAGTAGGATGACTGATAGCCTCCAAGCAGCATTGGCGGAAATTTGAAGACAGCCTTCTTTCTTTAGAATGTACTTAGGAAAGCCACAGAGCAGACAGCTTTCAGGAGAAGCCTGGGCTGAATTTCACGGTCCATGCCCTTTCCACTGGGTGCCCTTGTATAAGGCACAAACTGCCCAACATCATGTGTCCACCCTGCAGAATAACATGAAAATACGCTGCCATTTGTACACACACACACACACACACGCACACGCACACGCACACGCACACGCATAGACTGTCTCTGAGAAGATATATTGATACAAGGAATTGGTAACATTGGGTGCCTGTGGGGAGAACTGGGTGAGGGTGAGAAGCAGGCATGTTTCCTTGAATATCCGTTGGTGCTCTCTGACTAGTATATTATTGTATGCATGCATTACTTATTAAAAATAAAAAAAATTAAAGGAGTTTTCATTTTGAAGTAGAGGATAAAGCAAATGCACAAATGAGTCAAAAAACACAGGTATCCTGTTGAGTAATGAGAGTCCTTTGGCATTAAGAGCAAAGTGGTCACCTCTGTTTGGGAGGATCAGGAAAGTCTTTCTAAGGGAAGTGTTGTTGGTCATATGCCTCGGCGGCCTGGATAAAATTTCAATTAACAGAGAGTGAGGGTCCTGAAGGAGGCATTTCACAGGAAGGAGAATGGTGAGAACAAAGGCCAGAGGTTGGCAAGGGGACCAACCCCCTGGAGAACTCAGTAGGCCTATTTGTGGCATAGTAGGTCTGTGCAGGGAGAGGTGGTGGATAGAGGTGGCAGAAGTCTGGAATCAAAATGTGGAAGATCTTAGTTTCTAGGCTGGGGTATATAAAGTCTGCATAATAGATTAAAAAAAAGAAAGATTTGTAGCTGGAGATGACATCAGACCTCTCCTCTAACAAGAGTTTATATATAATAGTTTTTCTTGGAAAAAAGGAAATTAACAGTATAAGTGCTTATTAGATTAGGGAATACTGGCAATATTATATATCTGAGGTTGTAGTCATTTAAAACCTTTTTTTCCCCATTTTTCTACATTAGGTAGAAACCTTATTGAATTTTAATGGCACTAGAACCTAAAAAGTTTTAATCCCTACTCTGCTAAGTAAGAAAACTGCAACAACAATAAAAAAGATTACGAAAGGGACCAAAAAGCACTGAATAATGACCAAAAAATTGAAATCAGAAAATCAGTTCAGATTTTCAGTGAGTATGAGGCAGATGAAAATAGACTTCTAACTCTGAGATTATGCATTTCTGTATTATAGGAGTTTCTCGTTTTTAACTCTTAAACATATTAATTTAAAATTTTATGTGCATAAATGCTTTGCATAGGTTATTTTCAGAAAATGAACTGTGGATATCATATACAGATTCTGAAGGAATGGAAAATGTATTTAAATTAAAATGAGAAGCTTAAATTGGATAGATGTGAATGAAATGCTTCCTAGAAGGTATCCATAGAAACCACTTAAAATAAAGAGAAATGTTAATTCTCTTTGTAAATTGAGCTCCCAGAATCAAAATGAGAGTGAGGCATTTAGTGTAGGTGCAAATACACTTTGGCCTTATCTACGTGAAACATACAAATTGACAATTTTATATATATATATATATATATATATATATATATGTTTGTTGTTGTTGTTTAGTTTTGTTTTGTTCACGGTATGCGGGCCTCTCACTGCCGTGGCCTCTCCCGTTGCGGAGTACAGGCTCTGGACGCACAGGCTCAGTGGCCATGGTTCACGGGCCCAGCCACTCCGCGGCACATGGGACCTTCCTGGACCGGGGCACGAACCCATGTCCCCTGCATCGGCAGGCGGACTCTCAACCACTGCGCCACCAGGGAAGCCCGACAATTATATTTTTTCGGCCATGGTCTCGGCTGATAGTCACAATCAATTTATGGCCATACTTCATCATGGTTCAACCACACTTCCGAGAGTGGTTCGAGACCCGCGGGTGCTCTCCAGCCCTTTAAAAAAAAAAAAAAAATGGCCATATAGTTCATGGGATTCAGTTAGTAAAGTGGCTAAGCTACATTGGCCCAACTTGTTGATTTAATCAAGTGTGTGACCAGAGAACCATCTCTGTGGTATCCCAACCTTTCAGCAGTCTCTTGACTACACAAGACATTAAACTAACTACCACTGTACAGTGATTATATATGCCAACTGGGGACACCATTAAAAATAATTTGTGAAAGAATAAATTTTCCTATGCCAACTTCCCAGAAAAGTCTTCATTTTCCACATTCGATTCTAGGCCTGCGCAAGAGCAGACATGTTTTATGTTGCTGCAGTCACAAAGTTTGGAACTCAAAGTTCTGCTTCTGTTTTTTAATATATAAAATGTAAACATTTTCTGGTTACATTTCTTCTTAATTTTCCTTTGCCACAATCACAAATGGTGTCACTGAGTTGATGATCACTTCAGAAAATCTAACTTCATTATTACTAACCATAATAATTCATTACTGCTAACTGTACTTTTCTCCTACTCCTCCCCCTTATAGGTATTTCTGTGATGAACTACTGTTGACTTCACTCACTTCATAATCCAGCTGATGTACTCTAGACCTGCTGTTTGTAATGGCCTTAGACATTCTCAAACATTTAGGCTGAAGAACATCTTTATACTCTTAAGAATTATTGAGGAGCAAAAGAGATTTTTTTAATGTTTATTATTTATTTATTTATTTTTCTTATTAGTCATCCAATTCATACACATCAGTGTATACATGTCAATTCCAACCTCCCAATTCATCACACCACTACCCCCACCCCCATGGCTTCTGCCCCTTGGTGTCCATACGTTTTTTCTCTACTTCTGTGTCTCAATTTCTGCTCTGCAAACCGGTTCATCTGCACCATTTTCTAGGTTCCACATATATGCGTTAATATACGATATTTGTTTTTCTCTTTCTGACTAACTTCACTCTGTATGACAGTCTCTAGATGCATCCACGTCTCTACAAATGAACCAATTTCGTTCCTTTTTATGGCAGAGTAATATTCCATTGTATATATGTACCACATCTTCTTTATCCATTTGTCTGTCGATGGGAATTTAGGTTGCTTCCATGACCTGGCTATTGTAAATAGTGCTTCAATGAACATTGAGGTGCATGTGTCTTTCTGAATTATGGTTTTCTCTGGGTATATGCCCAGTAGAGGGATTGCTGGGTCACATGGTAATTCTAGTTTTAGTTCTTTAAGGAACCTCCATACTGTTTTCCATAGTGGCTGTATCAATTTACATTCCCACCAACAGTGCAAGAGGGTTCCTTTTCTCCACACCCTCTCTAGCATTTGTTGTGTGTCGATTTTCTCATGATGCCCATTCTAACTGGTGTGAGGTGATACCTCACTGTAGTTTTGATTTGCATTTCTCTAATAATTAGTGATGTTGAGCAGCTTTTCATGTGCTTCTTGGCCATCTGTATGTCTTCTTTGGAGAAATGTCTATTTAGGTCTTCTGCCCATTTTTTGATTGGGTTGTTTGTTTTCTTAATACTGAGCGGTATGAGCTGTTTATATATTTTGGAGATTAATCCTTTGTCCAACCCCATTCTGAGGGTTGCCTTTTCGTCTTGTTTATAGTTTCCTTTGCTGTGCAAAAGCTTTTAAATTTCATTAGGTCCCATTTGTTTTTTTTGTTTCTTTTTTTTTTTTGTGGTATGTGGGCCTCTCACTGTTGTGGCCTCTCCCATTGTAGAACATAGGCTCTGGATGCGCAGGCTCAGCAGCCATGGCTCACGGGCCTAGTCACTCCGTGGCATGTGGGATCTTCCCTGACCGGGGCACAAACCTGTGTTCCCTGCATCGGCAGGCGGACCCTCAACCACTGCGCCACAAGGGAAGCCCTATTTTTGTTTTTATTTCCATTACTCTAGGAGGTGGACCAAAAAAGATCTTGCTGTGATTTATGTCAAAGAGTGTTCTTCCTATGTTTTCCTCTAAGAGTTTTATAGTGCCCAGTTTTACATTTAGGTCTCTAATCCATTTTGAGTTTATTCTTATGTATGGTGTTAGGGAGTGTTCTCATCTCATTCTTTTACATGTAGCTTTCCAGTTTTCCCAGCACCACTTATTGAAGAGACTGTCTTTTCTCCATTGTATATCCTTGCCTCCTTTGTCATAGATTAGTTGACCATAGGTGCGTGGGTTTATCTCTGGGCTTTCTACCCTGGTCCATTGACCTATATTTCTGTTTTTGTGCCATTACCATATTGTCTTGATTACTGTAGCTTTGTACTATCCTCTGAAGTCAGGGAGTCTGATTTCTCCAGCTCCATTTTTTCCCCTCAAGACGGCTTTGGCTATTCAGGATCATTTGTGTCTCCATACAAATTTTAAGATTTTTTGCTCTAGCTCTGTAAAAAACACCATTGGTAATTTGATAGTGATTACATTGAATGTGCAGATTGCTTTGGGTAGTATAGTCATTTTCACAATATTGATTCTTCCAATCCAAGAACATGGTATATCTCTCCATCTGTTGGTATCATCTTTAATTTCTTTCATCAGTGTCTTATAGTTTTCTGCATACAGGTCTATTGTCTCCCTAGGTAGGTTTATACCTAGATATTTTATTCTTTTTGTTGCAATGGCAAATTAGAGTGTTTCCCTAATCTCTCTTTCAGATTTTTCATCATTAGTGTATTGGAATGCAAGAGATTTCTGTGCATTAATTTTGTATCCTGCAAATTTACCTAATTCATTGATTAGCTCTAGTAGTTTTCTGGTGGCATCCTTAGGATTCTCTACGTATAGTATCATATCATCTGCAAACAGTGACAGTTTTACTCCTTCTTTTCCAATTTGTATTCCTTTTATTTCTTTTTCTTCTCTGATTGCTGTGGCTAGGACTTCCAAAACTATGTTGAATAATAGTGATGAGAGTGGACATCCTTGTCTTGTTCCTGATCTTAGAGGAAATGCTTTAAATCTTTCACATTGGGAATAATTTTTGCTGTGGGTTTGTCATATATGGCCTTTATTATGTTGAAGTAGGTCCCCTCTATGCCCAATTTCTGGAGAGTTTTTACCATAAATGGGTGTTGAATTTTGTCAAGTTTTTTCTGCATCTATTCAGATTATCATATGGTTTTTATTCTTCAATTTGTTAATATGGTGTATCACATTGATTGATTTGCATATATTGAAGAATCCTTGCATCCCTGGGATAAATCCCACTTGATCATGGTGTATGATTCTTTTAATGTGTTGTTGGATTCTGTTTGCTAGTATTTTGTTGAGGATTTTTGCACCTATATTCATCAGTGGTATTGGTCTGTAATTTTCTTTTTTTGTAGTATCTTTGTCTGGTTTTCTTATCAGGGTGATGGTGGCCTCATAGAATGAGTTTGGGAGGTTTCCTTTCTCTGAAATTTTTTGGAAGAGTTTGAGAAGGATGAGTGTTAGCTCTTCTCTAAATGTTTGATAGAATTCACCTGTGAAGCCATCCGGTCCTGGACTTTTGTTTGTTGGAAGATTTTTAATCACAGTTTCAATTTCATTACTTGTGATTGGTCTGTTCATATTTTCTATTTCCTCCTGGTTCAGTCTGGGAAGATTATACCTTTCTAAGAATTTGTCCATTTCTTCCAGGTTGTCCATTTTATTGGCATAGAGTTGCTTGTAGTAGTCTCTTAGGATGCTTTGTATTTCTACGGTGTCCATTGTAACTTCTCCTTTTTCATTTCTAATTTTATTGATTTGAGTCCTCTCCCTCTTTTTCTTGATGAGTCTAGTGAATGGTTTATCAATTTTGTTTATCTTCTCAAAGAACCAGCTTTTAGTTTTATTGACCTTTGCTATTGTTTTCTTTGTTTCTATTTCATTTATTTCTGCTCTGATCTTTATGATTTCTTTCCTTCTGCTAACTTTGGGTTTTGTTTGTTCTTCTTTCTGTAGTTCCTTTAGGTGTAAGGTTAGATAATTTATTTGAGATTTTTCTGGTTTCTTGAGGTAGGCTTGTATAGCTATAAATTTCCCTCTTAGAACTGCTTTTGCTGCATCCATAGGTTTTGAATCATCGTGTTTTCATTGTCATTTGTCTCTAGATATTTTTTGATTTCCTCTTTGATTTCTTCAGTGATCTTTTGGTTATTTAGTAACGTAGTGTTTAGCCTCCATGTGTTTGTGTTTTTTACGTTTTTTCCCCTTAATTGATTTCTAATCTCATAGCGTTGTGGTCAGAAAAGATGCTTGATATGATTTCAATTTTCTTAAATTTACTGAGGCTTGATTTGTGACCCAACATGTGATCTATCCTGGAGAATGTTCCATGCGCACTTGAGAAGAAAGTGTAAACTGCTGTTTTGGGATGGAATGTCCTATAAATATCAATTAAATCTATCTGGTCTATTGTGTCATTTAAAGCTTCTGTTTCCTTACTAATTTTCTGTTTGGATGGTCTGTCCATTGTTGTACGTGAGGTGTTAAAGTCCCCCACTATTATTGTGTTACTGTTGATTTCCTCTTTTAGAGGTGTTAGCAGTTGCCTTATGTATTGAGGTGCTCCTATGTTGGGTGCATATATATTTATAATTGTTATATCTTCTCCTTGGATTGATCCCTTGATCATCATGTAGTGTCCTTCCTTGTCTCTTGCAACAATGTTTATTTTAAGGTCTATTTTATCTAATATGAGTATTGCTACTCCAGCTTTCTTTTGATTTCCATTGGCATGGAATATCTTTTTCCATCCCCTCACTTTCAGTCTGTGTGTGTCCCTAGGTCTGAAGTGGGTCTCTTTTATACAGCATATATATGGGTCTTGTTTTTATATCCATTTAGCAAGCCTGTGTCTTTTGATTGGAGCATTTATTCCATTCACGTTTAAGGTAATTATCAATATGTATGTTCCTATTACCATTTTCTTAATTGTTTTGGGTTTCTTTTTGTAGGTCCTTTTCTTCTCTTCTGTTTCCCACTTAGAGATGTTCCTTTAGTATTTGTTGTAGAGCTGGTTTGGTGGTGCTGAATTTTCTTAGCTTTTGCTTGTCTGTAAAGCTTTTGATTTCTTTATTGAATCTGAAAGAGATCTTTGCTGGGTTGAGTAATCTTGGTTGTAGTTTCTTCCCTTTCATCACTTTAAGTATATCATGCCACTCTCTTCTGGCTTGTAGAGTTTCTGCTAAGAAATCAGCTGTTAACCATATGGGAGTTCCTTTGTATGTTATTTGTCGTTTTTCCCTTGTTGCTTTCAATAATTTTTCTTTGTCTTTAATTTTTGCCAGTTTGATTACTATGTGTCTTGGCATGTTTCTCTTTGGGTTTATCTTGCCTAGGACTCTCTGCACTTCCTGGACTTGGGTGGCTATTTCCTTTCCCATGTTAGGGAAGTTTTTGACTATAATCTCTTCAACTATTTTCTCGGGTCCTTTCTCTCTCTCTTCTCCTTCTGGGACCCCTAATAATGTGAATGTTGTTGCATTTAATATTGTCCCAGAGGTGTCTTAGGCTGTCTTCATTTCTTTTCATTCTTTTTTCTTTATTCTGTTCCGCAGCAATGAATTCCACCATTCTGTCTTCCAGGTCACTTATCCATTCTTCTGCCTCTGTTATTCTGCTATTGATTCCTTCTGGTGTATTTTTCATTTCAGTTATTGTATTGTTCATCTCTGTTTGTTTGTTGTGTAATTCTTCTAGATCTTTGTTAAGCATTTTTTGCATCTTCTGGATCTTTGCCCCCATTCTTTTTCCGAGGTCCTGGATCATCTTCACTATCATTATTCTGAATTCTTTTTCTGGAAGGTTGCCTATCTCCACTTCACTTAGTTGGTTTTCTGGCATTTTATCTTGTTCCTTCATCTGGTACATAGCCCTCTGCCTTTTCACCTTGTCTATCTTTCTGTGAATGTGGTTTTTGTTCTACTGGCTGCAGGATTGTAGTTCTTCTTGCTTCTGCTGTCTGCCCTCTGGTGGATCAAGATTTTTTAATGTGGATTATATCAACCATATTTACCATATAAGAAGGTAAATCGAGATACTTTAAAAATATTTATTTTAAAATAACAAATTCATTATATGTTAACATAAATAACTTAATTTTTATGGAAAAATAGATTTACCCATGTTAAAAAAAAATTAGTGAGAAGAGTAACATTGTTTAACATTTTGCAAATCTCCTTAATGTCTGTGTCAATGGAAGACAGCTGGATTCTCATATCTACTTCTGCTTTCCATCTGTTGCAGTATCTCACTTCATGTAGCCTCTGGAAAAGTGAGTAAAAAAGGCATGAACATCTTAGTATTATTATGAAAATAGTTTTGACCCGAATGGGTATTGGTTATCCCCAGGGCCTTCAACCACACTTTGAAAACCTACTGTACACACCATGGTAAATATGAAAAATTATTACCTGGCTAAAGGGTTGGAAGTCCTTCCCATACTTCCCAGAGAAGAGTCTTTCTTTATTGTATTTTGCTGTTCAAAGAAATTGATAACAGTGATTTTTTTACTGTCAAATTCCCTCCCTATTTACCTTCTCTGCAGTTCAGGAAATACTCACTAGGTGCTAATGAATTAAGTTTCAAATTTACCAGTAATTAATATAACTTTCCTCATTAGCATCGAAGTATTTTAGAGCTAGAAATGCTAAAAGAGAAACCCACAACATCATCTGGTCAAATATGAGATGGGGACCACTGGTTGTACGCAAAAAATATTTTAGGTAATACACAGCCAAACATTAAGTAACATTGAGTAAGGGAGTGAGAAAGTTGTCTCTTGTTGGTTTCTCTTTCCATGTGGTTACATTGAGGCCAAGTCTTAGCTTGACTGTTAGTCTGTCCTCCATATAACTTAACTAACTTGCAGTGTCTTTAACCAGCTTGCATATTTTCCAATTTAACATAAGGTTAGCCTAAGGTGTCTTAGAACCTTAGGCCAGCAACAGTATCCAGCTAGAATTTAACGGTATATTTTTTATCATCTTATTTTTATTACTACCATCTACTTAGAGCATGACATTTCGGTTTTTAATTTAATAACGTTTAATTTTAAAACATTTGGATTTAAAGAAAAAAGTTATTAAATAATAGTATGAATGGTATAAGTAATAAAGTGCATGATGGAGGTTTGGGAAAAAACTGATTTAATTCTGTCCTCAATTTACAGTTAGGGAAATCAAAGCATGGAGAAAATTGACTTGCTTGAGATGGCCACAGTCAGAGACTTTAACTCTGGCCTCCTTACTCTCAATCAAGAGCTCTTTCTGCTACAGCATGAATGAGTGCTGATGTCTAACATTTAACATTTCAGTGTTAGAGCCTCCCCTGAAGTCAGACAAATCTAGGTTAAAACCCCTGCGCCATCCTGGGCTAGCTGTATAATCTTAAACAGACCTCTTAGCTTCTATGTCCTCGGTTTCTTCACTTATGAAGTCAACATAATCCCCATTTCACATTAACATTTTGCCTATCTTAAATGAGATAATATTTTAAGTGGTTTGAAATGGCTCCTGGCACTCAATAGAGAGAGTTATTTTTATTAGCTGAAGTTACTCTTAGTGAACTGCAGAGTATTTGGAGCAAAAGAATCTTCGTAGCCAGGGCTTGGCTCCAGTGTGTGTGAACTGCATCTGCCACTTGGATCCTTACTTAATTAAAGGCTGGAAATCATTGCATTTCTCTGAAGGAGGCTAACACGCCTTTGGTTGCAGGAAGTGAAGGTTAAACGCGTTAACTGGGAAACTTATGTAACCAAGGGTTAAAATAGCCTTGAAGCCAAAACCAAAGAATTCTGGCCTCTGGTGTGTGAGGCAAAGCCAAGCATGTTTGCCTTTGTGAGCCCAGGAATGCTTCTGGTGAGGCTTGTTTGTTGTGGAAACTGACATGATCAAAGTGGGGAGAATTAAAACGATCTATCAGAATAATAGTCAAGGCTGTATATGAACTCCCCAGACAGAGCGTTGAACCTGAAGTCTCCCACTGAGGACAGACAAGCCAGCTGACAGAAGCTGGGAAGAAAAGAAATGCATCTCTCTAAGGCAGATGAGTGCAGCTGGGAGATAAAGACCCTGGTTGGGGAACTCAAGATGAGAGTTCAGATTTAGCAGACAGAAAGGTGAAATGGAATGCTGAACTTGTGGTCTTTAGGATTCTTGCAACACCAAGGTTGTGGTTTTCAGGTGTCAGTTTTTAGAGTGGAGTTACTAAGTGAAGCAGGCACTTTTAGTAGTAAAGCATTTGGGGTGGGGAAACTGTGCCAATTGCAATAAGATCCTGTGCCAGTTGCACTGGAATGTTCTAAGGCATGATGTCATGCTTCTTCCCATATTAATTTCCAAATGTTGAAAAATTCTCATTATGATTAAGTAGACTTAAGGGTCCCTAAGTGGCTGGCATGATTTTGGATTGTTTGCTCACTTAGTCCTTCATCCCAGGATGAAGATTAGTAAAACTCTATGATGTTCTAGCAAGTATGAAATGACACTGGAGCCCCAACTGTTGCTAAATCCTTATCAAGGCATACAAAGAATCATAAAACAGACAGATTGGAAAAGATTTTAAGGAAATCCAGTCCTATTCACATATTTTAGAGAAGGGGAAACTGAGGCCCGGAGAGAGGAAATGACTTGCTCAATACTACACAGAGTCTTCTGCTTTGCAGGCCAATGCTTGCCTGCTGCCACGCCAAAGAATCCCCAGCAGATAGACTATTGGCCTAGAATAATGCCCACAGGGCAAGAGTCACCTTCCGGGCATCCGTAATTTGAAATGCGGCAGGGATGTCACTCTGTTTTTACTTTTGAAAATTATACTAACACTCCTGCTTTTTGTTTTGTTTTTCCTTTGTGTATATTGGCCTATCTTTTTATCTCTGTCCCTCCCTGGGCATACGTCACCAGGACTCTCCTGACAGAGGTAGATAAATGCAGAATGAGGTTTTTATAAAGATCACGAGTACACCCAATACTGAGCCCAATGAGAGAACTGAATAATAATCATACCTTATGCTGAGCGCTTTGCAAATCACAAAACGCGTTTTAATCTCTTCTTCCGTTAATCCCTACACAGTCATTAGGGAGGCAGAGCAGTTATTATCATATGTCTTATGGATGCACTAAGCGAGACAGAGGGAGCCCAGCGAGTTGCCCCACACCACACAGCCCCAGAGTGGCTGAGCAGAGCCCGGCGGGGGATTCAGCCCCTGAGGACCCTCAGTTCAGGCACCTCTTACGGCGGCATGCAGAGGCCCAGGCTCGTGGATTCCCCAGGGTACATTCTCTGAACTATGGACTTGGTGGGAGTTTCAGGGAATTCTGCAAAAAGGCAGCGGGAGGGTTGAGGAGGATCGGAGAGAAATGCTCAGAAGGTGCGGGGGAGGGGAAGGCAGTCGGGCAATCTTGCATTTGAAAAGGTAAAGAATTAGAGACAGGTTTCAGTCGGCCGACCTCAGAGATGAAATCCTTCTTCTCCTTTCTCGGGGCTCCCAGAAACTGCTTCCTCGAAGAAAACGTCTGAGGCTTACATTTCATGTTACCTGCCTTGCTGGAGCAGCCCTGCCTCTGGGCGCGGCGGGGTTTAGGCTCCTTTGGCTTCCAGGCCCGGGCGCCATTCGGCGCGAGGTTGGGGGAGAGCCCGCAGGCCTCCTGCCGAGAAGCCCGGGGATGGGAGGGGGAAGTCGGCCTCGCATCAAAGCAATCAGAGAAACCCTGGGGGTCTATTGGCCTGCTTCTCTCCTCCGAAGCGGCTTTGCCCCAACTAATTTCCTGCCCGGGCCCTAACCCAGGTCCCGCCCTTTCCCACCCTTCCTGGCTTCACTCCGTACCAAGCATCACTAAAGTAAGGAAACAGGAAAAGAAAGCTGGGCCCTGGGGGTTTCTGTTTGGCTTTGCAAACCACTTATGGAGCGAGAAGTGGGGACCACAAATGGGGACCCCTGAGGAATGACCCCCTCCCCAGCCCCCTCTCCAGTTGAGTTACCAAATGAGGCCAATTCATTCTCTGGAATGTAGCAGCCGGGGCAATGATGATTGCTACTGACAGGGAAGCTTTCATGTAGCAATATCCCCGGCCACCGGCTGTGAGGCAAAGAGAAAGAACTCTCTGGAATTCACAACATCCCCCCTCCAATTAATCCCCAGCCGCCCCGCTGTGTGTGAATGGGCTGTGCTGGGGATTCGTAGCTCTGATGCGGGGGATTTGCTGATTCCTTTGAGCCCCCTGAGGAGAGGTGATATGGAGAGCAGATAATCAGCATGCAGCGCGGAGACGAGGTAATGAATTGGCTCGCCTGGGCCTGGCTTCACTATTTGTACACTTTTAGGCACCTCGGAAACTGGGTTTGCAGACAAAACCTGTGCCGAGGGGCCCTCAACCCCCGACCTTTTGTGGGCCTGGATAGCTGCCGCCTCTCCCGCTCGCTTAAGGCGGGAGCCTTGTCTCCGAAAGGAGGAGCCGGAGGCGAAGGGAAAGGAGCCCGGATTCTAAGCGGGCCAGGCCCGAGCGGTACCTCTCCCGCCTCAGTCCCACGCTCACCCCAATGAGGTCGAGCTTTAACTCGGTTTTCATTCTCCTGCATTGCTGTTTTCAGTCTAAGTCCACTGCTTCTACGAATAAAATGCTGTTTATTTTTCCCTTGTAGCTCCAGGTTCATCTCTGGCAAGAACGTGTGTTCAAGGCATTGTGACCGTCCAACGTGAGTTATGATTTGCTGGATGTGGGGTCTGTCTGTCTCTGTCCGCTTCAGCGTCTCCCACCGTGCTAAAAGACAATGCTAGTGCTTGCCTAAAAAAGTAACAGCTGACATTTATTGAGCACTTACTATGTGTCAGGCACTTAGAGTTTATACGCATGATCTTAGGCAATCCTCAAAGCAATCTCTGAAGGAGATGCCAGTCTCCGGTTTCATTTTACAAGGAAGAAAAAAAGGCTTTGGAGTTCCTAACCGGCTTGGGGCCACGGACTGGGGGCGCTAACTAGTAGGCAGGTGGAGTCAGATTCCCTCTGCACAGCCTCTGGGTCCCACACACCTCGTCTTCGTTTAGACCCTCACTGCTTCTCATCAGGTGCATCTGCTGCAGAGCTTCCCGCTTCCAAGCATGCAGACAGCAGCCCTCTCCCCCCTGCAGCCAGGGGGAATCTCTCTGAGACACCGCAATGGGCCATCCCCTTGCTTAGACTCCTCAAAGGTTCCCCAGAAAGTTCAAACTCCTCAGCTTAGCACACAAGCCCCTTTATGACAGGCACCTGGAAAGAATTAAAGACAGAGGCGATAATCCTAATCCCCTCTTGGGGGAGTTTGCTAGATGGGGCTGTGAAGGGAACCAGGGCCTCTTTCCCTCTGACTCCGGAGTCTACTTGTGGGCCTGGCTTCCCGAGGGCACTTCGCACTCTGACCCTGCCCCCATCTTGTCTTTCCTGGCAGTTGCCACTCTTTTCTTGCCTTCCTGGGTCCCTCTTCTTTCATTCAGGACTGAAGGCATTGGATGCAGATTTTTGCTCCTGGTTCCACTATGGAAGGGAATTCAAGAGGAACACTTTGGTTTTAAGGGTTTTTGTTGCCAGAAACCACAGGGCACTAGATAAAAACTATGACAAAGTCTCTAAAATTTCTATGCTCAGTGTCAACCAATCTGAATTTTCCTTGCGTGCCCGGAAATTAGCTTTTATACGCTACAGTTGGGTTTTCCTCCATCAGCTGACAAACGAACCTTCAGGCTCTCCCATGGGTCCTGCGTACCAGTCACTGTTCAGTTTCAGCAGCAGCCTCATTGTTTTCCTAGCAGTGTTATTACAATTATTTAAGGATTTCATCATAAGGTGTCCCTATTTTATAAAAACACATAAAACTGAAATATTCAACATTCTATCAACTAATACTTATTGAGAGGCTGTTATAAGTGTGTGGGGAACTGTGGTGAACAGGAGAGTTAAGGGCCCTGCATTATGCCGAGAAAGACAGTGTACAAACAAATAAATATTCAAGAACATGGTTAGCCACATAAGGAAATAAACCAGGGTGGTGTGATAGAGAAGTGGTAGGGACTGCTTTACATTAGTTAGAGGAGGAAAGGCTTTCTAAGCAGGTGAGATTTGAGCTGACGTTTGAATGGCAAGAAGGATCCATCCCTAAGAATAATTGGAAGTAGAGCATTCAGGCAAGTGCCAGGGACAGAGGTGGGGAGAAGCTTGCCTTCTCTGAAGACACAATAAGGCTGCTAGAAGGGCTGAGGTATTTGGATGAGCAGGGGATGGGGTGGGATGTTACGCAGGAGATGTGAGCTAACAGATTTTTAAGATCTCGTAGGCCAATGGCTTTCAAACTCTTTTAATGTGACCCACAGTAAGAAATACATTTTATATTACAGTCCACTATCACACACACGCTCCTGAAAGAGTTCTTTCAATAAACTTTGATATTTTCTATTTTGTTTTATTTTAAAATGCTGATCCTTACCCAGTACATTGGTTTCACAACCTAGTAATGGCTTGGTTTGGAAAGCTCTGTCCTAGATTATAGTAAGCAGTTTGGATTTTATTCTCAGTATAATTGGAAACCTTTGGAAAAGTTGTACGCAGGAGAGTAACATTTAATTCACATTTTGAAAACTGACTTTGACTGCTGTCTAGAGAGCAAGTTTGTATGAAGGTGGGTGAGAGTAACAGCAGGGAGACAAGTTAGGAAGCTGTTGTATTTCATCTAGAGGAAGAAATAATGTTGGCTTGGTAGCTGAAGAGATTGAGAAAAGTGGATGAATACTATAAAATTTGGAGGTAAATCCAACATTGGATATGGAATGTGAAGAAGAGAAAGGAGGCAAGGATGACTCCAAGAGTTGTTTGGTTGTTTATTTTTAGCAATGAGTGGTATAGACCTTTGCTGAGATGAAAAATTGGGGGATGATTACATTTTGGGGAATGGGAATATTGTTTTGGGTATTTCAAGTTTAGGATATCTATACCTCTTATACCTCTTTTTTTTTAAGATTTTTTTTTTTTGATGTGGACCATTTTTAAAGTCTTTATTGAATTTGTTACAATATTGCTTCTGTTTTATGTTTTGGTTTTTTGGCCGCAAGGCATGTGGGATCTTAGCTCCCAGACCAGGGATCGAACCTGCACCCCCTGCATTGGAAGGCGAAGTCTTAACCACTGGACAGCCAGGGAAGTTCCTATACCTCCTATACATCTTATTGGAGATGTTAGACATATCAGTACGGGTGTTTTGGTGAAAGATCAAAGTTGGCGATGAAGCTTTAAGAGGTAGTGGCACATGGATATTATTTAAAGCCATGGGACTACAGGTATTTACCTGGAGAGAACGTGTGGTTAGAGAAGAGCAGTAGGCTTCCTACTCCCCCCTTTCTGGATCACACCAACATTAATCGGTATAGCAGAGGAGAACTTCCATTCTGAAAATGATGCTTCTTGTAACAAAATGGAATATGAAAAATCATTAGATATACTGAGTCTCAAGTAGTCATCCATTGGATTTGAGGCGGACAACTGTGTGTTTAATTACAGAAGAAAAACTAAATCTAAGAATATGTAAGACATGCTGGTGGTAGATCATCTAAAGTGTAATTAGGAGTTTTATAATACATTTAACTTCCTGGGGGTAGAACACCTCTCACATTGTTTGCGTGACTTCGTGCTGAACTTTTACCCAGATAACTTTAGTGCCTGTTGTTTTTTAGGAATTCTTTACAGAAGTGGGGGACTGTTTATGTCGTAGAATTTATTCTTTGACTCTCTCTAGCTAAATCAGGTTGTTCTTATTTCCTCACATCTGTGTTAGATGTTCTAGCTGAAGGAGTTTATACTCTCATTCAATCTAACTTTTCTTTCTGGGGCTGGAACACACCTATTTTTACCTTCCTTCGTAAGAAGACTCTACCCTTGGTCTTCCATCTCTCCCTCTCTTCCAGTCAGATAGGGTGTCAGGATACCTTAATTGTAGTGCCATTCCAAGAAAAAGAAGACTCTTTCCTTTCTTCTTTTCTTCTCTTCCCTTTTCCTTCCTTCCTCCCTCCCCCCTTTCCTCCTTCCCATCCTTCCTTCCTTCTTTTTTTTTTCTCTTTCTCAAGGGCAGTGGTTTTCAAACTTCAAATGAAAATTTAAGTTAAAGCCCCAAAATAGAAAATAAACAATGGAATAATGGCGCCATTTTCTTCTCTTTGTAAGAACCTCATCCGCAACTTCATGAAATCCAAGGGTTCCACAGATCGTTACTGAAATGAATTCATTTCCTCTTTGAGGAGACTTCAGGTAGAGGAATCACTATTATCTGTGAGCCAACTGTTTACTCAGAGAAGGCAAATTAAGATTATTCTCTGTGACAGAGTCACTGATAGGATTCACCCTAGAGATATAATGGAGAGCCAGAGAGCTTACACAGATTGCCTCTTAAAGAGAACCACATTTCATTAGTTGATCAGAAAATATGGTATACTTAGTGATTTAAATAATTTATTAAAAAGATACTGGTGTGATTTTTTTTTCAAAAGGCAATGTAGTTTAAATAATGTTCACTTTGGAATCAGAAAACTTGAGTTTAATCTCTGCGTTACCTCTTACCAGTTTATAAGCCTGACATAAGAGCAAGTAATGTCACTTCTCTGAGCCTCAGATTCTTCAACTATTAGTTGGGCAAAAAATTTTCCTTATAGGTTTGTTGCAAAGATTAAGTAGAAATAAAACACAGAGCACCTAGTACCTGGGAGTACTTGTCATTACCATAAGTAGGCTCTTAAAATAAGACAAATAGTTATTATGATTATATATTTGCCTACTTTTAGTGACAAAGATTAAAGCCTGGGTTAGATATGGCCTCCAACCCTGTAAATGCTGATGAGAATTCTGGCTGATATTGAAATAGAGCATGACATGTACTTAAGGGCTAAGTGAAATGGGTTTTGTAACACATGGTCATACTTTGGGTGACTTCTCAGAAATTCAAGTCTGTTATGTACCTAAGGAAATGAAAAAGCCAAAAAATTCTGGCACCTGGCTTAACGGCCTGGATTCTTTTGGGTCAATATAATTTGTCCTCTTTGTTCTTTTTTTTTTTTAATAATTTTTTATAAGTTTTTTTTAATAAACTTATTTTATTTATTTATTTTTGACTGTGTTGGGTCTTGGTTTCTGCACACAGGCTTTCTCTAGTTGCGGCGAGCAGGGGCTACTCCTCATTGCGGGGCACAGCCTTCTCATTGTGGTGGCTTCTCTTGTTGCAGAGCACAGGCTCTAGGCATACAAGGTTCAGTAGTTGTGGCTCACAGGCTCAGTAGTTGTGGCGCATGGGTTTAGTTGCTCCACGGCATGTGAGATCTTCCCAGACAAGGGCTTGAACCCATGTCCCCTGCACTGGCAGGCGGATTCTTAAGCACTGTGCCACCAGGGAAGCCCTGTCCTCTTTGTTCTTATTTCATAGAAATTAGGTCCTGACCATAACTCATTTCTATGTTACTTCATCACTGGGATGCCTCCTTGAGTTTTTAGAGCACAGAACACAGAGGATAAACATAACCAAGACATCATATTTATGAAAATGGGAGTCTGCATAACTAAAAGTGAGTTTCATCCATTCATTCTTTCATTCATTTCATAAGTATCTCCCAAGCTTTGTGTACTGGGAACACCTATGTACAGACACTGTATTGTGACAATGACAAGACAGACAAAACTCTGCCCTCAAGTAGAGTTAGACAAATACATATACAAATAAATAATTACAGGTTGTGATAAGTGTGACGAAGTAAGTTAAGCATGGTGCTGTGACGGAGACTAATGGCAGTAGTTAGAGAAGGCTTCTCATAGGAGACAATGTTTAAGATGAGACCAAAAAGCCAGCCAAGTGAAGGGTCAAGAGAGAAGCTTTTCAGACAGAGGCAACAGCAAGAGTACCGAGGTGGGACGGAGCTGGAAAAATTTTAAGAACTACTAGAAAGCCAGCATGACTGGTGTATAAGGAAGGAAAGATGGGGAGAGAAAGGCAGGAGCCACATCACATAAGCCTTTAGATGTTTGAAGATTTCTTAAGTCTATGGGAAGTCACTGAGGGCTTTGAAATAGGGGAATGACATGAGCTGGTTTACATTTTCCAAAAAAGTTACTGTAGAGAGGGCAGATGGGAGAGGGGCAAGAGTGGCTGCAGTGGGCCACCTATGAGGTGGCATAGGTAAAAATGGAGGGTGGCTTAAAACAGAGGGGAGTAGAGTTTCAGGATATATTTGGAAAGCAGAGCCAGTAGGACTTGCTGATAGGTTGTGAAGAGTGAGGAAAGGGAAGAACCATGGTTTCCGGCTTTAGCAACTATTTGGGTGGTTCTGTCATCTTCTTCCCTTTCAAAGGGAAGACTTCAATATGATCAGCTTAGGAGTTGGATAAAGAGGGAATCCCATGTTCCATTTTGGAAATGTTAAGTGTGGGATGTCAACAAGACAGGCAAGGAGATATGCCAAAATGTCAGCTGGATATGGAGGCAAGTCTAGAGCTTAGAGGAGACTGCTAAGCTGGAGACAGAAGTTTGAGAGTCTCCGGAAGTTCATTTGTATTTGAATCTAAGGAGATGGATAAAATCATATAGAGAAAGGAAGAAGAAAGAGCCCAAGATTTGCCTTTGGGAATCCAAAATTAAGATGATTGTAGAGGGGTTTCCCTGGTGGTGCAGTGGTTGAGAGTCCGCCTGCCAATGCAGGGGATGAGGGTTCGCGCCCCGGTCCGGGGGGATCCTGCATGCGGTGGAGCGACTAGGCCCGTGAGCCATGGCCGCTTAGCCTGCGCGTCCGGAGCCTGTGCTCCACAATGGGAGAAGCCACAACAGTGAGAGGCCCGCGTACCGCAAAATAAATAAATAAATAAAAATATGATTGTAGAGGAAAATGAGTTAGTGAGGAAACCAAAAAGCCATGACCTTGAGGTAGGAGGAAGATCGTAAGTGATGACTGTAGGAAAAAAAGAAACCTAGGAGAGGCAAGTGTTGTAGGAATGAAGTAGCCAACTATATTGAAATCCATTTGTAACCGCTAAGTTTCTTTATATGATAAACAACACCGCCCATGGGGGCAAGGTTGATCTTGGCTAAATCTCTTATGAGTGTCAGATGGACAATTTATTTAACCTTTTTTTTTTTAAAAGTAAATATAGGAACTTCATTATTTTTTAAAATTTCAGCTTTATTGAGGTATAATTGACTTTTTTAAGCTTTCTGAGTATTAATTTCCTCATTTGTAAATTAGGTCAATACATGCATTTCATAGGCATTTGTAAACATCGAATAAGCTAATTTATAAAAACTGTTCACAGAACACTAGGTATACAGAGCTCAATAAATAGAAGCTATTATTATGAAATAGCATTATGTTTAGAAATCAGAAGACGCACATTCTAGTGATGTTAGTGTAGATCCTGCATTTAGCAGTTATTTCCTTGGGCAATAATAGTTATTTGAATTTGAATTTTCTCACCAGTGAAATGGGGAAATAATTTCTGTCCTGCCCTTCCTTCCCATAGTGCTGTCCAAAGGATATGAGAATGCTCTATAAGCCATTCAGTGCTGAGGAGATATGAAGAATTTCTCGTTGTCCAGTAGAATTTCTGTTTATCTAGCTTTCAAATCAGTCAAGTGTTTATACTTTAGGAGTGCTGGGAATAGGTTTGAGGGAGGTAAGTGACAAAACTGGAAAATGAAGCTTTTAGACACAGACATCAGATTTAAGATTCATCTCTGCAGTACTCTGTTTCCCTTACTTTCTTCTGAAGGGATCTACATGAATCAAGATATTAATGCAAGGAGAAGCAACTGATTCCTGAGGACATGGGCTGTCTTCCCAGGATACCTAATCCACTGTAGATGCTAAAAATTTAGCCTTTGATGGATTGAGAATGCATGGCCAGCATAATCCTCGGGAAGGGGAATGCTTCTCTTCCAAATTGTGACGATGTATCCTCAGTTCTCCATGACTCAGGAAGAGGCAGATTGAATGGGAAAAGGGAAGTGAGGAAGAAGAAAACCTGAGGGAAATAGAATGATGCATGAAGAGGAAGAGAAACTCTTTGAAATGAGAAGAGGAAACACCACCCTCAAATTAAATTTGTTGGCATGAAAAGATGCTGGAGGGAAGGGGTGTTGGAGGGAAGGGATGCTGCCTCTGGACCAATCAAAAGACATTTGCTAATGAAGAAACTAAAGCGAGAGGGGTAAAATGACTAATTCAGGGTTACTTATAAGAGCTGAAACTTTAGCAATCACTGGTGATTTTCTATGGTGTTTAAAAAATAACAACAAAATCTTGATGCTATCTTTGACATCTCTCCCTCTGTCTCTCACACTCAAATCCATTCATAAACAGCTTCTTTCGAACCTATTTTAAAATATATACAGAACCTGACCACCCCTCATCATCTGTACCACTACCATCCTAAGCAAGCCACCCTCATCTCTCTCCTGAATTAGTGAATCGTCTCATGCTTTCCCCTTGCCTCCCAGCAGAGTGATCTCTGTAAAAACTTAAGATCATATTACCTCTCTGTTCAACACATTCACTGGCTTCCCATCTTAAAGTAAAATTCGAAGAGCTAACCATCACCTAGGAAGCCCTGAATAAACCTACCTCCCCCATGCTTCTTGCATTTCATATCCCACCACTACCCCCCCACCCACCTCACTCCATCCAGCCACAATATCTCTGATATTCCTCTGACAAAAGCAGCATGCTCCTACCTTGGGACCTTTGTACTTGGTGATTCCCTCTGCCTGAAACACTCTTCCCTCAGATATCCACATGGCTCACTTCTCACTCCTTCAGGTCTACTCCAGGGTCAGCTTATCAGACCACCTTCCCAACCAGCTTCCTTAATTAGTGCACACACACTCAGCCCTACAGTCCTCTACTTCAGTGGTGCCCAAACTTTTTTGGCACAAGGGACTGGCTTCGTGGAAGACAATTTTTCCATGGACTGGCAGGAGCGGGGATGGTTTCAGGATGATTCAAGCGCATTACATTTATTGTGCACTTTATTTCTATTATTATTACATTGTAATATAATAATGAAATAATTATACAGCTCACCATAATGAAGAATCAGTGGGAGCCCTGAGCTGGTTTTCACTTGCCGCTCACTGATGGGGTTTTGATATGAGTCTGCAAGCAATTGGTTTATTATGGTCTCTGTGCAGTCAAACCTCTCTGCTAATGATAATCTGTATTTGCAGACGCTCCCCAGCGCTAGCATCACTGCCTCAGCTCCACCTCAGATCATCAGGCATTAGATTCTCATAAGGAGCGTGCAACCTAGATCCCTCGCATGCGCAGTTCACAGTAGGGTTTGCGCTCCTATGAGAATCTAATGCCGCCACTGATCTAACAGGAGGCGGAGCTCAGGCGGTAATGCCAGTGACGGGGAGCGGCTGTAAATACAGATGAAGCTTCGCTCGCTCGCCCGCTGCTCACCTCTCGCTGTGTGACCCGGTTCCCCAGGGGCTGGGGACTCCTGCTCTACTTCACTGTATTTTCTTCTAGCATTGTCACCTTTGTACATGTTTCATATTTAATTGTTATCTGTCTCCATTCACTAGAATGTAAGTTCTATAAGGAAAGAGATTTGTTGGTTTTTTCAATCCTTGATTTATAAGTCTGGCATGGGTGTTAGGCACTTGAACAAATGTTGAATGAATGAATAAATGAATCAAACCCTGTGACTTAGAGCAAAGGAGCAGAGATGTTAGGAATTTTTAAAAGACGTGGAAATAACTCTTAATTCTGTCATTTATCGGCCATCAACTTTTAGGCGCATAATGAGATTCAGTTTCTCCCTGCCTTTTACAAGTGGGTGGTACCTGACTGCATTCCTTGTAGAGTTTTGAGGATTAAAGGAGACATTGAATTTAACTGAAGTCAGGGCAAGGGAATTAACATTTATTGAGTACCATCTAAGAGCTGGACCCTATACACAAAATCATTCTCATAACACTCTTATAAGGCAGGTATCATTTTCCCATTTAACTGGGATCAATCTGCAGCTCAGAGAGTTCACTTCTTAAACAGGAAGTGGTGGAGTTATGGTTTTCATCCAGGGCCTTATGGCCCTTACATTCCTGTCCTTTTCGCCATGGGCCCACCTTCAAATGTTGGTTGTTATTCTCGCAACAGCATCAGAAGCCAAACGTGGAAGCCAGTGTTGCATATTGAGTTGCCATCAAATCTTGATAAAATGGGAAAGAAGGGATCTTAGCAAGTGAAATTTGTTTCCTTGTCCTTGAATCTTTCAAAGAAAACTGCCATTGATTCTCCTGAAAGAGCAATAGCCGGCCTGCAGGGCTAATAATGGCCTCCTCCGTCTCTGGCTGACCATTCAAAGCCACTCTGGAGCTTTGGTGGGGGTGCTACCTTCACCTCCGTTCTTCAGCAGATGCGGGGTCTGCCATTTACTGAAGAAATTCTCTCCACTTTGCAGGCTTCCTTCATATGCCAACACATGGAGGGAGAAGAGGCAGGCCAAAGCGAAATCCTGGCTTTCTTCTTTTTCAGCTCCTTCTGGTCCTTTCTAATGCATGTTGTGATCACTGCCCAAGGCTCAGGGAATTTGATTTTTAGCTCTTCTACTTCCTAAATACATTCTCAGTGAGTGAGGTGTTCTCCCCTTCATGGTTTCTGGGTCATTTGGGTCCAGATGGGTCACTTGGCTCAAAGAGATGCTGCTGATTCTGATAGAAAGCTCCATGAATGTGGGTCTCTATATCACTAGTCTATATCTACATCACTATCACTATTTTCATTTCAGTTGTACTAGTAAGGAAAAGTGCTTTTTTAACACAATAAATTGCTTTAGCCAGCAATTAAACCAGCAATTTCCCGTTTGTTTCTCAGCTTAGGTGGGGTGGCAAGTCTGGTCAGGTAAATAGGTTTCTTAGAACAACAGTTCTCACACTTTTCACATTCAAGGTATTTTTAGCAGCTCAATTTGAAAGATTAAAAGACTCATCTGACAACAGTAAACAAGTCAGCAGTCATTACTGATCAGTCTGAACTACAAAAAATAATGTTGCATCAGATTTTAGTATTTTTTTCAGCATTCCCTTGATCTCACAGCACCACTGTTGATGTTTGATAGAAATATCAACTATCATGACTACTCTTTCTTATACACACAGAAGACAATGTTCTCAAGTGTTCCATTAAACACTTCTTTCTTTGTCACCTGCTTGAATCCGTGATACAATCCTTCCCGGTTCATAGCAAGTTTTGCTCTGCCCTACACCATGTTGCACAACCCACTGTAATGCAATGTTTAATCTGACAGGCATTGTCAAATAGAGTATCTTTAGTGATAGCCAAAACATATTGGAATATTGATCAAAAATTAGTAACACGGGCTTCTCTGGTGGCGCAGTGGTTGAGAGTCCGCCTGCCGATGCAGGGGACACGGGTTCGCGCGCTGGTCCGGGAAGATCCCACATGCCGCGGAGCGGCTGGGCTCATGAGCCATGGCTGCTGAGCCTGCGCGTCCGGAGCCTGTGCTGCGCAACGGGAGAGGCCACAACAGTGAGAGGCCCACGTACCGAAAAAAAAAATTAGTAACACATCCAAATTTTTTGATACATATGTGTTCTGCATCACATATTTGTAAAACTTTGGTCTGGACAAATGCCGTCCAAGATTCTGACTTTCTCTGTTCTCTTTTATTTTTCTCTTTTACGTATAACTCTATTTAACTTCTACTTTTGCTAAGATGGTTTGTGGGGTTTGGGGTTTTTTTGCTCCCTAAATACCAACTTCCTTTTCTCTAGGTCCAATGAGGTCACAAAACGCTAATGTCTAAATATAACTCTGGTTCTCAATAAAGGAATCTAATATGGAGAAATTACATTAGTGAAAAAAATTGAGTTTGATCCCAGCCACTTGGTAATTGGGTAGTATTGGTCTGAACTTACATTCCTTCCTCTCTGTTTTACATAGAGATAATAAATAATGTTACCTACCTTGGCTGATTGGAGTATATGTGGTACAGTGCTTAGTTAATATTAATTCCCTTTTCTTTATGGCCCTCTCCTCTTCTGGGTATCTCTCTATGTCTTCTGGTGCTGCTGTCTGAAGGACTTGGGTCAGTTCTAAAGTATGGATGAGTTGAAATTGACAGCCAACCAGGAAGCAAGAGTTAGGCTGACCTCCTGAAGTGGTGAAAATATGCCCATTAACTCTATTCTTCATAAGATGTTTAAACATAGCCCGCAGTTTTTATAAACCTGGGATTTTATTTTTTTCAAGAAAATCTCAG
Organism: Globicephala melas; assembly: GCF_963455315.2. Classification (NCBI taxonomy): domain Eukaryota; kingdom Metazoa; phylum Chordata; class Mammalia; order Artiodactyla; family Delphinidae; genus Globicephala; species Globicephala melas. Next base: position 129,227,785 of record NC_083314.1, on the reverse strand, counting down.
TAATTCCACTGTCTCTTGACCTGGGTTCTCCTAATCCTGGGCAGCAGATCTGAGGAACAAGGAGAGCATGGTAGGGAAAGTGGGGGAAGAGCCAATAAAAACGTACATTATCAAGCTGGCCATATGTGGTATCAAGTGACAGTCTTACCTGATTCGTGGGACCTTCTTCTAAGAGACTATGAAAACAATTACTTCTCAAGTCAGTCCTTCCAAGAAAAGAAGGAAGGAGAATTTATCCATTAGCTCCCATTTCTCATTAGTCAAATGCTTGCTCCCTAGGATATTAATTCTTTGATTCTTCTGAGCTGAGCATACGTGGTCCCATGTCATCTTATCCCTCAGCATCATCTGAAACAAGAGGCAAGATGTGCTTTGAATAGACATGTGGCAAATGCTGTTAGGTTGTGGCCACATGAAATGAGTTAGTGTCCAGCCAGACTGTGTCAATACAGTGACTGTTGGTTCTGGAACAAGTGTGGCAATGACAGAAACAGCTGAGATCAAGAGAATCTGAAGCAACCATAAGTGGTATATGATACAATTCACCCCCTTGCACCAGTCACCTCAACTCATGTGCTCTCATTATATCTGGCTACCATTCTAAAATAAGAGACCCCTCTCTCTTTTCTTTTTCTTTCTTTTCTCTTGGTGGAAACAACATGCTGTCAGCTTCAACTGATTCCAAGGGTATAATAAATATAATCTCCCTTCTTCACCAGCTATTCTAGAATTTCCTCCCCTTCAGTTGCTTTCCTGCTGGAGTGACCTCATTTCTGAGGGTACGTATCCATAGTGGCCTTGCCTTTTGTCAGGCTGTGGTTGCTACAATTGATCACTTGCCAGGTATAAAACCGCCAAGAGATACCTCAGTGAATTCCTGGGTTGCTGACACATCCCTTTTTATCTCTATTGTATAGCAGCAATTCTGGATTTCTTCTTATGATAACAGGGATCAATTACCCCTGACAAGACATTAATACCTTTTTTTGCCTGATGTTTCTTGGTATAAGGAGCTCAAAATGAACAGGTAGGTCATACCTTCAAGTTAAGTAGGAATTTTTCTGTGTCATTTGATAGATGCATGCTCCCATTCCACTCTACCTATCTGATCCCCAGGAAACACAATCTCTAATCTCGTAGAACCTAAGATCAGAGAGTGCGAATTCTGTGAGTTTTAGAAATTATGGTGAAAGAACCCAGTTCTATTTTGACCCTGTGCTTCCCAGACGCATTTATTTTTGCTATTTAGGATAAAGCATCACTGTGTATCTACCATTTATCAGTACTTACCCTGCATCCTAGAGGACAGCAATCAATCCTTAGCTTAACCTTCAACACGGTTTTCCAGTGTTCTTCTAGACAGATGCTCTTGGTGAGGGGTGTATATTGAAGACCAGTGGTACCTGTGGTTGTACATCCATTGTAGCTCTTCCTTTGGCATAAATAGGGATCTTGCTCCAAGGAAATGTTGTATGGAACATGATGCTGATAGATCAGGCATTCTGTGAGCTGGTTGGATGGTGGTGCTGAGGGAAGTGCAAGGAAAGGAAAACTAACATTGTTAGTAGATTTCTATTCCAGTGAGACAAAAATCACTGCCCTTTTCATAGTAGAAGTGGCCCACTGTAATTGACCTCCTGCTAAAATTGAGGTTACCTCAAGGGATGGTGCCATAGTGATGGCTCAGAGTTGGTCTCTTCTAGGAAACTGAATGGATATTCACCATGGCAGTAGCTGTATCAGTCTTGATTAGAGGAAGTACATGCTGTTAGACCCATTTCGTGTCTTTATTTCTTCATAAGGCCACTCTGTTGATTGGCCCAGTTCATGAGGCTTTAGGTTGCTAAGGAAAGGAGAAAAATAACGTCTACTGAGTCATTAACTATTGAAAGCTTCCTCTGCAGGGAATACTTCCTGATGAGCATTATTGTGAGACACAAGGATCTGCACACTTTGTGCCTACTTTTATAGATTTGCTTACATACCTCTTCCCCAGAACTACTTGATTTAAACCTTCCAGTGTTATTTGTTCTAGGCCTCTCAACAACTAGCCAAGTCATGCAACCATTAACCAGGAGCCTAAGTACCTCAAGCTACATCTCCCTCCATTAGCACTGGATGGCCAAGTGTCCTGCTAGCAGATCTGCCCGCTGGGAGGATTTCTCTTCACCATTGTTCACTAGAAATACCCCTGAGTGGAATTATAATGGCAGTTGTCCATTTTCAGTTAGCACCAACATATCATGCCAACCCATCTGTGAACTAAGCCCAAGTTCATTCCTCTTCTGACAGTTGGTTGTAGGGTACTCCCCATGAGCTATAGGTTTGGGTTTTAGAAGAGGTATTGATACAATAGGGACAGATGATGTGGAAGTCTGAGCTGTTAATGCAATGTACTTGTGCCTTCTCGAATCACTTAAGCCCAAACTCTAATGTACCGTTTCTGTACATTAATGGATTGCAACACAATCCGTTATGTAGAGTAATGGATTGTGTTGCACCTGCTTGAATTTATGACACAGTGAATTAAACAATATCCAGGATATAATGGGCAGCTCTGGTCACATAGTGCTTGATAGCAGTACTCAGTCCCTCCTAGGGTCCAATAGAATGCCAGCTGTTGATTTTCAAACAGAAAGTTGTTCTCTGCTGTAAAAGCCATGGCCTTACTCTCAAGCTCTAGGAGACGATGTAACAACTCTCCTATTGAAACTTGCTTGGTCCTCCACTCAGCATTCTCATCTGCCACTGTTACTTTTAGTTTGTAGCTGAGTGGGCAGGCGGGTTCCCAGCCTCAACTTGCTGCAAACCCCTCTCTTGCTCTGGGTTCTATGTGGAATTGGCAGTCTTATAGTTCACCTGATAAATGAGACAAAGCAATGTTCCTGAGTGCAGTGTGTGCTGCCTCCAAAACCCAAAGAGGCCAACTTAGTGCTGGGAGGTGTAACTCTGTCATAATGGTTGGAGGTGCAAGATGCAGAAAGTGTTCTTATATTAGAGATGTGCCGTCCAATAGAGTAGCCACTAACCACGTGACTATTTTAATTTAGATGAATTAAAATTTTAAGAATATGTAAAAATTCAGTTTCCCAGTTTCACTAGCCACATTTCGAGTGCTCAATACCTAGATGTAGCTAGTGGCTATTCTATTTGGCAGCACAGATACAGAAAATTTCTGTGATGGAAGAAAGTTCTATTGGATAGCATGGGCTTTGAGGCTATGCTCCTACACGGCAGGTTAAAATTTGAACACAGGTCTATATGGTGCAAAAGCCCATGGTTTTTCTACTTCAGCAAGTTGCAGAGGGTCTGGGTCTAAGCAGATGCTTTCCTGCTATTGTGTTCAAGGGCAACATGAGCTCTCCAATTAGATTTTTGTGCAACTAAGTAAGTTTTGGTTCATGCAAAAATTCTCTTTGCATTCAACAAATGAAAAAGGCATTTTATCTAAAGGCCAGGTCTGCTGTGGCAACTCTCCGTATCTGACCTCTCTTTCTGGGCTACAGTAGACTCAGAAAGCAGTTTTCTTTTGAAAGAAAGTTTTCATTCTGCTCAGAAATATTATGCATTTTCAAAGAAATGGGGCTGACTAGAATTCTGTGGCAGACAGCAGAATCTCTGAATGCTGTAGTTCTGCATTTCTATCTGTACTCTATGAAAGGCGAGGACCATTGTCCCCACAGAACGCGGCTAAATGGCATCTGGAGCATGAATGGGCAGGAAAAACACTCTCTTCCCTCTAATAACACCACTTATGGCAGACAGGCAGGGTTCTCTTCTGAATGTGGTAAAGAGATGCTGTTATGATGAGACTAATTATTATACATTAGTTAAAATCCCATTTAGGGAGTGTTATATTGCTGTTTTTTATTTTGAATTTTATTTTATTTATTTTTTTATACAGTAGGTTCTTATTAGTTATCTATTTTATACATATTAGTATATATATTTCAAACCCAATCTCCCAATTCATCCCACCCCCACCACCCCCACCTACCACTTTCCCCACTTGGTGTCCATACGTTTATTCTCTACATCTGTGTCTCTATTTCTGCCCTGCAAACTGGTTCATCTGTACCATTTTTCTAGGTTTCACATATATGCATTAATATATGATATTTGTTTTTCTCTTTCTGACTTACTTTACTCTGTATGACAGTCTCTAGATCCATCCACATCTCTGCAAATGACCCAATTTCGTTCCTTTTTATGGGTAATATTCCATTATATATATGCACCACATCTTCTTTATTCATTCGTCTGTCGATGGGCATTTAGGTTGCTTCCATGACCTGGCTATTGTAAATAGTGCTGCAATGAACATTGGGGTACATGTGCCTTTTTGAATTATGGTTTGCTCTAGTTATATGCCCAGTAGTGGGATTGCTGGGTCATAGGGTAATTCTATTTTTAGTTTTTTAAGGAATCTCCATACTGTTCTCCATAGTGGCTGTATCAATTTACTTTCCCACCAACAGTGCAAGAGGGTTCTCTTTTCTCTACACCCTCTCCATCATTTGTTGTTTGTAGATTTTCTGATGATGCCCATTCTAACTGGTGTGAGGTGATAATACATTGTAGTTTTGATTTGCATTTCTCTAATAATTAGTGATGTTCAGAAGCTTTTCATGTGCTTCTTGGCCATCTGTATATCTTCTTTGGAGAAATGTCTATTTAGGTCTTCTGCCCATTTTTGGACTGGGTTGTTTGTTTTTTGAATATTGAGTGGCATGAGCTGTTTATATATTTTTCAGATTAATCCTTTGTCCCTTGATTCATTTGCAAATATTTTCTCCCATTCTGAGGGTTGTCTTTTCGTCCTGTTTGTAGTTTCCTTTGCTTTGCAAAAGCTTTTCAGTTTCATTAGGTCCTATTTGTTTGTTTTTATTTCCATTACTCTAGGAGGTGGATCAAAGAAGATCTTGCTGTGATTTATGTCAGAGTGTTCTTCCTATGTTTGCCTCTAAGAGTTTTATAGTGTCCAGTCTTACATTTAGGTCTCTAATCCATTTTGAGTTTATTTTTGTGTATCGTGCTACAGAGTGTTCTAATTTCATTCTTTTACATGTAGCTGTCCACTTTTGCCAGCATCACTTATTGAAGAGACTGTCTTTTCTCCATTGTATATCCTTGCCTCCTTTGTCATAGATTAGTTGACCATAGATGCATGGGTTTATCCCTGGACTTTCTATCCTGTTCCATTGATCTATATTTCTGTTTTAGTGCCAGTACCGTACTGTCTTGATTACTGTAGTTTTGTAGTATAGCCTGAAGTCAGGGAGCCTGATTCCTCCAGCTGTGTTTTTTTCCCTCAAGACTGCTTTCGCTATTCGGGGCCTTTTGTGTCTCCATACAAATTTTAAGATTTTTTTGTGCTAGTTCTGTAAAATTGCCATTGGTAATTTGAGAGGGATTGCATTGAATCTGTAGATTGCTTTGGGTAGTATAGTCATTTTCACAATACTGATTCTTCCAATCCAAGAACATGGTATATCTCTCCATCTGTTGGTATCATTTTTAATTTCTTTCATCAGTGTCTTATAGTTTTCTGCATACAGGTCTTCTGTCTCCCTAGGTAGGTTTATACCTAGATATTTTATTCTTTATATTGCAGTGGCAAATGAGAGTGTTTCCCTAATTTCTCTTTCAGATTTTTCATCATTAGTGTATAGGAATGCAAGAGATTTCTGTGCATTAATTTTGTACCCTGCAACTTTACCTAATTCATTGATTAGCTCTAGTAGTTTTCTGGTGGCATCTTTAGGATTCTCTATGTATAGTATCATATCATCTTCAAACAGTGACAGTTTTACTTCTTCTTTTCCAGTTTGTATTCCTTTTATTTCTTTTCCTTCTCTGGTTGCCGTGGCTAGAACTTCCAAAACTATGTTGAATAATAGTGGTGAGAGTGGACATCCTTGTTTGTTCCTGATCTTAGAGGAAATGCTTTTAGTTTTTCACCATTGAGAATGATGTTTGCTGTGGGTTTGTTGTATATGGCCTTTATTATGTTGAGGTAGGTTCCCTGTATGCCCACTTTCTGGGGAGTTTTTATCATAAATGGGTGTTGAATTTTGTCAAAAGCTTTTTCTGCATCTATTGAGATGATTATATGGTTTTATTCTTCAGTTTGTTAATATGGTGTATCACATTGATTGATTTGTGTATATTGAAGAATCCTTGCATCCCTGGGATAAATCCCACTTGATCATGGTGTATGATCCTTTTAATGTGTTGTTGGATTCTGTTGCTGGTATTTTGTTGAGAATTTTGCATTATATTCATCAGTGATGTTGGTCTGTAATTTTCTTTTTTTGTAGTATCTTTATCTGGTTTTGGTATCAGGGTGATGGTGGCCTCATAGAATGAGTTTGGGAGTGTACCTTCCTCTGCAAGTTTTTGGAAGAGTTTGAGAAGGATGGGTGTTAGCTCTTCTCTGAATGTTTGATAGAATTCACCTGTGAAGCCATCCGATCCTGGACTTTTGTTTGTTGGAAGATTTTTAATCACAGCTTCACTTTCATTACTTGTGATTGGTCTTCATATTTTCTATTTCTTCCTGGTTCAGTCTTGGAAGGTTATACCTTTCTAAGAACTTGTCCATTTCTTCCAGGTTGTCCATTTTATTGGCATAGAGTTGCTTGTAGTAGTCTCTTAGGATGCTTTGTATTGCTGCCGTGCTGTTGTAACTTCTCCTTTTTCCATTCTAATTTTGTTGATTTGAGTCCTCTCCCTCTTTTTCTTGATGAGTCTGGCAAATGGTTTATCAATTTTGTTTATCTTCTCAAAGAACCAGCTTTTAGTTTTATTGACCTTTGCTATTGTTTTCTTTGTTTCTATTTCATTCATTTCTGCTCTGATCTTTATGATTTCTTTCCTTCTGCTAACTTTGGGTTTTGTTTGTTCTTCTTTCTGTAGTTGCTTTAGGTGTAACATTAGATTGTTTATTTGAGATTTTTCTTGTTTCTTGAGGTAGCCTTGTATAGCTATAAACTTCCCTCTTAGAACTTATTTTCCTGCATTCCAGAAGTTTTGGATCATGGTGTTTTCATTGTCATTTGTCTTTAGGTATTTTTTTGCTTTCCTTTTTGAAATCTTCAGTGATCTCTTGGTTATTTAGTAACGTAGTGTTTAGCCTCCATGTGTTTGTGTTTTTTACATTTTTTTACCTGTAATTGATTTCTAATCTCATAGCGTTGTGGTCAGGAAAGATGCTTGATATGATTTCAATTTTCTTAAATTTACTGAGGTTGATTTGTGACCCAAGATGTGATCTATCCTGGAGAATGTTCCGTGCGCACTTGAGAAGAAAGTTTAATCTGCTGTCTCTGGGTGGAATGTCCTATAAATATCAATTAAATCTATCTGGTCTATTGTGTCATTTAAAGCTTGTGTTGGCTTATTAATTTTCTCTTTCAATGATCTGTCCATTGGTGTAAGTGAGGTGTTAAAAGTCCCCCACTATTATTGTGTTACTGTCAATTTCCTCTTTTAGAGGTGTTAGCAGTTGCCTTATGTATTGAGGTGCTCCTATGTTGGGTGCATATATATTTATAATTGTTATATCTTCTTCTTGGATTTGTCCCTTGATCATTACATAGGGTCCTTCCTTGTCTCTCATAACATTCTTTATTTTAAAGTCTATTTTATCTGATATGAGTATTGCTACTCCAGCTTTCTTTTGATTTCCATTGGCATGGAATATCTTTCTCCATCCCCTTAAACTCAGTCTGTATGTGTCCCTAGGTCTGAAGTGGGTCTCTTGGAGACAGCATACATATGGGTCTTGTTTTTATATCCATTCAGTGAGCCTGTGTCTTTTGATTGGAGCATTTAATCCATTCACGTTTAAGGTAATTATCAATATGTATGTTCCTATTACCATTTTCTTAATTGTAATGGGTTTGCTTTTGTAGGTGCTTTCCATCTCTGTGTTTCCCACTTAGAGAAGTTCCTTTAGCATTTGTGGTAGAGCTGGTTTGGTGGTGCTGAATTCTTTTAGCTTTTGCTTGTCTGTAAAGCTTTTTTTTTTTTTTTTTTTTGCGGTACACAGGCCTCTCACTGTTGTGGCCTCTGCCGGACGCACAGGCTCAGCAGCCATGGCTCACGGGCCCAGCCGCTCCATGGCATGTGGGATCTTCCCGGACCAGGGCACGAACCCATGTCCCCTGCATCGGCAGGTGGACTCTTAACCACTGCGCCACCAGGGAAGCCTGTAAAGCTTTTGATTTCTCTGTTGAACTGAATGAAATCCTTGTCGGTAGTGTAATCTTGGTTGTACGTTCTTCCCTTTCATCACTTTAAATTCGTCATGCCACTCCCTTCTAGCTTGTAGAGTTTCTGCTGAGAAATCAGCTGTTAACCTTATGGGAGTTTCCTTGTATGTTATTTGTCATTTTTCCCTTGTTGCTTTCAATTATATTTTTTGTCTTTAATTTTTGTCAGTTTGATTACTATGTATCTCAGCATGTTTCTCCTTGGGTTTGTCCTGCCTGGAACTCTCTGTGCTTCCTGGACTTGGGTGGCTATTTCCTTTCCCATGTTAGGAAAGTTTTCGACTATGATCTCTTCAAATATTTTCTCGGGTCCTTTCTCTCTCTCTTCTCCTTCTGGGGCCCTTATAATGCAAATGTTGTTGTGTTTAATGTTGTCCCAGAGGTGTCTTAGGCTGTCTTCATTTTTTTTCATTCTTTTTTCTTTATTGTGTTCCACAGCAGTGAATTTCACCATTCTGTCTTCCAGGTCACCTATCTGGTTTTCTGCCTCAGTTATTCTGCTATTGATTCCTTCTAGTGTGTTTTTCATTTCAGTTATTGTATATTGTTCATCTCTGTTTGTTTGCTCTTTAATTCTTCTAGATGTTTGTTCTTTAATTCTTCTAGCTCTTTGTTAAACATTTCTTGCATCTTCTGGATCTTTGCCTCCATTCCTTTTCTGAGGTCCTGGGTCATCTTCACTCTCATTATTCTGAATTATTTTTCTGGAAGGTTGCCTATCTCCACTTCATTTAATTGTTTTTCTGGGGTTTTATCTTGTTCCTTCATCTGGTGCATAGCCCTCTGCCCTTTCATCTTGTCTATTTTTCTGTGAATGTGGTTTTTGTTCCACAGGCTGCAGGATTGTAGTTCTTCTTGCTTCTGCTGTCTGTCCTCTGGTGGATGAGGCTATCTAAGAGGCTTGTGCAAGTTTCCTTATGGGAGGGACTGGTGGTGGGCAGAGCTGGGTGTTGCTCTTGTGGGCAGAGCTCAGCAAAACTTTAATCTGCTTGTCTGCTGATGGGTGGAGCTGAGTTCCCTCCCTGTTGGTTGTTTGGCCTGAGGCAACTTAACACTGGAGCCTACCTGGGCTCTTTGGTGGGGCAAATGGCGGAATCTGGGAGGGCTCAGCTAAGGACTGCTTCCCAGAACTTCTGCTGTCAGTGTCCTTGTCCTCACGGTGAGCCACACCCACCCGCCGCCTCTGCAGGAGACCCTCCAACACTAGCAGGTAGGTGGTTCAGTCTCCTATGGCGTCACCACTCCTTCCCCTGGGTTCTGATGCGCACACTACTTTGTGTGTGCCCTCCAAGAGTGGAGTCTCCATTTCCCCCAGTCCTGTCGAAGTCCTGTGATCAAATCCCACTAGCCTTCAAAGTCTGATTCTCTAGGAATTCTTCCTCCCGTTGCCGGACCCCCAGGTTGGGAAACCTGACGTGGGGCTCAGAACCTTCACTCCAGTGGGTGGACTTCTGTGGTATAAGTGTTCTCCAGTTTGTGAGTCACCCACTCAGCAGTTATGGGATTTGATTTTATTGTGATTGTGCCCCTCCTACCGTCTCATTGTGGTTTCTCCTTTGTCTTTGGATGTGGGCATCTTTTTTGTGAGTTCCAGTGTCTTCCTTTCGATGATTGGTCAGCAGTTAGTTGTGATTCCGGTGCTCTCGCAAGAGGGAGTGAGTTATTGCAGCTATTTTAAAAGACGTTTGCTAGCCCTCCAAGTTGGGGGGCGAGATTAATTAGTGTCAATGGAAGGATCTCCAATATAAAAACAAATTAAGCCTCCTCATGCAGCCTTGCCTGGGTGTCCTTGAGTTGCTGCTTCCTTTGTGACAGAGAGTGTTTGGTCTGATCTATTCTAATTGGAGAGAAAGGATGGAATGCACGTTTGCTAAAGGGCATCTGGTGTGCCAGACACGATGATATGTACTTTAAAAGAAGAAGGAATCTTTGAACTAGGATTTCCCATTGTTCCCACTGAACCCACTGGAGAACATTGCTAAACTGAGGCATTTGAGCCCTAAGACTATGCTTGTGGCATAAATTGGATCATCTGTTTTGGGTGGCCCCTCCCAAGTCGTTCCTGATGATTTACTTCCATTATATTCCAACAGGCAAAAGAAAACAAGAATTAAAAAGCACACTCCAACCTGCTGTATAAAAATAAATAAATAAATAAATAAAATAAGATTAGGACTAAAAAATAAAACAGATAAACAACAAGGACCTACTGTACAGCACAGGGAACTATATTCAATATCTTGTAATAAACTGTAATGGGAAAGAAGCTGAAAAATAAAAAAATATATATTTATAAATAAATAAATAAATAAAGTAGGTCCCCCACCCCTTAAAAACACACACACACACACACACACACACACTCCAGTTATTTCTTTTAAACTCTTCCATGAATACTAAAGACATTTGCTTCAGGATTCTTGGCTTGAAGGATATTTTTTAAATATGGCAGGTCCAATTCCTACCTGAAATAGTGTTATTAACTTTTATCCTTTGTCCAGTCCCACTGGCTATAATATTTCATCATCCTTCTCATCTCATACTTTGAAGTCGTAGCCCAGATTTTCTGAGATAGACCTCATTTCATATACTGTAGCTATTGTCAGGTAAGACAAATTACTACATATGTACTTAAATGTATTTTGATTTTATAAATCTTTGTGAGATTCATCATGTAAATAAATTCACAAATAAAAGAAAATCTTATAGCATGTGCCTAATTTTAGTTTCAGAAACTATATGCAACTATCACCAAAATCTTGACCCATTCCATATATTTTAATTGGTTTTTGTAACCGTGTAACTTTAGACCATTTATGTAACCTCACTGAGACTCAGGATTTTTGGTTTTTGTTTTCAGCTCTAAAAAAGGATAATAAGATTCACTTCATAGGGTTCTTCTGTGAGGATCAAATGAGTTGATATATAAAAGCATTAGTGTGGGACTTCCCTGATGGCACAGTGGTTAAGAGTCTGCCTGCCAATGCAGGGGACATGGGTTCGAGCCCTGGTCTGGGAGGATCCCACATGCCGTGGGGCAACTAAGCCCGTGTGCCACAACTACTGAGCCTGTGCTCTAGAGCCCATGAGCCACAACTACTGACGCCCACACGCCGCAACTACTGAAGGCTGCATGCCACAACTACTGAAGCCTGTGCGCCTAAAGCCCGTGCTCCACAACAAGAGAAGCCTCCACGATGAGAAGCCCGTGCACTGCAATGAAGAGTAGCCCCTGCTCGCCGCAATGAGGGAAAGCCTGCATGTAGCAATGAAGACCCAACACAGCCAAAAATAAACAAACAAACAAGTAAATAAATAAATATTGATTTAAAAAAATAAATAAAAATAAAAGCATTAGTGACTTTCCCTTCAGGGCAAGATTGGGTTAACAGGGACCAGATTTACCCTCTTGGCTGGAACAACCCCAAACTGGCTAAAATATGAGAGAAGAGGGAATAGTTTTAAGACACTGGGTGGGACTTCCCTGGTGGCACAGTGGTTAAGAATTCGCCTGCCTAATGCAGGGGAAACAGATTCAAGCCCTGGTCCAGGAAGATCCCACATGCCACAGAGTAACTAGGCCTGTGAGCCACAACTACTGAAGGCCGCATGCCTAGAGCCCGAGAGCCACAGCTACTGAAGCCCATGCACCTAGAGCCCGTGTTCCGCAAGAAGAGAAGCCACCTCAATGAGAAGCCCACACACTGCAACAAAGAGTGGGCCCTGCTCGCCGCAACTAGAGAAAGCCTGCGCACAGCAATGAAGACCCAACGCAACCCAAAAATCAATAAATTAAATTAAGAAAAAAAAAGACACTGGGCAAAAAGCAACAAAGGACAGTAATTCCTGAAAGACGGGAACCAAATGAGGCAAACCCAGCCATTGTCCCAGCTTACTGTCTTTAGAGAGTTTCCAGGCAATGGAGCAGGGAGGCAAAGTAAATTTCAGAGCAAAGAATATTACCAGGAATATGAATGTCACTTCATAATGATAAAGGGGTCATTCCAATAAGAGGACATAACAATCTTAAACAGATATTCACCTAATGATGGACCTTCAAAATACATGAAGCAAAAACTCATGGAACGCCAAGGAGAAACAGATCAGTACACAAACAGGTTTCTTAAACAGCTTTCAGTGTTTTTTTTTTTTTTTTTGTGGTACGTGGGCCTCTCACTGTTGTGGCCTCTCCCGTTGCGGAGCACAGGCTCTGGACGCGCAGGCTCAGCGGCCATGGCTCACGGGCCCAGCCACTCCGCGGCACGTGGGATCCTCCCGGACCGGGGCATGAACCCGTGTCTCGTGCATCGACAGGCGGACTCTCAACCACTGCACCACCAGGGAAGTCCGACAGCTTTCAGTTTTGACTGAGGTGAAAGATTAGTCAATAATGTGACAGATTAGAAACTGAAAATGTTTTAGAATTAATGCTATAGAAAATGACAAATAAAAAATAAGTGAAGAATGGCTAAGCTGCATTTACTAGAGAGGAGATTTGGATAATGGAGCGACTTGGATAGTGAGCAACAGAAGTGGCGTTTTGTAGGGACGTGCTGTAAGTGCAGTAGGAGCACTGGCAAAACTAGGGTGACCTTTAAGATGATAGGATAAGATATTTAAACAGTAGTATTGGGCTTCCCTGGTGGTGCAGTGGTTGAGAGTCCGTCTGCCGATGCAGGGGACACGGGTTTGTGCCCCGGTCCTGGAAGATCCCACGTGCCGCGGAGCGGCTGGGCCCGTGAACCATGACCGCTGAGCCTGCACATCCGGAGCCTGTGCCCCGCAATGGGAGAGGCCACAACAGTGAGAGGCCCGCTTACCGAAAAACAAAACAAAACAAAACAAAACCCAGTAGTATCATAGGATAAACAAGGGAGAAAGATTCAAGATGCCCAACAAAAATATTCATCTTTCCTCACCAGAAACAGTCCTCAGACTAACCATTCTGTGACATTGCCTCCCTTCGAGGTTGAACCAGAGGCTCATCATAACCCAGTTTCACCTGGATAAAAATCTAAAAGGGTGATGTGTTGGTTAGGATAGGCTATTGCCCAAAATTCAGTGGTGTGACACAATAAACATTTTTCTTTCATGTAACAATCCAGTAGTGTTCTGCTGTATGTGGTCATTCTGGAGCATAGGCTGCTTTTGTCTTGAGTTTGTGCTCCTCTTTTCCACTTTCCAAATTCTGTCTGTTTAGCCAGTGGATGGGGTGGAAGAACGAGGAATGCACGAAGAAGGTTTTTAAGTTTCAGGCCCAGAAGTGGCTCATGTCACATAGGTTCACATTCCCTTGGTAGAAGTGTAGGCACATGGCTTCAACTAACTGCAGGATGTGGTCCAGCCATGTGCCCAGAAGAAAAACAGAGCACTGGTATTTGTAAACACTAGCAATCTCTACAGCTGATGTCCCTATCCCATCTATTTATTGATGCTCTGGGAACCACTTTACTCTGTTGAACACTGGCCCTAACTCCAAATTTATTTTGTAAGTGAATTTAGTGTTTTTATTATAGTAAATGTTCATGGAAAGAATTTGAACTGGAGTCAAACATGAGTATTTTCTAACATCATTGCATGGAAATAAAACATTATACAAAGACATAAACAGGCTGATATAAAAATATATCACCAAATCTCAGAATGTTAGAGGAGAGCGAAAGAGTCTTAAAAACCATCTAATTCAGTCTCCTAATTTTTCAGCTAAGTACACTGAGACCAGAGAGACTACATTACGTGTCCAAATCTCTGTAGATAATTAGTAAGAGAGCTGGGGTCGAAACCTAATTGGTGTGATCTCATGCTTTAAATTACCAACAGGAATTTAACACATCAAGATAGAAAGTCTTCATGTTTTATTTTCAAAAGGCAGAGAACAATTAAACAGTTTTGAAATCTAGTAAGTCTTTCTTTTCCATAAATTTATTTATTTTATTTATTTATTTTTGGCTGCATTGGGTCTTCATTGCTGCACACAGGCTTTCTCTAGTTGTGGTAAGCAGGGCCTACTCTTCATTGCGATGCATGGGCTTCTCATTGCGGCGGCTTCTCTTGTTGCGGGCCATGGGCTCTAGGTGCGCGGGCTTCAGTAGTTGTGGCGCACAGGCTTAGTTGCTCCACGGCATGTGGGATCTTCCCGACCAGGGCTCGAACCCATGTCCCCTGCATTAGACAGGTGGATTCTTAACCACTACACCACCAGGGAAGCCCTGAAATCTAGTAAGTCTTTAAATTACATAGTTGCGTAAAGTAAACTAACTTTTATTTTTGATAGACATTTTGCTCTTTTAACTTATGAGATGATAAGAGTCTATCAGAGAAATGCCTGCTGCCCATGGATGAATGGATTGGGCTGTTACAGCAGTCAGGATGGGGTTCTTTCTTTAAGAACTAGTAGGCCATTTTTCTTCGATTCCGTAATTAAAAATTTAGATCAAGTCAGAAATCTGACAGTGTATATAGTTCTTTGCTTTTAGGTAGCAACATTTCTCAGTTCTACAAATAGACTTGCTTTGCAGTGCATGTTCTTTTCCTTAGTCTGATCTAAGTACTGCCGTTTCCCTTCTCTTCTTTTGTATACAACCCAATACCTCACTTACTTGGATTTGACTCTAGGGATTCCATAGGAATGAATTTTCCAGACAAATGAAGTTTATCTGCATTATCAAAATTTAATAATTTGACAAGGAAATCTGTCTAGACTGTATCACATACTTATCTATTACCTTAAAAAGAGCCGTGGTATCATCCCTTTAATACAGAGCTTAGTAACTGAGAGCAGAGGTCTGGAGCCAGACTGCTTAGGTTGAAGACCTGGCTCTGACTCTTACCAGCTGCGTGACCTGAGGCACATTACTTAGTTCTTAATTTCTCTGTGTCTTAGTTTCCTCATTTGTAAAATGAGAATAATATTTAGTACATTTATCTTGAAGTAGTTGTGAAGATTAAAAGTTGATATATGTAAGGCACTTAAAGCAGTGTCTTGTATATAATAAGTACTAGTGTATGTTAGCTCAAAGCATCACAGTTTACACTGTGAAGGAGTGTGAGGGAGGGTGGATATTAATTAATAGAGAACACAGATACAATTACTGACTTATGATAAGTGAAGGGAAAGTACTAAGTGCTATCAACGTACTAACAGAGGAACCAGAGTTAGCCTGGCAATGTATTATAGAATTCTTTATATTTTAGTCTTTCCGACCGACATATAAGTTATTTGAAAGCATGAAGCATGTCTTAATTTTCTTTATGTAACTGTCAGTAAGCAGAGTATCTAGTGCATAGCAGGGACTCAAGACTACTTTGGAAAGAGAGATTAAAGGAAAGAAAGAAAAAAAGATCTTGATTCTACAGGTATCATCATGAGAATATAAAGATGTTGGGGGTGACTATTCCGCAGAGGGTAGAGAATTAAGCTCCCTGGTGACCCCTCATCCACAGAGGTGCAGCACCTTTTGCATAGAGGTCACCATCCCAGTGATTCTGGGCCTCTGCAGCTTAATGAGGATGTATCCATTTATGCATTAATGCTCATTCACTTTGTTCAAAGCAGTCCCTCAGATCTTCCCGGAGGACTGGTTTGCTTATTTTATACAGGATTCTTAGAATATGCTGACATGTTTGATAATCAGGGACTCTTGGTTGGGGGAGTGCTTATCTTGGGGAAAGGCAGCAAGCTATGTTTGAAGGCAGGCTTTCCTCCTCTCTTGGGAGTTAAACAGTTTGAAAACAGGCTGCCTTCAGCCTTGCCTGGAATCCAGGGTGAAGGAGAAATACAAGGATGCCATATCAAAGGGGCCCTGCTGTTCTCCTGGCCAGAGGGTGAATTCATTGCACAGGTTGTGTGGTCTGAGAGTGCTGCCCTTTTTAGAGGAGAGGAGAAAAGGGAGGAGCATGTGGCCAGGTGCCTTGCCCCAGGTCACACAGTGGCCAAGCTTGGAGACCTCAGACCCGTATGCTCCCAGTCTGGCACCCTACACCTTAACAAATGGGAATTTGAAGAGTATGAAACAACTTTCAGAAATCTGTAAATGAATAAGGAGAGAGAAGGAGGAGACTGTATTGTTTGAACCCCCCATTTTAAATTGCGTTAACCTGGATGAAAGCCTATTTCAAATAATGCAATCAAAATAGTTAAAAATGACAGTAATACCAGCAAACACGTATGTGTTATTTATTATTTGCTAGCCATCATTCTGAGAGTTTTATATGTGTAAGTTCACTTAATTCCCATAACAACACTATGACCTGGGATGATAATAAGGATTATTATCCCTATTTTACAGATAAGGAAACTGAGGCATGAGAGGTTAAGCAACTTGACCCAGGTCACATAGTTAGTAGGTTGAAGAGTTAGGATAAAGATTAGTTAAACATTAAAGGAGGACAGTGCCACTATTGAATACCTACTCTGCTAGGCACTTCCCACCTTTGTCAGGGTACACTTCTCTGTCCCTTTAATCTGCTCCCATTCTCATCCATGGTAGAGACAGACCTTTCAACATTATTATACATCAAAGATATGCTAAGAGGGGCCATCAGGATCGGCAAGAGAGTCCTGTTTCATTTCAGGAGCTCTACTCAGAAGGCTTCTGGAATAGGGCTCCTCCCAGACTCAGACGGGAGGGACAGACCCTAACCTTGGTTGGGACTGAGGGCAGAGGATAGAAAAGAAAAACGAAGTAAAGAGGAAATAGAGAAGGCAAACTCTGTGTGGACTGCAATACAGCCTGCTGGGAAGAGTAGCAAAACTGTTTGCAGAGTCCTCTGGATTCCAGGTGTGTTTGTGACCCAACTACAAGAAAACTGGACTCTTTCTGGTCATGTTTGATATCTGCATGACGTTCCAGGTGTTGTTTCATAAAGGCAATACTTTATCTCGTCCAACTGTCAAAATAGCCCTCTGTGTTAAATATTATATTCCCATTTATATAAATAAGTAGGGTGAGATCTAGATAGCTTACCCAATGTCAGACAGCTAGTACAAAGTGGAGAGGGCCTGAGACCCCAGTCTACAGTTTTGAAACTGATACACTTTCCCTTACCCTAGATGCTGATTAACTATCCAACTGAGCCCATAAATGCTTCTCTTTTCCTCATAAGTTAGCTGAGTTAGGTACTAGTTGTGCAAGTCTTTCTCAATTCCTCTTGTGCATCTCAGCCCCTCCTCCCAGGGCCTCAGGACCCTGATGCTGTCCTAAAGGAGGCCAGTAAAACCAGAGCCACACTGGAAAGTCAGAAGAGGGCAGATGACTGGGGTGTGCCAGGGTATGTCAGTGGAGGAACACAGTAGTGTCATGGGCTCCGGGGGCCCTTTTCATCGCCCAGGTCCTCAATAACATCCCAAAATAGAAAGCATCAAACAGCCCAGGCCTTGGCTTTGAGTTGCCACCAAGCCAGGTGGCCAGGTCAGGAAGCATTAGCACATTTTTCTCTTGTAGGAATGAAAGAACCACAACTGTGTCCTTGAGTCTGTTAAACAATGTTAACTAGAGGGAGGGGTCAGGAGAGGGGTACGTGTGGTGGTTTCTGGGCAGGAGATGAGAGAAACCACACGGCTCATTTGCCCGGCACTAATGGATCTGAAATGAGGAGCCTTGATGCCAAGGGGACTGCTGTCTTGAAATGAGAAGAACTGAGAACAAGAGAAGTCCATTAGTGTCATGTTTGTGTTTTTCCTCCTCTGAAGCTGGATTTTAGGCTCACAGGGAGAAAAGACCAACGATTTCCATCCTCAAGAGCTTTGCCCATTAGTGTCAAATTATCCCAGGAGGGAGAAGGCAAAAAACCTAGCAATGTAAACAGAGGATTTGGAAGCTTGCTAGGGAGCCTCTCTCCTCTGCCCAAGCCATAGCTCTGACCTCTTAGGAAGATGATTAGTATTTGATAATTGGGGCAGGGGCTTGTTTCTTCACCCTCTACGCCTGCAGGCTCTTAGCAGAGATGGCCTTACCTCTATGGGGTCTGAATCAAGTCCCACTAACTACAAAGTCGCAGTCATCAAAATTGCAATGTACCTTAGCTCTGATCAATCATTAATTTCATCAAAACAAAATAGTTTTGATCTACAGAAATAAAAAGTATCAAAATAAAGTAATGAAAGGAAAATAAAAACAATATCTCATATTTATAAGCACTTACTTTGAGCCAGGTAGTTTTAAGTGTTTTACAAGCTCTAACTCTTTCACTCTTACTGTAGTGCCAAGAGGTAGCATCTGTTTATATCTCCATTTTCGATCAAGAACACTGAGGCCCAGTGGAGTAAGTATTTCATCATCTACTACCACTTAAAAACCTACTCCAACACTATTATTACACTTATTTCATGCTTTTGGGGCTCATGAAACTAGATAGGGCACAGCAGAGTCAGCTCTGCTTTGCTCCAAGATGTCTAGAACCACAGCTGGGATGAGTTGAATGTCTGGGGGCTGGTAAGGCATCTCTCATGCAGCATGGTCTCCCACAGGCCAGCTTGAGTTTCCTCATTGCATGGTGGCCTCAGGGTAGTTGGCTTCTTCCATGGTGCCCCACGGTTCCAAGAGCAAGTGTTCCAAGAGGCCTGAGCTGAAGCTGCAAGGTTTCTTATGGCACAGCCTCAGAACCCCCAGAAGGTGACTTCCACCACTAAGATGAGCCAAGATTCAAGGAGAAGGGAATAGGAGGGACATCAAAGAACTGAGAATCATTTTAAATATGCCACTGTAAATAATCAAGTCATATAGCCAATAGGTTGGAAGACAGCATTACTCAGACACTCTTAACCACTAAGCCAAGTTTAGCAATCTGGTGATTGAATTTATGTATCATTGAGACAAATCCAGTGGATGATGGCTATTCTGATGTTCATTTGTAAGTCAGTTATTTGGCGCACAGGATCACATTTTCTTCCAAAGTTGTGATATTTCTTTCCTCTCTTCCTTCCTTAAACATTTGTTAATACCAACTTTGTGCCAGGCATTACCCTAGGTGTTAGGAATACAAAGCAAATAAACTACTGTCCTATTTTTAAGTGTCTTGTGGGCTAACAAGGAGGGACAAACATCTCCTAATTACTGTTCAGTGTGATTAGCATTGCATGATAGGAACTAATATAGAAACTGAGGAAGAAACACCTAACTCTACCTTAGTGATCTGGGAAGGCTTTTGAAAGGAAATAAGGTTTGATTATATCTTAGAGGATTAGGAGGAGCTTACCAGGTATTATGGACCGAATTTTTGTGTCTCTCCCACCCAAAATTCAAATGTTGAAACCCTAACCTTAGTGTGACTATATTTGGAGATAGGGCTTTTACTAAAGTAATTGAGGTTAGATGAAGTCATAAGGGTGGGGCCCTGGTCTGAAAGGATTAGTGTCCTTACAAGAAGAGACACCAGAGAGCTAGCTCCCTCACCCTCCTCCTCTTGCCTCCCACCTCAGCAAACTGAGGTAAAGCCACGTGAGGACTAACAAGAAGGCAGCCTTCTGTGAGTCAGGAATAGAGTCCTCACTGGAAACTGAATCAGCCAGAACCTTGACTTTGGACTTCCAGAAACTGTGAGAAAATAAATTTGTGTTGTTTAAACTACCAAATCTATGGTATTTTGCTATGGCAGCCTGAGCTGATTAAGCCAGCTAAAAGGAGAGGAAGGATGTTCCAAGAAGAAGCAACAGCATATTTCATTGAAAGGTGAATTAAAAGAACATGGCATACTTAGGGAACCAATAGTAGTTCATCAAGCCTGAAGTATAGTATTTGTCGGTAAACAGTGGGAAACAGACTAGAAAGATGCAAAAATCTGGGTGTTTGACCTTCTTGAATTGCTGAATTAACCAACCCTGTGGCTGCCTGACCTCTGGATTTCTCCTTATGTGATATGTTTCCATATTCTTTGAACCACCATGACATGTTTTCTGTTCTTTGTTTTCAAGGGCATTGAATCATTTAGGCAGAATTTTGGCTACATTTTACAAAATCCTAAAATAATCGTGATTTAAACAATATAGATTTGTAATTCTCTCTTGATAAAAATGTACTGATGTTGGCAACCCAGGGTAGGCTCTCCATAGTGGCAAAGGCCTGTGTTTCCTTCATCATGTTGTTATACTATTCTAAAGAGACAATGTTACGAGGACTGGCTATCATGTTGCTATTACAGCCTGGAAGACAGGAGGATACAGATCACATGTCTTCCCTTTTTATGGACATAGAAACCACATTCGACACTTCTATTTGTGTGCCATTGGTCAGAACTTAATCACATGGGAACACATATGTGGAGGCATGAAATGTTGACTTTACTTTGGATGGTTATGCTTCCAGATAACAATCTGTGGGCTTATTGCTAAAGAAGAGGAGTAGGGATGTTGAGGTACGCTTACTAGTCTCTACCACTTAGAGACTCCCCACAATTCCCCTAGATGAAAGGTGGTGAGTGGAGTGGAAATGGATTCCCAGAGGGGATTTTGTGGGTTACTGTGAGGATAATTCTGGTGTGATTGGGCTTTTGCCATGGTTTCTGACATGCAGTCAGTTTCCTGCTGGAACAATACATATTCTTGCCCAATGTACCTAAGATGACTTTCCTGGAGTTTTATAGGATTTTCCTGCAGCTATCCTTGTTGAGAAGGAAGAGACACAAAACAGAGAATATTCTTATCAGTAGGATATATGTTCTTATTATTTCATAGTATTTCACAGTCTGTAAAGTGCTTCAGTATCATATAGCCCACCTGGATAAAAAGACAAAAGCCATACTAAAGAGTCATTCTACAGCTTTTGCACAGCAAAAGAAACCATCAACAAAGTGAAAAGACAACCTACAGAATGGGAAAGAATATTTGCAAACCATGTATCTGATAAAGGGTTAATATCCAAAATATATAAAGAAATGTATAATACAACTCAACAGCAAAAAAAAACAAAAACAAAAACAAACAACCCCAAATAACCCAATTAAAAAATGGGCAAATGACCTGAATAGACATTTCTTCAAAGAAGATATGTGAAACGTCAACAGGTACATGAAAAGATGCTCAGCATCACTAGTTATTAGGGGAATGCAAATCAAAACCACAATGAGATATCACCCCATGCCTGTTAGAATTTCCATAATCAAAAAGATGAGAGAGGGCTTCCCTGGTGGCGCAGTGGTTGAGAGTCCGCCTGCAGATGCAGGGGACGCGGGTTTGTGCCCCGGTCCGGGAGGATCCCACATGCCGCGGAGCAACTAAGCCCGTAAGCCATGGCTGCTGAGCCTGCGCGTCCGGAGCCTGTGCTCCGCAACGGGAAAGGCCACAACAGTAAGAGGCCCGCGTACCCCTAAAATAAATAAATAAATGAATAAAAGACGGGAGATAACAAATGCAGGTATGAATGTGGAGAAAAGGAACCCCTTGTGCACTGTTGGAGGGATTGTAAATTGGTACAGCCACTATGGAGAACAGTATGGAGGAGCCTCAAAAAATTAAAATTAGAACTACCATATATTCCAGCAATTCCACTTCTGGGAATATATCCAAAGGAACTAACAACATTAACTCAAAAAGATATCTGCACCCCCATGTTCATAGCAGCATTATTTACAATAGCCAAGACATGGAAACAACCTAAGTGTCCATCAATGGATGAATGGATAAAGAAGTTGTGAGATATATGTGTGTGAGTGTATATATATATATATATATATATATATATATATATATATATATAATTCAGCCATTAAAAAGTGGGAAATTCTACTATTTGCAATTACATGGATGGACCTTGAAGAGAAATAAGTCAGACAGGGAAAGACAAATACTGCATATCTCATTATAGGTGGGATATATAAGCAAACTCATAGAAAAAGAGATCATATTTGTGATTACCAGAGGGGGAGAGTGCAGGAGGGGGAATTGGAGGAAGGTGGTCCAAAAGTATAAACTTCCAGTTATAAGATAAGTAAGTACTAGGGATGTAATGTACAACATGATGACCATAGTTAACACTGCTGTATGATGTAGGAAAGTTAAGAGAGTTGATTCTAAGAGTTTTCATCACAAGAAGAAAAAAGTTTTCCTTTTAAATTTTTTCTTTCTTTTTATTGCATCTCTATGAGAAGATGGATCTTAGCTGAACCTATTGTGGTAATTATTTCACAATATATGTAAACCAAACCATCATGCTATATGCCTTAAACTTATACAGTGATATGTGTCAATTATTTCTCAGTAAAACTGGAAAAAAATTAGCCATTCTAGTTTGAAGAGGAATTCTGGTTTTAGCTACTGGAATCTTGTTTGCAGTACTCAGGTAGAATACACCAAGTTCAGATATTTACAAAAAATTCTAGAGAGCATCCAACTCAGGGCTGGAAGGAGATGATTCAAGGACTGAATCTGTATGGGAGACTGAGAACTTACATATTTTACAAAAGCAGTATGGTAGGCTTGTTTATGAGCAACGAGACTGTGTGCTTATCAATGGGGTTCTGACTGTCACTTTCTTTTCTTCTTCTCCTTAAGGGACGGGTAAACATCCTCAGATGGTGTATTTAGTTTCCTGGAGCTGCCATAACAAAGTACCATAAACCAGGTGGCTTCAACAACAAAAATTTAGGGTAGAAGTAGAGAACCAAAAAGTTGGTAGGGTTGATTCCTTCTGAGGGCTGTGAGAGAGAATCTGTCCCAGGCCTCTCTCTCCTAGCTTCTGGAGGTTTGCTGGAAATCTTTGACTTGAAGATGGCATTCTCACTATGTCTTTACATCTCCTTCCTTCTACGCATGCCTGTCTTTGTGTCCAAATTTTCCTTCTTTTATAAGGACACCAGTTGTATTGAATCATATAAGGACACCCTAATGACCTCATATTAACTTGATTACTTCTGTGAAGACCTTATTTCCAAATAAGGTCACATTCTCAGATACTGAGGTACTGGGGGTTCGTACCAATATATCTTTTGTGTGTGTGTGTGAAGGGGACACAATTCGACCCCTAACCGATAGGTATTGCTAAGGAAAGACCTTTGATTTTGATACCGTTTGATTTATCATCTTCTGCTTCCTTTGATTTTCCTATGGTGCCTCACATTCTTTTTCCCCAAGTTACTCCATGCTAGTTTTTCAGGGTACTTAGTAGTAATTGCTTATGTTATATTACTCAGAATTCACATTAAGTATTCAAAATTTGTCATCAATATTGCTGGGGAGACCAGATCCCCCGAAACCTGCTGCAAAATGCCGGCTGCCTGATTTACTTTTTACTGTGGGAGTGGTTGCAGTGTATTTCATCTTTGCTTCCCTCATTTAATCTTAACATTCTGGATGTCTCCTCATCCCCCTTCCCACCCCTCACATCTATGTTAATTTTTCTTTTCTCTATTTGCTGCAGTGAAGGGAAATTTTTAGAGAGAAAAGTTATTTTCTGCCTGGAATCTAATCTCTTCCTCCTTAAGCATACACCTTCTGTGTAACTTTTTTTTTTTTTTTTTTTTTTTTGCCGAGACACAGAGCAGGAGGGATTAGTTCCCTGACCAGGGATCGAACCCATGTGCCCCCTGCAGTGGAAGTGCATAGTCCTAACCACTGGACCGCCAGGGAAGTCCCTGTGTAACATCTTTAAATATAGCCTCAGAGTGCTCAGGGGGCAGTTTCTATTCGCTACTTCTTGCCCAATAGAATGTACTCATACATCCCTGCCTTACTTTGAAATAGTCAGTGATGTTTCCTGCCACATACAACATCCCTCAGCCCATCCACAGCCCCCTAATCAGGAGACTAGTGCTTGGCTATTCTTTGAGCGGAAGTGACCACTGATTGGGCCACCCCAAGCTAGTCCTCGGCTTGTTTGGAGATAACCTTGTATGGAGGGCTCCTGCGTTACAGAGGCCGTTGGTGAATTGCTAAACCACTCAGATTGGTTCACTTTAGGATTCCATCTAGATTGTGCAGTGGGTACAAACCAGACAGGTGGAGAGAAACGGAGATGCAGTGAGAAAGTCTGAAGAACTTGTCTGGTCCCCAGAGAGTCTCAAGTCCTGACGGCCTCTTGTTCCTGCTCTAGATAGTATAAGTCCTGGAAATAAACTCCGTCCCTTTTTAAAGGTGGTCCTTGCAACCAACACACACACACACACCTCCCCCAAAGGTAACTGATTTCTAACCATTGTTATTATTTTTTTAAACTTAATTTTTTCCTTACAACAATCTCTTGAGGTTCGAAGACTTTAAGGGATTTGCCTAATGTCACACAGCTATTGAATGGTGAAGCTGGGACTTAAGCCTGATTGTTCTGATAATAAATGCCATATGCTTTCTACTTTAAAGTACTACATAACTATTAGTGAAAATATGCTTAGAAGCAAAGCGCAAGGATGATGTTATCTGTTAGAGGGCCGCGGTAGTGGGCATGGAATAGCAATCACAATTCTTAGGGGTTTCCTTCCTTTTACCTCACTAATGACATTGGATCTTCAAAGCAAACCTGTAAAGTAGAGACAGGAGAGGCAACTATATCTTCAGTTTTAAATGATAAAATTGAGCTTCTGGAAGTTAATCAACTTGACCAAGGCCACAAAACCAGGAAATAGTAGGGGCGGTGGTCAGGATTATGTCTTTTTTCATACCCAGCCCAGTGAGTGGCACATATTTGACATTCATAAGTGTTTCTAAGAAAGAAAAAAATAAAGGAAGGAGTGAAAGTTGGGAAGGAGGGAGGAGGAGGAAGGGCGAAGGAGAGACTGTTTTTATAACCTTAAACTATAGTCAATATGCAGAGAGCAAAGATTATGTGCTGTTCACCAACCCTTCAACCTAGGACATCACCCAAGCCATGCTCAGCAGTCTCCAAGCTTTTTCCTTGGAAGGTCTGTGTTGGGGATACCTAAGGCCTCAATAATTTTTGTTCTCAGTGAGTCATCCTTTCCTCCATCTGTTTATTTAACAAGTCTAACCACAGCCACTGGTGCTGATTACATACTGGAAATGACCTAACAATGTTTTATTTAATGCTCTCCAATCATTTCCATCTGGTCTGTGGGTGGCTGCACAGTCATTATTCATCAATGAAACTTTACAGACATAAACACATATGTATGTATATAATAAAACCTTAATAATTTACACTAATTGGAGGGAAGGCCTACCATCTGAATTAACAAATAGTAAGAAATGCTATCTTATTACTTCAAGCTCATGATGTAATTAACCACCTAATGAGCATGTGGCATGGTGGAAAGAGCACTGTAATGGGAGTCATTAAGGAAAGAGATGAGATGAACAGAGCAGACACATAGTCTAGGTCACACAAGATGCAACACTGGAGCAGGGAGGCCACAGTTCAGGGTCTGGCTCTTAGATTTGTAGGTCCAGAAATGTGAAAATATTGGTATTGCTAGAAATGATCCACTCAACAAGGCTAGAAGACACATCCCACACAACAAGTAAATGAATCGTGCTAAACAAAATCATATGTGACCTAAACATAAAACTTAATGTTGGTTTTTAATTTTGCTTGAAAACCATCCTTCAGGTGAACCAAATATATATGCTGGCTGATTAGAACATTATATCCCATGTAGGAAAGTCCTCATGATGAACCAATTTTGATTCATTATGTTGCATTCTGTTGTAAGTAACAGACACTACAATTCAAAATAGGTGATTTATAGATAACATATGTATAACTGAGTCACTTTGCTGTAGAGTAGTAATTAACACAACATTGTAATTCAGCTATACTTCAATAAAAATAAATGAAAAAAAGAAACAAAATAGGTGAAACGAGTGCGAGGATTTGGTAGTTTCTACAATTGGAAATCCAAAGCAGAATGAACTTGGAGTTGAACTGATTTAAGTACTCACTGTATTGTCAAGTTCTGGTTTTAGTTGTTTGTTCTGTGTGTGCGTGTGTGTGTGTGTGTGCACGTGTGTGTGCATGTGCGCGCGCGCTCATGTGCCTTATCTCTGCCCCCTGCAATGCTGTATTCATTCTAAGGCTGGTTTCTTTTATGGTAGCAAAATGGATGCATTGGCTTTACATCTGCATGCACATGGCCCAAAATTGAATGGGACCAAGAGAGAGTCGGGGAGGAAGATAAAGGGAGAGGAGAGGGGAGGAGAGAAGAGGAAACACAGAAACAGAAAGGAAAGAGTTCTCTGGATGAAAATAACAGCCACTGTCATCCAATTCATGGCATCGCCTCTCTTGGACAGAGATGGAAGCAACATGGCCAATTTATGTTCTTTCATTGCCCTTTTGTAGTTCCCATGCAGGCCAGGCCTTCTCTTCCATTGTTATCTTTCTTTAGGGAGATTAAAATAAAATTCATTAGGCCATAGCTCTTTTGCCCTCGTAAGCTGTATTCTAGTTACACTTTCCTAAGACTTCATCCCAGTTATTTTGATTAGACCTTGAAAATATACATGTTTATGAGGCTCTTAGGATGGTAGACTTTTTCCAGTTTTGTGTTGATTCCAACTGGTTTCCGTCTCTTAGAGGGTTACTAGTCAACGGGTTCTGGGGACATTAAATCCATTTAGTAGGCCCTTTACATGGGGTAACCACTGAAATAAATGTAAGCTTAATACAACATGCATACATTATTTTATCTAATCCACAGAAGATATTTGTCCCCTAGGTTAAGGATCTGGCCCAACAGCCCACAGCCTCTAAAAGGTGGATCCTTTTCTTCCCACAAGTACTCCAGTTTTCTGAGGAGTAAAGATATTAGTCACAGCTCTGCCATTATCTGCGTGTGTGGCCTAGGTTTCTTCATCTTTAAAATGACAGGGAAGGATTAGATGATCTTTGAGATTGTGTCTGATTTTAAGATGTTATTATATGATGTATGGAACTATGGTCTTTCTTAGTCTGCTTTTCCTGAGTAGATAAACTCAGGTATAATTAGCAATGTATAGTATACAGATAAATGTGGCAAAGGGACATGAAAACTCTTTATTCCTTTTTACTGTTTAAATATTACTCTTGAAAATATCCTAAAAAGCCAAAAGATGAGCTCCAGCCCCACTGTGGTGGAATGTGGGTGTCAGAATCAGGGACTGACTTAACCCTGGGGATATGCAGGCTCTTTCCTCATTAAGAATCATGTCCTTTCTTTCTTTGATGCCTCTTATGTCTTTGATGGATCAGGGAAATCTCTATAGCATCTGAGTAGTCCCTGAGATGAAGAACAATGAATGATCTTTCATTCTTTTATCACATATATGGTTGTCTCAATAACAACAAAAAAGGGGTATGAATATTCTCAACAGGAAAGAGAACTAAGCAAATTCACCAGGCATGATTAGATTTACACTGGGTAGCAATGGTTGTTTTTTGTTTCTTTTTATAGTACTCTCTACTTGGATTGCCAGAGATGATGTACGACCGTGTCTAGTTAGCTTCCATCCCAGCGTGCAGCATAAGCTGAAGACAGTTTAAATACATTCAGGGAGTGTATATAAGTCCATGCCACTCTCTCACTTCGTCCCAGCTTACCCTTCCCACTCCCCGTGTCCTCAAGTCCATTCTCTATGTCTGCGTCTTTATTCCTGTACACTACCAAATGTAAAATAGATAGCTAGTGGGAAGCAGCTGCATAGCACAGGGAGATCAGCTCGGTGCTCTGTGACCACCCAGAGGGGTGGGATAGGGAGGATGGGAGGGAGACGCAAGAGGGAGGAGATATGGGGATATAGGTATATGTATAGCTGATTCACTTCGTTATACAGCAGACACTAAGACACCACTGTAAAGCAATTATACTCCAATAAACATGTTAAAATAAATAAATAAATACATTCAGGGAAATTTTAAAAATGCTACTTACACCTGTGAACCAGTTGGCTTAATTAAGAAGTGGTACTGATTTTCCTTCTCTGTCAGTCGCCTCTGCTACAAAACTGATACAGTAGTGCAGTGAACCAAACTTGGAGTCCGTCCAGGGTTAGAATCTCAGGTTTGCCACTTGCTAGTTGTGTGACCTTTCACCTCAGATATTTCTGTTCTTTGCTTTCCATCTCTAGAAGTTTTATATGGATCTTTTTTATATCCTTCATTTCTCGTCCTGCTTATGCTTTCCTCTACTTTCTTGAACATATGGAGCATATTTATAGAAGTCGTTTTAACATCCTTGTCTATTAATTGTATCATCTGTGGCATTTCTGTATCTGTTTCTATTGACTGATTCCCCATGCCGCCTCTCCAGGTTTTAAGGGCATATTTTCCTGCTTTTTTGAATGCCTGTTATTTTTTTGTTGGGTGGGAGACTTTGTGAATTTTATGTGATTGGGCACAGATTTTTTTCTCTAATCCTTTAAATATCTTTTAAGCCTTGTTTTGGGGGATGCAGTTGAGTTACTTGGAAACAAACTGATTCTTTTGACTTGCTTTTAATTTTTGTTAGGCAGGTCCAGAGTATCCTTTAGTGTAGGCCTGGTTTAGTCCCACTACTAACGTGATACCTTTTGAGTAGGTATATATCAGGAGATCTTTTTACTGTGGCTACAGGAACATAAAATATTCCCAACCCTGGGTGAGCTCCAGGAATGCTCCTTTCTGATGGTTCTCTCCTTGCACTGGTAGTTTCTTGCACACACATGCTGATTAGTTCTCAGCTAAAGACATAAGGTAAACCTTCTGCATGTCTCTGGAGCTCCCTTCTGTGTGACTCTTTCCTCTCTAGTACTCTGCCCCAGAAATTTTAGCTGCTTTGGCCTCCCAGACTCCAGATGCTGGGTTCTGTTTAGCTGGGTTCTGTTTGGTTCCTGTTCCCTTTGGTATTAGCCAGGAAACTTTATTCAGACAGTGAATTGGGGCATCCTAGGTAGGGCTCACCTCTTTTCTCGTAGGAATCACTGTCCCGCTGTGCCACTTGCTGAATGTCTGAAAACGATCTTTTTACAGATTTTGTTCAGTTTCTTAGCTGTTTAAGGTGGGAATGTGAACCTAGTCCCTGTTACTCCATCGTGGCTAGAAGCGGAAGTCCACGTCTCCTGCTTTATCAACACAGCTCCACTGCTCACCAGCTGTGTGGGCCTCAGCAACTTACAGAACCTCTCAATCCTCAATCCCTTTAGCTGTAAAGTAGAAATGGTAGAAATAGCTCTTTATAGTGTTGTTGTGCAAATGAAGTAAAATAATCCATATGGTGTACTTAGTATATTTCTTGGTGTAGAGCAGCTAGATATAAAATTCTAGGAACGATGATGATATTGGTGTTCAGCAGACAACTGCTTAAGCTGAACTCAAAACCACAAGTCTCTCTATGCCACAAGTTTCACGTCTACAAAATGACCGGGATCTGTTTTTATTGCTGAGTCTGATCTGGGTTTTACGAGGCTCTTTAGAGTAGTCCTTGGTAAACTGTGGACCGTGGGCCCAATCTGGCCCTCTGCCTGTGTTTTGTGAATAAAGTTTCAATGAAACACAGTCATGGCAGTTTGTTTACATATTGTCTGTGGCTGCTTTTGAGCTGCAACATCTGCACTGAGTAGTCATGACAGAGATCAGATGGCCTACAAAGCCTAGAATATTTACTGTATGGTCCTTTACAGAAAAAGTGTGCCAACCCCTCTCTACAGGTTGGGACAGACAGGTTCAAAAGACGTCAGCAGGTTCCTGCCTCTTTAAATCCCTGTCCCTGGCTCAGAATGATAGGGGAGGGGGCTGCATGTATCAACACCTACAAGTGGCTTCTCTGGAAGGACTTGGAGTCTGTGAGATCCAACCTAGGCCAGGCCTTCTGTGGGTCTCCACTCATCCTGACTGGCTTGCCCTTCTCCATGTCAAGACACCTGCTTCTTGCTCCTAGCCAGGAATTCCTGGAGTGCTGAGAGTACTGAAATGTTACAGACCAGTTAAAGGTCACAACGAAATTTAAGAAATGATGTGGGTTTGCTCCTTTTATTTTGGCTTATTAAGAATATATACATATATATATATATATTTTTTTTTTTTTTTTTTTTTTTTTTTGCGGTACGCGGGCCTCTCACTGTTGTGGCCTCTCCCGTTGCGGAGCACAGGCTCCAGACGCACAGGCTCAGCGGCCATGGCTCACGGGCCCAGCCGCTCCATGGCATGTGGGATCTTCCCGGACTGGGGCACGAACCCGTGTCCCCTGCATTAGCAGGTGGACTCTCAACCACTGTGCCACCAGGGAAGCCCCTAAGAATATTTTTTACTTTATAAAAGAAAGGACATTTAATCCCTAGTGATAGTTCCGTACAGGGTAAATTTAGCTTTATGTAAAACTCATGAGAGTATCCTTATTTTTCTCTTTTTACTGCTGATCAGCTACCACTTTGCCCACAGACAGATGTTTGGGAATAACTGCTCCATGTGTTCCTTTTACCTCCTGGTCCATCTCCCTCTGGAGTTCCTGACATGTCAGTTTAGTGTCTGGCTCTGGGCTTCTTGTACTCCATAGTTTAAATCCTCCTATTACACCCTCCTGTGGTACTGTACTTCTACATCGGTAGTACCCACTAAACTGGTAACAAGTGCTCAATGTTTGTTTGTTGTAACAAGTGCTCCATGTTGTTTTTTTTTTTTACATCTTTATTGGAGTATAATTGCTTTACAATGGTGTGCTAGTTTCTGCTTTATAACAAAGTGAATCAGTTATACATAGACATATGTTCCCATATCTCTTCCCTCTTGCATCTCCCCCCCTCCCACCCTCCCTATCCCACCCCTCTAGGTGGACACAAAGCACTGAGCTGATCTCCCTGTGCTATGCAGCTGCTTCCCACTAGCTATCTATTTTACGTTTGGTAGTGTGTATATGTCCATGCCACTCTCTCGCTTTGTCACACCATAATTCAATGTTTGTTTTACTCACTACTTCACAAGGAGTAACTTGATCACTGTCATATGCAGAGTAGCTTTCAGGTGTCTTAAATGTTTATTGAATGGGTTTCGTTTTAATTCGGGGCTGACTTTCCTCTGGAAACTTTATCTTATTAGATGTAGCCTTCTTGGCCTTTTACACCCTTTCTCCTCCTGTGAACTCAGGGACCAGCAGTCTTCTCAAATGGTTTCCTGACCCATCCCCATGGTGGAGAAGAAGGAATGAGGACTCCTGGGGAGTCTAGGGGTATAGATCTAAGCTTCCCACCACATACAGGAAATTTCTTTGAAGTCTCATGTTTCAATTTGAAAATGTGTACAAATATTATATTCTGTTTCATAATGTATTAATTTGTTTAGTAGGAAGGGTTTTGTTTTTAGTTACTTAACAACATGCAAAGATGATCAATATCACTAATCACTAGGGAAATGCAAATCGGCACATTACATAAATGTAACAACCACAATGAGACACCTCTTCACGCTCATTAGGACAGCTTTTAAATATATAAAAAAAAATAAGCATGTAAAATGGTGCAGTTGATATGGAAAAGAGCATGGCAGTTGCTTAAAAAATTAAACACAGATTACAATATGGCCCAGCAATTCCACTTCTGGGTATACACCCAAAAGAATTGAAATCGGGGACTCAAAGAGATATTTGTACACTGTTGTTCACATTATTCATAATAGCCAAAAAGATAAAAACAATCCAAATATCCATTGATGGATAAATGAATACAAAATATTATATATATATGTATGTATACATATACAAGGGAGTATTTCTTAATCCTAAAAGGGAAGGAAATTCTGATTCGTGCTACAACGCGGATGAGCATTGAGAACATTAAGCTAAGTGAAATAAGAAATAAGCCAGGTACAAAAGGACAAATATTGCATGATTCCACTTATATGAGGTGTCTAGAATAGTTAAATTCATAGAGATAGAAGGTAGAATGGTGGTTACTAGGGGCAGGGGACGGAAGAATGCGGGTTGTGATCTGATGGGTACAGCGTTTCAGTTTGGGATGATAAGAGGCATCTGAAGATGGATGGCAGTGGGTGGTGGGTGCACAACATTGGGAATGTACATAAAACCACAGAACTGTACACTTAAAAATGGTCGATTTTATGCTATGTATGTTTTACCACAATAAAAAAAGGAACAACAGTGATAAAGGTTCATTTTAGAAAATTTAGAAACTACAGAGGGCTATAAAGAGGAAAATATTAATCACTTGAATTTTTATCACTAGAGATAAATCCTAAGAGCTTGGTACATATTGATCTTGTACTTTTTATGCATGTGTACCCATTTTTAATGACTATGAAATCGTGCTGTTTTGTATTTTTATAATCAGGAATGGGAATTAACACTATTAAGCAAATTTATGTGCCATTTTCACTTACTTTATTTCATTCCATTCATCAAAAAAAATTGTGAAATCAATAGGTTTTCTATCTCCATTCTGTAGATGAGGAAACTTAGAAACGTTCCTCAGATTTATACAAATAGAAAGAACAGGATTTAAAGCAAGTCTGTGTGTTCACGAAGCCCACATTATTTCCAGGATTCTGCACTGCCTATAGCATGGAAGACAAAACAAGGAGATCAGAGGCCTGATTTACACTCATTTTACAACAAAGGGAACTGAGGAGCGAAGAGATCAAAGTGAGTTGCTCACCCATTTGGACGTTACAAGCCCAAGTCCCAAATTTTCACAAGTATTTCGTGAGGCATGAGATATGGTTTCCAGGAGAGGCAGCATCTGATTCTCCAAAAGGCACCGTGGTGTTGGCCTGGGTCACCTGTAGCACTTTACAGGGGCATCTACCATGTGATAGATGGGCTGGAGAGATGTCAGCTGTCCTTGGAATCCTAGTCCCTCCTCTAGGCTTGTACAAGAGTGCTGGAGATCTTGCTTCCTCTTCTCCTTTTATAGCCACATAAGACTCCACTCTGAAGCCTTGGCTGCAGCTAGGCTGGACTGTTTTGTTTGTTTTGGTCCAAAGTCCCTAAGGCAAGGCCTTCCTGGAGGTGGAGATGGAAGTGGAGATGGGGAGTGGCCAAGCAACCATGTGGCAATCCTGCCAGCTAGTGGCCACACAGAGTATGGGCCTAAACCCAAGACACTGCCACCTAGGGACTCAGCCAGGTTGACTCAGTCAGAGGGCGTGGGCTTCACCACTTGGCTTTGTGCGTGATGGAAGATAAGGAAGCCTAGAAAGCTGAAGTGATATGTCCAAGGTGTTGGTAGAGTTGGGATTAGAATTCGGTCTGTCTTGGATCCCAATTCATCTGAGACATTTATTAAGCACGTTCAGCAGCAATGACAAAACGGGCTACTATGTGCAAGATTATTTCTGTTTTTCACAGCAATTCTCCAGTGAAGATACTTTTTTTATGTCTATTTTATTGATGATAAACTTAGGCCAGAGAGATTACTTGTCCAAGGCCACACAGCTATTTGGTAATGAAATTAGGATCCACCAACAATGAGTTGGGTTCCCCAAGGTCAAATCATCAAGACCCCACAATATATTAGTAGATACAGGTTATTTTGGTCTCTGTCACAGTTTCTTCCAAATACTAGATAGAAAATAAATTCTTTTTGATAATATATACAGAAAACAATTATTTTTAGACCATAACTGAAATCAGCATAAATTGGAAAAATAAAAGCCATCATGGGAGAACCGGTGGTATTAGAGATGAACCTTGAAGGACTGATAGGGTTTTAAAAGGCAAGTGATCTGATAATAAAAGGCATCCAGCAAGTGTGAACTGCATGAGACAAAGTATGGGAACAGTTTGGGAAACAGCAAATAATCCATTTTGACCAGAATCAGATACAGACTGTAATTTGGGGAGCTAGGATATATGAGCTAGTTTGGGACCCTATTACAAAGGGCTTGGAAGATGAACTTGTTTCTTTGTCTTGGGTAATTGGAAGTGATAGAAAGTTTTGTTGAACAGTATCATGGCATGTGTGAAGCTACACCTTAGGAAGTTTTTTTTTTTTTTTTGAAAGCTGCATGTGGCATAGATTATAAAATGGCATAGTCCAAAAGGAAAGGAAGGGCTGGGTAATATGTCATGTGAAGAGGTGTGCTGACATATATGCATGTCTAGGAAAGGAGAAGGCTAACATGTGTTATCCTGTTTGTTAAGAGTAATAAAAATAGCAAAGTTTACAAAATATGCCTTTATTGACCGTATATATATTTGACTCTACACCATTAGTTGTGGCCAGAACAGGGTGTGTATAGCTGTGTGTGTTGGGGTGGTACAGTAGGGGAGGTGAGAATTGGAAATAAATCTTTAACTCTTTTCAGTAGTTTTGTTTATTGTATTGTATTTTTAGTAGTATTGGCAAAATTCTGAAACCATTTTAGATGCATCATAGGACTGAGCAAATGCATACATAGCATGTTGTTGGGAACCGGAATTCTTTCTGTGCAGCATGGCCATACAAATAGGGAATACAGAAGAGAAAGAAAGAACTCCGTAGGCATGAATTGGAATTGGAAGAACCAGTGTGAACACTTGATTTCTTAAAAAAAAATGTGTGTGTGTGTGTGTGTGTATGTGTGTGTGTGTGTGTGGGCATGCCTATGTATTTTTATTTTTAAATATTTATGTATATATGAACATTTGTATGCATGTGTACGCACAGATTTTCTATCTCTGGTTGAAAGAGCCAAGAAGCAAAGATCCCTCTCCCCCAACAGTAGCAGTGAACGTACATTATCACCCAGATCTTGATCTCTAATACCATTCCCCACTAAAAGGAGTAGGGCTCTTTAGAAAAATGTCTGGTTTCTAGAACTGGAGCCGGGTAGGTACAAGATGAACCTGGAACATCTTGTTGTACCAGATAGTAAGAAATGCTGGGGAAAAAAGATGTCACAAAGACATGGGAGCTAGCTTGGCAGGGCTCCCACTGGCCAAATCTGGGACAATCTAAGTAGCAAAATAAAGTTCAATAATGAAATCTAAACCATTGAAAAGCATATTAATTCATGAGTCCCTACTGATGATAGATAAATGGGGGAGAAGGAAGGGCTCTTGCATACAGCAGAATGCCAAGGACTGACTGTTCTGCAGTGAAAAACTCACAAATTTTGCAACCATCACAGTGAAGATTGGATTAGCCAAGCATAATCAATCCATGCTAAATCTAAAGAGAAATTTTGCTTTGGAACAGCAAAACCATATTTGTATGGTCTTAAGTGTCTTCTCACAGATTGCTGATTAGTTGCAGGGAGGAATAAAAAACAATAGTGGAGAAGTCAGAGAACACCTTGACCAGGTGATCAAAGCTAGTATTTCCAATGAGGGACAGACAGAAGTCATGGAGCTCCAAATGTGATACCCTGAGAAGGACATAACATCACCTGTGCATTTGCTGGTGGAGAAAGAATTTAATCACATGGAAACATCAGACAATCATAAAATGAGAAATTTTCTGTTTTTAAAAAAGGGAGGTGGGACTGTATCCTTCAAAAATATTAATGTCTTAAAAAACACAGACAAACTGTGGAACTATTCCAAACAAAAGGAAGCTGAAGAGATATGACAGCTAAATACCTTCCTGACCCTAGACTGGATCCTGTATTGGAGGGAAAAATGCTATAAAGAACATTAGTAGATCAGTTGGTAATATTGGAATATGGACAGTAGATTATATAATTGATTATTTGAGAGACTATCCCTATTTTAAGGAAATAACACATTGAAGTATTTAGGGGTAAAGGGCCGTGATGGACAACCATATATAACAGAGTAAAATGTTAAAAAATGGATAGATCTGGATAAAGTATATGGCATATGGGTATTCATTTGTACTATTTTTATTTTTTCAACTTTTTGTAAGTTTGAAATTATTTCCAAATAAAAAGTCAATGTAAAAATGGCACATTTTATAAGAACGTTAAGAATAACTGATAAGGATCTAAAGCATAAAATTATTTAGCAGGTAGGACAAATGGATGCAAATTATTGATATTATGGCAGTTAGACAAAGCCTTCCAGAAAACATATGCTTGATTTACTAAGTAGACAAACAGAAAAAAAGCTTGTAGTGTTATACAACAGTTGTTTAAAAGCAGCTAAATGTCTTCCTAGTCTGTTTCTGAAGCCATGGGGAAAGCTATAAATATTTCAAAATAAATCAACTTGAAAAAACAAAGAGTTCTCGTTCTTAAAAACAAATAGCACTGCTTATTCAATCAGTTGTAATGTAGCATTCATTTGGCAAAGGTAAACAAGACTAATTCAAAGATAAACAACAAAGTAATTTCTTAGATGACTAGCAAGTCTAATGGAAATTATTTTCAACCAAGAAATACCTAAGAAACCCACAACTAGTTGTCTTATTAAATGAGAAGTGATAATTAACGTTTAGTGTCAAAGGACAAACATCCTCCAACTGCTGTTTGCATGACATTATCTTTGACAAGGTATTTTTTCGCAACTCAGACGTAAGGAGGGAATTAATACCCCACTGGGTAAAACTTTAGCAATGGATGATTGAGCCAGTCTGGATGGAC
Source organism: Globicephala melas (assembly GCF_963455315.2). Classification (NCBI taxonomy): domain Eukaryota; kingdom Metazoa; phylum Chordata; class Mammalia; order Artiodactyla; family Delphinidae; genus Globicephala; species Globicephala melas. The sequence goes on along the minus strand of NC_083314.1, from coordinate 129,191,145 downwards.
TGTTCTATGAAACAGCTTTTTTTTTTTTTTTTGCGGTACGCGGGCCTCCCACTGTTGTGGCCTCTCCCGTTGCGGAGCACAGCCTCCGGACGCGCAGGCTCAGCGGCCATGGCTCACGGGCCCAGCCGCTCTGCCGCATGTGGGATCTTCCCGGACCGGGGCACGAACCCGTGTCCCCTGCATCGGCAGGCGGACTCTCAACCACTGCACCACCAGGGAAGCCCTGAAGCAGCTTTTTATATGGTCTCTTAGAGGAAGGTACAATAAGATCTAGGAGTCAGTTGTGTTTAATAGCAAGAGGTGACTGGCTCAGTAATACAACTTCTTGGACTGACTCTCACTTTTTCCCTGCCTCCTTTTCCTTTGCCCTCATTCCTGCTCCCTGGGATTGCATTCTATAATAAAGTAGTAGCACATAAGCTTTGCCTCAGGCTCCGCTTTTTGGAGAGTCCAGATTAATAGTTATTAGTTGCTCAATGAATATTGGAAAGTATGGGAAAATCCTACGTACTTGGTTTGTATTTTTATTTTGAGGCTTAGCACCCTCTAGTGGAAACTGTTTTTCACATTCAATCCTACCAAGACAGCCCCCAAAGGGTTTTGTGTGTGTGTGTGTGTGTGTGTGTGTGTGTACTGTTTAGCATTCCCAGGCAGGAATAGGTCTGGCTGATACAACAGGAAATAAAGAGGGTGGTCGTCATGCTTTTGTCCATTCTAGGTGCTGGAGTCTACATATTTCTATTGATACCTGGAGGAGTATCAATACTTTAATAATGGAAAAAGTAAGATTGACTGAACTCACATCATATGATGTGCATTAAACATAAACAGAAAAAAATTCAATTCTGATTATTTTACAGCAAGACATCTGATGGACCTTCCAGAGAATCTTCACCAAAAATAGATTTTCTTGGAGGTTCCTTATGTTGCTTTTGTCCCATGTGGTCTATGTTCTTGTATTGAGCCAGTTGTTACTGAAAGCCCATAGTCTTGACCTCTGCTAATGCTCAGAGGTGATTTTAAGTACCCCTTCTTTATCAGTGAAGCTTTGATTTTCTCAGATGTCCACCACATCCTGCCTGTTGTTAATCTCAGAAATCACGTTCACCTAAACGAGATAGTTATATTTTGTTTTCACTACCCTGTGTTCCCTTATGCTTTTTGTGGCAGTGGTACATGATTTTGTTTGGGGATATGTAACTCTCCTCCATTTTCATTCATGAATTTCTTTTTGAATATGACTTAAGCCTCAGGCTACAGGATCCAATTAGCATATTTAATCACCCTAAGCAATTGTAATTGGTTCAAGGTTGGGCATATGCCCAGAATAAGACCATAAAGGCTAAAGAGATGAGATTTTGAATTTTTGTTCAACTTTTTGGGAAGAGAATTTCCTCTTACACTGAACTAGTCTTGTGATGGTGTGAGCCTGAAGTTGTACAGGAACCACCATGTAAAGTCTGAGAATGTAGCCAGTCGGGAGGAAGTAGAGTCGAGAGATGAATCCTGGTGATATCATCTGATTCTTAAATGAGGCCACCGGTGAAGCCAGCCTCTCTAATAGATTTTATAATTAGGTGAAGCAATATCTTCTCTTCTTTGTTTAAGTCAGATTGAATTGGGCTTCTTAATAACTTGTGACTAAAAGATTCCTAATTGGTAAACTGTTTAATTCTGAATTCACAGCTTTGTCCTTTAACCTGATTCTCTTTTGGTATTTACTATTTTAGTCAATGCCATTATCATTCATCCAGTATGCTAGCTAGAAACCTAGGAGACATCTTGACACCCTTCTCTTTCTCAAGCCCCATATCTAATCTACCAGTGAGTTTTGGATGTTTTGCCATTTAAATTTTTTTTTTAAATCTATCTATTTCTCTTTGTTCAAGATAGCCTCATCTTTCACCTGGGCTATTAAAACAAAACAAAACTCCTAAATGTCTCTTAATATCTCCTCATGCATCCTTCCATCTGTTCTCCATTCTTCATCCGGAGGGATTTTTTTCAAAGTACAAATCCTAACATATCATCTTCCACCCATCCCAGTCCTTTGATTAAAACCCTACTGTTACTTTTAGGACAATGAAAACTCCTGTGAGAAGATCTGGCTCTTACCCACCTGGTCTAGTCTCATCTTGAACCCTTACCCCAGTCACTAAGGGCCACTGTACATGTTGATTCTTCTGCCTGGAATGTTCTTCCCTCCCCTTTTCAGATCTTAACTCTGAGCCATTTCCTCAAATAAACCTCCCTTTTAAGTTCAACAATACTATTCTAGCCTCTCATACCACTATGTGCTTGATTTGAGATTTCTTCCAAATTAGGGGTGATTCCTCTTTCTTGACCACATTTTTACTCTTTAAACAAGAATGAGATGCTAAGACAGAAACCAGTCAAAAATATTCACACATCTTTTTGTCAACTATTAAAAGCAGTGACCAAACTATACTTAGCTATTACCTGCACTGAAGGTAAATTTTTTTGTCTGAAGGTGGACTTGATCCCAGAGTGGGTGTTGATAGGACAGACAAGTAGCTGAAAGGTGAGAGGAAGCAGTGAGGTGGGAGGAGGTGAATGTGAAAAATGACTGATGTAGAGCAGATGCACCAGGTGTCCTAGTTCTTTGTTATAACCTGCTGAATGGGAAGAGGTTGTGACTGATCTTATTAACTCTGGCTTAGAGCAAAATATTTATAATTTCACTCTAATGTCCAAGTGTGAAGCCCACATCATCATCCCAGAATAGACTTAATGGATCTTGTGGCAGCTAATGGAGTGTGTTGTCCACATCTCCCTTGACGTGAGAACAAGCTGCAAAGAGAATAGTTAGCTGACAGCCTCCAGAGGCTGTAACTCTGGGATCCTCTGAAGTGTCCATGACAAGGAGGTTACACGCTCCCTGGGCTGCTCAAATCCAATAACCGAGCAAAGCAGGTATGTATACTAGAGCTGGGCTGTTCCTGCCCAACATGGATCTCCTCTAATGGACAAACTTTGCTCTACAATGCCCCACTGGCCTGGTCAAGCCTTTCTGAGATCTTCACTGCAGTCTGGGGCCTCTGCCTACCCAGTCCTCCTTCCTTCTTCTGTCCTTGCACAAGTGTCAGGTGAGCATCGTGGTCTGAAGTTTTTCCCCATCCACTCCTGCTCCTTCTCCCTTATTCTTCATAGTTGTTTCCTCCAATTAATTATTTGTATATCTAATTCTATCTTGGCATTTGCTTCCTGAAGGATCTGAAATAACACATACGTTCAGTTGGGAGAATTCCATTGAGAAAGGGTCTGCAGTGTTTTCCTTTCTCCTTTTGCCGTATCTGGAGGAAAGGAAGTAGAAGAAATGTTGAGGAAGAAGATACTTTCTTGACCACTAGGATCTGGTGATGGCTAATTGGCTGCACACTCCTGAGTTGATCATCACCTTTGATTTAGTTCATTCCAAATCTCCTGATGAGGGAGACCCACAGATCTGGATGGTGATGGACTTGTCTCTGAGCAGCTGTCTAGGCATCTGTGTGGTTTCTGTGAAGTATTTGGCTGCACCTTTCACCTGACAGTCATCTAACCTACAGCTGTGACGAATGTGGTCCATTTGGCAAATGCCTTTCCTTCCCTTCCTATTCATCTTTTGATGTCCCAGTCTTCCTGATCTTGACCTCTTGACCTCAGAGAGTAGCTCTGCTCTCTTCTGCCTTACTTTGCCAATACCTATCCCTTCTTCCTAAAATTCCTTTCATCAAGTTCTGGTTGCAAGCCCTGAGGCTCAGCAGATAAGCAATTGGCAAGTAAGGTGCCAGTCTCCTCTTCCTGTAGTCTCACTGTAACACAGCTGTCTGGCTCATGGAGCTCCCCCAAATCAGGAGTGAGGGAGCAAGTGTTCATGCAACAAACTCAAGCACCCAGGAACTTGAATCTGACACCCAAAAAACTCTTCCTATTCTTCAGCTCATTTTTGTTTTTATATTTCTTCCTCTAGCAAGGGCATAAGGTCTGGGAAGATGAGCCATTCTAGTTTGCTCAGATTTCTTTTTTTTTTTTTTTTTTTGGTCTCATATGGTAAGTTCTTCATTGAGCTTAATCTGAGGCGTTTTGAAGTGGGTATGAGGAGAGCAGGAAAGGAAAGTAAAATGGGTGGGTATCTTAAGTGGCTATCACAGGTTAAACGTATATCTTGCAAATCAGTTATAGTGCCAACCTTATTGAGTTATGAGAATTAAATAAGATAATTCATGTAGGGTATTTAGAATGGTGCCTGGACATGTTAAACAATCAATAATATTAGCTATTATTTTGCATTGATTAAAAATTGAGGTGAAAAGAGAAAACAATTTTATTATGTAAAAATCTTACAATGCATATTTCTTGATTTGCCCAACAAAAACTTGAGAATTTGTACGCATACTTATTTTGTTCAAAATGGCAAAAGAAAGCATTATGTTGTTTTTATAATTAAAAAATCATAAAATTCTTATTTACTGGGAAATCCTTGTTTATGTGTAGCTAGAGGTGTGATAAAATGAAGTGCATGACGTTTTATAATAGCAGGGACAAGATCCAGAGAAGAGGGCATGGGGTAAACTTCCTTCAATGTCATCTGCTTATTTATTTATTTATTTATTTATTTATTTACTTGGCTGCATTGGGTCTTTGTCACTGCTTGCGGGCTTTCTCTAGTTGTGGCGAGCGGGGGCCACTCTTTGTTGCTGTGCACGTGCTTCTCATTGAGGTGGCTTCTCTTGGGCTCTAGGCACGCGGCTTCAGTAGTTGTGGCACACAGGCTAAGTAGTTGTGGTGCACGGGCTTAGCTGCTCTGTGGCATGTAGGATCTTCCTGGACCAGGGATCGAACCCATGTCCCCTGAGTTGGCAGGTGGATTCCCAACCACTGCGCCACCAGGGACATCCCTTCATCTGCTTTCTAATGCTATGCTTCCCCTTGGAATGTCTCCTCAGCCTGTACACTGGATGTTTATGTCCATGCCCAGGATACACAGGTGGCTTCTCAGACCTTCTCTTAGAGACAGATCTTTGATGACTTATGAAGAGGAGGGAGGGGGCATATAATTATTTTCTAGATTACTCCAATTGTGTTATATAAACAGAGAGAATGAGCAACAATCAATGCTGCTGCTGGTCCCATTACAAGTTCATTCTTAGGCATGTGGCCTTTAAGACACAGCTCCCTCTTTCTTTTGGGATTATATTAATGTGTCACTATCACTTTGAATAGGAAGGAAGAGAAGGGTGGTCAGATTTCCCCTTTCATCTATATTTTCCCTCAAGTTGGCAGGCTTTCTTCGCAGCTTTGTACTCAGCAATTATCCATGCTCCTTTAGTATTAAAATCTACATGGCAGGAGGCAGCTTTTGAAGTCTACCTAAATTTTACAGTTGCTACTGCTCATATTTCCTTCAGAGTTTCTTTACCAAGTGATTGAGTGTAGCAGGCATTCTCACTGTCTCCTTCATGTGTCTCGTTCTCTACTTCACATCTTCCTTTTGTCTCTCTTGGGCATTGTTTTGTAATTTGCTTTTAATCTCTACTTTCCAGTTCACTAAATCTCTCCACTGCTGAATCTAATCTCTTGCTTTTTTATTTTAATTTTTTCCATTTCTAGAATTTTTATTTGGTTCTCTTTTATATCCAGTTGGCCAATTCTAATAGTCTCTTGTGCCTTTTCAATACTTTCAAGTTACTTTTTTATTTTTTGAAACATATTAAACATACTTATTTAATATTTTGGGTCTGATTATTCCAATATCTATTCTTTATTGTCTTAATCTGCTGTTTTTTCTTATGCTAGCTTTCACTCATCATGATTTGCTTCCTTTTCAGTATGATAATTTTGACTGTGAACTTACATATCTTAGAACTCTATCTCTGAGAATTTTCTTTGAGTCTATGCCCAAAATTAATTTCTCTGGAGCAGAGTTGATTTTTCTGCCAGGTTTCTGGGAACACTGTTGACCAAGGGTCACTCAAATTATCTTTGGTTTAGGGTTTTAAATACATGGGCAGTGTGGCTTTTGGCCCTCAAACCATGAGAATGCAGATCTGGGTGAGGAATTTCTTTGGAGACATTTTTTCTTTATATTTTTTCCTTATCAGACAAAGCTAAGGCTGAGAAAGGTGGTATCTCCATGACTCTCTTTTAGGGAGAGGTTGTTTCTAGTTCACTCATTGAGAGTATTGCCCTTGGTGGTCCTGACTCTTGTGAAAGGGGTCTTTGATACAACCTCCCATTTTGCTCAGCTTCTGGCTCTGTCTCCTCTGGCCACTGCCAGTGGCCCATTAAAATTCAGACTTTAGACCATCAGAACTCAGTAAATGCCTCCAAGGAAAAGTTTGGCTCTGGTACTTACGTGATTTTTTGTGCATTGTTGAACTTTGAATAATTCTATTCCTTCCCACTAGCTGAGTTATACATTCAAAATTTTGTTGTTTTAAGAAAAATCTTTCCTAGCATTTTCTGGTGTGCTGTTCTAGAAGGGGTTTCACTTAATGTTTCTATAGCCATATTTTCAGAAACATCCATTCATTTAAAAAAGACTTTATATTTATTCTCATATGTTTACGTCTCTCACCCTTCCTCCACAACATCTCTTGCATTTTTCCTTTAATCCTCTTCTTTTCCATTCTCACCCTCTACACCTTAGACTATTGCAAGGACCTCAAATATGGATTCCTGCACTCCCCATCTCATTTTCCAATTCATCCTGCATGTGCTAGCCAGAAATATACTTACACAGATGAAATGCAAAATGGTCAGCAACAGCATTTTGTAACAGTATCTTGGAAAAGAGCTCAGAAAAAATATTATCAGCAATCCAAGGAAAGGAGGCTATATTGTCGGAGGAAACCTGTAAGTAAATAAATATACATATGACAATCAGATAAGCACTTTGCAAGGTGCAAGAGGCAGGTCCAAGAGGCTGTCTCTGGGAGCAGAGAGGAAGGAGAGGTCAAAGCTGACTGGATAGAGGATGGGATGCTAAAGGGTTTTACAGAAAAGATGGTGTCTTACTCCAGTCGTGAAGTAGTTGTTATCCAGGTGAAAAGAGGGTAAGAGGAGGTATTCTGGAAGCAGAAACAATATGTGTGAAGACACCACATATGGTTTACTTGGAGACAAGAAATTTGAGTAAGGTATAGAACGGAGGACATCCCAATGGTAGAGATGTAGTCGCAATTTAGATTTCCGTTCTGCAGGAATATATAACAAGAACACCTCTCCAGTTCTTTCCTACATTTTATTATAGTTCACCAACCCAACAGGTTAGCAGAGAGGTAGTATTATGTTTTAGACATTCGAAGTTGCTTTATTAGCTACCTAGTTCATGCCATATCTGAGGTTTAAATTTCTTCCACTACGTTTTTCCAAATGAGTTTTGAGTCACTTTGGAAAGATTTTACGTGCAGATAGTGTGGGGCAGTTGTTAAGACCAGACTCAGGAATCAGATTGCCTGGGCTCAAATCCTAGCTCACTGCTATGGCAGGCCATGGCCAGACCAGCTGCACTGAAGAATCAAGTGGGCACACTGGCCATGCAAGAGCCAAAACAGGGAGATAATTGGATTAGGTAACAGTGGCTCAACCAGAAATTCTGACTCTGGAACCACAACACTAGGGTCTAAATGACGTGGTTCTCTCCCAGACGAAAAAGAAATGAAGGGTAAGTACAGTGTTGCAGATTCTTCCAACCTGGAGGATCTCCACAGCACATGAGCTGCTGAAACTACTCCACTTTAGGTATGCTTGAAAAATAAAGTTGTCACGAGAGAGATTTATCTCTTTCCCATCTTGCTCTTCTGTGTATCTTTGCATTGCTTACTAGTTGAAGCAATAGTAAAACCGCAGAAAATTTAATCTTAGCTCACCTAGAGTTATCAGTTTTGCCGATCTGAACCTAGACCAACCTTTGGATAGCTTAATCACTTACGAGCTATGATTCGCTCATCTGTAAAATAGGACTGATTTGAGGATTATGAGATAATAATTGCAAAGTCCTTGACAGTGGCTGGCTCATGGGAAGTATGAGCTAAGGTTGGTATTATTAAGTCACTATTTCACATGGTTACCCATTTCATTTTTGCCAATTCTTTCTTATCCAGAATCAGATGGTCATACCTGTAAACTCTACATCTTGTTTTGTTTATTTTTTTCAAAAATTTTGTAGAATGAGCCAAATTTCTCCTTCACAGCTATTCTCTTTTCGTGTTACATTTATACCATTCAACTTGCCTATCCAAAATCTGCTCCCTCGGTCTTTCCCATCTTAGTTCATGGCCCTCCATCCTTCTGTTTGATTAGAGTCAGTATCGACTCCCTTCTTTTTCTGACAACCCAAATCTAATCTGTAACATCTTCCTGCTACACCTCATCTAAGTCACTGCAGTGTCTCTCCTGGTTTACTGCAGTAGCCTCCTCATTGGTCTCCCTATTTCTGTTCTTATCCCCATTTAATTTATACTCAATGCAGCAGCCAAAGTAATCTGATAAAATAAAAATTTGGTCCAGTCTGTTAGTCCTTTGTTCAAACCCTCAAATGACTTTCCTCCTCACTCCAAGTAAATGACAAAGTTCTCTTAATATGAGATGTGAGGCCCTATATAATTTGAACTCCTTTATCTCTTATCTCATCTTCTACTACTCTCTTTCTTGCTCACCTACATACACACTGAATTCCCCAATCTGGTATTTGTGCTCTGGTGTGAATTTCTGGGTCCAAATGCATGACTTTACATTATCTGTATGCAAATACCTTTTGCTTAGATGTGGCTTTTCAGTATCGTCTTCAGTTCTGGTGCTTTTATCCAGCTAATGGCCATTCCAAGTGCATGTTGTATTTACATTTGATCAACATGTCGATTATGTCCTCATTCATTTAAGTCATTAATAAAATGTTAGTCAGATCAGATTAGCAAACAAAGACTTTGGATTCACTACTAGAGACCTTTAGATAAGACTATAAAGACTGTTCATCCAATTGCAAATACATATATTCCTGCACCCTACGTTTCTCACACTTGTTCCTTAGTAAGATGAGGAAACTCAGAAAGGATAAATGAATTGCTCAAGGACCCATGACTAGTAAGCAGCAGACGTGGATCTAGACCGCTGGTCCAAGGACTTTCCCAATGTTACATAATACTTTAGCATTTTTGTATTTCCTACAACACCAAGCACAGTGTTTTTCAAGTCCTCAATGAACATATGTTTATTGCTTGTTAATATGCCTTGCTTTCACTGTCCTGCAAACTAAGTCCTTCATTTAGACCTGTGGTTCTCAACCCATGACAATTTTGCCTTCAGGGGACATTTGCAAAGGCCTGGAGACATTTTTTTTTTTTATTAAAGTATAGTTGATTTATAATGTTGTGTTAGTTTCTGGTGTACAGCAAAATGATTTATATATATATATATATATATATATATTAGTTTGTATATGCTAAACTATTATTTTATCCCTCCCCCACCCCCTTTCCCCTTTGGTAACCATAAGTTTGTTTTCTATGTCTGTGAGTCTATTTCTGTTTTGTAAATAAGTTCAATTGTGTCATACTTTAGATTCCACATATAAGTGATATCATATGGTATTTGTCTTTCTCTGTCTGACTTACTTCAGTTAGTATGATAATCTCGAGGTCCATCCATGTTGCTTCAAATGGCATTATTTCATTCTTTTTTTTATGGCTAAGGAGTATTCCATTTTATACACACACACACACACACACACACACACACACACACACACACACACACACCCCACATCTTTATTCATCTCTTGATGGACATTTAGGTTGCTTCCATGTCTTGGCTATTATAAATAGTGCTGCTATGAACATTGGGGTGCATGTATCTTTTCAAATTAGAGTTTTTTCCAGATATATGCCCTGGAGTGGGATTGCTGGGTTATATGGTAGCTCTATTTTTAGTTTTTTAAGGAACCTCCATACTGTTCTCCATAGTGGCTGTATCAATTTACATTCCCACCAACAGTGCAAGAGGGTTCCCTTTTCTCCACACCCTCTCTAGCATTTGTTATTTGTAGACTTCTTAATGATGGCCATTCTGACCGGTGTGAGGTTGTACCTCATTGTAGTTTTGATTTGCATTTCTCTGATAATTAGCGATGTTGAGCATCTTTTCTTGTGCCTATTGGCCAAGATAGGCACAAGACATTTCTTTGGAGAAATGTCTATTTAGGTCTTCTGCCCATTTTTTGATTGGCTTGTTTGGTTTTCTTGTTATTGAGTTGTATGAGTTGTTTGTACGTTTTGGAAATTAAGCCCTTTTCGGTTGCATCATTTGCAAATATTTTTCTCCCATTCCTTTGGTTGTTTTTTCATTTTGTTTCTGGTTTCCTTTGCTGTGGAAAAGCTTATAAATTTGATTAGGTCTTATTTGTTTATTTCTATTTCCTTGAGAGACTGACCTAAGAAACATTGCTATGATTTATGTCAGAGAATGTTTTGCCTATGTTCTCTTCTAGGAATTTTATGGTGACATGAGTCTTTAGCCATTTTGAGTTTATTTTTGTGTATAGTGTGAGAGAGTGTTCTAACTTCACTGATGTACATGCAGCTGTCCAGCTTTCCCAACTCCACTGGCTGAAGAGACTGTCTTTCCTCCATTGTATATTCTTGCCTCCTTCTGGAGACTTTTTTGATTGTCGCGAATGGGACATGCTACTAGAGGCCAGGGATATGCTAAGCATCCTACAATACACAAAACAACCTCTTACAAGCAAGAATTATCTGGTCCAAAATGTGCTGAGATTGAGAAACCCTGATTTAGAAATTAGCTTATTGATTTATAAGCAGTTAAGAGGAGGTCTGAAAGGGCACCAAAGCAAGTTGATTGTTTTTTTCCCTCTGGTTTCCTTGTTAATAGACCCAGCTTTTAAATAAAACAAAAGAACTCTTGAACTAAAAAGAAACCAGACATGCAAATAAAACCTTGAAGCCCAGCTCCTTTTAGTACCTGAGGTCCTTGTACTTGCACTGAGAGGTGATAGCCAAGTAACAGCCACCCTCCTCATCTGGGATAAAGAAGGCTGTACTCATTACATATTCATGTTTTCAATGGCATTCTTCACTTAAGAGATTCAGGGCACATTATTAATTAAAGCAATGAATTCCCCAGAAACAACAGTAATTAAACCTCAAAATCAAAACAGCACAAAAAAGCAGGCCTCATTTTTCCATCCTATCTGAAACACTGAGAAAAATCATACAGCTTCATGAGGCCGGGTGGGGAATGGGATTTATCAAGAAGGCAGACCACACACCTTCACTTATGCTTTCTTCCTATTGTTTCTTGCTGCTAGTTCTAAACATGAGCCATAGACAGAGCTACCAGGAAGCAAATAGCTGGTTGGTAGTGGCAGTGTCATCACTTACATGGTATGTGTCTTATCTTCCATGAAGAAGCAGTGGAATTCTGGAAGAGCAGGAGGGTTAGAATTTAAGGAGTCAGAAATCCACCCTCTTAACCTAGGCAACCTTGGCCCTCTCCTTGTCTACTCCATACTTACTACTTGGACAACCTCATAGTTTAACTCCCACATATTTGCTGAGTACTTCCATGTCCATATTTTTCAGTCCAGGTACTGTGCTGAATGGTTTGCATGTCTTATTTTTTAAAAATCTTTCAGCAGCCCTATGTACTCTTATTCACATTTTCTAGTTTATGAAATTAAGATTTAGAGAAGTAATTTGTCCAAGATCATATGTATAGAGGGTGAGAATGTTGGGACTTGAACCCAAGTCTTTTGTTCCCCCTTCATCCTCAATTACATTGTTTGGTTCACGTTCCCATTGTTTCCCAGCTGGATTATTGCCCCAGTTTCCTAACTAGGCTTCCTTTTATGCCATCCTACACTCTGCAACCAGGATAATCTTTGTTATATTATACTTATTATTCCCCTAATTAGTCTAACTAAATGATTTATGATTCCTTGAGTATATCAGGTTCCATGTCCTCACTATGTTGTTTCCCTGATATTTATTCTCCTTAAAAATTCAGCCTCATTGAGTAGAAAGGTAGCCATACCTTTTAAAAAACATAGACTTAAGTTACATGCCTTATTAACATATGTTAAAAAAGAGAGGAAAAAAAAAGTTAAACTTTTTGAGTAATCCTCACATGTTTGTGAAATAATTTTCCATCCACAGTATTGGAATACTTTCTTTACTTTTGTCAATTATATCATTTACATGGATTTCATTAGGCCTGACGGCTTATCATTGGATGATAATGAAGTTCACCACTTTTCTCTTTCCCTTATCTCTAAAATGTCAACCTTTTAATTTTTTTACAGTATTCTTAAGGCACCTCAAATCATACTTCATTCATCTCCTTTACTGTGAGAATTAAACACATACTCAGAGTACGCATATTTGTGGGCATATCAATTGGTACCTCTCTCTGTTTTCTCACTAATTGGTGTAAGTCCACTGACGCTCTGACCCATTTGGTCCAATCCCTCAGGAGGTGCTACATTCAAGGAAGTACAGACCTTCTGAATCTTTTTTTTTTTGCGGTACACGGGCCTCTCACTGTTGTGGCCTCTCCTGTTGCGGAGCACAGGCTCCGGACACACAGGCTCGGTGGCCATGGCTCATGGGCCCAGCCGCTCTTAGGCATGTGGGATCTTCCTGGACCGGGGCACGAACCCTTGTCCCCTGCATCGGCAGGCAGACTCTCAACCACTGCGCCACCAGGGAAGCCCTGACTCTGTTTCACTTGTCTGTCTTGAAGAACATAAGTAGGAATGGAGATTATATTTTATGGCAACTCATGAAGATCCCCAGCTACCTCCTGCAGTGCCCTGTAACTTTCCCCTCATTTATGCCATCCCATCCCTATACTCTCTCAGTCTCCTCCCCCAACTCTTCTTGCTCCCACACCCTTCCTCTCCACCTGCCTGCTCTATCAGTTTGCAGCTCTCTCTGCTCTCCTCCAGATAACCACCCATTTAGCTTTTGTTTTTTCTCCACCTTCCACATTCTGGGGATTCCATTACACGAAAACTGAGTATTAGTCTGGCAGTATCCTGAGAACAGCAGGGAGAGGGGACAAAATGGGCAATACCAGGTCACTTATACTTTAATAGTTTAATTACAATTTTTTTGTAGGGTAGGGGCCACGCTTCCACTTGTAATCATGATTTTGGTGAAGTGAGGAACCTTAGAGATCTGATAGTCCACTTTTCTAACTACATAGATGAAGAAACAACAGCTACCCGAATAGGTGTGACTTACCCTTGATCACACGGCTGGCCAATGCCATAGTTAAGCCAGACCTTCTACTCAGAGATCAGGATATGTCCTAGTATTCAATGTTGTTTAAACTCGTCACTCAGTGCTAAGTGCAATGCCTCTTGAAAGATCTGTATTGGGTGAACGTGGGAACAACAACAAAAAAAATGTGGTTTAATGATTACAGTTAAAGTAGAGTATCCTTTTCCCCACCACACCATGAAGAGGAACTGAATAAAATAAGTTTTGTTGGCAAAACTTTTGTTGGCAAAATAAGATTGGCTTGCCAGTCTGCTTATGCTGTTTTAGTTATGATGTTTCATTGTGGATTACCTGGGAGTCTTGTATTCTATTTTAATGATACAATGAATCTTTAAAATGAAGGTAAATATATCCCACCCCACCCCAAATGGCCTTTTAAGTTTTTATTGGCTGTGCTTTGATAGTAATAAAAAGAGTAACGACAACACTAACAGCTACCACTACACATTGCATGCTATGTGCCAGTCCTCCCACTAAACATTTAATTTCTTTTATTTAATTTAATCTTCAAAATAACTCTGTAAAAAAACAAGTGTATATATCTACCTTACAAATTAGGAAACAGAGGATCAGAGGAATAAGATAACTTATCATCACTTAGTAAATAGTAGAGTCACAGTGTGAACCCAAGCCTTCTGGTCTCCAAGAAGCTATGCTTTTACTCACTGCCATATAAGGCAGAAGGTGACAGCATCTACCTCATTCTGCCTTATGTTATATGTAGTTCTTTCATTCAAGGGGCTTTTAATACTATACACTGGGACAGGTGGTAGGAACACAAAGTCCAAGAAAATATTTTCTGCTTTTAAGGAGACTATAGTGGGGAAAATAGACAAGCAAATCAACAATTATAGTAAAGAGTAAGAAAGGGTTTTCCTTGAGATATAAATGTGATACTCAGAGTGCCATGGGGGACATCAAAACGAGTGGGAGTGGGGATGGTCAGGGAACGCTTGCAGGTCTAGCGGGCCTTTGAGGTGAATGTTTAAGGAGGAATAGATGTCAGTTAGGGAAACAGTATGTCTGAAGACATGGAACAGATGAACTCAAAAAGTGGTGAGTAATTCATTTAGACTGGAGAGAGCAGACCGTTCAAGGCTCTGCAGAAGGATCTGGAGATGTGGTCTGTGGCCAGGACCTGCAGGGCGTTTGAATCATGTTGAGTGGTTTGGAATTGATCCTGAGCACCATGAGAAACCGCTGTGGAATTTTTATCAGAGAAATGACTTAATCAGAGATGGTTTAGGGAGTGTACTTGTACTTGGGTAGGGCTGGGGAGGGTAGAAAGGCAGGGTGGGGCATTGGGTGGGGGGATGGGAGATTATGGACAGGGCATTAGAGGGGAAGATGCTGTGACCCAGGTACAAAGGGAGCAGGGTGGACTGAGGCACCTGTGAGGGAAAAAGGAAAAGAGGAAATGGGTTCCCCAGATTTGAAACAGGTCCTTTGACTGCCATGGGGACTAACTAGATGGTAGGCTTATTTGCTCTGTTGACATTTGACTCTGACCCTTCCTCAGGGAGACTTTACTGAGACTTTACTGGGTGTGTTGTCTTTTAAAAAGAAGCAGAAGAAAGACCAAATGTGAAATGAATCACAAAGAGATATGACCAAGAAAGAGACTCAACCAAGGGACCTGAGGGAGGTCAAGAAGGAAGAGATGTTTCCTTTCTCTTTTCACCTTGAGCCTTGTGTCCTTTTTTTCCCTCTCTGGTCTTTCTCATGTCTTCTCACTTACTCTTCCTCTGCCTCTGTACTTTAGCACGCAGTGCACTGTGGCTAAAGGTCTCAGGAGAGCCCAGAGCTAAACATTAAGCAGTGCTGAAACTACAGCACAGTTTAACTTTAGAATGTGGTCATTGCTAAACTGGGGCTTTTGGAAAAGAACTGTTTCTTGATTCAAACACACTGCATGGGGGAGGGGTGGATTCAGGGGAGCTCAGCTTTTGCTTCCACAGTGTTCCTTGAAAAAGCCTAAGTACTGCTTGTGAACAGTATCTATGTTTTTCCATTGATATGTAGCTATTAGTTTGAACCCAGGCCTATGAAGTCGCTGTGATGCTAATGACCTTTTGTTTGTAAAAGACCTCAAGATTCTCAAATTATGCAATCTCCATTGCCAAAAAGCTTTCAGGTGGCCTTTTGAGGAAAATAAAGAAAAATGGCACATAAATTCACATCCATTTTCTAATGTAAATGCTGTTTTATTAAAAATGGAGTCTATAGAAGGGCAATCATAATTTAAATTAATGTGTCTTCAAATAATACTTGTTATTGCCAATTATTTTTTCATATAATATAAAATCTCTGGTTCATAAATAATAGTCTTTCCCTATTCAGGAAAAGCCATGCTCAGCAATGTGTTATTCATGACTTAATTATTCTATAGATGCTTCATTCATATGCATGCAGATATATCTGGCAGCATTGCATTTTAATGAAGATGCTGAAAGGCAGCAGGCTATAATTTCTAACAGAGAATTCTGTCAGGATTGAACAATAGCAGCTCCTCGAGAGGACTAGGAAATAGCATAGCCCAGAAAGAAAATTAAAAACCCATTTAAATATTTTAATTATAATCTTCATTAGTGAAATCTTGAAATCCTTTTGCACATCCAGAGCTTCTATAGTTTAGGAGCTATTTTGGTTGGAGGAGAATAATTTTGAGGAAGGGGAATATTTTCAAGATTCCGTGGTTTGAGATACAACCAGTCCCTAGGGAGCACACGACTGGGCCTCTCTCCCATCCCCTGCGCCCCCTTATCCTGAGTTGTTTTTTTTATTGAATTAGTGGGGTCAAAATGACCAGTTGAGTCAACATTGCAAGGTACAATGAGAGGAAGAAGGGGGGGGATTAATTTCAGGGTTTTTACACCATATATATATACTATATGTATGTATACATATACATACATACATATAGTGTAAGATTTCAGCACGGCAAAATGCACCTCAAATTTCCATCCCTTGACCCTCCAGAAAGTTCGGCTTGACTAGAAACAACTAAGACCTATTTTGACTGTAGAGATGGCCACAATTTTGTTATGGTTTCTCTCTTTCTCATCTTGCTAGAGATGAAGAAATGTCAGAATAATGATAGAATTCTCAAAAGCATGTGATATCAGCTAAGTAAATCATGATACAGATCATAATTCTACTTGTTCTGTTACAGAATAAAAGCCAACTAGAACCTGTCACTACCATGTTCAGATATTTTAGGAGAGCTGTGAATATGCAAGTGATAGGGCGTTTTAGGCATCTAGGAAGGTGTGGCGTTTTCTGGAAGGGTGATGAACAAGAGACACAGCTGTCCACGCACTACCCTGGGTTTCCTCCTACTCCATTGAAATGCTCTTGTTCTGGTCATCAGTGTTCCTTGTGTCTTCAAATCCAGTGCACATTCTTCTGTCTTCCTCAAATTCCCCCCTCAGTAGAATTCAGCAAAGATGGCAACTTCCTTTCTACAAACATGCTTCTCTCGGAACTCTTGAGACACTGTACACTCCTGCTTTTCAGACTTCTTGTCCTTTCCTTCTTTTTTCTTTGTTCAATGTTGACCTTTGATAAATAGAATTTAAAATTTTTTGCATACTTGAATTTTCAATCGTTTTATGTGTTTTACATCTTCCATTAAGGAATTCCTTACATCGAAAATTTCTATTTGCTTGTCACATTTTGAGGTAGAGATCCAACCTTTTTGTATTCTATATGTATGACCATTTGTCCCAGAATTACTCATTGAAGAGATCTCCTTTCACCAAGAATCTGCAAAGCCAGCTCTCTGTCATCTGTCAAATACTTGTATAAATATAGGGCTATGTATTAGTTGCCTATTGCTGCATAACAAATTACCACAAAATTTTCAGGTTAAAACAACACCCACTTATTATCTCACAGGTCTGTAGATCTGAAGTCTAGGCAGCCTTGGCTGGGTTCAAAGCCGAAATCAAAGAGTTGGCTGGGCTGGGCTCTTATCTGGAGGTTTTGGAGAATAATCTGCTTTCAGACTCATTCAGGTTGTTGGCAGAATTCAGTTCCTTGAGGCTATAAGAGTAAGGTCCCCATTTCCTTGGCTGTTAGCCTGGGGCCACTCTCAGCAGCTCAGGGCCACCCACATTCCTTGTCCTGTGCCCCCTTCATCTTCAAAGTCAGCAATTCCATGTCAAATTCTTCTCGGCCTTCCAATCCCTGAGTTTCTCTTCTTCCACCAACCAGAGAAAATTCTTTACTTTTAAAGGGCTCATTTGATTAGACCAGGCCTACCTAGATAATCTTTATTTTTTCATATAATGTAATGTAATCATGGAAAGGACATTTCATATTCTACCTCGGTCCAAGGGGAGTCATTCGTAGAATTCTGCCTACACAATCTGTTTGTAGCCTTTCTAACCTCTGCCATTGGCTTATTCCTGTGTCAGTATCTACACTGTCTAATCATGTTCCATCAAAAGCCCCGCTGATATTGAAACTGTGCACTTCAGATTGAGACTTGAACCCAGCCAAACTCCTGATTGGGACTTGAATCCACACAGCTAGGATTCAAACCCAGTCAAAACTGTCTTCCAATTGAGGTCTTCCAATTGAGGTCTTCCAACTGAGGTCACACACCTGGTTTCAGGACTTAATGAAGCTCAGGTTCTTGATGTCTCATCGCAGAAAGAATTCAGTGAGAGACAAAGTGATAGGTAAGAAGTGGATTTATTTAGAGAGAAACACACTCTACAGACAGAGTGTGGGCCATCTCAGAAGGTGAGAAAAGCACCAGAGTATGGGGTTGTCAGTTTTTATAGGGGCGCCTAATTTCATAGGCTAATGAGTGGAAGGAGTATTCCAGCTATTTCAGGAAGGGGCGGGGATTTCCAGGAATTGGGCCACCGCCCACTTTTTGATCCTTATGGTTGGTCTTGGAACTGCCATGGTGCCTGTGGATGTGTCATTTAGCTTACTGATGTGTTACAGTGAACGTATACTGAGGCTCAAGGTCTAGTGGAAGTCGACTTGTCTGCCATCTTGGACCCATTTGGCTCTAATCAGTTTATGTCATGTCCTCTGGCTATGTCATTCTCTCAAAGGTTGGGCCCTGCCCCCTTCCCTCCTGTTTCAATATTTTAATTGGAATTTCATTTTATCTATAGTTCAATGTTTTTGATATTGAATCTTTTTATTAAAAAAATATGATGTATCTCCTCATTCATAAGCTTGTTCATAAGTCTTGCATATCTTTCCCTTTTTCACATGTCATAATGAAACGTTACAATGACCTCTGGCCCAAAGCAAAAATTTTGAATGTGAGGTGGGACTTCTGGAAAGGTTGAGTGAGGCAGTAGGCAAACCCTCTCCCTAAAAAGCAAATACAAAATCAGACAAAGCTGTTAAAAACAGCCATTCCAGGATTTTGGAAATTGACCAAAGGCATCTATCTAATTGAGAAGCATTTATTTAAGAAAAACTAAGCATCGTTAAGAATACTGGGAGTCTGTGCATTTTATCCTGGGGTTTCTGCCATTCCCCACCCAGCTCTGCTACTCAGTACTTTTTTAAGGGCCAGGCAAGCTGTGAGGAATCGCAGCCTTCTTACTAGAGGGGGCTGATTTGCTCTGGAGAGAAGCACAAATACACAAGGGCATTGTCAAAAATGATAACAGGAGAATCCAGGGATAATAGCAAACAATTTAAGAAGGCTGCCTGAGGTGTCAATACTGCTTGGGCAAGTGAGAGATTGACAGACCAGCTAGAAAATTAAAAGGGAAATCCAGAGATCAAGAGAGTGATAGAGGGGTTCAGAAGTGTCCACTTAGCCCTGGTGATTTGGAAGCAGATGTACGCATGCTCAATGACATGCACTCACAGAGGAAAGACCAGATAGGGCCCTGGCTATCTACTTGTCCCTGATGAATGTGAAGTCTTGAGTATGCAGAAAGAATAAGCTAGAGCAGACTGTAAACTGCCTGAACATTGATGACATTCCTTAAACACACGCAACTTCACAGCAAAGAGTGGAAACCTTACTGGTTCAAGATGTTTATGTACAACCTCTAATCAATCATTGACTGACCATTAAGTTAGGCTGACCCCTAGGGAGTCAGACTTAAAAATAAAGCAAAAGTATATTAAATAAAAAACAAAAAAATACCCTGAACAAAGGCGTCAGTGGCTACACACTGCCGGGAAGACAGACTCTACAGAGTTAATCCAGGCAAGCCATTACAGAAACAAAAAAAATCAGCAACAACAACTACCCCGGAGGGGATAAGAATCCAGAGTTGCTGCAATACATTATCTACAAATTTCCAATTTAAAAAATTGCATGCAAAAAAAAAGCTTAGGAAGGTATGACCATACATACACAGGAAGAAAAGTGAAGAGATTTCCGGACATGTCACCCCAAAATATGCCACCTTGACATATTATTTTGAGTTGAAATCACTTGAAAAAGAGCAGGTGAAATTAAGGTACTTGATTTCCCTTTTTATTCCTGAAAACAGAAGTTAAAACTCCCATGTGAGAGCTGCCCTCCCTGTGCCAGGAGGAAAGGAATATTCTTATCACCAGACATGAGAGTCAAGGCCAGGAAACTTCTGTACTAACAGACCTTGTTAAAATAACTCTTATCTTCCTTTGGTCTCTTCATTTTAGTTATGTTTCCCCTACAGCGTTTGCCTCCCCTACCGTTTCTGGCAGTGAAGATGGGATAGTACTGACTGGGTCACTGCTTATCACTCTCGGGGCTGAAGCTGAGAGATCCTGGGACATTTGACAAACGCTGGAAGTTGGTAAGAGTTCTTACTATGTCACTCTCTCCCAAATCTCCACCTGTAGGGTCTGTGTGGGAGGGCGAGAGTGATGAGTCTCCCTTTGTCTTTTTCTCTTTTCAAGTTCAGATTGGCAGGGAAAACCATTGGTGTGAACTAGTTTTTTGTGCATAGCACCTCTAATGTTTTCTGTTTGGAGTACTCTTGTTTTCTGTTGATCTCCTGCCTCCCAGAGATAGTTTTCCTTTGTCTCTGTTTCTATGTCATTTGTCATAAAGAGGAGATTCATAGGGTAAAACAGAGGTATAGGTCTCACAAGGCTGTTGTTCGAGCTGGCCTCACAGTCTGACTAGTTTATAGTTCTCACCAGATCAGCATCTGTTTAGACAAACTTTGCTGTGGGTCACAGATAAAAACAACAACAACAGCTGGATCAGATTCTCTCTTCATGTTGTTTTATGTCCTGAGAGCTTGGCATTGTGACCAGTGAGAATATTCTCTCTGGTCTCTGCCAGTTGGGTTTGCCTCAAGTGACCTGCCCACAGGCTGGGAACCCAAGACAAGAAGTGACATGCAGCAGTTTCTTTGTCCAACCGTGACAGCTTTCAGGGATTTTGTCTTAATAAAGGATCCCAGTCCATAAGGGACCTTTATCTCCCTAGTGCTGGGAAAGCCCCTTCCTAGTATTGCCTACCCAGTGTCACAAACTAGTAGGTCTGCGACTAGAGGAATCTCAAATTCTTGTGGGAGACTGGAGTCACAATTTTCACAAACGCTATTCTTACCTCCCGTGACAATGAGGATCTCTGCTTTCTTAGAGTGAAACTTCTTGGATTTTGCGGGCTGCATCTTCTAGACCTGCTTTGGGGATGTGTCTTGTGTCTGTGCCTAGAAAATTACCTCTGGTCTTTCCATAAAAAGGCTTATTGGATTGAGTTGCTATTGAAATAAACATACCCTTGAAGATCATATTTGTCAATAACCAGATGATGGATCCTTTGAATTGGAAAAAATTATTTATTCAAAAAAATTTTACAGAGCTCTCATCCTAAACAAATATCCCATTGGTTTCTATGGGAAGATCAAATTAAAAAGAGGACACAATGGATTTTATCGGCTAGCCTTAGAGACTCCCTTAAAAAGATTAAAGAACAGAAAACAGGTTTAAAAACAAAAGTTAAAATCCACACCCACTATAAATCTTCCTTCTCTACCCACCTATACTCCCTTTATCTCCATCTACCTGTCCCTGACCACAGATATATTAGATCTGTGGACCCCCTGCCTCAAACCCCTGTCCTCAAAATCTGGCCCCATCTCCTCAGCAAATTCCTTCAACTTTCCCCCAAAACTGCTCCAACTACCCCCCCAAATCCCTTAAACGCCCAGATACCTGCTTTAAGTTGCCCTTCCCTGCAAGATTTACAGGGAGTGCTGTAGCCTGATCTTCAGGCCTGGAATATACAGGTTATTTGTATAAACACTGATAGCCAGGAAATAAATCTGGCACAGGCTCCAGGAGCTCACAGCCGGGATCACTTTGCAGTACTTTACAACCCCTCTTACTTCCCAGGGCTCTGTAATTAAACTCAGTCATCTCTAGGCCTTCCTGTGCAATGTCCCATGAAGATGCATCCTGGACCTCCACAGCAAAGAATTTGGCTTCCCTGGACAGCACCAGATCTTTTAAATTCCAAAGCCTTTTTGCCACCACTTTCAGAAGATTCTACCAAATTTAGAGAAGAGTTAGAAAGATTAGTGGCCTTTCACAGCCCCACTCTAGGGACTTGGACTGGCTATTAAAGGACATTCTTCCACCCTTGATTATACTGTAATTATCAGGCTAGATGGCCTCAGGTGGGAAATCCTCCCCCAACACTTCCCCAGAGGAAACAGGTGACCAGAATCTCCCAGGCCCTCCTGCAAATAACAGGAAAAGGCTCAGCCAGACCAACATTCAAGGCCTGATGTGGGGATAATGGAGGCCTCCCCCTAAGGTAAATTGGTCTCAGGTTGAATTCTGTGCTCAGAGAAAGAGGAACATCGTAAAACATTGGTGGAACGCTTTATATAGACTTTGCAAAGGCACGCTGCAGTAAACTCTGGAGTCTAGAACATCTTTTAATTTCTGCCTTGGTTGGAAATCTTCTCTCTGATATGGAGAGATAAATCCAAAATAGTGTCATTGGCTGGGCAGTTCGGTCTCTTAACATTATTATAGAAGCAACTACATAGTTCTTTGTAAATAGCACGCAGGAAAACAAGACAAAAAAGAAACTAAAATGAACAGACCTTGATGGGCACATTGAGTCTTTACAAAAACAAAAATGATGACTCTAAGGGTAACTCAAAGTCCACTCATTTTTCTCACCAATCACATAGCCTTCCCTGTATTTGCAGATACTGTGAGAAGCCAGGACATTGGAAGGACAATTATCCTTAACTTAAAAGAAAAAAAGCTCAAATAACCTTTTCCCTAAGCCCCAGCACCATCAGAAGGTTCATTTCCTCCTTCCTCTGGGACAATAAATACTCCATCAACTGACAGGGTCAGCCAATCCTCAGTCACACTGCAGAACCCACTATTAAACTTAAAATAGAGGATTCGAAGCTGGACTTCTTAATTGACACTGGTGTGAGTCTCTCTAGCATCTGCTCAGAGGATTTAATACTACCTGTCACCTCTGATTCTATTCTAGGTGTCAGAGTCCCTGGACAGCCTGTTCCATTGTCCACATCTCAGGCCACCCCAATATCCTTAGGCTGTCAACTCCCATTATACTTTTCTAATTTCTGACTCCTCACCAGCAAATCTTTTAGGCAGAGATTTGTTATGTAACTTTAATGCCACCATACAATGTAATAAAAAGGCAGTTTTCTTCCCCCCCTCCCCCGCCCTCAGACTAAACCTCAAGCTTCCTAGTTTCCCTAAGGAAATCTCATCTCAATTTAAATCCTCTGAAGAGGAGGCAACCTTAAAGTTGTCCCAATTAGTCTCTGGGCTTCACATGCAAATGAGATTGGATTGCTGTGGAGCACAGAGCTTGTGCAGAGCCAGGAAAAGGAACAAACCTTTCCCATCGGTGGCCTGGTAGCCCCTCTCAGGAGATGCAGAGTGAGGAATTAAACCTATAATAGACTCTTTTTTATATCAGGGTGTCCTTATCTTTACTTCCTCACCCTATAACGCCCCAATCTTGCCAGTAAAGAAAGAAGGGAAATTTGATTCAGATGGAAATTAAATGTATCGATTTGCATAAGATCTAAGAGCCTCAAACTCCTTTGTAATTCCTCCACTCCATAGTCCTCATCCGGGTACCATTCTCACCTCAGTTCCTGCTGATGAAGCCTGGTTTACAGTAGTTGATGTCTGCTCAGGTTTCTTTTTGGTTCCATTGCATTCTGACCCACGATTTCTTTTTGCATTTACATTTAGAGGAAGATGATTGACATGGACTTCCATACCTCAGGGATAGTGTGGGTCTCCCTTAATACTTTTCCCAGTCCTTAAAGCTGATTTAGATTCTGTAGCCTTGACCCAAGGTTCCACTCTTATTCAATATGTTGATGACCTTTCACTCTCTAACCAGACTGAACAGGGTGCTCTTATAGACTCCGTCATTCTCCTAAAGGCACTGGCTGAAGGAGGCCATAAAGCCTCCCAGTCTAAACTTCAATGGGTGCAAATAACCGTTACCTACTTAGGACAGGAAATATCTCAGGGCACTCAAAAGCTCTCTCTAAAATGCCTTGAATCAATTTCGTTCATCCCCTCTCCCAAAACAAGAAAAGCAGCTGCATAAATTTCCAGGGGCAGCTGGCTATTGCCGCCAATGGACTCATCACTTTTCTGCCCTTGTTAAACCCCTATATGCTCTCCTCCAGATACTACCTCAGAGTATATTTCCTGGCCCCTAGAGGCATTAACTTCCTCTGACGCCTTAAAATTAACATTGTCCACACCCCCGGCTCTTCGCTTATTTAATTTTCACAAACCTTTTCACAGATATTGCCATGAAAAAATAATGGGATTGCTGCAGGACAACCTTTAACCTCTCATACGTCCTAAAGAATATTTCTCATGGGGCTTCCCTGGTGGCGCAGTGGTTGAGAGTCCACCTGCCGATGCAGGGGACACAGGTTCATGCCCCAGTCTGGGAAGATCCCACATGCCGCGGAGGGGCTAGGCCCGTGAGCCATGGTCACTGAGCCTGCACGTCCGGAGCCTGTGCTCTGCAACGGGAGAGGCCACAACAGTGAGAGGCCCACGTACCGCAAAAAAAAAAAAAGAATATTTCTCATGTCACTTGGACCTTGTGGCAGGGAGGATGCCCCATGCCTGCATGTTGTGGCCTCAGATGCTGCCCTAAACGACAAAGCCAGTACTCTTACAGTACGTGCCTAATGTAAGAATAAGCATATTCCCCATACTCTCTTACAAGTTCGTAAGACATAGCATCTCTCTACATGGTGGCAGACCACCTACGAATAAGCCCTAATTGCAATCCCTCCGTCATCCTACATTGTTGTAACACTTTAAATCTGGCTACTCTACCACCCCCCGGCTGACAGAGAGCCTCAGTCCATTCCACGTGATTGCCTTGCAACTACATATATAAATGGCCTCAAAGCAAGGAGAAGACCTCTTAGATGCCCCCTTTAGATAGCCCAGACTTACTTCTATTTTGTGATGGCTCTTGTAGATACAATTTCTGGGAAGACATAATAACTGTTTTCCCACATGAAATGCTTGGGGTGTACCCTTTGCCACTGTAAAATCAGCCTGGGCTGCTTACAGATCTCACTAGAGCTTGCACGCTGACAAGGGGAAAAAAATGCTCCTATTTACTGACTGGAGATATGCTTTTCGAGTCTGCCATGCTGTTGGCACAATCTAGAAATCCCACAGATTCTTTTTTTTTTTTTTTTTTTTTTGCGGTACGTGGGCCTCTCACTGTTGTGGCCTCTCCCGTTGCGGAGCACAGGCTCCGGACGCGCAGGCTCAGCGGCCATGGCTCACGGGCCCAGCCGCTCCGCGGCATGTGGGATCTTCCCGGACCGGGGCACGAACCCGTGTCCCCTGCATCGGCAGGTGGACTCTCAACCACTGCGCCACCAGGGAAGCCCTCCCACAGATTCTTAAACCCTGCTGGTACTCCTATTGCCAATGGCTGCCCTGTGAGAGGCTCTTCACCTCCATTGTCCGGTCTGTATTAAGGAGACTGATACTATTGTACATCTCTAGGGAACGATAGGGCTGACAGAGCTGCTAAATACACAGCCTAAAACGGATCCCCACCCTTTCTCCACCCAATTTATAAACCTGCCTTTATCTGTGGCTGATATTATTATCAGACAAGTACTCCTCAGTCTGAAAAAAGACAAATGAATACAAAAAGGTGCCAATTGTCAGACACATTTTACATCGGGCCAAACAGACTTCGTGTGGCCCCCTTTCTTCTGACCTTTTGGCTTGCATCGATCTCCCATAAGATGGGACATATGTGCAGATGGGGGATAGTCAAGGAACTAAAAGATACTTGTTTCTGCTCTGGCATTCATAAAATTTCTGACTCAGTTATTTCCCAGTGCACTACTTGTAATCTCACCAAATTTTAGAAGCCAACATACCTTAGGAAGTCTTCCAAGGTCCACACGCCCCTTGTATTACTCCAGATGGATTTAAAGGTTTAGGCTATTCCCACTGGTGGTAATTGTCTGTATGTTCAGTGGGATAGAGTGAATGCTATCCATTAGATGTGCTGATGCCACTTTACTTTACAATAGTGGTAAAGAAGTGAATAAGAGATTATTTTTGTTTTGGCATTCCTTTACAAATTGAATCAGATCAAGCAATTAGTTTTACAGCAGAAATAAACCACTCACTTGCAAAAACTCTGGCATACTCATCAGAATTTCCTACCTGATGATTGAGGATGCTCAATCATCATGGCAAGTGGAATGTAAAAATCAAGACATAAAAAGGACTTTAGGAAAAGTCTGTCAAGAAACTGGACTTAAACATTACCCACTGTCCTTATAAAAATCTGGAATACTCTAAATAGTAGACCTGGATTAACCCATTTTGAAATAATGTTTGGCTGCCCTTTGCCTTCTGGCGTCTCTAACCTTCCATTCCCAGATTGAGTGAATGTTATGGAGACTTAAGAGAACAATTTGATGTTAAGACTAGCTACATACAAGAATTGCCTGGTACACCTGGAGCACATCATCAACAGGTAAGAAAGCATGGCCTCCACCAACTAACTAGCCTCGCCATCCTTTCCACCAGGAGATCAGGGGTATATCAAGGCTTCTAAAAGAAAGCACACACTGTCACCTCATTGGGAAGGACTTTATGAAGTATTCCTAACCACCTACACTGCCATCAAAATAGAAGAATTTTGATGAATTCACATGAGTGACACCAAACTAGACCCAGATCAGCAGTCCCAGGACCAGTGGAGGACCATTCTTACAAATGACCTTAAAGTAATGATTTCTAGCATCAATTCTCAAGCCCTGGAAGCAGATGACATCATGAATTAGACAGCTTTTCCCAAGAACATGGATTAAAAAACTCCATTTCCACCTATTTTCTTCCCCTACTAAGTTTCTAACTCCACAGAAAAACAAACACATAAAAACAACCCTCTTCCTTTTAATGAAGCCTCCCCTTTCTTTGGCCATCATATTAAGGGTTGACTGAGATTACTTGTCCCAATCTGTCCTATTCTCCTTCTGATCCTCCACTAGGGCCTTTCTTTCAACCTGTATCTCATTCTTATTAACGCTTACTATTTTCTCAGTAGGTCAGGGACAGACCTGACACTCCTTTACATTGTTTTCCCAAACCTTAGCCACATTAGCTAACCAGTCTAATTACTCGTTATGTCAACATCTAGATCATGCAAAAGAACCTGACCTAATTTTTGTTCTTACCAGTGTGAACATCTGGTAGAACAGTTCTAGAAAATGGGTGTATGGTATCCACAGCCAAGTAAACAACATCACCTACTTCTCCTTCTGCTGAGTTCATTGGACATGAAAAAAATCTCTATAGAATCTCAAGGACCATCCTTTGCTCAGATGAAGTCATTAGAAGGGAATTTTTCCCTTTGCACTGAAAACAGTCACGGTGCTTGACCCTTCCTAGGTGACATACAAAGGCAATGCTTCGATCAGACTCTGTGGTTTGATTCCACAGGTGACATGCTCAAGCCTCACACAAAGGTTATAGATGGTCCTAGCACTTATGGTACAAACACTTGCCAAATCATCAAATATTGTGGCTAGGTCACAAGACACCTTTGTGCAATCTTGGGTAGCTCAGTAGCTCAGCTGCTCCCCTAATTAGGATGCTCACTGCCAAAGATTACATATGGGGTAGTCTTTGTAGACCAAAGTAGACCAAAATTCTGGACTAGGTTGGCCACGTGACAAAACCAAGCCTCATAACTACCAAAGCTGAACTGCAGCTCTCCTATATTAGATATTTTGCAACCTGTTCCATTCCTACAGACTGATGGGGATATGTGGAAGATGGAGTTGTGCAGATGCCAATATGACAGATGACAAAACACAACAAACTCCACCCTAGTGGGTCAAAAGTTCCACTCTGACGTTAACCATGAGCATTGCTGGTCTTTTTGGCTTATGTAACGACAAGGTATTTGAAGGATTCCCATCTAGATAGTCGGGACAATGTGGATTTGGACGCCTGATGCCTTCTGTCATCAGGTACTTTACTTTAAATAAAATTACAAACTTAGGCACCTTTGTTCTTAAAAGAGTGCCACATATTCATACTAAATGTACTAGGCAGGAAGTCATAGAAAACCCACTTGTGTATCACAATTCTAAATTCTTTTCAGTATTGAGATCCCTTTCCCCAGGCTTTGGAACTTATGAGCTGGAAAAGGCAGTTTGAAATCTTTTCATAGTGATAGAACAAGAGTTCAGCATTAATGTGCAAATACTGGAAGCACTTCAATTAGAGTTAATACTTTAGCTTCTGTTTAACTCCAAAATCTTTGTGCTCTGGACACACTGATAGCCCAACAAGGAGGAGCTTGTGTGATCATCTGTGGAGAATGTGGTTTCTATGTAAATCACTTGGAACAAATAATGTCTAATCTACACTGTTGTCCTTTTAAAGGACAAGATAAACACTCTCCATCAGATAAATCATCAGATAAATGAGTCTTAACCTTTTTTCTTTCTTAATTGTACTGACCTATTCCCAGGGATGGGAGACTGGTTTAAAGGGATATGGGGAAACATACTTAGATTTTTTTTTTCTTTTCTGCTTATTTATTAGTGCTTTATCTATGTTATTCTCTTCCTTTGAAGATCTTTTGCCAATCAGCTAGTAACCTGTTCCTTCTCTCCTCGGCCTCCAACTCAACTTTTCATATGTGAAACTTCTGGGGAATTTCCAAGTTGGGGAGATGAAGGGGTTAAGGACATGCTACCCAAAATAAGCTGCCTTGATATATTGATAATTTTGAGTTAAAGGCACTTAAACAGTAGGTGCAAGAAAGGCACTCTGATTCTCCTTTTTCTTCCTGAAAGCAGAAGTTAAAACTCCAATGTGAGATCTGCCCTCCCTGTGCCAGGAGGAAAGAAACATTCTTATCACCAGAAATGGGAGTCAAGGCCAGGAGAATTCTGTACTAACAGACATTGTTAAAATAACTCTTATCTTCCTTTAGTTTCTTCATTTATTTTAGTTATGTTTCCACACTTGCCACTCTTTATTCAATCCAGTATATAAGCATTCAGGTTTTGCCACTTCTTTGGGTCCTTCATTTCCTTATGAAGGCTTCCATGTCATATAAAACTAACCTTAAATAAATGTGTATGCTTTTCTCCTGTTAATATGTCTTTTGTCAATTTAATTCTCAGGAGTAGCCAGACACTTTAAGAGAGTAGAGGTAAGGTTTTTGCCTCCCCTACAAAAGCAATAAATAGAAATGATCTCTGAGGGGGTCGGATATTGGACTTAGCAGAGGAAGCCTTCAAAGCAATTACTGTAAACATGTTAAATAAAGGAAACAATAGTTATAGAATTAAAGGAGGTATAACAAGGACTCATTAAGTAGAGACTATCAGTAAAGAGATAAAGATTATTTTAAAAATCAAATAGAAGTTCCAGAGTTGAAAGTACAATAATTAAAATGAAAAAAATTACTAGAGGGACTCAATAGATTTCAGATGGCAGAATCAAATGAATCAATGAAATTGAAGCTGGATCAAAAATTATAAATTACAGAAAGAAAAATGAACAGTCTCAGAGACCTGAGGAACATCATCAGGTGATCCAACACAGGTGTTCCAGAAGTTCAGGAGAATTAAAAAAGGGAAGAAAAAATATTCAACAAATTGTGCCTGATAATAACTAAAATATATATAGTCAAAGGCATCTGTATTGCTCTGTTCAAGCTGCCATAACAAAATATCATAGACTGCATGGCTTAAACAACAGACATTTATTTCTCACAATTTTCGAGAATGAGAAGCCCAAGATCAAGGTGCTGGCAGATTCAGTTCCTGGTGAAAGCCTTTTTTCTGGCTTACAGATGGTGGCTTTCTTCCTGTGTCTTCATGTGGCAGAGAGAAAGAGAGCTCTGATCTTTCTTCCTCTTCCTCTAAGGACAAAAATTCCATCAAGGAGACCCCATCCCCATGACCTCATCTAAACCTAATTAACTCACTAAGGCCTCAACCTCCAAACGCAATCATATTGAGGGTTAGAGGTTCAACATATGAACTTTGCAGGGAGACAAACATTCAGTCCATCACAGTATCCTACCGATGAATTTAAATGGTGCACTAGAAAATATTTAATACAGGGGACTTCCCTGATGGTCCAGTGGGTAAGACTCTGCGCTCCCAATGCAGGGGGCCCGGGATCGATCCCTGGTTGGGGAACTAGATCCTGCACACATGTGCAGCTAAGAGTCTGCATGCCACAACAAAAAGATCCCACATACCGCAATGAAGATCCCACGTACCTCAACTAAGACCTGGCACAGCCTAAATAAATAAATAAATAAATAAAAATCTAAAAAAAAAAAAATTACTACAATACAGGCAATAAAGAACAGAAAAAAATGAACTATGTAGATAAATAACTCCAAATAAAATTTCAACAAATAAGTTGAAAGCAAAAGCATGGAAAAAACATATTATTAGAATAGCCAAAATCCAAAAACTAAGAACACCAGTTGCTGGTAAGGATGTAGCAGGAACTCTCATACGTTGCTGGTGGGAATGTAAAATGATGCAGATACTTTGCATCATGACAGTTTGG
This sequence comes from Globicephala melas, assembly GCF_963455315.2. Classification (NCBI taxonomy): domain Eukaryota; kingdom Metazoa; phylum Chordata; class Mammalia; order Artiodactyla; family Delphinidae; genus Globicephala; species Globicephala melas. Next base: position 129,160,777 of record NC_083314.1, on the reverse strand, counting down.
ATGGATGACAGTTTGGCAATTTCTTACAAAACCAAACATAATCTTATCATATGATCCAGCTATTGTGCTCCTAGGTGTTTACCCAACTTATTGGAAGACTATGTCCACATAAAACCTGCACATGGATGTTTATAGTAGCTTTATTTATAGTAACCAAACTCTGGAAGCAACCAAAATGTCCTTCAGTAGGTGAAGAGATAAACTGTGGTACATCCATAGAATAGAGTGTTATATTCAGTGATAAAAAGATATGAAGTCATAAAAAAGACATGATGAATTTTAAATGCATATTGGTAAGTGAAATGAGCCAGTTAGAAAGGCTACATACTCTATGATTCTAATTATATGACAATCTGGAAAAGGCAAAACTACTGAGACTGTAAAAGGTCAGTAATTTTCAGGGTTTGGCATGAGGCTGTGGTGGGGTTGGGGGGAGATTCAGTAGGTGAAGCACAGGGATTTTTTAAGGATGTGGAAAGGATTCTGTGTGATAATATAATTGTGGTTATGTGACATTATATGTTTGTCAAAACTTCAGGAGCAAAAAGAACAAAAATGTAAAAAAATCAATTAGGAGATTGAAGGAGTCTCAGGATTGAATGATGTATGTGAAGGAACAATCAAACTGTATGTGTTACAAATGTATGAAGCAACCGCACTGAAGCGGGTAGGGCTAAGAGTTACTAACCTAAGTAACTTTGGAAATGAGTGGAGTCTGTAAAACTAATGACAAAAGAAACTGTGCATAAACACTGTCACTAGTTGATAACGTTATTACCTACGGGCATATAGCTTAACAGTTCTGATACTGCTATTCTGGAACTGAACAGTTAAGTAAATTGATGTCAGGTGATGGGAATCAGATGTTACATGATGTCAGAAGATGTCTCACTGTTGCACTGAAAAGTTAGAGATATGCAAAGGGAGGAGGCTAGAATTATTCAAGTGGAAATGGGTTAGCGTTTGAGATGTCAGTATGAACTCAGGTTTAGCTTAATATCAGTAGAGACGTTTACACATAGAAATGTATATATACACAGGTTAGTATATACACATATATTTCCTTGTTCTGTCAGCTGAGCAGGCCCAGAAGCAATAACACTCCAGTAGAAATGAGCACACCTAGTCCCCAGATCTTGGTTTCTAAAACTATTCTCCAATCAAAGGAACCAGGGTTCCTTGGAGAACTGGCTGATTCTAGAACTGGGACAGGAAATATACAAAATGAGCCTGGAGCATCTTATGGTGCCAGAAAGTAAGAAAGTGCTCAAAAAAACTAACCAACCAACCAATCTATATGTACAATGTTGGGGATATGTCTGGGGCACAGGAAGCAAATGAAAGAGCTCCCAGTGGCCAAAGCTGGAAGAGTTTGAGGAACAAAATGAATAAAATACAATTGGATCATAACCCTAACTGTAAAATAAGTATCCATGAGTCCATAATGATATAAATAAATGATTGAATCAATAATAAATGGGGGAGAAGAGACAAATCTCCCATGCAGAAGAATTACAAATAATTTATGTAGCTACTGTTGCCTCAAAAATGTGGAACGTAATTCCCCACTCCTTAGGTTTGGGCTGTGTATAGTGACTTCCTTCCAAAGAGTGTAGTGTGGAAAGGAGAAAAAAAAAGAGTACATATATAGTGGAGAAAGCTGACAAACACTACCTTGATCAGTGGATCAATGTCAACACCAACAGTGATGTCATGTTGATAATATGTATCCTTGATAAAATGTGGTGAAAGTGGCACTTTACCTTTGTGGGTTTCCTCTGCAAAACCCATAACCCCAGTCTAATCATAAGAAAAACATAAGTCAAACCCCAATAGAGGGACATTAAGCAAAATACCTGACCAGTACTCCTCAAATAATGTCAAGGTTATCACAAACAAGGCAAATCAAAGAATTGTCACAGTCAAGAGGAGCTTAAGTAAACACGATGAGTAAACATAATGTGTCATCCTGGATGGGATCCTGTATCATAAGAAGGACACTGGAGAAAAACTGAGGAAATCTGATTAAAGAATGGACTTTAATTAATAATAATGTATTAATGTTGGTTCATTAATTTTAATAAATGTACCTTAATAATGTAGGATATTATTAACATCCTACATGTTAATAATAGGGGGAAATGGATGTGAGTTACACAGTAACTCTGTACTATCTTGGTAATTTTTCTATAAATCTAAAACATTAAAAATAGTTGATTTAAAAAATATATATGTACCTGTGTGAGTGTATGCAAGCAGTAAACTTAAAAAAGATATAGCAACTATAATAATATAAGGGAAAATAGAATTTAAGATAAGAATATTTATAATACATAAACAAAATGTGTTATGTCTACATAATGGAATAGTATTCAACAATAAAAAGGTATGAACTACTGATACCTGCTACAACGTGGATGAACCTTAAAAACATTATGCTCTGAAAAGAGCCAGATGCAGAAGACCTCTTGTTCTATGATACTATTTATATGAAACATCCCCAGAAAAGGCAAATCTATAGAGACTAAATAGATTAGCGGTTGCCTAGGGCTGGAAGTGAGAAAGTGGTTTGGCTGCAAATAGGCCTGAGAAAGCTTTTGGGAGTGATGGAAATGTTCTAAAATAGGAGTGTCGTGATGGCTCTGTAAACTTAAATGTATGGAAAACCATTGAATTTTACATTTAATATGGGCAAATTTGGGGGGAAGTGTATTTTCTGATTGTGAATTATGTGTCAATAAAGCTGTTTAAAGCATTAAACAATTTTTTTTTTACTCCCTAGAAGAGTTAATGATTAATAGCATATCCAGCACACAAATATCCTAATGATTTTTAAAATCATTAAAAATACATATCTCTAGTGATCAAATAGCTTAATATGAACATTTCACAGAAAAGGCAACTGCTTCCTGAAAAAATTGAAGGGGGTGCTCAATTTATATAAATAAGTTTATTTCCTGACTTTCCATTCAGATTGTTTGTTCTTCAAGGACAGGACTATTGCTCTCAGAGAATAAACTTAGATATACAATTAATATAATTATTAATTATTGTTTTTTCAATTAATTATTGTTTTTTGACTTCAAAGATTTATCCAACACTTGATTAAAGACCAAATGCTATAATTTATTGGGCTTCAATTAATTGTTAATTAATTATTAATTTAATTAATTATTAATTATTTTTTTTGACTTCAAAGATTTATCCAACACTTGATTAAAGACCAAATGCTATAATTTATTGGGCTAAATCAGTGTAGCCCAAGATGAGGTGAAGTTTCAGATGCCCTCTAAAAGGAAGTGTTGCGAACTATATTATTGTTCAAAATATTTATTCCCTGCCCGTGACCTCATGGGAAGAATTCTCTTCCCTAACTCAATTGATGTTGGGCTTGATGTTCTATGATTTGCTTTGGCCTCAGCTGAGCAGAATGTACTTCTAAGCTCCTGACCTTGGGCTTGGCTATGTGATTTGCTGTGGCCAATGGGAGTTAACAGATGTGATGTAAGAGGAGGCTTAAAGTGTGATTACAAGGTTGAACTTGCCATCTTGTGCTTCTGCTATTGCCATGAGAACTTCTCCAGGGAAGGCCCAGGTTCTAGGTTCTTCCTTACCAGCCACAGGGGGCCCTGGCCTTTGCTGAGAACCTGGGTGTGGTACATAGCAGCTAGACAACCTCGGGGATACCTGGAATTCTGTATCTTTTGGCTTCCCTAAAGGCAACCCCAGGGTCAGTGCATCCTTCCCAGTGCTGGATCCATCAACCAGCCCACAGACCCGTCAGAGAAGCAAACCTCAAGAACAGTGAAGCCTGTATAAAGAGGTAATTTCACACACAGGGGTGACTCTGTGGTGGCTGGTAAATTCCCCAATGGGATCTGTGAGCCTGAACTGAGTCATGAGAAAGTTAAAGTCATCACTATCATCATTAGTGATGTGAGGATGGTGGGAAAGAAGGGAGCCATTGCAAGTTACTCTTTTTTTCCCAGCACTTTGTGAGGGGTCCTGTCTTCAGACCTTTGCACACACTCCCCTTTTCCATCCTCTTTCACTTGGGGAAATCCTTTACCACCTTTGAGATTCAACTCAGATATCCCCTCTTCTGAGAAGCCTTCCTTGACCCCTTTAGCCTTAATGCAGCACACTCTCCTCTATACTCCTTGGGGCTTGGCACCCATCTCGGGTTTTTGTCTTCCTCACATTGTATTATGATCATATACCTCTCTGTCATCAGCCTTAGATGAGGACTATCTTGAGAGGCTGAACTGAACTGTTGGTTCATCTCTGTGCTCCTAGTATCATGTACAGTGACTGGCATGGACAAAGCTTTTAATAAATATTTCATTAATGAATAAGGAATGTCTGAAAAAAGAATGAAAGAGGCCAGGCTCCAAAGGAAACTTTGAAGTTTCCTCTTACCTCATCCCTGCATCCCCTAGTTGGTCTGGGTTGCCAAACCCTTTGTGGGAATAGGTGCTGTTTCCAGCCCACTTTTAAAAACTGTTTTTATTATAGGTTGAAACTTGCAATGTTGAAAGTGATTTTTCAAGATCATGGCCTTCAAGCCTAGAATTAAGTTGCAAATATGTGTCTCTGGTTGTTAGCAATGAAAAAAAGGTTGAATGGGGAGATCTTTCCATGGAAAAAACATTTGATATTGTTACAAAGAGTAGTCTTTATAACATTGCAAGGGAATATCAAGGTTTTTCAAATGTTTTACAAGGAGGCTGGGGAAGAGGGGGACCTTTAAGTCTCACCAACTCTGTCTCTATGGTTCTACTTATTGATTTGCAAAGAGACCACACTGCTTTGTTCTTAGCCGAGGTAAGCACTCTAAAAAATGCACTGATGCATATCCTGCCTCCCATATTTGTGAACTTAAGTTCATTTCATACTTCTTTCTTCTCTCTGGGCAAAAAAGTTACCAAGGTAAACAGATATGTGGTATATCCTGAATCCTCCTGCAATGCACGTCTTTCACAAATGTGACCTCCATTTCTCCTGGCATACAAACCTCTTTCTAGAAAGATGCTTATTTTACCTGTGCCTGTTCCCTGGAAAGCAGTTCTGTCCCCAATTCAACCCAGTTCCCAGATATCCTTGGAAAATTCTTATTATTTTGTACCTGATTGAGTTGGACTGGTTTGTTTGTTTGTTTTAGCATATAGGGTTTTATTGGGCGGAGGACTGTTAAAATTTGGCCTCCCTTAGTGCACCTATTTAGGATGAGTCCAACTCTTTCTCCGTGCTCTTGCATAAACACTTAATGCAATGTATTACAGACCCTTGTGTATATGACTGTTCCTTCCATCTCCTTGAAGGTAGAGACCAGGTATCGTTCCCCTGCTTATCCCTAGCACCTAGCCCTGGGCCTGACACCTTGAAGGCACTTGGTAAATGTCCTTTGAATGAATGAAAGAAGAGGTGAACAGTAAGTCAGTGGAAGGCTGTGATTTTTAACTTTTACCATTGGAAGCCCAGTATGGCTATGTTAGCACCTGTAGCACCTGTGTTAGTAGAAGGATAAGAAGGTGGGGATATTTGGGTGGTGTTTGAGAATTAACGGTGGTAAGGAAGATCTCTCAGATGAGGAAAGGGATGGAAGAAAGTAGAAGACAGTTAAATGGGGCAGGAGAATAGAAAAGAGGAATAGCGGAAGAATCCCCATCTGTCAGACTCGGTTCTTCCTTTTTCCCTCCTCTCAGCTCCAGGTCACTGAACGTTTTGGAGTTTCTCTTTGTAGTCCTTCCCCACTTGCTCCATTTCTGGTCAGAAGAATTGCAGTTCAGGATGGGGAATTGTAAGCAGGTGAAGAACAGCAACTAAACAGCCAAGCAATTTAAAGTTGTGTCAGAAATGCCAGTCTGCGTTAAAATGTCCACAGGGGGTAGACCTTCTAAATGACTAATCACCTTTCACCCGTAAAATGCAGTATGCTCTAGTGGAAACAGCCCATGAGCAGCCTGGTGTTCCGTTTTTCCAGCGTCTGCCCGGCTTGCTGCTGGGTTGATTCAGTGGGTTGGCTGGGTTAGGCTGAGGTTAAGCCAACAAGATCTTTTCAAAGTAAGTGGCATTTGGGGCCAACTACTATATGTTTCCAAAAAACAGACGATGTTGACAAAGAGATGTGACCTTAAAGGTACGTGACCCCAAAGACAGGTGACCTTGGTCTTTTGCCTGATTCTGAAAAAAATAGTCAAGAAAATGTCTGATCAAGGGTCATGTTTAAAGAAAAATTACAATTTGCCAAATTCTGTTTTTAAAACATCAGTTTCTTAAGAAACAAGGAATAAACACTGATTGTAATGCAGGTGTATTTTTGTTTAATTATGAAAACATTTTTAGGATCTCTCAAATGCCCTCCAGAATCTGGCAACTAATATTTAAAGTATACATGTTTAGGTGAAATAGTGAAATTAGAAACTTGCCTGCTGGGAAAAATGAGAAATTTTGAGCTCTTCATTTGGGTTCATGGTGATACCATCTGTATCTCTGTACCCAAGTGCTTGGCATATAGTGGGAGTTCATAAACATTTGGTGCAGGAACAGAAACTGAAAGCCAGTTGTATTATGCAATCCTGCTCTGCTGGTTTGTTATAGCTAATAGGACGTCAGCATCTGTATTTCTTTTGCTATAAAAGTAGGTAAAGTGAGACCTAATAAAAGTGTTAGGCACACTTATTTTAAACCACCTAGTCTCAAGGCTTGTCATTAACAATACATCTGTTTTATTAGAAATACTTATATGTGCATGTGTGTGCCTGTGTGTGTGTGTGTGTGTTTGCAGAAAAACCTTCCAATGTAACAAAAGCAGTTTTCTAAAAATTGACTATCTTTTGTAATCAGTAATTCATGCAGTCGTAGTTATTGCAAATGGGCAAACAGCTCCAAGATTTTGTAAGGTCACAGTGATTTGAACTAAATTAATAATGGTGTCATTCTGTATGTTTCCTGATTGCCAAGTCATATGTTTTTTTATTGCACAAAATGAAAAAGCAGAAAGAAGTGAAAACTCAGAGTTGTCACTATGAATACATTTCTAGAGTATTTTCAGTGTGAGGATGCGTGAAAGACAGAATTCTAAGATGGCCCCCATGATTTCCACCCTCTGAGGTTATGCCTACGATTAGGTTACATGGCAAAAGAGATTTTACTTAAGTTACTAATCAGTTGACCTTAAGATAAGGAGATTATTCAGGTGGGCCTAACCTAATCATTTGAACCCTTTGAAAACAATTTTTTCTCTGGCTAGTTGGAAAAGCAGAGGTCAGAGATTCAAAGCATGAGAAGAATTCAACATAGCATCGCTGGCTGGAAGATGGAGGGAGCCACAAGCTGAAGCATGTGAGTGACCTCTAGGAGTTAGAGTGAGTCCCAGCCAACAGCCAGCAAGTACATGGAGACCTCAGTCCTACAATCAGAAAGAATTGGATTCTGCCAGCAACCTTAATGAACTTGGAAGAAAATTCTTATTCAGAGCCTCCAGTTTGGCCAGTGCCTTGATTCAGCCTTTGAGATCCCAAGCAGAGGACCTAGGTAAGATACGCCAAACTTCTGACTCACAGAAACTGTCAGGTACAGGCTCTCCCCGGACATATTATAGGTTTGGTTCCAGACCACTGTAATAAAGCAAATATCGCCATAAAGCAAGTCACACAGATTTTTTTGTTTCTCATTGCATATAAAAGTTATGTTTATACTATACTGTGGCCCATTAAGAGTGCAGTGACATGTCTAAAAAACAATGTACATATCTTAACTAAAATATAATGCTGTTGGGAAAATGGCGCCGATAGAGTCGCTTGATGCCTGGTTAGCACAAATCTTCATTTTGTATAAAACACAGTATCTGTGAAGTGCAGTAAAGTGAAGCACAATCAAACAAGATATGTCTGTAATAGGTATGGGTTGCTTACAGTTGCTAAGTTTGTGGTAATTTGTTGTGTAGCAATAGAAGACTAATACAGATTTTGGTATTTAGAAGCGGGGTACTGCCCCACAGTAACAGATACCTAGTGTGGAAGTAGCTTTGGAATTAGGCAGTGGCTGGAGGCTAGAAGAATTTTGAGGAACATGATAAAAGAAACCCAAACTGCCTTGAACAGGCTGTTTGCAGAAATATGGACATTAAAGATTCAGCTGGTGAAAACTCAGCAAGAAGTGAGAAGCATTATAGAGAAAACTTAGATTTTCTTTGAGAAAGGCTAAATCACCATGAACAGACTGTTCTTAGAAATCTGGACTTTAAGAACGATGCTGGTGAGGACTCAGAAGGAGGTGGGAAACATGTTATTGGAACAGGAGGAAGGAGAATCCTTGTTGTGTGGTGGCAGAAACCTTAGAAAAATTGTGACCTGCAGTTATGTCAAAAGCAGAATGTGTAAATGACAAACTTAGATATACATCTCAGGAGTTTTCCAAGCAAAGTGTTAAAGGTGCTGGTTTGTCTCTCTTTACGGCTTATACTAAAATGTGAAAAAGAAATAATTTTAGGGAAAATCTGGTAAACATAAAGAGATGAGGACTGGATAATCTTGAAAATTCTCAGGCTTTTCGGATGGTAAAAGATGCTAAATGTCAGAAATGACTTCTGAAAGCATGACATAGAGGAAAGAAGGACTCCGTGTCTATACAGGTCTTTACTAAAACAACAGAAAGACCAACAGGTCAAAGTATTCAATCATACAAAAGCCTCTTCTAAGAGATTAAAAGTGTGATGCACAGATCCCATTAATCAAACCAGAGGGTCTCTCAGAAGCTTAGGGGTGTATCCCTTAGCCATCTCTGCAGAAGCCAAAGATAGAGAGGAGACCTTCTCAAAAAGATATGTGGGTATGACTCTTGTCTAATGGAGCAAAACCCTGTGAAATTAATGGAAGGACAATAGAATAGGTTGAATAGTTTTCCCCCCAAATTCATGTCTACCTGGAACCTATGAATGTAACATTATTTGGAAATAGGGTATATGGACATATAATCAAGTTAAGATGAGGTCATACTGGATTAGAGGGGACCCTAATCTGTTGACTGATGTCCTTATAAGAAGAGGGAAATTTGGATAGTATTCTAAGTATTCTGGCAGTATTCTAAGATGGCCCCTTGATCTCTGTCCTCTCGTGTTACTCTCTGATTATATGATTTTACGTAAGAAAAGGGATTTTACAGATGTAATTAAAGTTACTAATTGGTTGTCCCTAAGAGAGCGAGGGTAGGACTTCCCTGGTGGTCCAGTGGGTAAGACTCCACACTCCCAATGCAGGGGCCTCGGGTTTGATCCCTGGTCAGGGAACTAGATCCCACATGCATGCCGCAACTAAGAGCTTGCATGCAACAACTAAGAAGTCCTCATGCTGAAACTATGAGCCCACATGCCACAACTAAAAAAGATCCCCCATGCCACAACGAAGATCCCGCCTGCTGCAACGAAGACCTGGCGCAACCAAAATGAATAAATAAAATAAATATTTACGAGAGCAAGGTAGACTTGTTCTAATCACATGAACCCTTTAACTCAATAGAGTTTTTCTCTGGTTGGAAAAGCAGAAGTCAGAATTCAACATGTAATTGCTGGCTTGAAGACGGAGGGAGCCACAAGCTGAGGAATGTGAGCAAGAGTGACACTTGGTCAACAGCCCCCAGTGAGAGGATGGAGACTTTAGCCCCACAATCACAAGACCTGGATTCTGCCAGCAACAGGAATGGTCTTGGGAGCATATTCTTCCTGCCGAATCTCCTGAGGAGAGCTCAGCTCAGCTGACCTCTTGATTTTAGTCAACCTTTGAGACCCTCAGCAAAGGGCCCAGTTCAAGTGTATTGGACATCTGACTCCTGAAAACTGTGAGATAATACATTTGTGTTATTTACAGTTGTAAGTTTGTGGTAATCTGTTATGCAGCAATAGAAGACCAATGTGTGTGTGTGTGTGTGTGTGTGTGTGTGCGCGCGCGCACATGCATGTGCATGCATTCTCTTAAGCAAAAGAGATTACATTTTTACCAAACAACATAGAATCAGTCTAGCCAGAGGTTTATAGAACAATTTGGTAGGTCAGTGATGAAATGAATTTTATGGTACACATATGATTCTAATAATTTTTTAAAAGCCCTTAATAAAAAGAGATAGCTCTAGGTTTAAGCTTCTTCTTGCTTTATGCTTCTGGGAGATTCTGTGAGGAATATACCTGGGTAGTAAGTACTCTCAGAGAGTTGAGATCTCAATCAAACAAAATCATTCCAATAAATTATTGAGAATCTTGCATGCATCACTAGACACTGGGCTCAGCACTGGGGATTGAATGATAAATATTTCTTGCCCTCCAGGGGGCTTATGTTGGATAGGTGTAACAGTCAAGTAACTATATAATCGCAATATAATGTGTTAACTACTATAATTGGGTAATACAGGAGCACATATGAAGATGACCTAATCCAAACATGAGAGGGGGATGGTGATGGTCTTCAGTACTTGTGGCTCACGGGCTTTAAAACATAGGCCCAGTAGTTGTGGCACACGGGCTTAGTTGCTCCACGGCATATGGGATCTTCCCAGACCAGGGCTTGAACCCGTGTCCCCTGCATTGACAGGCGGATTCTTAACCACTGTGCCACAAGGGAAGCCCTAGTGGGAAAAACCATTAGAAGTATTATGCATAGCAAGGATGTTATCAAACTTTCCCTTCAGAAAAATCTGAAGGATTTTTGTAGGGAAAAGATTGAATTGCATCTTTGAGATGAATTGTAGGGAAAAGATCAAATTGCAGGGACATCAGACCAAATTCTCCCAGGTTAGAGATACCTGAACTGAGTGATGGTGGGAATGAAGAGGATGATATGGCCTTGAGAGGTAATAGGGATAAGAGCAACATGTGTTTGTTTGCACCTGGACTGTGAGGAAAGAGAAGAACAAAGGTTAATGTCCAGGTATTTGGCTTGTGAGGCTGGGTAACTAGTTGCATCAGTCAAAAAGATGGGAACCGAGAGGAAGAGCAGTTTGGGGGAGGAGCTGAGCTCAGTTTTGGACATGTTGAGTGTGAGATATGTGTGGGATACCAAGGGGAAATGTTAAGTAGGAAGTAACTAATATTGTTCTACAAGTCAGGAGAAAAATCTGGTCTGGATAGAGGTTTGGACAAGTAGGTGCAATGAAATTACTGTTGGGAAAGGGATTGAAACTGTCGGCAAGAGAGTGGTTGCAATGATAAAATCTAGGCTATTTATCTGTAAAATGGGGATAACATCTGTATAAGGTATTCAGGCTGGAGGTCTGGCAAACTCTAATACATAAATGTATGGATGTTATAAGAGCAAAGGAAACATTTTAAGCAAAGGATGCCCAGATTATCTCACCGAATATATGTGAAGTAAGTGTAACATCTTGTTTCCCTAGTTCTTCACAGAACTGCCTACTTTGGTGGTGATGATGTTTCACCTGTCTAGGATGAGATCCTGCCAGGTTGCAGGAAGTCCTGAGGGGGAGTTTACCAAGCCTCTTATATTCCATAATATGTCACACCCAAACTCTAGTATAATTACTTTATAAGGCTGAAAAAACTTCCTTTGGCAAGTCCCGTTACCTGTATCTAAACAACATAGGTTCCAGGTATAATTTTACTAAGCCATAGTGCCAGCCTGCTACATTGTCCTAGGTTTTAGAGTGACGGCTGTGCATCTCTTGTGTGCAGTTACATTGTAATGGTGAGCAGTGTATATGTGTTCAGTTCGAGACCTAGAGAGGGCTCAGAATGGAAGGCTTGACACCTAGTCCACAGAGTAGTCCTGAGAATTAAATGATGTAAGGCACGAAAATGCTTAATACAGTGCTTGGAATAAACTAAGAACTCAATAAATGCTAGTCATTGTTGTTAATTGCTATTACTTACTTGTTATTGTAATTACTACTGTTGTAGTAACTATATTATTGAAGACGTGGTGAAGACAAGAGGGGATGCTTTGAGAGGAATCAGAGGGTATCTGGAAGTCATGATGAAGTTGAAGAAATAATACTGTGGCAGTAATTGAATGAGAGAGATGGAAGGAAGTCTGCAGTGAGTGGAGAGTTTGAATTTAAGCCTTAAGAGATGGAATAGGAGCATAGGTAGCAATCCAGGATGGACGTGGGAGTGAGTGATGTGACATGAGAGATGGGGGAGGGAGATGTGAGGTGAAGGTCATTAGCGCTCAGAAGGTCAAAGAAGTCACAGACTGAGGAAACCAGGGGGTCATCCATGTGATTATGGGACTCCTGGGGTGGATGACAGCATGCCTTGGATTAGAGGAGGCAAGTGTGAGTTAAGTGCTAACATCTTTAATAAAAGAAGGAAATACCTGAATTTGGTTGGTGGGATTCCCATGCCTGAAATTGTCTCTGGATCCTGTGGTTTTAGCAGAGCTCTTACATGTACTATTTATACCGTTGACAGAGTTTTCTTTATCCCCTGACTTCTATTGAGCCAGTTACCAGAGAGCTGCTGGGGTAGCGTATTTAGGCCTGAACTGGCTGTTTGGAATACATATGATGTACTATCCCCATTCCTCCAGTCCAGGCAAACTGCCCTGGTTCCAGGAAGAAAGACCCCTTAAGAGCTACTTGACCGAACATCACGAAATCTGTTCTCATTCTAATTTAGAATGCAGAGACTTGTGTGGTGACTCATACATTTGAAAAGCTCAAATTAAGTAGTGGTGATCTCAACCGTGATTCACTGATGAAAACTGGAAAGTGATTCATCTCCTTTATGTGCTTGTCCTTGGGAGTCAGGAGGCTTAGAGGTCTTTCTTCCAAAGAACACACCACACTCAAGGAAAGACACTGGGCCCTCCTATGGTGGTATTTTAGTAATTACACAGAGTCATTCACTACATTTTCTTACAAGGCCATTTTCTTTAGTTCATTTTATTTCCATACATAATCTGGACGCTACTTTTGTGCTGTAACGACTCATTGCTAATAAATTAGGGAAGGCAAGGGTGCTTTCAGGCTAAAGGTGGGGGAACGTTTAGGAAACCATTGGTGCAGATTCTAACTTTGTAACCTGTAGAGCTATTGTATCTTCCTCAGTATCTATTTGTTATCAAGGAGTAACTTTTTTCATAGGAGAATAACTAGGCTTAAATGAATAATAAAATCCTAAGAGGAAACACTAATTAAAAATACTTAAAAGTGGAGATGAATTCTACTGTAGCAAATAAACACAGAGATTAATGACTCTTGTATACCAGTAATAGTACTTTATGGAATTAAAATTGATACCCAAAAGATCTATCTGAAAATGAAAGGCCATAAAATTTGACCACAATAAGTATTTATTTGTGCACCTACTGTGTGCCCAACCACTGTGCTGACTACCCAGGACTAGGTAGGAACTCTTCCTACGAGCTTTCCCAGCACCTTGTACTAACACTCACTGTTGCTTTTATAAATGATCAGTTCCAGTGCCGTCTGGTATATCTAACCTCCTCACAGGCTGTAATGCTTATAGCTAACATTTGTACTGAATTTATTTTGTGCCAGGTTGTGGGTGTAAGCACTAAACATGTATTAACTTATTTAATCTTTACAGCAACGCTCGGAGATAAGTACTTATTATTATCATTATCCCTATTTTTATATACAAAGAAACTGAAGCACAGAGGCATTAAATTGCCCAAGAAATTTTTCCCAAACTAGGAATGAAAGGAAACTTTCATAACCTGATAATAGACATCCTCAGAAAAAGAAAAAAAATACCACAAATATAACTCGTTTTTAAAAAAATACATTTATTTATTTATTTATGGCTGTGTTGGGTCTTCGTTGCTGTGCACGGGCTTTCTCTAGTTGCGGCGAGCGGGGGCTACTCTTCGTTGCGGTGCGGGGGCTACTCTTCATTGCGGTGCGCGGGCTTCTCATTGCGGTGGCTTCTCTTGTTGCGGAGCACGGGCTCTAGGCGCGCAGGCTTCAGTAGTTGTGGCACGCGGGCTCAGTAGCTGTGCTTGCGGGCTCTAGAGTGCAGGCTCAGTAGTTGTGGCACACGGGCTTAGTTGCTCCGCGGCATGTGGGATCTTCCCGGACCAGGGCTCAAACCCGTGTCCCCTGCATTGGCAGATGGATTCTTAACCACTGCGCCACAAGGGAAGCCCCACAAATATAATTCTTGATAGTGAAATGCTGAAAACATTCCCATTAAGATGAGGAACAAGACAAGGACGGTCATTATCAACATACTTTATTCAACTTGGGACTGAAGGTATTGGTCTGAAAAGTACAACATAATAGGGACTTCCCTGGTGGTGCAGTGGTTAAGAATCCGCCTGCCAAGACAGGGGACACAGGTTTGAGCCCTGGTCCGGGAAGATCCCACATGCCACGGAGCAACTAAGCCCTTGCGCCACAGAGACTGAGACCGGTGCCTGGAGCCCGTGCTCCTCAACAAGAGAAGCCACATCAGTGGGAAGCCTGTGCACTGCAATGAAGAGTGGCCCCCACTCGCCGCAACTAGAGAAAGCCTCTGAACAGCAACGGAGACCCAACACAGTCAAAAATAAATAAATAAAATAAATAAATTTTTTTAAAGTACAGCATAATGAAGACTGGAAATACAGCAAAAGCTGAAAAACAAATTGCCCAAGGTCACAGAGCATAAGATGGAGGAGCCAGGGTTCAAACTCACATAGACTTGCTGGAGTCTATATTCCTTATCACTCTCCTGTGTGGCTCTCTGTTAAGTCTCTTTCTTGCCCATTGTTGCATCCCTAGTACTGGGTATCATATCTGGCCACTCAGCTTTCCTGTTTGCTCCCCTTTGATCTATTCTCTGCACAGCCACCAGAATAATATTTAAGGACAATTAGATCAAATTACTATGCTTGTCAAAACCCCCAGTGACTCTCCATCTCACAGAATAAATTCCAAACTCCTATGAGGTGTGATGCAATCTGGCTACTGACTACACAACCTCATCTTTACCATTTCCTGCCTTATTCACTCCCATCCACCTACGACGTTCTCCTTGCTGCCCTACAATAGAGCAATTCCTTCCTGCCTTTGAAACTAGAAAATTGCTCTTTTCTCTGCCAGTGAGATTCTTTCCCTGGCATTTCTTTTGCCTTAATTGATATCTCTTCTGAAATACCATCTTCTCGACGGGGACTTTTCTGACCACCCTACCTAATAGATCCCACCCACTCCCAGTCATTGACTTGCTCTTACCCCACCCTTTTTTTTTTTTTTTTTTTTGCTTGCGGTACGCGGGCCTCTCACTGTTGTGGCCTCTCCCGTTCCGGACACGCAGGCTCAGTGGCCATGGCTCACGGGCCCAGCCGCTCCGTGGCACGTGGGATCTTTCCAGACTGGGGCACGAACCCGTGTCCCCTGCATTGGCAGGCGGACTCTCAACCACTGCGCCACCAGGGAAGCCCTCTTACCCCACTCTTAATCGTTATCCAAAATGTTACACAACAATGCCACTTTCATGATGGCAGGCAATTTACTGTCTCATTCACTATTGTATCTTGAACGCCAAGAAGAAGTACATGTTTCCTAGTAGGCATTCAGTACATATTTGGTGAATGAACATCTGTCTAGTAATAGGTATAAAATTTTTTGAGTGAGTGAATAAATGCATGCAGTCTTATAGATCAAACACATAATTTTAATACAATGTGAAAATGTTTATGAGTGCACATAAGAGGGATTCCTAGTATTTCTGGAGAGAATGGTGCTGAGCTGAGTCTTGACAAAACAGTAGGAATTACTTAGGCTTAGAATGGGTGAAAACGGTCTTCCAATCAAAGGAAACAAGATGCACAACGATTTGGAGGTGTGAAACAAATATTATGCACTACATAGGGTAATTACAAGTAGTTGGGGTACTCTAGAGCCATAAAGTATAAAGAAACAAAAATAATCCTGGATATACAAGCAGGGGCTTCTTCATCTCTCTTCAACATTGAAATAAAAATGTAAAAAAACACAATCAACCAAACAACATCATCTTGTATTTATAAATTACTGGAATGTATTAACATGTAATATATTAATGTATAATGTAGTAATACATTTTCAAAAGCTATTATTAGTTCTCATGCATTTTTTTTTTAAGCCAGATACTCAGAATTACTGACAGCATCCAGACAAAGAAAGAAAAAGGACATCTGAGACACAAGGGCACTAATTACAAACTGCTAGTACACGAGCAACTCAGTTTACTCCTGGATGATGAAAACATTCTGGAGGTGTCACCCTTAGCAAGCCATGACTTACCTATGATACTACCTAGAATGCAGGCAACTTCACTGGTGAGATGTCTCTTGCCCCAATTATTATTTCACTGAGAAGAGAAGCAAGTCCTTATTTTCTTGTTGGTTGTTGATTTCTCTACTAGAGTAAGCTTCTTCAGGGCAGGGACCTTACATATTTTGTTTATCACTGCATCCCCAGCGCCTAAAACTAAATGAACATTTGTTGAATGAACATACGGATATCCAAGTGGAGGTGCCTAGGAGTCATTTGCATACATGTGTACAGAGATGGTTCATTGGACTAGAGGGTAAATAAAGATTGTTTGTGTTGAAATGGTCCCCAACATTGCCAGTGGCTTTGCGGATTAATTTTATATGTGAACCTTAAAATTATACATAAAGGAGGCAGAAGTTAAATAAAAAGAAGACTTGGACTAAAAGTCAAAGAGCTCAGTGAATGAGAGAGAGTAGCTAGGATGTCTGTAGATGACATCAATAATTTGGGATAAAGAGTGGTATAGATGGATATCAAAGTGGTAAGTGATTCAGCCTGAGTATGGAAAAGTAACAATGCACAAAAGGATATGGGAGAACCTGGACTCTGTGGTATTTGGAGTGAGAAAATAAGCAGCCTTAAGAGGACTTAGGGGAAAACAAATTCCCACGGGGGATTCAGGTTTCTGGTAAGACTAGAAAGGTGAAGGAACATCCTGTAACTAGGTTGGGGATATAAAAAGGATGGTTGAAATAAAATCAAGAGTTTTGTAGAACACTGAGAAGTAGGACAGCTATGGAAAGAAGAATCAGAGGTGAGGAAGAGTATAGCATAGTATAGAAAGGATAGCACGTAAGGGAATAGTGGATTACAGAGCCTTGCTTTTTGGCCAATTACCAAAGATGGCAGGGATGAAGGGCACAGTGGCATTGTTCTTGAGTGAGGGACAATTCTTAATCTGCAACCGTCTCCCAAAGTGTTAATTCATTCTACAGGTATTTATTGAGGATTTGCCAGCTGTGTTCTAGTCAATGTTAATACACAGGAGAGTAAAATGGCTCTAGCTCTTTTTCTAGTGGATGCTACAGTGTAGCAGAATAGATGAATTTAAACAGATATTAATGTAATAGCAAATATAATAGATCCAATGAAGGGCATAAGTAGAATGCAATGAGAATTTATAATAAGGGAATCTACCTTAATCTAGAGATTCAGGGAAAGTTAATCCTAAAATGTGGGTAGTGACACATCAGATTATAAGAGTAGACAAGGGGAGACTTCCTTGATAGCGCAGTGGCACCTGCCAGTGCAGGGGACACGGGTTCGAGCCCTGGTCCGGGAAGATCCCACATGCTGCGGAGCAACTAAGCCCGTGCGCCACAACTATTGAGCCTATGCTCTAAAGCCCATGAGCCACAAGTACTGAAGCCCACGCACCTAGAGCCTGTGCTCCGCAACAAGAGAAGCCACCGCAATGAGAAGCCCGTGCACCGCAACAAAGAGTAGCCCCCGCTTGCTGCAACTAGAGAAAGCCCACGCGCAGCAATGAAGACCCAACACAGCCATAAATAAATAAATAAAATTTTTAAAAAAGGAATAGACAAGGGAAAAGTCTCTGAGGCAAGGTGGAACTGCCTGGTACAGTAATACACAGTGTTCTGTAAAATTTAGTACTCAGTAAACCTTTAGTACTCTGTTATGTTTTATAACGTGGAAAAGTGTTTCATGTCATATGTGGCATTGGGTAAAGTCCTTAGTACAAGCATTTAAAGTGCTTTCAGGTGCTGTTGTCAGATACACATTCTCAATAGGTTGGCTTTGACATTTTCCTTCAACACCATAGGTATGTCTTTCCTACTGATATAGGAAATTGAAAGAATTGTTTAACCTCTGATTGAATTTAATCAGCAGTCTACTGACTACAAAATGTTGTCCAAGATACAAAGATGGTCACGAGCTCAATGAAATTACAATGTTATTGAGAATGCTATATATTAAAATAATGAGAGAAACACGATCATACAATATAAATATATAGTAGAGATTACAAAACAGTGCACAACAGACAAAGGACATAAACAAGAGATACTCTGGAGTCTTTGGATGGAGATAATACTCTGTCCTGGAGTTGTCTGAGAATCCTTCATGATGGAGTTGAAGCTTGAGATAGTCTTTGAAATAGAAGAAAGGCCATAGCCAGATGTTTTGATCTTGAAGTAATCCTCTTAGAGTTTGCATTATTTAGGATCATTTTGGTTGCAGCTAATGAATAATATAACCCAAAGTGGCTTTAATGATAAAGGAAATATGTTAGCTAACAAAACTAAAAATTCCACTAGTAATGTAGACATCAAACACAGTTTGATCAAGGACCTGGATATATTTCTTTTCAATTATCTTGGCCCTCATCTTCTTTATCCTCAGACTGTTTTCCTTCATGGTTGCCTGATGGCTGCCCTCAGCAATAAGGGCTACATGCCTCTTTGTTCACACCAGGGACAGAGAGGGAGTCTTTTCCACAAGGGTCCTGAGCTTTGCTCTGATAAGGTCATCTTATGTCCTATTTTGATGGCCATGGGAATACTCTGTACTGGTTGTCTTAGGTTTGAGTCACATACCCATTCTTGAACCAAGCGGCAAGGGAAGGAGGATTAAAAACTACATCTTAAAAATAACTGAAGGGAGTGGATAAATTGGGACGTTGGGATTGACATATATACAGTACTATATATAAAATAGGTAACTAATAAGGACCTACTGTATAGCACAGGGAACTCTACTCAATACTCTGTAATGACCTATATGGGAAAAGAATCTAAAAAAGAGTGGATATTTGTATATGTATAACTGATTCACTTTGCAATACAGCAGAAACTAAGACAACAGTGTAAATCAACTATAATAAAAATTAAGAAAAAAAAAACCTGAAGCTCGTTGACCATGTGACAGTTGAGTTCATTGTGAAATGACCGATAACTCCAAGCCATAGCAATCTACAAACCAGTATTTTTGAACACTGGCTACTTGTCCAGGCCTTTGCTCTTTTGTTATTCTCAGATTCATTTCTATTCAATAGATATGTATTGCATGCCTGTCATGGCATTGTGCCAAGTGCTGAGGGATATGATATCAGGAATGGATCAGTTCTTATCCCCATCCACCAAAGTATATTGTATGGGTGGGGGAGGGCAATGAAGTGTTACGATAAGAGTAAAGACCATGAGAAGCAGAGTGCTATGGGGGAGAGGAGGTGCTAGAGGGAACCATTCTCAGAAGAAGTACTGGGGATAGGGAAGAAAAATTTAAAACATGTATAATAACATTTCCCTCTTAATATTAGTGTGGATTTTTCCTCCTTAAAACGGAAGCAAAAATATACTGACATAGTAAGGATTCATGTAACAAAATATATTTTGCCTTGAAATAATTTCGATTTAGAAATAGCTCTATCCTTCTAGTTAATACAAACCAATCAGAAGTATATTTCAATTGAGTGTTGCCAGATTTTGTTCCTTTAATCAGAGTAGGGGAGGAAAAATAACTTTCCCTCTACCTTTCTGAATTCTTGGCTAAGACTCCTGTAATAAAACACAAATTAACAAGAGAAAAACAAACAGAAGTTTATTAGCATGTGTACTTCATGTACCCATGGGAAACACCCAGGAAAAATGAGTAACTCCCTGAGGAGGCTTAGAATTCAGATTTAAGTACCATCTTAATAGGGAAAGGGTCAGGGAGATATAGGCCTCTTAGGGGAGAGTAAATGATTTTGAGGAAAGATGAATGGACCTTCAGAAGAATAGCTAGGAGGTATGATAGATTGTGACAAAGTTTGTCTTGGTGTGGTGTTGACTTCTGGTCTCCTCTCCTGTGATCAGCGTCCATTTCCCTGGTTGATGAAAGTTCCTGGGAGGGGCACTAGAACAGGAGATTTCCTTTAGGAGGATCTGTCTTTAGGAAGATAAGAGGAGTTCAAAGACAGATTCTCCCTGCATTTGCTGTTTTTCAAGTACCTACAGCTCAAAATAATCAAAGTCAAAGTGGCATATTCTGTTACTCTTCACTAGTTAATGAAAAATAACCCTTCTCCCCACTTTCTAATATACTATTGTTGGAGAGACTGGTATCACCAAAGAAATGTCTTTGCCTTTGGTGTTACGTTTGTGAACCAACCCCACTTCTCTTGCTCCTGCTGGGCTTGGAAAGATGCCCGTAAACAACGAAGCCATGGTGCTTTCAGGTTCTGTGAACACTACATCACTCTGAGGGGAATAATACCCTCAGACCCATGGACAACTCCACCCCAGGGCCAGGACTGGTAAAATAGGGTTACATGCAGCTGAGTCTGTTTCTTTCTTTCTGATAATCCTATATCAGCTTGTGCTGCGTTGCAAACAGTCCCAAACTTGGTGGCTTAAAACAACAATTATTTGCTTACTCTTCTGTATGTTAGCAATTTGGTCTGAGTGGTCTCACGCGCACGTGTGTTGTCACCTAGCAATCGTATATAGCCTCACTTACCTGTTTGGCAGTTAACTGTCATCAGGGGTAATGAATATTGCCAGGCTTGTTCACATGGTGGTGGTGATAGGGTTCCTAAAAGTAGCAAGAGAGAGCAAGCCCCCAAACCCAAGCACCTTTCAGGACTCTAGTTGCATCGTGTTTACTAAAATCCCATTGGTCACAGGAAGGAACATGACTAAGCCCAGATTTAGAGGGTGGAGAAGTACTCCATCTCAATGGGAAAAACTGCACAGTTGCTTTGCCAAAGGGTGTGGATAATGGGATGGGGAGAATTTCTTGCCAATTTTTACCACACATCTACCACACACCCAACAAATAGTCTCTCTGTTTTTTAAGAGTATAGTGTAAAATTATGCTTAACTTAAAGCCAGAGAGTGGACTAGAAGGAACTTATTCAGGCTGCCTGAAAAAATCACTGTTAGCCCAGATGCTTTTCTGCAACAGGTGTTAATGGCTGAGGCAACTTTATATTATTTTGAGGGAGAAAAGGTGAACGTAGAGGGAGAGAATAGATAACAGCATTTGTGGATGAACACCAACATTTTTCTTGTTCTAAGATCCAATTAATTATACATTATCCTACAGGAACTGGAAAGATATATGGAGTCTGGTGTATGTTAGTAGCAAATGATGCAACAGTGAAAGATGTGTCACTATACCCAATTATGGTGAAGAAACAACTGTGAGCACATGACATGCAATCAAGAACCACCTTGCAGTTGTGTACCTCATCGATAGTGGAGGAGCATTCTTGCTACTATGTAAGTGATAGTCAGAATGATGAATTATTAGTCATTTGGTTTCTGTATAGATTCGTATCAGTTGTTATCATTGGACAGTGTTGATGATTTTCACTCATGGCAGGAGGTTCATCATCTTTGATTTCTGGAACATTGATGATATTCTGTCTCAGCTATGCTAATTCCTAGCTATGAAAGTAATTAAGGGGATTAATTTCTTTAACTCTGGGGTCTTTTTTCTTCAATAATATGATTGAGCTAACTAATGATAATGTGGTAATGTTTCACCTATTTGGAATTCTCCAATCAGTTTCAATAAATATTTTCTGAGTACTTGATTTGGGATAGGTATTTTGCTGGGGGCTGGGGATATAATGATGAATAAGGTAAGCATGTTTGGAGCTTTTATTTTGGTAGGAAAGATATAGATTAATTAACTAATAATACATATGTTAGATATTTCAGTTAAATCAGCTGTGGGATCATGTACTAGGATATCTAACTTAGTCTAGGAATCAGAGATGTCCTTCCTGAGGAACTGATACTTTAGCTAAAATTGAGGGATGGATAGGAGTTAACTGGGTGGAGATAAGGACAAGGTGTAGGGGATGGAGATGAGCTTTACAGGTAAATGAAAAAGTATGTGGGGCTTTCCTGGTGGCGCAGTGGTTGAGAGTCTGCCTGCCGATGCAGGGGACACGGGTTCGTGCCCCGGTCCGGGAGGATCCCACATGCCGCGGAGCAGCTGGGCCCGTGAGCCATGGCCGCTGGACCTGTGTGTCTGGAGCCTGTGCTCCGCAACGGGAGAGACCACAACAGTGAGAGGCCCGCGTACCGCAAAAAAAAAAAAAAAGTATGTGGACAGACCTGTAGGTAGAAGAGAGCATATATATTTGACAAACTGAGAGTAGTCCACTGTAGCTGGATCAGAGAGAGCAAGGGAAAATGATGGCTGATGGTGCTGGAGGGTCTGGTGTGGCCAGACTGTTAAAACATCAGTGAGATTGATAGGAAAGGTATTATCTTTTTTGAAGATTGTCATATATATAGGAAGTGTAGACCTCAAAAAGTGCGAAAAATCTCTGGCTGGACTCTATATATCCCCCTTCAGAGTTTGAAGAAAAGTGTTCAAACTCTGATTTTCATGAATTTGCTTCATTATACAGATAGCTGCCTAGTTTCTCATATTTCCCTATACAAAACACGTAGGTTGTTTTCAGTGTTTTGGTATTATAAGCAATGCTCCAATATACATATTTCTTGCAGAAACAGGTTGAATATTTTTGTAGAATAATTCGTAGAAGTGGACGTGCTAGGTTAAGGTGTATGTGCATTTCAAATTTTATTAGAAGTAGATGCTTCACAAAAGCGGATATTCAAATGACCAGTATGCATAGGAAAAGGTGCTTAATATTATTATTCATCTGGGAAATGCAAATTAAAGCCACAAGGAGATATAATCAACCCCCCAAGAGAATGCCTAAAATTAAAAAGACTGACAACAACCACTGTTAGGAAGGATATTGTGCAACTGGAACTCTCATACATTGCTCATGGGAGTATAGACTATTATAGCACTTTGGAAGACTGCTTGGAAATATCTATTAAAGCTAAAGACATTCTATTGCTCAGTAATCCCAAGATGAGTATATATGCCCACCAAAAGACATGTGCAAGAATGTTCACAATAGCTTTATTCCTAACAGGTTCAAACTGGAACTAATCTAAATGTTTATCAATAGGAAACTGACAAAGAATTTGAACTACTAATACAATTACCTACGTGGATGAATGTCACAGATATGTTACTGAAAGAAACCAGACACAAAAGAATACTAACTGTATGATTTACTTTACATGAAATTCAAGAATAGGCAAAACTAGTCTGTAATGATAGGAGTTACCATGTCTTTATCTTGGTGGTGGTTACATGATATTTTACATGTGTAAAAAAATCTTCAAATTGTATAATTAATATAATGCACTTTACATGTTTAGCATATATGTCATATCTCCATGAAAAATAAAATTAATCAAAAAGATAATAGGGCTTCCCTGGTGGCGCAGTGGTTGAGAATCTGCCTGCTAATGCAGGGGACACAGGTTCACGCCCTGGTCCGAGAGGATCCCACATGCTGTGGAGCAATTACGTGCGTGAGCCACAACTACTGAGCCTGCACTCTAGAGCCCACAAGCCACAACTACTGAAGCCTGTACGCCTAGAGCCCGTGCTCTGCAACAAGAGAAGCCACTGCAATGAGAAGACCGCGCACCACAACGAAGAGTAGCTCCCGCTCGCAGCAACTAGAGAAAGCCCGCGCGCAGCGATGAAGACACAACACCGCCAAAAACAAATAAATTAAAAAAATAGAATTTGGGTAAAAAGATAAAGTCTAACCTCTTTTTTTTTTTTTTTTCCTTTGTGCTTCGTCCATTTTCATTTGCTTATAGGGTGCCACGTGCGGGGGTCTAGCCCCCAGCTCCTCAGACCAGAGTTCCTAGTGCTAAACAGCTGAGCCAGCACCTCCGCTCAGGGGTCTGTGTCGAGACTCCATGCAGGACACCTCCACCCAAGCTGGTGGCGGCGGGCCGTGTGCAGAGACGCTGCACCCCGGCACCCGAGATTTGCAGCGAGTGCCGGGAGCTGCGTGGCAGGGCCAGGCCTGTGAGAGCCCCGCCCCCGCCCTGCCGGGAGACCCCTATAAAGCAGCCCCGCCCACGGCCTGTCGGGGAGAGCCTGCGCTCTGGAGCGCAACTCTCACCTGTCCATTCTTTGATCAAAGAAGAAAACTTTCCTATGCTTCTGAACAAAACTTGGTTTCGTTCTTCTGGCTCAAACAACACGGGGCTGGACTCTTGTTGGGGCCCAGCTTAGGGAGGGTGGGTAAAAATGCTGGGCGCATTTAAAGTGCTCAACAGCCCTATGTGGCCGGTGACTATAGCATCAGACAACATGGTACAGAACATTTCCACCTTCACTGGTCTAGACAGTACTTGGAACATAGTGGTTGCTCAATAATATTAGTTGAGCGAAAGGGTTGAGTAAACAAAGAATATTTATTTGCCTTGCCTACTTCACAGAGTTTTTTGAGAATCAAAGCTCTTTTCAAATGGTGAGTGATCTGGGCATGCTGAAGAATCTTCCTCTCCATGGTGGCTTCCAAACAACAAATACTTCAGTGGAGGACCTTTTGTTCTGTGGAGGCAGAATGAATTTTTACTGTTTGTCTTTTAGGAATGGTGTTTCCTCATGGCCACTGTTTGTGCAGTTAAACAAACCTTCCGTTTTGATTACAGGAAACAGGATGAACTTGACATAACTGTATGGCCCTGTTTGTTCTTGTTCCTTTTTCTCTTCAACCTTTTGATTCTCACTCCAAAACCCCTTTGGGATCACTCTTACAAACATTTTGTGAAGCGAGTCTGTGTTGGGGAAACAATGTGAAGTGTGTGTGTGTGTGTGTGTGTGTGTGTGTGTGTGTGTGTGTGTGTGTGTGTGGTGGCTGTGAGCAGAGCTGGCAGTCAACATATTTGTAATCCACTTGCAGTGGTTTCCCAAGCAACCTCTGTGGATGACAAAAAAGCTGCTTTCAATAACAGGAGTAAAAGTGACCTGACTTCTTCTTTGTGATTTGGTTTTGTTTATTATGGTTTTAAAACTTCACGGCTAATTGGTCTATTTAGTTACTCTCAAAACGAACAGTTACATTATTTGAATCAGTGCATTACACTTGAATCCATCTCCGCAGTTTACCAAAGATGTTTATATATGTCATCTCACTTGTCTTAGAATAATCTTGGAGGGCTGTTAGGGCTGGTATAATTCTTGCAACTTTGTGGACAAACTTCAGGGCATTTTACGTGAGTGTTTTGCTTCAGGTTACATAGCTTATGAGAAGCAAAATAGGGCTAGAACTCAGGGCTTCTGATACTTACTCCTTTACACTCTGCAGCCTAGTTTACTATGAAGGGGGATGAACGCGTGGGTAGGTAGTAGTAGATATAGACACTGACTTGAGCCTATTTCAGTTTCCTCTAATACCCTTTAAACTGGGTTGTGTTTTTGCCATTCTTTTATCTTTCCTTAATTTAGATGCAATGAAGAATGGTAGGAAAGGATGGACTTTGAAGTCAGATAGGTTTGAGTTCTGATGTCTCCTCCACTACTTACTAGTTGAGTACATTTGGGCAAGTTACTTACATTTTCTGAACTTTGGTTTACTCATTAAAAAGCAAATTAGCAAATCAGGAACGTTAGCTACCTTACCAGTATACTATGATTTAGCAAGCTTTTTATAAATACAGCAGTCATTCTCTCCCTTTCAGAATTAAAAAGTGAATGACAGATCTCAGATAAAGTTTAGGCAGTCCACGTGCTCTCAAAAGACCTACTTATTAAGTATGTACTATGTGTCCCAAAATGTGCCATGCAAGGCTCCTCAGAGTGCAGAGCCTGTGTTCCTATCCTTTGAGGCTCTGAGTACACTCTATCAGTTAGTGAACAAATACTGTTTATTGAGAACTTAAGTACAGCAGTATGTCAAGAATGATACGAAAAATGATAAGAGGTAGCCTTTCCCTTCAAGGTACTTAGGTTCTAGAGAAGGAAACAAGGTACTTGCCGTTGTTGTTCCATTTTATAGATGCAAATTTTAAATAAACTGTCAAAGTTCACAAAGATAATATACGGAAGAATGTGGATTCTGGTCCAGATCTATCTGACTCTAAAACCCTTTTTGCTGCTTGAGAGAACATCTGAGAAAACCTCCCCAAAACCTACCCCTCTACGAACACTCTAACCATGACAACCAACATTTACTTGGTACTCCTTCAGTTTCAGATACTGCTCTTAACACTTCACATGCTTTCTCTTGTTTCATCCTCACAGTAAACACGTGAAATAGGAGCTTTCATTAACCCCTTTCTACCAATGGGGCACCAGACCTAGCTCAGAAGTGGCAGAGCCAGGATTCAAACCGAAGTCTGTCACCAAACCTAACTCTTCACCACTCGCTAGAGGAGAACCTGCCTTAGTCTTCCCGCCCAACATCCACATACGGAGAAACAGCTCTCCCAAATTCCAGTGAACTGACACTTTGTGTGATTAATGACTTCTCTCATTCATATTTCAGCATATTATTCCTTCAGATAACCAACAAAAGCTATTTGTAGCTGCTATGTAGGAGATTTAAATTATTTAGCTGTTCAAAGTACCCAACACAAAGCCAGTATTTTTAAAAAATATACGTGATGAAAATCTTGATCCCCAAGGCAATACTTATTTCCTACACATGCTTCAGTTATGTGGAAACGTTTTTATTTATTCTGTGGAAATGGGACTTTTCAATGATGATTTATGGCTATAAGACATTCTACTATAAAATTTCATCTACGGTTTTTCTGTTAAAAATCAATCTTCTAGTAATAGCTTCAACCATAATGAAAAAGAGAGTAAGCTCAATTTGGCCTGATACTATACTAATAATTTGATTCATATGGCCATATCAACAATGATTTCTCACATGCTAGCGGATCAAAACCAAAATCCTTACACAGGGCCCTCTGAATTGGTCCAGACATATCCATTACTTTTCCCTGTCATGAGCCCTGTTTATCCTTCTCAATATCCTCAAAAGGATATTGACCCTGGGTTTCCTTGCTTATAAAAATGCCAATTAAAAATTCAGTTCCTTATACTCACATTTCAATAGCCACAAGTAGCTAGTACAAACTGCATTGAGCAATGCAGATATAGGACATTTCCATCACTGCAGAAAGTTTTATTGGACACTGCTGCTCTACAGCAGAATTTCTTAACCTTCATGATTTCAAACAGTTATTTCTATAGAACAGTTTTTAATAACTTAGATTTTGTAACGTCACCTTTACTAATTTGAAGTGAAATAGGTGATATAACCCAATTGTACACGTAATTTTAAAGCTATATAATAACATCACACAATTCATATATATATATGAATGAGAAAATGTGAAGAAACAAATTTTGATAAAATAATATGTATTTCGGTAGGAAATATAGGGGAACAACTCCATTAGAACACATGAGTGCCTAGAGGCTTGCATCTTTATGCAGAATCACCACAAATGCAACAGCTGCAAATATAAACTCACACAGCTTTGCTGTATTGGCAACTCAGAGTGGTTTTGCCATCAGTGACATAATCATATGAAATTGTCAACAATCAAAATCTCAAACCAATAAAGGACAATATTCCCTCTTTACACATGGTCATGTATTCCTGGCAATTTCTGTGTATATTAAAATCAAGGAAAAAATACTAGATTTAAATGTAAAATTGAGCCATGTTCTAGGCTCTAATAATTATGAGCAAGTTTTTCACTCTTCTACATGTCTAGCACGACATTTGAAGTTACAAAGAGTACAGAGTTCTTCTTTGATCAGTAGTTCCCTAGATTACAGGAAAACTGACATCTCTGGATTGGCTTAAAATGTTATCAGTGTGTTCCTTTTCCCATCTTCCTGATGATACAATGTGCCTTATATATTTCCAAAATTCCCCTATGGTTGTTTCACCCCCATGGAGACCTCCTGCTCTAGAGTTTCTTGGGCTCTGATTGCAGTGGCTGTTTAGACAATGGTTGCTTGGTTCAAATGAAGGATGTGGCTGTAAAAGTTCTGGAATAGTTCTACCATGAAGCCTGTAGCTATAACCACAATGAGAAAGGGCTAGCATTATAGTGAAAGTTATTTTGCTTCTTAGGATTTTTAAACCCTAAACTTTTATTTTCTTAGATGCTACTGATAGTGGTCTAACACCACTTTCTTAGGAACCTAGGATTCCTTCATACAATGAAAATATACTGAAATACAAATTATTAGCAACTCTCATGATAAGAGAATAGCAAATGGAGACTGAGTCTAGAGACTGTTTAGAGACTGATGTGGACAACTTTGTAAACGCCTTATACATTTGGTCTTTGGAAATAGTCAAATGGATATTTAAGGTCAAGAAACTTACATTTAAAATTTCATGTGAGATTTTCATTCATAGATACAAATAGCAGTTTGGTCTTTATTCATTTGTTCATTCATTCACTCACCCAGTGAATATTTAAGTCCTTATTAAGTACCAGGCACAGTGCTAGCTACTGAGACACAAATATAAATAAGACAAGGATTCTACTCTTAAGGAGTTTAGAGTCTAGTGGGTAACAATTAATTATGAAACAATTATGGTAAGTGAATTAGCAGAAAGGTACATGGGGCATATGGGAACAAAGAGAAGAATCATGTATTAAAAGGACATATATTCCCAGAAACATACCTGGCATTTCAGGCCGTTTCTCTCTTTCTCCTTCATAAAAATCATCCAGCTTAAATCTCATGTTATCGGATTTTACCATCTCTTATTTCTCCTAATGTAATTATTTAAGCATTTTCTAGGTTGTTACCCTTCATCTGTTGAGCAATTAGCTATTGGATCACTCTCTTCCCATTCAATGCCACGTTTGTCATAATTCTTGGGAATTTCAACATTCATTTAGATGATTGTACCTGTGCTCTGGTATCATAGGTTGTTTGACTCCTCTCCTTTACCCTTCCTTGGTCACTCATTCGCATGTCCTATTCTTAATCGTGTTATACCCCTTACTGCACACTGTCTATAATCTCAATTTCACACACTCCATTTTGCAACCATTGCCTTCTATTTTCTCTTACTCCCAAAATAGGTTGGCCTGACATGACCACTGACCCTATCCTCATGATCTTTTTTTATCTTCCTGTCTCACTCTGCTTAAGTTCCATGTCTATTCATTATAATAAGTTTTTTGCATAAATACTAAACTTCCTCAGCCTATCCAAAGTATATGTGCCCCAGATTCCATTTTTTTCTTGCCTGTTCAGGACATTGCTCCAGAAATTTCCCACTGTTTCTACCAAATCATCATGTTCCCCTCTCTACCAGATCATTCTTAACAGCATATAAATAAGCCATAACTTCTTCCATTAAAAAGAGATTTTTGTATCTAAATTTCTCCCAGTCACCCCCACTATCATCTCACTGCTCTCCTTCCCTTTATGGAAAAACTTGTTGAAAGTGTTTCCTATGCTTTTTATTTCCAATTTTCCCCCTCATTCATTTTTGCACCTATACCAGTCAAGTATCTTTTCCCACCACTCTGCAGAAACTACTCTTAACAAAGTCAGCCAATGACTTCCACGTTGCTAAGTTAGATGAGACGAGGTCAATTCTCAATCCTTCTCTAACTTGACCTCTTCTAGTATTTAACACAGATGGTCACCCACCTGTTCTTAAAACACTTTGCTTCTATAACACCCACCTTGACTGTTTTTCTTATACATTTCTGTCTACCATTTTAAAATTTTCATTGTTGGGATTCCCTGGTGGCGCAGTGGTTGAGAGTCCACCTGCCGATGCAGGGGACACGGGTTCGTGCCCCGGTCTGGGAAGATCCCACATGCCGCAGAGCGGCTGGGCCCGTGAGCCATGGCCGCTGAGCCTGCGTGTCCGGAGCCTGTGGTCCGCAACGGGAGAGGCCACAGCAGTGAGAGAGGCCCGCGTACCGCCAAAAAAAAAAAAAAAAAAGGGGAAAAAAATTTCATTGTTAATTCCTTCTCATCTCCCTGACTTCTAAATGTTGGAGCACCCCAGAGCTCAGTCTTTGAAACTCTTTATTTCCCTTTCTCTATCCTTTGCCTTGTTGATCTTACTTAATTTCATGGCTTTAAATACCGTATATGTGGTAATGACTCTCAAATATATGTCTGCAGACCTGAATTCTCCTCAACTCCAGAAACTTATAACCAGCAGCTTACTTGATATGTCATGTGGATTGCTATAGACATCTCAAACTTAACATTTCAAAACCCGTTTCTGATATTTGTCACTAAACCAGCTCCTCATACTGACTTTTTCATTAATGGTAATTCTGCCCTTCCGGGTGCTCAGGACAAAAATTTTGGTGTTATCTTTGACTCTTTACTGTTTCCCCTCAACCAAATCTGTCAGCAAATTGTGTTGGCCCTATCCTCACAATATATCCAGAATTCCACTTCTCATCACCTTCATCACTTCCTTAGTCCAAACCTCCATCCTCTCTCACTTGGATTACTGCAGTAGCTTCTTAACAGCCTCCTTATCTCTGGCTTGTTCCACTGCAGTCTAATCTCTGAATAGCTACCCAAAAGATGATGTTAAATCGTAAACCAGATCACCTTACACCTCTGTTTAACTCTCCAATGGCTTGCAATCTGAAAGTCCACATGATCTCACCAACCTCCCAGTTCCCGAGACGTCTCTGCTTTCATCTTCATACTTCACTAGTTCACTCCATTGTAGATTCTTTCCTCAGGCATGACTAAAATTTCACCTAATTAAGACTTTGCCTAGCCATCCCATCTAAAGTTTTAATCCCCTCCCAATATTTCATATACCTCCTTCCTACTTTATTTATTCTCCTTAACACTAACCACTGTCAAACATACGTATTTTTACTTACTTACATTGTTCATTTCTGCTCAATCACTAGAACATGAGCTCCACGATTTCAGGGATATTTGCCTATTTGGTTTCACCACTGTGCTTGGAATAGAGAGCCTGGCATACAGCTGATTATCAGTAAATACTGAAGATATTATTTAATTCTAAATCAATATAGAATAACCCCTATGCTCTCCTAATGTATGCATCCTATACAGAATTATCAAAGCTAGAAGGAACCATAAAGATAATATGGTCCAGTCCCTCTCATTTTGAGGACACTGGAGAGCAGAGAGGTGGGGAGACTTTCACAATCCTATGGATAGCAATAGAGCCTTGCCAAAGCTCTTTTATTACTTGTCTTATAGTAACTTTTATCTTCAACATTTACGTTGTCAAAGATTACTTATAACTTCATGTAAAACTCAAGCTATTTATACCATAAAGTCAATTTACTAATATTTTTCTTAAATGTTAAGTTTATTAGTTGCAAGTGAACTCCCCTGAAGTCAGAAAAAAATAAATGTCTCCATCTGACACATCTCTCTTACATGATGCTTAAACACATTTCTAGTTTGAGGCATTATGGTTCTACCATTTAATTTTTAAGGCCACAAAATTTAATATCTTAGTGATTATTTACTATTGGACTGTTTGTGATATTGTGGTTTATATACTTTGAATATACCTGTTATCTAAAGGCTAAAATAAAAAATATTCACAAGCACCACTTTCTTAGAACAAAGCAAGATTTTCCTGCTGTTCCTCTTGGTAACAGTTATTTTTTATAATCCTAATGTAAGTAGGTTTTGTCTCAGTAAAAACTAGTTTTCTCACAAATAGATTTGTAAATTAGTGTACCCACTGTCTCAGAAATAGTGGGTTCTTGTCACCAGGGGGTTGAAAAAGAGATTAGATAATCCCTTCCCTAAAATGTGAAAAAGATTTTTACCAGATAAAGGCTGGCCTGGATGACTTCTCAAGTTCTTTCAATTTTAAGATTCTGTTATTCTAAAAGGATGTCAAGGATTATGTATTCTCTATTTTATAAAATATGTGATGGAAAGTGGACACAATGACACGTACAATTTTTAAACGACTAAGCTTTCGTCAAAGCGAGCTTTGAAATACGAGTGAATAACAATTATTAATAAATATTTCTAGGAATATTATTAGAATATATAAAAATGTATATATGTATATATTATACATGAGTTTCTTTTTGATCCTCCCGGACCGGGGCACGAACCTGCGTCCCCTGCTTCGGCAGGCGGACTCCCAACCACTGCGCCATCAGAGAAACCCTACAAGTTTCTTTTTTTAATTAATTAATTTTTGGCTGTGTTGGGTCTTTGTTGCTGCGCACGGGCTTTCTCTAGTTGCGGTGAGCAGGGGCTACTTCTTGTTGCGGTGTGCGGGCTTCTCACTGTCATGGCTTCTCTTGTTGCAGAGTACGGGCTCTAGGCACGCAGGCTTCAGTAGCTGTGGCACGTGGGTTCAGTAGTTGTGGCTTATGGGCTCTAGAGCTCAGGCTCAGTAGTTGTGGCGCATGGGCTTAGTTGCTCCGCGGCATGTGGAATCTTACCAGGCCAGGGCTCGAACCCGTGTTCTCTGCACTGGCAGGCAGATTCTTAACCACTGCGCGTCCAGGGAAGCCCCGATACACCAGTTTCTTATCAGCTATATTTTTTGCAGATGTTTTCTCCCTTTCTGTAGGTTGTCTTTTCACTTTCTTGATGGAGTTCTTTGAAGCACAAATTTTTTAAATTTCCATAGGGGACTTCCCTGGCGGTCCAGTGGTTAAGACTCCCTGCTTCGGTTGCAGGGGGTGCAGGTTTGATCCCTGGTTGGGAAACTAAGATCCTGCATGCCTCCCTGCATGGCCAAAAAGAAAAAAAAAAAAAAATTCTGTAAAGTCTAATTTATCTACCTTTCTCTTTTGTTGTTTATGCTTTTGGCATCACATGTAAGAAACCACTGTCTAAACCAAGGTTATGGAGATTTACCCTTATGATTTCTTCTAGGAGTTTTGAAGTTTTAGCACTTACATGTAATTCTGTGATCAATTTTGAGGTAATCTTTACATATGATGTGAGGTCTAGCTTCATTCTTTGGCAGGTGTATATCCAGTTTTCCCAGCATCATTTGTTGAAAATACTATTCTCTCCCTATTGAATTATCTTGCTACCCTTGTTGAAAATCATTTGACCAAATGTGAGGGTTAATTTTTGGACTCTTGACCCTGTTAATTTGATCTATGTCTCTATCCTTATGGTGGTACCACACTGTCTTAATTACAACAGCTTTGTAGTGGGTTTTGAAGTGGGAATGTATGAATCCTTCAATTTTGTTCTTTCTTTTAAGATCATTTTGGCTATTTTTGGTCTCTTGCATGCCCTTATGAATTTTAGGATCAGCTCGTCAACTTCTGCTTAAAGACAGCTGGAGTTTTGATGTAAATTGCATTGAATCTGTAGGTCATTTTGGGTAGTAATGCCATTTTAACAATATTAAATCTTCCAATGCAAGAAAATGGGATTTTTTCCATTTATTTAAGAATTCTTTAATTTCTTTCAATGGTGTTTTGTAGTTTCAGTGTACAAGCCTTGAAACATTTTATTAAGTTTATTTCTAAATATTTTATTCTTTGATACTATTAAATGGCATTGCTATCTTAATTTTATTTTCAGGTTTTTCATTGCTAGTATATAGAAATACAACTAATTTTTGTATATTGGTCTTGTATCCTGCAACTTTGCTGAACTTGTTTATTAGTTCTAATAGGATTTTTTAAGTGAATTCCTTAGAAATTTTTACATACAAATCATGTCATCTATAAATTGTTTTCCTTCTTTTCCAATTGTATACATTCTATTTCTTTTCTTTGCCTAATTGCTGTGGCTAGAACCTCCAGTACAGTGTTGGATAGTAGTGGGAGAGCAGACATTCTGTTCCTAATCTTGGGGAGAAAATTCAATCTTTCATCATAAAGTATAATGTTAACTGTGGGTTTTTCATAGATACTCTTTATCAGGATGAAGAAATTCCCTTCTATTTGTGATTTTTTTCTTCATTTTTTAAAATGAACGATTGTTGAATATTTTCAAAACGCTTTGTCTGCATCTATTGAAATGATCATGTGGCTTTGTCTGCTGTTCCATTAATATGGTACATTATATTAATTTTTGGATATTAAGCTAATTCTTGAATTCCTAGGAGAAATCCCACTTGGTCATAGTGTAGAGTCCTGTTTATGTATTGTTGAATTTGGTTTGTTAGTATTTTATTGAGGATTTTTCATGTAAATTCATAAGTGATATTGGTCTGTGGTTTTCTTTTCTTGTGATTTTTTTGTCTGATATTGTTATCAGGGTAAATTTGGCCTCATAGAATGAGTTGGGAAGTATTTCCTCTATGTCCACTTTTGGAAAAAGTCTGCAAATAATTGGTATTAATTCTTCTTTAAATGTTTGGTACAATTCATGAGTGAAGCAGTGTGGGCCTAGATATTTCTTTGGGGAAGTTTTAAAATTACTAATTCAATCTCTTTACTTCTTATTGGTATATGCAGATTTTCTATTTTTTTTTAAATTAATTTATTTTTGGCTGTGTTGGGTCCTCGTCTCTGTGCGAGGGCTTTCCCTAGCTGGGGCGAGCAGGGGCCACTCTTCATCGTGGTGCGTGGGCCTCTCACTATCGCGGCCTCTCTTGTTGCGGAGCACACGCTCCAGACACGCAGTAGTTGTGGCTCACGGGCCCAGTCACTCCATGGCACGTGGGATCCCCCGAGACTGGGGCTTGAACTCGTGTCCCCTGCACTGGCAAGCAGACTCTCAACCACTGTGCCACCAGGGAAGCCCCTCTATTTGTTTTTGAGTCAATTTTTGTTGCTATTGTCTTTCTAGAAATTTGTCTATTCCATTTAGGTTGCCTAATTTATTGGCATAGAGTTGTTCATAGAATTCCCTTATGCGTTATAAATTTACCCTTTTATCATTATAAAATGTCTTTATCTCTAGTAACAATTTTTGTCTTAAAGTCTATTTCTTCTGATATTAGTATAGCCATTTCAGTTCTCTTTTGCTTACTTTTTGCACAGTATATCTTTTTCCATCCCTTTTTTTTAACCTATTTGTGCCTTTTAATCTAAAATGTGTTGCTTGTAGATAACATATAATTAGATCATTAAAAAAATACATCCTGCCAATCCCTGCCTTATGATTGGCATGCTTAATCCATTTATATTTAATGTAATTGCTGATATGATTTTTGTCTGACATTTTGCCATTTGCTTTCTGTATCTTTTGTCTTTTTTGTTCCTTCTTCCTCCACTTGTGTTCTTTTTTGTTAAATATTTCTAGTGTATATTTTAATATTTAGTACATTTTTTTAGTTACTTTATTAGTGGTTGCCCTGGTGATTACACTTAACATCTTAATTTAAAAGCACTGGATGTTTATCAGCATTCTAGCTTGTTTTTGGAACATACGTCTCATGATATATGTCAATAAAAATGGCTCTATCCTTGTATAAGGTTGAGAATTGTTTTATATTCTCTCCCATGTAGGATATCATAAAATACTTTATTTTATTTTTATTAAAAACTGATTAATTAATTAATTAATTTTTGTTTGTGTTGAGTCTTCATTGTTGCATGCGGGCTTTCTCTAGTTGTGGCAAGCAGGGGCTACCCTTCATTGTGGTGCGTGGGCTTCTCATTGCAGTGGCTTCTTTTGTTGTGGAGCATGGGCTCTAGGCTCGCAGGCTTCAATAGTTGTGGCACACGGGCTCAGTAGTTGTGGCTCATGGGCTCTGAGTGCAGGCTCAGTAGTTGTGGTGCATGGGCTTAGTTGCTCTGTGGCATGTGGGATCTTCCAGGACCAGGGCTCAAACCTGTGTCCCCTGCATTGGCAGGCGGACTTAACCACTGCGCCACCAGGGAATTCCCATAAAATACTTTAAATATTAATGAAAAATCATGTAGCAAAGAAAGCTGTTAAGGTTTTTGAAACCCCAGATTAAAAATATTAACTACCATTTGTTGAGTAGCTACTATGTCTTA
Organism: Globicephala melas; assembly: GCF_963455315.2. Classification (NCBI taxonomy): domain Eukaryota; kingdom Metazoa; phylum Chordata; class Mammalia; order Artiodactyla; family Delphinidae; genus Globicephala; species Globicephala melas. The sequence continues at coordinate 129,124,754 of NC_083314.1, read as the reverse complement.
GGCACTATGTTAGGTACTTAATATCTCCCCCAAATCAAAGTCAGGTCTAGTACTATTTCCTATTATGCCACTGAAATAGTAACTCATAACCAGTCATGGTTATGAAGAATATTTAAGTCTCTTGTACATTTCACATCAGCTTAGCCTTCACATCTAGGTTTTTAAGTACTTATTCAACTCTCTTTATAATAGCTTCAGCAATAATGTATTGCTTCTTGGATTAGTTGATCATTAATACAAATGCACTATTCACATAATTCCCTAATACTTGGCAATGTTTCTTCTTTTAGTGTGGTAGATCATATGAGCCTGAATTCTTAGTCCTATGTCCCATTGCAAGGGTTGCTTTTGTAAATGGGAGATACCCCTTTGCTCACCTTCTGGAAGGAGATGAAGATATGTATATGGATGAATCCAAGTTAAAGAAACTTGAGAAACAGCAAGTTTTGAGATTTTTGTTGGTAGCTTCTTAAACTTATTTTATCATCCATCTAGTACAATATTATGAACATATTAGAACAAGAAATGTCCACAAACAGACTAATCATAGAAATATTGGATATGATTGTTTCATCTTTCTTCTTTTTCTTAAATAAGTAAAGCTCTTTGATATAAATTTAATGTTGGAACTGATATAAAATGACTTGTTTTGAGGATGAATTTATGAAGTTATTTAAGTCACAACCCTGTAGACTAGGTCCTATGAGGTTAGAGATTTACCTACTAAGTTAAAAACCAGAGTCTTGAACAGAGATTCTCTAACATTCTAGCTTCACAAAGCCTTTAATGTCTGAGTAACTTTCTTATGGCACTCTGAAAGAAATATGTAACACCTCTGCTTATTACATAGTTAAGTCCAAGTGACATAATATATACATTTGTTCTAATAGCCTAGTACCTTTTGGACATGGCAGAACTTCTCAAAGTTTGGAATCAGATTGGACACAGTCATTATTATTTTGCGTTCCACGTTAATTTTTGCATGGTACTTATATTTTCACAGTAACCAATGGAAAACTAGTTTTTTAAAATGTCATCAAAAGGAATGTAGTGATCTAATGTTGAAATTGTGAACTACCTCAAGGTAGTAGTTCACAGTGCCCAACAGATACAGATGATGTTTGGAATCAGATTTTCATCCTGTGTGGAAAGTTGGCCAAGTTATTTAATTTTATTGAGCTTCACTTTCCTCATCTGCAAAATAGAATCATCAAATCTATACATAAAGACTAATTAGTGGAATCCCTGGCATAATATATACTTGTTACTTGGTTACGATTATTCAAGAAGCATTTGGCCCACTAATCAATAGTGAGAATTACTGAACAGTCAAAGATTTTATTTGCATCCAGACTTGATGACTAAGTAGTGTGATAGTGGTTGTATTTGAAATAAATTTCAAATTAGTAGAAATATTTTAGAAAGTATCAGAAACCAAATTTTTAGTGGAAGAAATGATAGGTTTAGATTTCAGTTTAAGTTTTGCTACTATTAGAAAAGTAACTGGTCCTCCTTTTCCTAATCTTTAAAATGGTGACTATAGTACCATGGTGGATATAGTATTAGGAGTAATTTCCACTTTTCTGTAAAAGTAAAAGGCACTCAATAAGTAAAGTTTCCTTTTCTCCTGTCTTTCAGAGACTTTTTTTCCACTGAGACTGAATTGTACCAGATTTGGCATTCCCTAGGGGATCCTTTAGGGGATATTTTCTCTTAATACTAGTCGGAAGGTAGGCTGGCTTTGCTGTCTGTTGATCTTTTCTGGTTTAGCATGTAGTATAGGAACTCTATCTAGATTATCTGTCATGAGGCAGTTATCAGTTACTAATTACTTTTTGATATTGTCAAAGATGTTATTATCCTTTCTCCTTGGCTATGACAAATGTAAGGTGTCCCAAATGGAAAAAGGTTGACTTCAAACAACTTATTTTAAAAATAACTACTTATTAGCAGGTTTATTTATCTTAATTCAATTGAATTTTCCCCTTAAGACAGATTTATTTGTTTATGGATGGGACATGATTCTCTAGATTTCCCTAGATGAATACCTCTGATTCTTAGAAACCAGGTTACTTAATTTTTTCAATCTGACTTTCCAAGTTAATCCTTCTTGCCTGACTTAAATCTCCCTTATTCTAATGTAAGTTTTTAAAGCTCAAATTCCATCTTTGCAATTGAAAACAGCTCCTAAGCCTTCTTGGTATAATATTAGCAATGGTTATATAGACAATTCCAATTTTGGTGAAATGGTATTGTCAGAATGTTTTAGTCAGATGTGCCTCTCTCCCTTCTTAACACTGTGGTGATCTCCACAGAGCACAGGGCTCAAAATGGGATCCTGCAACAGGAGAAGTGGGCACACCAAATAGCCAGACTTGCTTATGGAAAAGGAATGGGAAGAAGGCAGGGACTGATCGGCAAGTGTAGGAAGCGACAGTTTGGGGAATTCTCTAAAATTTAAAGACTTAAATAAGTATAAAACTTAGTAATTATTCAGTAATTTATTTTCTTCATTTTTAAAAGAAATGGATAAATAGCCTTCTTTGTGGAACTATGTTCATGTGCCATGTCTAGAGACAAAAATAACAGACTGATGTTTATCTATAGTCACATATTCCATGTTATTTTCTGGCATTTTCCTTTTTATTTTTTGAGATATCTAGCTCTACCTAGGAATTACCCACAAAGAAATAATGATTACATTAAAAATCCACAGGGGGAAAAATGATGGAAAAGACCAGTAGTTAAACTTAGATGAGCTGTGTATGATTTTACTTTATAATTTCCACTTTCTTGTAATTTTAGATTTTCTTTGAAAAGTATGTTTTAATGAGTATTTATAATTTTAAAAAACGAGCTTGCATTTTATCTAAATAAAGAAATCAAATGGATGCATCAAGTACACTAGTCAGTCTGTTCCTTCAAGCTGTTTTTACTTAGTCAGACACAATGCTGATCATCTTAAATACAATGATATGTAATACTTTTGAGCATAAAATAGATGCCAGGATTAAGATATAGAATAAACATTTTTGACAATCTTCATTTTTTTGCAATATCTAGCTCAGAAGAGAATAATTTTAAAAACATAAATACTTAAAATATATTAATATTGGAAAGTTAATGACAATATTTCTCTTTTTTCACTTTCAGGTGATTGCACAGTGCTTAAATATAATTAAGCAGACGAGGCAACAAAGTATAACCCCCCACACACATATTATTACCCCATACTCTGATTTTAAACAGAAATTATATTTGTCAGTATTTTATGCTCTGTTTTTCAAAAAAATTACAGTCACTACTATATGTAATTGCTTGGATGTTATGTAAGCTTTTAATAGATAACTTAATCTCTGAGAAATTATTTGGTTGAGAGCCCTCAGTGGATTAGAGATAGGTTTCCTCATTGTAAAATCAGAAATAGTAGTAATTGCTTATATTAAATGGAAATGTTAAAGTTTATAAAACTTGAGAATCTTTGAACAATAATATATATATGCATACGATTACAATGATTGTCTTAGATGATAGTCCCTTGTTTGAGAAAAAGTTTGGTTTGACATTTAATAATTAAGCCTTTTTGTAAGATACTGCTTTGACTTGGCAAAGCCACATACAAATCAGGTGTAGAGGACTGGCTTTTAAGTGTTAAAAAATAATTGGAGCAGATAGGTACCTAAAATACACTTTTATAATAGGAATAAAAAAACAGGTTAATAAATCCACATTCATTTGCTCTTTGATTGTAAATATATAAAGAGTTTTTAGTTATGATGTGTCTGTCTCACAGAGAAAGTATGATTACCTAAATATGCACTTTTTTTTAAAAGGAATTGCTTACTCAACTCTGTGCGTTCTGTAAAACACTGCAAAATTGTGTGCATCTGCAAGTTAAAACTCATATACAGCAGGCTAAAACTGAACAGAATTTCACTGCAGACCTATTTTGTTCTGGGTTTTGTCACCAGAAGCATATTAGGCTAGAATGTGCTCAGGATTTTTTGAACAGTCCATGAAATGTGACAGGGATGTTAATCTCCACTTCAGCCCTTGCAACTTCACTCAGGTCCTTGGCATTCAGAATTAGGAGATAAGCGGGCTTTTGACCTGCCCCAGGGCTCACCACCACACTCAGAACTACACCTGTTAATCAGAAGTTAATAAGGCAATGTTGAATTAAAAAAAAAAAAGCCCATAGCAATAGATTAAGTGTCACTGAAATAATACAGGAAGCAAGGAAGCATTACATTGACAAATAAAGAAAACCAGATGCCTTGAAATCTTGCTCTGACTCTTCTACCACCTGGCTGTGTGGTAACCCTGAAAGGGATTTAAAATTTTTCATGTCCCCTGGACTATAAGCTCTAAGAAGGGAGTGACCCTATCTCTCTTGCCCACTGTTGTATCCCAATAGCCTACTGCAATGATTAGAACATAGTAAGTATTCATTAAATTCTTATTTAATGAATGTTTCTGTGTTTTTATCTGTATCATACGATTTAACACCTGTTCTACCTACTGCAAAAAAAAAAATGTTGTGACAATCAAGTGAAAAATGTATATTAAAAGACTCTGGGAATTCCCTGGTGGTTCAGTTGTTAGGACTCCGCGCTTTCACTGCTGAGGAAGCGGATTCGATCCCTGGTCGGGTAACTAGGATCCCGCAAGCTGAGCGGTGCGGCCAAAAAAAAAAAGACTTTGAAAATGGTAAGGTATATTATTTCTATAATTTCCAAGACCTAGCTGGAAGCTTACTTCCTTCAAACAAAATAAGAACAAACTTTTTGCGGTTTTGACTGGAAAGGCTGTATATGTAAAATCACTTAGTGTAAAACGGCTCTACAATTCTTTATTTTATTCATTTCTCTGTGGTTTTCCATATTTTAATCCCAGAGAGGATAACCTACCTCCTTGTCCCGGATAATCAATAGTTAACTAAGATGACTCTTTGTAACTGAGTTGCTGTTTTATAGGCTGTTGCTCTGGATCCCTTTCTAGCCCCAGCTTACTGAAAGGAAAAACCAAAACTAGAAACACAAAGCCTCATCCTCATTCTCTTGGATCTGTTAGAATACTCAGTTTCCCTCCTTAGAACTCTATCCCTTTTCAGAAATGTATCTAGGTCAGGAAAGGCAAAAACCTAGACCGCATGCTGCTCCTTCTTCCTCCTCTCCTTCATCTAGAGCAGACATTGATGTTCCATCGTGACACCAGATGGTGCTTTAGCATTTTTCCAACAGTACCAAATGAAACCTGACCATAAGATAAAACTTATTCTCAAATAAGTTTAAATTCTTTAGTGCTGTCCCATTCAATAGTATAAAGGATTATTTCTGAACATTAGGGAATAATCAACATAACTCCTCTCCTAATTAACTAACTATATGAACTGCAATGAAAAGAGAGTGTTCAGATACATCTATTACTTTCATTACCGTCATCTTCCTCCAAGGCATCTGGGTGAGAAACAAAGATGGGTTCTGAGGGGTATGAATCAGGCTCTTGCCATACCCAAGTTTCTTTAGTTTTGACGTTCAGCTTACAGAGCTGCTTGTAAGAAAGAAAAGTCAATCAAGTCAGTCAATCAGTCAATATGCTCTACTTGATTAGCATGTGACTCAAAGTACTGTTTGAATATTAGGAAGATGGATTAATTACCCTGTCTGGAACAAAGTGATTCAAGCCAAGTCCATATGCGTATGTGTAAGGTTTCCCACCATACTTCTGGTAGTTGATTTGAGGAAATTCAAATGCTGCAAAGTAGAGCACGTGCTTAGGAAAACTCGTTAATCTCTTTGAATGGAACATTTTGTTCTCTCTCATGTGAGGTTTTTTCCTAAATCATCTCACCTTGGCGAGGCCCTGAAAAGAGAACTTCAGGTTCCAGCCAGATGGTCTCATCACTGCACAGAATTGCAGTGGCAGTTGTGTTGGGGAGTGTGACTAAATTCTTGCCTGTGTCAGCCTAAGAAAGAGGATAACAGAAACCTCAGTGATCAGGAAAGAAAAATCAAGCAGCCATAAATATAGTCTTCCCAAGTTTTGTCTCCTGTGTTCTTCATTTCTTAAGACAACATGTAGGGAGAGGCAGTGCAGAAAACTCTAGAAAGGGGAGCCCAGGAACATGACTGGGAAAGCTGTCTGTGTCCACATCAGTCACTGGCTGTGTGTCACTGGGAAAGTCATACAACTTCATAGGCCCTCAGTCTTCTCATCAGTGAAATGAGACTGACCTCGAAGAAAATTTACAGCTCTGAGGATGGGCTCTGGAAAAAGAAGTATTTTTCTGCAGAACAACAAAGACTTCAACCTCTAGGTATCCATACAGTGTTTGTCTCCTTTATAGTTAGGCTATATTTTTATTTTATTTGAAAACAAAATCATACTCGTAAGTTGTCAAAAAAGAAAACAAATTAAAAAACTACTGACCAGATGTTTTCTAAGATCTCTTGTCATCCACATTGCTCCCACGTGATTTTTCAGATTATTTTATGAAAGGAATGAATATCATGAGCTCTTTCAAAGAACATATTCATTTAGTAATACCTGCATCAAATACTTAAATACATGTTTTGTGATGGACTCTATTCTAAGCATTTGGGATATTTCAGAGAACAGAGTCCCTGTCATCATGACGTTTTCATTCTAATTTGGGAACATAAACAATATAAATATAATTAATAGACAAAGTGTTTAGTACATCATGAATGTGAGGAAAAAGAATAGAGCAGAGTAAGGAGAATCATAAATGTGAAGAGTAGGTGAGTTGTAATTTTAGTAGGTGGTCAGGGTGAGCCTCATTGAAAAGGTGAAATTTGGGATAAAACTTGTAGGAGATGAAGGAAGCTAGCAATGCAGGTATCTGGGGAAGAGCATTTGAGCAGAGAGAACAAACTACAAAGGCCTGAGGTAGGAGTACGCCAAAGGTCCTTGGAGAACATTAAAGAGACCAGTGTGGCTGCACTGACTGAGCTCGGGGGAGAAGAGCAGGAGAGGAGAGTGGAGGGGTAAAGACTGATAGGTCATTGTGAGGTCTTGGTCTTTTTCTGTGAGTGAGAGATGGGAAGTCATTGGAGGGTTCTGAGCAGAGCAGTGGCAGGCTCTGATTTATTTTTAAAAGAATCACCCTGACTGCTCTGTCGAGATCACTTTTGCAGCTCAATATTAAAAAAACAAACAACCCAATCCAAAAACGGGCAGAAGACCTGAATAGACATTTCTCCAAAGAAGACATACAGATGGCCAAGAAGCACAAGAAAAGCTGCTCAACATCCCTAATTATTAGAGAAATGCAAATCAAAACTACAATGAGGTGTCACCTCACACCAGTTAGAATGGGCATCATCAGAAAATCTACAAACAACAGATGCTGGAGAGGGTGTGGAGAAAAGGGAACCCTCTTGCACTGTTGGTGGGAATGTAAATTGATACAGCCACTTTGGAGAACAGTATGGAGGTTCCTTAAAAAGCTAAAAATAGAATTACCATATGACCCAGCAATCCCACTACTGGGCATATACCCAGAGGAAACCATAATTCAAAAAGACACATACACCCCAATGTTCATTGCAGCACTATTTACAATAGCCAGGACACGGAAGCAACCTAGATGCCCATCAACAGACGAATGGACAAAGAAGATGTAGTACACATATACAATGGAATATTACTCAGCCATAAAAAGGAACGAAATTGGGTCATTTGTAGAGACGTGGATGGATCTAGAGACTGTCATACAGAGTGAAGTTAAGTCAGAAAGAGAAAAACAAATATCGTATATTAACGCATATATGTGGAACCTAGAAAATGGTACAGATGAACCGGTTTACAGGGCAGAAATTGAGACACAGAAGTAGAGAACAAATGTATGGACACCAAGCAGCAAATCACCAAACCACCAAAGCAGCGGCAGGTGGTGGTGGTGGTGTGATGAACTGGGAGATTGAGATTGACATGTATACACTGATGTGTATAAAATGGATGACTAATAAGAACCTGCTATATAAAATATATATATATATATGTGAGAGATACAAAAATAAATAAATAAATAAAATACATGTAAATTAAAAAAAAAAAAAGGGGAGATGAAAGAGTGAAATCAGGGAAACCAGTTTGTCTTGTAGTAGTCCAGTCAAAAGAAAACAATGGTTCAGACTAGGCTAGTAGCATTGAAGTCAGTGAGGAGTGCAAGGTAGAGCCAAGAGGATTTCCTGATAGTTCAGATATGGGGTGGGGAAGAGGCATGAAACTGAGAAAGGAGTCAAGAAGGGCTTCAAGGTTTTTGGCCCGAATAATTAAAAGTTGGAGTTGTCACAGCAAAGATGGGGATTACTGAAGGTAATTTTTGGTAGGGGAAGAGGAGAAGTTTAGGTTTTGTCTTATTAAACTTGAAGTGTTTATTGGACATCAAAATAAAGACATGGCATTGGCAGTAGCATATAAGAACCTTGAGTTAAAAGGAAGTGAAATTCTAGGCTGCTTTAAAGCATGAGTCTTTACAAAGGGAGTGAACGTACAGATAGAAGATAGAACAAAGGGCTGAGTTCTGGTGCCCTCCAACATTAAGGGGTCTTCAAGAGAGGAATGAGGGGATAGGTGGTGGGGGCAAGAAGAGTTAAAAGAAGGATTTTGTAAGAGGGCAAAATAATAGCATGATATGCATGATTTAATGAAAACAGGAGGAGAGTGAGATATATGAGAGAGGGGGAGAATTGTAGAGTGTTGTCCTGGAGAGGGTGAGGAAGGATGGGAAAGACTAGTTCTGAATAGGATGATGGATAATTCAGTATGAGTACAGATGCTGGTGGGTGGGTAGATGTGGTGGCAGGAGTCTACGTTCTTTTCTGATTTCTTTCATTTGTTTCAGTAAAATAGGAAGCAGAGCCATCAGTTGAGTATGAGTGTGGAGGTGGGAGGTGTTAGAAGGTTGAAGAGAGGAGGGTGTGAAATATTTAACTAGGAAAGTGAAGTTGGGAAATGTAGCAGTAAGGTTTGTTGTCATGCACTTAAAAATGGGCCAATTAACACAATTGTGTGTTTTTAGCACTTAATTTCAGCCTTAGAGGTACAAGCATGGAGTGGGTGGAGGGTTGAATTTAACTAGGATTATGATTTTGACAAATAAGTTCTATAAAGTAAGAAAGAGGGAAGAGAAATGAAGATCTACTCAAGGGGGTGATTACAATGATTAACCATGAAATTGTTATTGAATAAGGAGGGAAGGTAAGTCCTCAAGGGAGTGAGAGATGATGAGAAGGTAATAGGTTCAATAGATTGGAGGTTCCTGGTGGGAACTGCAATAGGGCAAGTAATCTTGAAAGATAATAGGTGGTAGTCAGAATGTGTCATGCATGAAACCAAGGTTATGGTAGAAGCACAGTCAAAGGTAATGGCAAGGTCAATTGCACGACTGTGGGGAGTGAGTGGCTGAGATAGAATGGAAGACAAAATCAGTGGAAGACGTCATGGAACTGAGAGACCAGTTGTTGGAAGAGTCACCTATGATGTGTATATTGAAATAACTGAGAGTCAGGAGTAGATCAGGGGAGTGTGACACTGAGCCAGAAGGGAGAAGGAGTGGTGGTTAATTGGTGAGAATAATAATGAGGGGTGTATATATGTAAATGTAGACATACCACTTGGCTATATACTTAGCTGAAGTGAGATTTGAAATTGAAAGATTTTAAGGGTGGGTGGAAGGAGCAATGGTCTGGAAGCAGCAAAGTGGAACAAGTGTACCACAGCCCCAGGCCCAGTGGTACAAGCGCTGTAGGAGGAGAAACTGCTACCCCTGGAAATTGCTGCTGAAGAGACCAGTGTCCTAGAGAGAGTGTCAGATTTTTTGGTAAAAGAAAGAAGGTGGAAGGAACCTTCTGAGCAGAGGATAGATGGAATTTTTCTGGTATGTACAATGAATTAAAAGGAAATAGTGAAAGATTTTCAGGATTGAGAAGAGATGGGAGGTGAGGATGGGTCTTGTGAGATTCTGTGAAGTGGGGCCTCGAGGCACTTCATGGTGATTTTGGGAAGGAGAGAGCGGCATGTGTGTATACATACATATTTATACATGTATTCAGTAAGTTCAAATGTTGATGTCGGACACATTACTTATGTGACTGTAACTTTAATGATTTTACTCTGTTGTATCTTATTTTTTCCACCATTAAATTAGGGTTTTTAATGTAAGAGATGTGTAACATTATCTTTGCTTTCCAAACTAGCTCCTTATTTTCACTCTTCCCCCTCACTATTTTTTTAACACGTGCATTTATCCCCTGACCCAGCAATTTCACTTCTGAGAGTCTATCCTATTGCTATATCTGCACATATATAAAATAACATACATACAAAGTTATTCCTTGTGACATTATCTGTACCAGCCAAAGAATGGAAACAACTCTGTTGCTCAGCAGTGAGGGACTTGGGTATGTTCACAAAAAAGAATACCGTGCAGTTGAAGAAAGCAAGATCTTCAATATATATTTTAAAATGAAAAGAAGCAAGGAAAAAAATGTGGATATAGAAAGTTACTTTTTGTGTAAAAATGGGAAATAATAATTATATATATTTATATTTTCTTATATTTGCATAAAAAAAGGAAAAGGAAAGACATTAAAAGTTACACACAGAAGTGAAGGGGAATGGTATGGAATGGAGGCAGAGAGAGGTTGGAGCGACACTTCCAGTGTGTACCTTTTTAGATCATTTTGAGTTTTTGACCATTTAAATTCACTGCCTATTCAAAAATAATAAAGGTATATTTTAAAGATATCACTGTTATATTAATCACTAAACTGGAAACTTCACTCATACTCTTTCCTCTCCTTCCTTCAATCTGTTTATCTCTTATTTCCCTAATTTATGACTTATTTTTCTCTTCATTGCCAAACTTTTAAAAGTGCAGGCTATAGTAATTGCTCCCACATTCTCATCAATTGCTCACCTTTATTGCCTTGAAACCTGATTTCTGCCTCCCTCCCTACTCCCCTGGAGATCACTAAATCTGGTTTCTGGCTCTTCATCTTCATTCTTTTCAACTTGTCTATATATAGCAGTGGGCACCAGTGAAACCCTTCTCTTGCCTTATCATGTGGCACTATCCTCTCTTAGCTGTAACTAGGGCCCTTTGGTGACGTTTTTCTCTTTCTTTTTCTGACTCCTCTTTTCTTACCACTTTCTGCACATGGATGTTTCCCCAACTTTTGTGCTTGGCCATCTTTTCTTTTCTTTCAGCATGTTATGGTTATCAAGTTCATCATTTTTAAAATAAACAAATTTGTATGTTTCTTTTAAAACACTCTAAAGTATGAATTTTTCCTGCTAGCAATCTTATCTGTCTTCATATATTTGATCATCATTTCAATTCCAATAACTATCAGCTCTTTTCTTCTGACCCTACTTTGTGTCGCAAGGACCTGTACTTCCATATGAAAGCCTACAAGACGTCTTCACGAAAATGTTGTTGATGCTGATTTTGCTGTTGATGATGATTATAATCAATATTATTTAACACTTACTTTGTGTGAGGGACTATATTCAGTGATTGACATATGTCACCTTGTTTATTGATCACTAAAATCCTGTATGGTGGATATAGATAAAGAAAAGGGGATTTAAAAAGGTTAAATGTCTTGCCGCGAATCAAACAGCTAGAATGCTGGAAGCCCTGGTCAACCTGGGTCTGTCTTGAAGTCAGCCCTTTTACTCATTCTCCCCACTTCCTCATAGTTCTACAATTCAGGTTTATCTCCAAATCTGCTCTGCCTATTATTACATTTCCTATTTCCAAAGGTATCAACACTCTAGACACATAGGCTTAAAGGATCTCTATGGTCTTTTGCATGTATAAGACTTAATTCATTCTACCATCCAATCAAATGTAAGATCCTTTTAATTCTACCTGTAGGAACTCTCACTTTTGTCGGTTTGTCTGTTCCTACTACCACTACATTTTTCTATCACCTGAGTGATTTTCATTGTCTCCAATCCCAGGTCCCTTATCATCATCCTTTCTTTACTTCCAATACTACTTACACACAACACAGCCTTATTTTAGAAAATCAAAGCTGCAAATAACCTTAGTTATTATTTAGTCCAATTTACTTAGGTTTCTGAGCAGGCAACAGAACTGTAGGGGGACTTGCTCACTGAGTGACTTGCTCAGGGAAGCCGGACATTTAGTAGCAGGGACAACTAGAGTAGTCAGTACGCTTGATACCCAGTCCACCAGCTCTGAATATGGCTTTCTTCTGTTCAAAACCTTGACTATCTCCCCATCACCTGTCAAATAAAGCACAAACCTTTTGGCCTGAAAGCCTTCAAAGACTGCCAACCTACTTTTTTCTAAGCTTTTTTGCCCACTTATTCCACTGTTTTTGCTTATGTTCTAACCAGTTGGATTGCAATCACTTTGAAAGGATTTTGTAAATAGAAGAACAACAGGTTTAGAGTCAAAACCTGGTTTTCGTTTTGATTCCACCACAGTTGGATTTTGCTAAGTCATGTGACTCTTCTGAGCTTCAGTTTCCTAGCTTATAAAATGAGGGAAGTGGAATTAATTTTTAAAGTTCCTTCCAGCTCTGAAATTTCAAGACTTTATGTATAAACACACAGCAGGAGAAAAAATCCTGAGCGAGATGAAACATTCTGGTTATATCTGAAATCTATGTAGAGGGTGGTTACCTTGTCAGTATTCAAAGGAAGTACGTATCTCCTAACTTCAGGCTGGGGAGCCTTTCTGGCATTTCTTTTCACCTCTTCCCAGTTCTCACGTAAATTGGCTAAATATAAGTAATTATAAACAAATTCAAATCTGCAAAAATAAGAAGTCAAACATGAGGACAGCCAATTACAAATAATTTAGAGACATGCTTCATGCCTTTTAAAAGCACAAGTGCCTCCCTATTCTTCAGACCCCAACCCAGAACCTGCTAAAGACTCAGGAATCCTGGAGCCATTTCTCCTGCCCACTCTGGGTGGAGAAAAGAATCCTGCTCATGGATATGTTTAAATAACAACAGCCTTTAAAACGTTCTGCTCTGTTTCTCTCTCACCATTCTGTCTGTGTCTTCAGGGGCTACTGTCTTTCTTAGTGACCTGCTGTTTTGAAGAAAGCATATCTCTTTTTCCCAAACCCAGACTAGGTGGAGTTCTAGGCTCCCCAAAGGATCTTGTTAAGTTTGAGTGAAATTAAGCTTAAGTTTACTCATCAAGTCACAGAATCTTTTATTTTCAGGTCTGGTTCATGGACCTGATCAGTTTTCAATCATTAACCATAGTTTTGAGGTTCAGTTAGTGTTTCTGATTATCTAAACTCCCTACAGCCTTTTCAATCATATTTTGTGACTTAAGCATTCTTCTTGCTTTTTTAGATGTAATTCAGATTAAATATTGAGAGTGGCATCTCCGAAAGAAACCCTAATTTCCAGGAACAACTGGAGATGTAACATTTATCCAATGTCCTTTCTTACCCTTTCCAGCAACAGAGATCCACAACCAGAAACTCACTGTCTTCATAGGTATTGATGTGATGGAAGAGGTTAAAAGGAGATGTCCTGTATTTATTATTGATATACTTTTTTCGTTTCTTGTCAGCAATATGAAGCCAAACCTTGCAAAGTGAAGAGAATATTTTGATGCATTTAGAAAGAAAAAAAAGTGTGCATTATGAAAGACATATTCTTCAGAACCATAAAGCTGACAAATAAATGTAAGACTTACCCCCATGGTTTCATTGGACTCAAAACAATCCATGTAGTTGGCTCCCCAAAGACTCCATGAAGAAAGAAACTTGAACAGGTTAATTTTGACTGGTGTCTCCACAAAAACAATATAGTTGGGAGTCAAACCAAAACTGTTCAGAAACAGAAATAAACTTGTGAGTGGGAAGGGTTGATTCTCAAACCACAGAGAAATATGTACACATGAGGTATACTCAGTTATATGAATCAACAGTGCCTACAAGAAATTAACTACATTTAAATTTAGGTTTCTGCAAGAAAATGTCATGATCAGGATTGGTATCAAAGGTAGGCAAAGCAGATCTTTAAACCTGAGTTTTCCTGAAGATTCATAGCAGGCCTTCAAGTTACCTATGGACATAAGATGGCTTGAATCGGTCACTGCAGGGGAATTGTACAACGATCTCTGACTTGCTTATTGGATCTTCCTTGTCTGAAATAAAGTGGTTTCAAAAGGCTATGGAACAGCCTCTTTTTTTTTTTTTTAAAAAAAATACAAAGCATTTAGAACAGCTTATGCAAGCAAAGAAATACATTTTCAGATCTTGATTTTTTAAAGAGTTTATTTCCATTTTCTCAGTCACTGGCATTTCTTAGAGAAATTTCACGCGGAGCTGCAATCACCCAGGAAAATCCAAATAGCAGCAGATTTGGAAAGTATACTCAAACAGTGTGTGGCAGACAGGGTACAGTGGAGTCACATCTTTTTTTTTTTTTTTAACATCTTTATTGGGGTATAATTGCTTTACAATGGTGTGTTAGTTTCTGCTTTATAACAAAGTGAATCAGTTATACATATACATATGTTCCCATATCTCTTCCCTCTTGCGTCTCCCTCCCTCCCACCCTCCCTATCCCACCCCTCCAGGCTGTCACAAAGCACCGAGCCAATATCCCTGTGCCATGCGGCTGCTTCCCACTAGCTATCTACCTTACTACGTTTGTTAGTGTGTATATGTCCATGACTCTCTCTCGCCCCGTCACAGCTCACCCTTCCCCCTCCCCATAACCTCAAGTCCGTTCTCTAGGAGGTCTGCGTCTTTATTCCTGCCTTACCCCTAGGTTCTTCATGACATTTTTTTTTTTCTTAAATTCCATATATATGTGTTAGCATACGGTATTTGTCTTTTTCTTTCTGACTTACTTCACTGTGTATGACAGACTCTAGGTCTATCCACCTCATTACAAATAGCTCAATTTCGTTTCTTTTTATGGCTGAGTAATATTCCATTGTATATATGTGCCACATCTTCTTTATCCATTCATCCGATGATGGGCACTTAGGTTGTTTCCATCTCCGGGCTATTGTAAATAGAGCTGCAATGAACATTTTGGTACATGACTCTTTTTGAATTTCGGTTTTCTCAGGGTATATGCCCAGTAGTGGGATTGCTGGGTCATATGGTAGTTCTATTTGTAGTTTTTTAAGGAACCTCCATACTGTTCTCCATAGTGGCTGAACCAATTCACATTCCCACCAGCAGTGCAAGAGGGTTCCCTTTTCTCCACACCCTCTCCAGCATTTATTGTTTCTAGATTTTTTGATGATGGCCATTCTGACTGGTGTGAGATGATATCTCATTGTAGTTTTGATCTGCATTTCTCTAATGATTAATGATGTTGAGCATTCTTTCATGTGTTTGTTGGCAGTCTGTATATCTTCTTTGGAGAAATGTCTATTTAGGTCTTCTGCCCATTTTTGGATTGGGTTGTTTGTTTTTTTGTTATTGAGCTGCATGAGCTGCTTGTAAATTTTGGAGGTTAATCCTTTGTCGGTTGCTTCATTTGCAAATATTTTCTCCCATTCTGAGGGTTGTCTTTTGGTCTTGTTTATGGTTTCCTTTGCTGTGCAAAAGCTTTGAAGTTTCATTAGGTCCCATTTGTTTATTTTTGTTTTTATTTCCATTACTCTAGGAGGTGGGTCAGAAAGAATCTTGCTGTGATTTATGTCATAGAGTGTTCTGCCTATGTTTTCCTCTAAGAGTTTGATAGTTTCTGGCCTTATATTTAGGTGTTTAATCCATTTTGAGCTTATTTTTGTGTATGGTGTTAGGGAGTGATCTAATCTCATACTTTTACATGTACCTGTCCAGTTTTCCCAGCACCACTTATTGAAGAGGCTGTCCTTTCTCCACTGTACATTCCTGCCACCTTTATCAAAGATAAGGTGTCCATATGTGCATGGGTTTATCTCTGGGCTTTCTATCCTGTTCCATTGATCTATCTTTCTGTTTTTGTGCCAGTACCATACCGTCTTGATAACTGTAGCTTTGTAGTATAGTCTGAAGTCAGGGAGCCTGATTCCTCCAGTTCCTTTTTTTGTTCTCAAGATTGCTTTGGCTATTCGGGGTCTTTTGTGTTTCCATACAAATTGCGAAATTTTTTGTTCTAGTTCTGTGAAAAATGCCAGTGGTAGTTTGATAGGGATTGCATTGAATCTATAGATTGCTTTGGGTAGTAGAGTCATTTTCACAATGTTGATTCTTCCAATCCAAGAACATGGTATATGTCTCCATCTATTTGTATCATCTTTAATTTCTTTCATCAGTGTCTTATAATTTTCTGCATACAGGTCTTTTGTCTCCTTAGGTAGGTTTATTCCTAGATATTTTATTCTTTTTGTTGCAATGGTAAATGGGAGTGTTTTCTTGATTTCACTTTCAGATTTTTCATCATTAGTATATAGGAATGCCAGAGATTTCTGTGCATTAATTTTGTATCCTGCCACTTTACCAAATTCATTGATTAGCTCTAGTAGTTTTCTGGTAGCATCTTTAGGGTTCTCTATGTATAGGATCATGTCATCTGCAAACAGTGACAGCTTTACTTCTTCTTTTCCGATTTGGATTCCTTTTATTTCCTTCTCTTCTCTGATTGCTGTGGCTAAAACTTCCAAAACTATGTTGAATAAGAGTGGTGAGAGTGGGCACCCTTGTCTTGTTCCTGATCTTAGTGGAAATGCTTTCAGTTTTTCACCATTGAGGATGATGTTTGCTGTGGGCTTGTCGTATATGGCCTTTATTATGTTGAGGAAAGTTCCCTCTATGCCTACTTTCTGCAGGGTTTTTATCATAAATGGGTGTTGAATTTTGTCAAAAGCTTTCTCTGCATCTATTGAGATGATCATATGGTTTTTCTCCTTCAATTTGTTAATATGGTTTATCACATTGATAGATTTGCGTATATTGAAGAATCCTTGCATTCCTGGAATAAACCCCACTTGATCATGGTGTATGATCCTTTTAATGTGCTGTTGGATTCTGTTTGCTAGTATTTTGTTGAGGATTTTTGCATCTATGTTCATCAGTGATATTGGTCTGTAGTTTTCTTTCTTTGTGACATCCTTGCCTGGTTTTGGTATCAAGGTGATGGTGGCCTCGTAGAAGGAGTTTGGGAGTGTTCCTCCCTCTGCTATATTTTGGAAGGGTTTGAGAAGGACAGGTGTTAGCTCTTCTCTAAATGTTTGATAGAATGGAGTCACATGTTACATCTGGAGGTGGGTTCTAAGTCAAGGGGGTAAGGTAAAATTTTAGTATGGTCAAAGTGCCTTTTACAATCTCTTAAGTTATCTATAAAGTTATGGCATATGTGTTTTGGGTCCATAGCCCTTTACAATAATTCTTAAGCACATTAAAGTTTATTTACTACTACGGCAGTGTCTTCAAACCTTAGTGTATATAAGAACCACATAAAAAGCTTCTGAAAATACTGACTATGGGCTCACCCCTAGAATTACTCATTCAGTCTACCTCAGGTGGGGCTCAAGATTTGTATGTAAAAATCTATATATACTCAAATAATTCTATTATCAAGATCATTATCAAATTTCTGGCAATGAATGGAGGATGAATGGAGAATTCTAAAGAGTACTCTCTTCTGTTTTAATATTCTTTCTCTATAGTATATGAGTTAAAAAGTTATGTTTTTAGTTTTGGGAATTAAATACACACAAAATACTTACTACACTTTCATATACATGTGTGTATCCTATTACACATACACATGTTTGTTTAAAATCTTAATTTTGTCTGGCACATGGATAAGTGCTCAATAAATATTTGCTGGATTTGAATCTAAATCTTATATGATCAAAGTCACATATACACTACATCTTTGAAACACTGTAGAATAGAACATGGCAACTTACTTTTGAAGATGTCATTTCCTGCTGTGGTGCTCTTTGGCATTGGTCCCCTGGTAGGGTAAGGGTGAGGGGCAGTTGTCCTAAAATCTGAGAGTAATTTAACTGTCCATATAGTGCTAGCCTGATATATTTCTGATCTGACACCCTGTATTTCCAGTAACTTTCTCATGTTATAGATACTTGTTTTTTTTTTTTTTTTTTTTTGCGATACACGGGCCTCTCACTGTTGTGGCCTCTCCCATTGCGGAGCACAGGCTCCGGACGTGCAGGCTCAGCGACCATGGCTCACAGGCCCAGCCACTCCACGGCATGTGGGATTTTCCCGGACCGGGGCATGAACCCGTGTCCCCTGCATCAGCAGGCGGACTCTCAACCACTGTGCCACCAGGGAAGCCCCTAGATACTTGTTTTAAGAAGAGTCAAAGTGGTAAACTGACCTGCTTGTAGTGGAGGGATCTTTACAATATTGTAGGCAATTGAAAAATTTTTCCCAAAGCAATTACCAATATTGTAAACAGTCCCATCATTTTCAATGTGGGGGTGAGCAGTGGCTCCATTGACCGAGACATAGTTGCAAAGATCAACCTATGGAAGGAGAACAAACGTCACCCATGTTAAGAGGAAGATCGTATTACACCTTTGGTTCCTCAGTCTGACCTCACCGTTACCACTTGCACCCTCACCCTAAGTGTGCTTTCTCTTTCTTTCCATCTCTCTGGGTCTTACCCTCTTTTAAGTCTGTAGAAGTCCCATCTTTAGCGCTGAGCTCTCCTCTGACCCCCATGCTGACCCCTCATGCCTCTGAAATCTTCAAGTTCTCCCTGATTGAGCTTTTCAATTGATGTAGGCCATATATTACTCTGGTTGGTTACTTTCCTTTTGCACATGCAGTTTGTCTTCAAACAGTGACGAATTTGAATCCTGAAACTTCTTTACATTCTCCTTATTGAATTACATTGAATTGTATGCTGATAGTCAATAATTTTCATTTTATAAAAATGGCAATTTTTTATGATACAACCTAAATACCAAATCCAGTATCTTACATACAGAATGAATTTGGAACTGAAAGGAACTTCAGGATTCATCTAGTATAGAAAGTCTTAACCTAAATAGACTTCAGGGGAACCATGAATTCCTGGAGTTAATGGAAACTTTTTGAAGATAGGATTCAGTGCTTTAATTTGTTTTGGATTCTCATAAAAAATTCAAAACCACTAATCTACCACAAACCTCTCAGTTTACATAAGGAGAACTTGAGGTGTCAGAGAGATCAAATGACTTATCTAAGGATGTAGAGCACTAGAATTTCTACCTGGAACCTGCTCAATAAAGATTTATTGAATGAATAATCGATGGAGTATATATTTGTCTAACCAAAATTCTTTCTATGTGATTAGGAGAGTATGTTTTAAAGCATAGGGAGTTTTTAGCACCCTCATTTAAATAAAAGGCAAGACATTCATTCAGTCATTCAGTCATTCATCAAGTATTCCTTGAGCTTCTATTATATGCCAGGTGCCGTGTCAGGGTCTAGGAAAACAGAGATGGCCCTTGCTTTCAAGAACTTCAGTCTAGATTTGCACTGTCCACTATGGTAGCCACATATAGCAATTTAAATATAAGTTAACCATAATTAGATAGAACTTCAAATTCAGTTCCTCAGTCACAGTAGCCACATTCAAGTGCTCAATAGCACATGGACAATGAAGACATAGAACATTTCCATCATTGTAGAAAGTTCCATTTAATAGCACTGTATTAGACCAATAAGCTGGTATACAGTGCAGTAGGTGCAAAATGATATTTGTAAAGAAAGGCCATCTAACCCAGACTAGGGGATTAGGCAGGGCTTCCCAAGGGCAATGACTCCAACACATGCTTGAAAGATGAGTAAAATTTACCAGATGGAGAAGGATGACAGTGTGTTCTAGGGAGTAGGAACCCTAATGTAAAGGCATAGAGTCGCAAAAAGTGAATGCTGCTTGGGGATTACTCGTCATTCAGCATGGCGGTGGTGATACACACACATGGAAGAGGAGAAGTAAAATGGCTAGCCACAAAGGTCTGTGCTTTTAACTTTATCTTGGAAACTATGGGTGCACTAATTGGAATAACACATTTATACTTGCATTTTAGAAAAGAAAATTGCTTCTACTGAATTAAGGAAGCTGTATTTAAGGGAATCGGGCTGGAGGCAAAGGAACTTGTTAGGAGTCTATTTCAGTAATAGTAAACCAACAAAAAAACACTCAAAATTTTAAAACTACATTTTTATACGAAGTCAGGGTATAGTGCTGCTCACAATGAAACCTGACTCCTAATAAAGTCTATTCTGGAGCCATACCATGAACTTCACACTTCCAATTAAATTACTATGGTAATTGGATTCACTGTCAAAGTCAAATGGATGGTTTAGAAACTCAGCTTCAGTATTTCTCTAAATGATCTACACATACACTCATATGTGGTTTCAAACATACATCTAAACTAAGAAAGAGCTATCGAGAATATGTTAAGCCTTAGTAAATAGTCTGTTGGGGATTATAAATCAGCTTGTGATATTGAGACCCATTGTTGGGACTGCTTTTCCTTTCTATTCCTACTACACTGAATATCTAGTTCTGGTCTTCAATTCCACTTAACTGGTCTCCTAGCTATCCCTTATCTCTTTTGTCCTCCCATACAGCTTACACGTGGCTTCCAGATTAAATAACCTAAAGTACAGCTCTGCTTATACCACTTCCCTGAACAAAAACTTTGAGTAGCTTCCCATCAGCTAAATGACTTATTCCAAATTTTTGTCCATTATTCAAACTTCTAGTTTCACCCCACCCTGTGTTTCACTATTCCCCTTGACGTGGCATGCTTTAGATCACTAGTTCTCACCTGGGAGTGCTATTGCCCCCTAGGGGGAGAGTTGGAAATGTTGGTGAGCATTTGGAGTTTGTACAATGATTGAGGACATGTCTGGTGTTTAGTAGGTGGAATCAGGGATACCAAACCTCTGCAGTGGGTGGGACAGTCCCCACGATGATGAAGTACCACCGGCCCAACGCCACTGCCACGTCCATTGAGAAATACTGCAAATCTAGCCAAATAAATTATTCTTTATCCTCCAGTTTCCCACCTCTATACAGCTGATCATGGTACTCCCTGTATATGAAATGTTCTTTCTCCAAAATCAATGAAGTTGTGCCTTCCCTTTAACTTCTAACTCAAGTGCAAGACTTTTAAACCTTCCTTGATCTGCCCCACTTCACATCCACCAACTACTGCCAGAAGCAATCTTTGTTCTTTCATAGAAGGTTTTCCCTCTGTGAAGAGTCCTCACATTCTGTGTCCTATTATAGTTAAGTAATGTATTTATTTGATTTCTCCACCTAGGTGTTAAGCTTTCTGAAGACAAGAACAATGCCTTGCAAATAGTTACATCTTAATAAATATTGGTTGAAAATGTAGATCTATCTTATCAAATGCTGCACCAAGATTGCCTAAGTTCTCATCAAAATTTATCACTTTTTAATACTGCTGACATGTTTCTCTATGCTTTTTCTTTTAAGATATAGCTTTATTTCTAACAAGAAGTGTCTATAAGAAGGGGCAAGTTGGTACAACACACTTTCCTAGAACAATGAATGGTAGGGTTTTCAATATTAAATGTGCCAGTTCCATGCTAGTCTATAAAAACCATGAAGAGCAGGGACGATGTTGTCTTACTCATTGGTATATCTTTTGCATCTAGCATAAGTTCTGGTACATGGAAGGGACTCAATAAATATTTGTGTCACAAATAAATATGTTAGGCATTTTATACGGTTTTCCTCCAATCCACATAATAAATGTTTAAAATTTCACAGATGGAGAAACAAAGTTTGCCCTATGTCACATTGCTAGTAGTTGATGACAAAGCAGGGATTTGAAACTTAATCTATCTGGCTCTCATATTCTTCAAAGCCAAATGCACAGCTGATTTAATTCTAAGTTGCAAACTCTAAATTCCTGAGCGATATAGTCTGAGCACTGTGTCCTACCTGCTTAATTGTCTCCAAGGTTTCAGGATTAATCTTTGTAATGAAGTTGGTCTCTGTGCAGGCATAGTAATCTTCCCCCACTGGGTAGATATTAACAAGGGCATTGTCAGTAACCTCCACTCCTCGAAAGTAAGAAAAAAACCTGCAGAAGCAAATGGATTTTTCAGTCCAGTAACTTTCAAGCCATGAGAGAAAAAGGGCTAATGTAAAATGTCTTTAATAACATGCAGTTGGGTTTCAGTAACCTGGAAAATATATTCTTGCAGGGGTCTGGGAAAGCACAGGTGCCAAATTCTGTTATGACGATCCTTTTCTCAGTCATTGCCCGTACGTAAGCATCAGTGCGGATGAACCTGAAGGACATTGAGACACGGGAAAGGGTCACAGACAAGGGCAATTAGTGTAGTCCACGGGGAGCTTAGAATGGTCATTCTATGTGACCTCCTAAAGTCAGAATCATAAATCCACAACACGAAGAATGAAGAGTCTCGTAACTTTCTTGGGGTGACTGAAGGAGAAACAGACAATGTGCCATGAGCTTAAATTTATGTCTTATAAACTTCACAGTGACATATGAGGAAATCAAGGTTCAGAGAAATTAAGTGATCAGCATATGTGGCCAGAGCCAGAAAACATGCCTGTTCCATATCACACTATGCAGCCCCATGGGTAGTTCACATTGGACCTCTGACTTCCTGTAGCCTATAATTCAACAATCTACACTGAGCGGGGAAGTATAGAACATGTTATGCTGAATTATATTCCTTTCAATCTTCCTTATGTCCCTCTTATGTTTTTCTTCAATTTAAAAATTTATTTTGCTACTTTTAAAAGTAGATATTCTTGAATCTGGTCTCTTGCACAGGCAGACCTCCTGAACCATATCTCCCAGACTAGATGGCATACGTTGCCTAGGATTTCTCATGTGGAAAGCCAATTAAAATCTGATTTTGCACTTCCATAAAGAGGAAAAAGTACCAAGGTCTTTAGAAGGCATATAAAGGCTTTGCCTGACCTCCAAAATATGCTTTCATAACTAAATTTCTGCTTGACCTGATCTGTTTCTCTTCTATTACAGTCCAAGTTATCCTGACTACTTCAAGACTCCATTTATTCTTTCTTTTGATGTCTCTTCAGAATGCCTGAAATCTGTGGTGATCAACAAAGCTGCTAACAGGCCTGAATATTAACGCATAAGACAAACTATTTATTGTGGTGCTAATGAAGCTTTGTAATGAAATTGGAGTGATGGCTTAGGGCTTCAAGCCTTTTAGCAACAATCTTCTGTTTTTAGAAAACTTCTCTTTCTTGTATTATTAAGACATATTTGGTCCTTGCCTCCTTTGTAACACCCCTCCCTCCTTCCCATTGGCCTTTCTGATTATAAAAAAGGAAAGACATCAAGAGACCCATGGTTTAATAATAATAACTATTATTATTATTAAATGCTTCCTATGGGCTAGGAACCATGTTCTCATTTAATCCTTGTAATAAACCCTGAAGTAAATTCTCTTATTTCTCCCATTTTTATAGATGACAAAACAAAGAATTAGAGACTAACATCTTGCCAAAGGGCACCCACCTAGGCAAATGGTATGTAGGGCATATGGGATTTGAAGCCAGGCGTGTCAGACCCCAAAGCCCTAGTTCTTAGCTGCTTCTTTATCCCATAGTACATCTCCGAGGTGTCCATACAGACTCACTGGCCCAGAAGGATTCTGAGTGGAGGCGAGTATAAAAGTCTCCTCTTGGGTTCAGGAGGTTGAAAAGTACCTGGAGGGAGGAGCTAAGATAGGTCCGAACCCTAGGAGGAGTGGGCCCTAGTGTTCTTTACCTTCTGTGGTATGTGACGTGTCCTTCTTTAAAGTCAAACTTGTGCAGGAGAGCTTGCCCATCAAACAGGTGGTAAAATGGCTCAGATCCAACTTCAAAGAGTCCTGGCCCACATCGAAGGAGACTGCCGGTCAACCAGAGGGGGATCCTGCCTGTGATGAAGGCAAGACTCAGAACATTGCTTCTTACCCCTGCCCTTCTCACCCAGGTAAAGAGCAGTGATTATCTAAGCAGCCCGATTGGGCAGCCTCTTACTTTTAAAGCTGGCAGTCATTTCCATTCCCAGTTCTCATGGCGGGTAGCTCTCAGGAAATGCCTGCTGGCCTACTCTCCTTTCACTAGGAGACCAAGTGGTAGGAAATGTGGCAACATCTCAGAGTTTAGATAAAGGGTTGGAAGGAGACAGGGAAAAGTATCTCGAATGGAATGGGATTCTCCATCTAACAGATTTCCCCAGCTACCAATACATTTGCCTTTTTACTGTCTCACTTTTAAGAAAAATTTCAAATTTCTTGATATATAGGAGGGATGGATTAGAAGCAGGGATCTAGATACTAAACAAAGATGTGTCTACAGAACAAACCGTTTAAATGAAACAACAAGAATACTGGCTTCTTAAAATATAGACCTATATTCCTTTGAGAATATGGGCTACTGTCCAGATAAAGGTCAACCTGCTATAGCAGAAAGTGCAAAGGGCTGTCAGAGACCTGAATTCTGGTTCAGGATTTGCTGTGTGCCATCTCTAGGCCTCCGTGTCCTTCTCTGCAAAATGAGGGGCACACAAGAAAGGCCTTAAGTCTGTTCAGTCTAAACAGTTAAGTTTGTGCCCTTTGATCCTTTGAAAAGTGCAGCATTTGGCAGTGTTTTTATAATCCTTGCTATTAAAAAAAAACACAAATGTATTATTTCATATAGCTCAATTTCAGCAGCCCACTTTACAAGGATGTATATTTCTGATAAAAATTTGAAAAGAAGGCATGGCTTAACTAAAAGGCACAGCATTAATTTGATTGCTAGAACCTAGATTGTTAGCATCAGAATCTAGTTGAGAAAGAGCACCGGGCTCATTCCTTCTATTTTGCATAAGAGACAATTGGGAGGAAAGAGACCTGCCCAGGCTTTGGACCTTCCTATACACCATGTCTAAGCAAGGATGCTATGTGGGTCATGTGGTGACTTTGGATAATGATAGCAGTAGTAATAATTACAACCATCTATTGATAACTTTGTGTTGGATACTGTGTGAATCTTTCGATTTACATTATCTCATTTAATCTTCACAACATCTCGATGAGGTAAAATTTGGTTTATGGTAGGTGAATGAATTGAGACTCAGAAAGTTTAAATAACTTGTTGAAGGATTCACAGATAGTAAAATAATAGAGCTACAATTAGCACCTACATCTGCCTGACTCCAGAACCAAGACTTCTGATATAATGGGCATGAAACCTACCACCCTTTATTGTCATATTCCCAGATGCTTGTCACCAGGCCTTCATTTATTCTGCAACTGATAGAACAGACATTTACAGGACATTTTCTATGTGCCAGGCACTGAGCTAGGCACTGACACCTTAAAGATGACAAACGTATAGTCCCAGTTGTTAAGGAATTCCAGTTAGGTAGCATTTTTCTATATTAGAGAAGTAAAGAAAAGAGGAAATGGGTTCTTAGCATAAAAAGCCCAAATGTCCAGATTCCTCTCTCTGTAGCCCACAGGGGGAGCCCGTACTGAGAGATGCCAATGAATAAGGAGACAGAGAAGAGAGATTGAGACAGAAAAGAGAAGATGGCTTCAAGATAGGTGAGACCAACCTGTAACATGAGCTGTGAGCGGTGAGGACAGTTCCTCCACAGTTTCAAACAGTTTCTTGTAACCACCAGCAGGATGTTCGACCCTGAAATGGTGGAATAATGAGGAGGAAGCTCATGTGGAATCTCAGGAAGTCCACGGAGATAGAGGCAGAGCTCCAGGAGAAAAGATGCTCTCTGCTCAATGGTGGTGCATACTGCCAGTCTAGCCTGGGCTGGGAGCACACAGTGTTTTGGTGTGGTGTGGTGGTAGAAATGTATCAGGTTGGCAAAGGGGCCCAGGTCAGTGCTCCTACTTTGATGAAGGAGAAAATGACCTCCCTTTTAATGCCACAGTGGACTTGCTTGCCCTCTGCAGTTTTTCCATATTTCTGAAGACAAGTCAAAAAATCCCACCATTGTCACTTCTCTTCCTGACCGAGTCCTTCCTACAGAATTAGCCTGCCCTGTCCCTACCCTCAGCTTTTACTGCATCATTTATTCTCTTGCCTTCCAGACAGTCTCATTCCTCTCTCTCTTATGCACTGGGAGATCACAGGTTTGGGGGTCAGTTTGTCATCCTTTGTTATTCACCCATATTATACCATCACTTCTTCCCATCATCTCACTTCATCACCAGTCTCCAAGAGCTACAGTACATTTTAAATATAGTCAGACAAGGAGATTTAGGTCTTATGTTTTTGATTATTTTCTCCCTTCTCACTTTGGCTCCATTTTATAACTTCTTAGAGTGAGAGCTGACCAGACTGCCTAATTATGATAGTTATTTTTTATTAAAGACTTACCATGTGCCACATACTTTTAAAAGGACTTTGTATGCTATTCGTTCATTTAAATCTCACAACACCATAATGGGGGTAAGTACTACTCATTCTATATACGGAAAAGCCAAGACTTCAAAAAGTAATTTGCCCAAAATCACACAGCTAGGAAATGGCTGGGCAAGAAGTGGAACCCAGGTCTGCCTCATTGAAATCTTCATGCTCACTACTACTTCCAAGGCCCATTCCAAGCCACACAAACCCCACTGTAATTTAGACCTGAATTCTAGATATTTGCTTCAATACATAAAATAGGAATAAACTCCCCAACCATGAGTCAAGGCCTTCCCTAAAGGGGTCATCAATCCTCTTCAGGAGCTCTTGAAATAGACCATTTACCATCAACACACTAAGGAATTAAAAAAATAATCTCCCAGAGATACTTACTGGATGGACATTTTCTCTCAGTGGAGGATTGAGAGTGCTGGCACCAGTTGTGGAATGAGGAGGCAAGTCCTCAGCCAGGGGCCTTTATATGCCTTCTAAATCCACCTAAAAAGAGTTATGGCTTTGGGAACCCTTTCTCACCCCTTGATCTGAGAAAGCGTGAATAGAAGTGGCTTTCAGTGCTCAGATACTCCTGATGCTTGAGCATTAATTTGGGCTGGCCGCTCCCTTAATTGTTTTTTGGCTATTTTCCAGAGACCTCAATCCTTCCCAAAGAGAATGAGAAGTGGATTAGAAAGAAAGGAGTTGTGTGGGAGTGGCTAGCATCAGGCCTGTGCTGATCCAGGTCACCCCACTGGAACCAGGCAGCATTCTCTGGTGCCTACCTCCCTCTTCCACTTCTGTGCCCTCATCTTTACCCCCATTCATTTATTCATTCACTTACTTATTTTTAAATATATCTATTACACATTGTCTATGGAGAAGGCATGGATGAGCCATCTCTGTCTTCACACATCTTGTAACTCTGCAAGAATAACAAGAAACTAACAAACTCTTCAATAAAATTTTATAAGTGCTATGATTGGAGAAGTATAGAGTGTTATGGAAGCATATTGTAGCACGTCTAACTCTCTCTGGTCACCTTATAGGCTCCATTCAGGGCCCAATTCCGACCAGGCTGAGGACTTCAGTTATGTTCTTTTGATTTGCTGCAGATGAACCCCTTTCATATCTTTGCTTGTTACTAATGCCTTCCTGATCTCCACATCACCTTCCTGTTCATTGGTATGTGTGCTGCACTCAGATAGTAAATAGCACTATTTCATTCATATTTCCACACTCCTTTATTTAGCCTCAGTTGTTTGCCAGCACAGACATGGTACTGACCAAAGGAGTCCCCATGAAACACACAAGATACTTACTATACCAGCTGACAACTTTAACACTTTTTTAGAAACTCACCATGATCAAGTGGGCTTTATCCCAGGAATGCAAGGATTCTTCACTATACACAAATCAATCAATATGACACACCATCTTAACAAATTGAAGGAGAAAAACAATATGATCATCTCAGTAGATGCAGAAAAAACTTTCGACAAAATTCAGCACCTATTTGTGATAAACCCCCCCCAGAAAATAGGCATAGAGGGAACTTACCTCAACAAGATAAAGGCCATATATGACAAACGCAGAGCCAACATCGTTCTCAATGGTGAAAAACTGAAACCATTTCCACTAAGATCAGGAACAAGACAAGGTTGCCCACTCTCACCACTATTATTCAACATAGTTTTAGAAGTTATAGCCATGGCAAACAGAGAAGAAAAAGAAATAAAAGGAATCCAAATTGAAAAGAAGAAGTAAAACTATCACTGTTTGCAGATGACATGATACCATACATAGAGAATCCTAAAAGATGCTACCAGAAAACTACTAGAGCTAATCAATGAATTCGGTAAAGTAGCAGGGTACAAGATTAATGCACAGAAATCTCTTGCATTCCTATACACTAATGATGAAAAATCTGAAAGTGAAATTAAGCAAACACTCCCATTTACCACTGCAACAGAAAGAATAAAATACCTAAGAATAAATCTACCTAAGGAGACAAAAGACCTGTATGCAGAAAACTATAAGACACTGATGAAAGAAATTAAAGATGATACAGATGGAGAGATATACGATGTCCTTGGATTGGAAGAATCAACATTGTGAAAATGACTACACTACCTACAGCAATCTACAGATTCAATGCAATCTCTATCAAACTACCACTGGTATTTTTCACAGAACTAGAACAAAAAATTTCACAATTTGTATGGAAACACAAAAGACCCAAAATAGCCAAAGCAATCTTGAGAAAGAAAAACGGAGCTGGAGGAATCAGGCTCCCTGACTTCAGACTATACTACAAATCTACAGTGATCAAGACAGTATGGTACTGGCACACACAGAAATATAGATTAATGGAACAGGATAGAAAGCCCAGAGATAAACCCATGCACATATGGTCACCTTATCTTTGATAAAGGAGGCAAGAATATACAATGGAGAAAAGACAGCCTCTTCAATAAGTGGTACTGCTGAAACTGGACAGCTACATGTAAAAGAATGAAATTAGAACACTCCCTAACACCATACACAAAAATAAACTCAAAATGGATTAAAAACCTAAATGTAAGGCCAGACACTATAAAACTCTTAGAGGAAAACATAGGCAGAACACTCTATGACATAAATCACAGCAAGATCCTTTTTGACCCACCTCCTAGAGAAATGAAAATAAAAACAAAAATAAACAAATGGGACATAATGAAATTTAAAAGCTTTTGCAGAGCAAAGGAAACCATAAGCAAGACGAAAAGACAACCCTCAGAATGGGAGAAAATATTTGCAAATGAAGCAACTGACAAAGGATTAACCTCCAAAATATACAAGCAGCTCATGCAGCTCAATATCAAGAAAACAAACAACCCAATCCAAAAATGGGCAGAAGACCTAAATAGACATTTCTCCAAAGAAGATATACAGATTGCCAACAAACACATGAAAGAATGCTCAACATCACTAATCATTAGAGAAATGCAAATTAAAACTACAATGAGGTATCATCTCACACCAGTCAGAATGGCCATCATCAAAAAAATCTACAAACAATAATGCTGGAGAGGGTGTGGAGAAAAGGGAACCCTCTTGCACTGTTGGCGGGAATGTAAATTGTTACAGGCACTATGGAGAACAATATGGAGGTTCCTTAAAAAACTAAAAATAGAACTACCATACAACCCAGCAATCCCACTACTGGGCATATACCCTGAGAAAACCATAATTCAAAAAGAGTCATGTACCAAAATTTTCATTGCAGCTCCATTTACAATAGCCAGGTCATGGAAGCAACCTAAGTGTCCACCGACAGATGAATGGATAAAGAAGATGTGGCACTTATATACAGTGGAGTATTACTCAGCCATAAAAAGAAACGAAATTGAGTTATTTGTAGTGAGGTGGATGGACCTAGAGACTGTCATACAGAGTAAACTAAGCCAGAAAGAGAAAAACAAATACTGTATGCTAATACATATATATGGAATCTAAAAAAAAAAAAAAAAAAGTTCTGGAAAACCTAGGGGCAGGGCAGGAATAAAGATGCAGAGGTAGAGAATGGACTTGAGGACATGGAGAGGGGGAAGGGTAACCTGGGACAAAGTGAGAGAGTGGCATGGCCATATATACACTACCAAATGTGAAACAGATAGCTAGTGGGAAGCAGCCACATAGCACAGGGAGATCAGCTCGGTGCTTTGTGACCACCTAGAGGGGAGGGATGGGGAGGGTAGGAGGGAGACACAAGAGGGAGGGGATATGCGGATATATGTATATGTATAGCTGATTCACTTTGTTATAAAGCAGAAACTAACACACCATTGTAAAGCAGTTATACTCCAATAAAGATGTTAAAAAAAGAAATATTAAAAAAACTGATATAAAAAATTAATAAGTGGTTATGGCTAGTCACCCTCAAGCTCCTCAACAAACCTATAAAACAATTAATTTGAGCACTCCTCAAGATAGATGACAAAACCTTACTGTCCCAGCATGCCTTGCAGTGAGGATTCAGGAATGTGACCTGAGCTCCATCAATAAGAGGCAGGGCCAGATGTCCTAGTGGTAGCACCCAGTGCTTAGCATCAGTGTTGTCTCCACTCATCCAAGGCAGCTGTAGTGTAGAGCCATTCCACAGTGAAGCCTGGAGCATTATCACTGGCCTGGTGATCCCCAGGTCTCATTCTTTAGTGATCCCAGAGATTCTGTTAGCTACCTAATATTTAAAAATTTTGTTTGCCGCTTTGATTAACTAGAGTTGATTTCTCTGTTTACAGATAAGAGCTCTGTCTCTAGAAAATGATGGTAATATAGGATACTGTGGTATCACATATAATGAACATCTATATTGGTATATGGAGGTCCCGGAAGGATTTTTGAGGATGTATCTAAGCTGAGATAGGAAGAATATGTAAATGTTAGCCAGTAAAAGTGTAGGGAGAAGAGTGTTCAGGCACGGCTTGGGGGAATTTACAAAAGTCTGGAAACGAGCATGATTTGGGGAAATGGCAAGAGATGAAGCTAGACTAGAGATAATCATAGGCCAGATTTTGCAGAGCCTTGTGAACTATGTAAAGAAATTGATACCCATATCACCAAAACAGAGGGAATCACTGAAA
The DNA here is from genome assembly GCF_963455315.2 of Globicephala melas. Taxonomy (NCBI): domain Eukaryota; kingdom Metazoa; phylum Chordata; class Mammalia; order Artiodactyla; family Delphinidae; genus Globicephala; species Globicephala melas. The sequence goes on along the minus strand of NC_083314.1, from coordinate 129,093,748 downwards.
TACTTTATCCAGAAGAGTGACATGATCTGATTTGCCTTTTATTAAGACCACTCTAATTACATTGTGGACAATATGTAGGACTGGGAGATTTGGGCAAGATAAATTAGAGAGAGACCAAACAAATGAAGGTAGTTGATGTAGGGGGATGGGTTGCGGCTGGATATGATATTTAAGAGGTATTCCAGAGGAAGACTGATCAAACTTTGTGATTGGTGAATGTATGGAGAAATAAAAGGCAGGACAAGGATTACGAGTAGGTTTCTGGCTTGAATTATGGTACAGTTCATTGGGATAGTGCAGTCTGTGTGTGATGTGTCAGCGATGCAGAGAGAATAAATTCTGATTGAGATATATGTTTATTAAAGAAAGAGATCACTGGGGGTTGTATACTTTGAAAGCTTTATAGGGAAGTGTGATGAGTTGGAATCTGAAGGATAGGCAGGGTGTGGAGAAGGCAAAGATGGAGAGGACACTCCTGGTGAAGGGAACAGAGGGAGAGAAGGCAGTTTGGGAGGCACACGTTAGAAGGATTTTCTGTCTTCTGTACCACTTCTGCTGGATTTCAGTTTCTCAGAAGGAGTCTCATCTCCTTGAGTACAGCCATGTGCCACGTTGTGATACCTGTACACTGGCAGTCCACTGAAGAGAAATTCCAGGAATACCAGGACCCAGCTGCTCTTCTTCCTGTACACCTCCCATTACAAGGGGCCAAAGGAGAAGGCTTTGCGGTAGTCAGGTGCCAGAAAACTACACTACACTATACTACACTACTGCACAACATTATGCCCTGAGGGCCAGGGCATTGACAAACTGCAGTTAATACTGAATATCACTTCCAGGGAGATTAAAGTCAACCTTACTGGTGCCCACAACTGCACCAAATGCCTGTCTTAGGTATTCCTGTGCTGCCTTTGGTGTTCTGGGGCTGTAGCCACATTATTTAAAAACAGGAACTGATTTTAGTGATCTTTGCATTTTATTTCGCATCTTTGGTAGGCTTTAGTTTTCAGCCTGCTTCCATCGTAGGAGGCAGCTGCTTGACGGCTATTTGTTTTAAAAATACAAATAATGGCAATTCACTATGGGAAGGCTTCAGACTCATGGATCGTGTGGATTGTCAAGTTACCATGTGTGATTAATGTCAGAATGAAAACTAATTACTATCCACTGAACCTCACTAGACCCCAAGGTCTTCAGGTATAAACGAAGCAAAATAAGCAAAAGCACTTTTTAGCTAAGTACTGTATGTAAGTATTAAGTAATACTTACCAATGCTGATTCTGAGGGAGTTTGATTTCATGTCTAATCTTCCAGCTTATACCTCCTACCTCAGGGTAACTTATTTCCTCTGTTCTCCGGTCCCTGTGAAGTTAGAGAACAGCTGGGTTATATACTCTCCAAAGCTCCAAATGTAGACTTCTCTTTCAGGTCTAATTGTATCCTTTTGTCATTTCAATGTGATACACTGGACCACCAATGGATTGTTATTTTTTCTTTCATCCTCTCCTCTTATTCTCCACCTTAATTTTTTGCTATTTGGTAAAATCAAATCATCATGTTTGATTTCTGTGTTTTCCAAAGAAACTGTTTCATTTTGATATATTTTGGTACTTTTACCAAAATAATATTCCATGAGTTGAAACAGTAAATCAACTTTCTTCAAGCAGAGATTTCTAAATAAGAATTGATCCCACACTTCTTTGAAGAAACCATTTCTGAAGGTAAAATAAAAGCTGCTTTTTCATCTTGGTATTAGGCAGACCATGAGGTCATCATGAGGCATTTGGATTATATTCTGAGAGCAATGAGAAGATATTAAAGGATTTTAAGCAGGGCAATGACTGAGGTGATCTAATATATGTTATTTGGGGGAAATCACTCTCCCTGGTATTTGAAGAATAGATTATAAGTGTCTGGCATGGAAGTAGATAAAGCAGTAGTTCAGATGAGGCATGATGGTTCTTAAACTAGAGTGGGACAATGAAGATGGAAAAAAGTGAATGGATTTGAGATCTGTTTTGTAAGTAGGAATATAGGACTCATGTGATATGTCTAGGATGAAATAAAATGGGGTAATGGGGTATATCATTTATTTATTGCAAATATTGCAGCATAAAAATTACAGCATAAAAATTAACACCAAACCTCAGTGTCATACAACATTAAGGTAGATTTGCTGATATTGGCTGGACTTGCTCTTGTAACTGGCCTTTGCCTGCCTGTCAGCTGATCCAGGTCTCAGCTGAGATGCGTGGGGTAGCTTGGCTTTACTACACAGGTCTCCTCTCCAGTAGGGTGACCTGGGCATATTCTCCTGGCAATGGCAGAGATGAAACAGAGCAAGTAGAAACATGAAAAGCTGCCTAAGGCCAAGGCTCAGAACAAATACACTGTCACTTCTACCATCTTCCATTAGGTCAATCCAACAAGTCATGAGTCCAGTCCATGCATCAAGGGGTGTGAAAATAGCCTCTGCCTTTTTAGTCATTAGTGAGAACTGCAGTGTCACATGGCAAAGGCCACGGACATAGAAAAGGATGAAAAACCCGGGCAATTTTTGTAGCATGGCACATGGGAGAACCAAATTGGATTTCTAGGTTTTTGCTTGAGCAGCTGAATGAATATTACACTATTCTTTAAGACTAAAGGAGGAAAGGTTGAGTGGGAATGGGTATATCAAGAATTCACAGTAAAATCTGAGATGCTGTAAAACGTTCATCTTCTCCATGGGGCTTACTTGTCTATCCTTCTTCCCTCCTGTAGCACCCCCTGATCCTCCTTACCCTGAAGGAACTTGTTCAGTAGAAGTAGGATTCAAACCAAAGCAGTCGGATTCTAAGGTCTGTACTGTTATAAGTATTACTTCCATCCACAAATGGAAGTTTTGGTAAATGTTATTTTCTTGATTTCATTACACGCTCAGTGATATTTTAGTGCTCCTTGTAGACAGATGCTCCTGGAAGCTTCTCAGCTGACTTGCCCCTACTGTGTGCCTTCAACCATTCCCCAACCATACTGTCAGAGTCATTCCTCTTAAAGGAAAATCAGATCATGTCCCTTCTATATTTGGCACCGTTGAAGAGGTCTGCATGACCACTGGATAAAGTCCAAGCACTTTAGCACAGCTATATAAGATCTCACACACCTGACCCCTGCCTACTTCTGTGTCAACATCTGCCACTCCCCTTTCATCTGTGCTCCAGCAGTACCAAGCTGTTCACTGCTTCCTGTCAACTGTTTCATGCTTCCCTTTCTTCACACAGGCTAGCTCCTTTACTTGGAACTCCCTTCTTTCCCTTGGCCACCTGGTAAATTCCCAGTTTCTATCACAACCCTGATAGAGCATTGCTTTTCTATGATGCCTCAGACAGGATGCTCTCTTTTGTACTTTTTCTGAAACTCACATATAAGTCTATTTTTGTATATATCACATCATGTCGTTTCATTTGTTAGCATGTCTGTCTTCCACTTTTGATTGTGGGCTTCTTTCTTATTGTAGATAGAGAGAATTAAATCACCCTAGCACAATGACATTTGGCTAAATCATTCAACACCTGTCAGGATGGAAACTGGCAGCCACCATGCTGCTCCCCCAGGGTGAAAACCAATGGACTATCAAAAGCTCTGCACTTACTTCTCCTGCACCCCCAAAAATGACATGTGAGGCAACTCACCCTGCCCCTCTTTTCTCCTCCCCCATCACCAGAACTTAGTCGGCCCTTGCATCATTCAAAAAGGTCATAGAGAAGGAGGGATATATGTGTATACATCCTCCTGACCACGTACATTCTGCCTCTCTCTCTCCTACAGGGGATATCAGAGTGCCCTCTTGCTGGTGGGTCCTGCCCCTTACTCAGGAAATCCCCCTTGCTTTGCATATGCCTGTGTCAGTAATAATTTAAATTGCTTGTGGTCTCTGGTTTGAGTGTGGAGTATTTTGACATCTGATATCTTAAAAACTTAGGGTCTGGCAGCAGCCTACTGTGACACTTATGCATCATTATGCTCAGGGCATCAGTATAAGAACTCAGTAAAACCTGTTTCTTCAACCAAGTTAATAGAGGCCACTAGAAGAACTGCCTTAATGAACTGAACACAAGAATAATTTAAAAATTGTATTTATAAATGAGTGCTTAAGGATTTGGGTTTGTTTTCTTGAAAGAATTTGAAATATTTTACTTTTACTTGAAAATCTTGATTATACTCATTTTAATTAATCAGCTCTTGCTTCACAGGAAAAAAAAGGCACACAAAAGAAGGTTCTGGGCCAGCCTCATTGGATTATGGTGCCTCAGCTATTGAAGGCCTCAGTACACTTTTAAGTTCTCAGGTTCTGCCAGCTGGTATAAATGCAAAAAAAAAAAAAAAAAAGAAAAGGCAACTGAATCTTTTAGAATAGACTTTTTACCCCCCTCTCTGGGCCAGAGAACTGGTTTATTAGACAAAAGAACCTCACATGTGGATTAGGAAGACTTATCCTCTTAACTTCAGGCACATGGACATCAGAAAAAAGAGCTATTCTAATCGCATTAGGAATTCTGGCTGTGCTGATCCAGTTTATGGAATTAATGGATTGCTTATGAGTTATTCTCAGACAATGGGAGAATAGGTTTCCTAACAAGAGAAAGTTGTTAGGAATATTTGACCGAATGTCCACACTTAACTCTATTCCTTTACTTATCAGAGTGTATTATTTGTTTTTATGTTTGTTTCCCCACTTAGCATCTTGAGGACAGTGCCCCTGTTTATTTGTCACTTTGTCGTAAAGCCCAGCATTTAGTAAGTAGTAATTAAACATTTTATGCTATTGCATATGCTACTGTTTTATTAACATGAACTTCTGCTTGTTGATGTTAGTGTATAGAAATATATTTGATTTTTGTATATTGATCTTGTATCCTGCAATCTTTCTAAACTCATTAATAGTCCTAGTAGGTTTTTAAAATAAGCCATCATGTTTTCTACATAAAGATCATGTTGCTATGAATAAAGACAGTTTTACTTCTTCATTTCCAATCTAGATGCCTTTTATTTCTTTTATTGTCTTGCCTTATTGCACTGCTAGAACTTCAGGACAATGCTGAATAGAAGTGGCAAGAAAGGATATCCTTGTCTTGTTCCTGATCTTAAGGAGAAAGTATTGAGTCTTTTCACTACAAAGGATGATGTTAACTGTAGGCTTTTTCAGACATCCTTCATCAGGTTGAGAAAATTTCCTACTTGTTGAAGGCTTTAAATCAGGAATGGATGTTAGATTATGTCAAATGCTTTCTCTGTATCCATTAAGATGATCATATGGATATTGTTTATTAGTTTGTTTATATGGTGAATTACATTGATTTATTTAGAATATTAAACCAATTTTGCATTTTTGGGATAAACCAGAAACATATTTTATCAACTTTTAGATTCTATTTGCTAAAATTTTAAGTTTTTGCCTTTGTGTTCATGTAGGATATTGGTCTATAGTGTTTTTTTATTCTTTTTCTTGTAATGCTTTTGTCTGGCTTTGATATCAAGGTAATGATGGATTCAAAGTATAAACTGGAAATTGTTATCAGCTCTTAACTTTATTGGAAGACTTTGTACAGATTTACTATTATTTCTTCCTTAAGTGTTTGGTAGAGTTCACCAGTGAAGCCATTTGAGACTGGAGCTTTGTTTTTGTGAAAGAGTTTTAACTACAAATTCTATTTCTTTAGTTGATATATGACTCTAGGTTATCTATTTCATTTGAGATATTCATTTTATGAGATATGTTAATTTGTATCTTTTAAAAATATGTTCATTTCACCTAGGTTAGTGAATACAGTGGCATAAAGTTGTTCATAATAATTCCAAATTATCTCTTTAGTATCTATAGAATCTGTAGTTATGTTGCATCTCCCATTTCTAGTATTGTGTAATTGCGCCTTTTTTCCTTTTTTTTTTTTTTTACTGGTAGGTCTAGTTAGAGGTTTATCAGATTCATTGATCTTCTCAAAGAAATATCTTTTTATCTTCAACCTATTTGTGTCTTTATGTTTAAACTGCAGTTCTTGCTGGTCAACTATGATTTGGTCTTGCTCTTTTATCCAACCTGACAGTATGTGCCTTTTAATTGGGCTATGTAGACTATATACTTTAAAAAGAAATTGAAGTATAGTTGATTTACAATATTGTATTAGTTTGACGTTTATTTTTTTTTTTGGCAGATTGTATTCCATTATAGGTATTCCAAGATATTGGATACAATTCCCTGTGCTATACAGTAAATCATTGTTGCTTATCTATTTTATGTATAGTAGTTTATACCTGCTAATCCTATACTCCTAATTTGTCCCTCCGCTCCCTCTCCACTTTGGTCACCATACATTTGTTTTCTATGTTTGTGAGTCTGTTTCTGTTTTGTATATAGATTCATTTGTATCATTTCTTTTAGATTCCATATATGTGATATCATATAGTATTTGGTAGACCATTTACATTTTTTTAAATTTAATTTATTTTTGGATGTGTTGGGTCTTCGTTGCTGCGTGTGGGTTTTCTCTAGTTGCGCCGAGTGGGGTCTATTCTTCGTTGTGGTACACGGGCTTCACATTGCGGTGGCTTCTCTTGTTGTGGAGCATGGGCTGTAGGTGCGCAGGCTTCAGTAGTTGTGGCACGCGGGTTCTAGAGTGCAGGCTCAGTAGTTATGGTGCATGGGCTTAGTTGCTCCGCGGCATGTGGGATCTTCCTGGACCAGGGCTCAAACCTGTGTCCCCTGCATTGGCAGGCATATTCTTAACCACTGTGCCAACAGGGAAGCCACCAGACCATTTACATTTAATGTAAATATTGATGTAGTTAAACGTGAGTCTATCATCTTGTTGTCTTTTGTTCGGCTCTTCTGTTCTTTGTTCTTTTTCTCCCTTTTTTCTGCCTTCTTTTGAATTAAATCAAGTTTTGTTGTTGTTAATCCCATCTAGTTTATGTTTCATATCCGACATTGTAGTTTTCATCTCTAGAATTTCTATTTGGTTCTTTTTTATATTTCCCATACCTTTGCTTAACTTTCTGTATGTTTTAATGTACCTGTCTGCTAATTACAACATATGTCTCAGTTCTGGGTTGGTGCCAATTGACTGATTTTTGTCTTAATTATGGGTTATATTTTTCTGCATCTTTGCATGCTTGGTAATTTTTGATTGGATGCCATTTTATTTTTCTCATTTCTTTTTCTGTGGTTGACTTCTAGTTTCATGATGTTGTAGTCATAAAAGATGCTTGAAATAATTTATATACTCTGAAATTTGTTGAAGCTTGTTTTGTGCCCTAGTATGTGATCATTCCTAGAGAATGTTCCATGTGCATTTGAAAAGAATGTTTATTCTGCTTTTTTGGATGTAATGTCCTGAGAAATATCAATTATGTCTAACTGTTCTATTGTGTCATTTAGGATCTCTGTTGCCTCATTGATTTTCTGTCCATTGACGTGAGTGGGGTGTTAGAGACTCCTACTACTATTGTATTCCTATCAATTTCTCCCTTTATGTCTGTTAGTATTTGTTTTATGTATTTGGGTGCTCCTATATTGGGTGCATATATGTTGACCAGTGTAGTATCCTCTTCTTGTATTGATCCTTTTACCATTATATAGTGTCCTTCTTTATCTTGCTTTATGACTTTTGTTTTAATGTCTATTTCATCTGATACGAGTATTGTGACCCCCACTTTCTTGTCATTTCCGTTTGCATGAAATATCTTTTTCCATTCCCTTTATTTCAATCTATGTGTGTCCTTTGCCTTAAAGTGGGTCTCTTGTAGGTGACATATTGTAGGCTTATTTTTTAATTTCTTTATACAATCTGCCACTCTATGTCTTTTGATTGGAGCATTTAGTCCGTTGACATTTAAGGTAATTATTGATGGATACGTATTTATTGCCATTTTAAACCTTGTTTTCCAGTTGATTTTGTATTTCTTCTTTGTTTCTTTTTGTTTTTCCTTTTGTGGTTTGATGATTTTCTCTTTTATTATGCTTGTGTTCTCTTCTTTTTGGTTTTTGTGAATCTATTGTATGTTTTTGATTTGTGGTCACCCTGTTTTTCAAGTATGTTAACCCATTACTATATCTACTTGTTTTAGACTAAAAGTCATATAGGCTGAAACGCATTCTAAAAAAAAACCCAAAAAATTACATTTTCTTACTCTCCTCCCCCTCATTTTATAATTTTGATTTCCTCTTTTACATCCTCATGTTTATCCTTTTCTGTTCATTTTGGTTATCATCACTTTCACAGAAATTTTTTTGATTAAAAAGAAAATCTGTATACTGGCTTATTTAAGTGATTTACTTTCCAACTGTGATTTTCTCTTTCCTATAGATTCTTACTTCTTTTCTATTTTGAGAAGGTCTTTTAATATTTTTTTTAGGATAGGTTTAATATTGCTGTATTCCTTTAGTTTTTGCTTGTCTGAGAAATTCTTTATCTCTCCTTCTACTCTAAATGATAATCTTGCTGGGTAGAGTATCCTAGGTTGCAAATTTTTCCCTTTCAGGACTTTGAATATATCTTGCCACTCCCTTCTGTGGGTGCCAGACATTTTAAATTTTACTTCATTGCTTGCTAGGTTTATTTGTATTCCTTTAAATATTATTGAGCTTTATTCTGTGACTCATTGTTTTTGGAAACAGTTTGGTTTTTCAGTTTTGTTTAAAAGATTTGTTAGGTTGGATTGAAGCAGTGCTCAGTGTAAGACCAATTTTCCTCAACACTGTATTATGCAGTATTACTGTCTAATACCGAGTTCAAGACTCTTTTGATTATTTTACCAAATTCTCCATGAATCATGAGACTTTCTAGTTTGGGTGCTGGGAATAGGTACTATATTCTCATCTCTGTGTGGGTGACTAGCACTGTGACCTCTAATCCACTCTGGTGATTCTTTTGGCCTTGGGTAATCTCCTCACACAGAAGCACTAATAAGTATTTCAGTTGAATATTCAAGGGGGACACTCTGCAGAGCTTCAGAATTCTCTCTGTAGACTTCCTCTTTTACAGGACTCCTTTGTATGAACTCTAGTCACCTTGTTTTCCTCAATTCTCAGCTCCATCTCCTTAACTTGGAATCTTCTAGGCTCTATCTAGATTCACTTTCTGGGCATCACAGCCTAGAATCCTTTCATAGCATTAAGCTGGTGCAGTTGGATGGTTTACCTTGTCTAGTGGCCACTGTTTTTTTTATTGATGATGTCCCATATCATGAACAGTGTTGTTTCTTTTAAAAATTATTTCAGATAGGAGGGTTACTCTGGTCCTTAGTACTTAATTTTGTTTGGGAGCTAAAGTTCACTGATTGATAAATATACATTTTTTTTTGAAATAAATTTCAGAGAACTGCCTGAGTGACATACAGAACAGTGGCAGGGAGTTTTGTTGTGCATTTTTAGAAGTGAGAAAATGAGATTATGGAGTTTCATGACTGAAGGCATTACATATGATATGGTGGTATTGGAAGTCAAATAATGCAGGAGGCAAGAAACTTAAGAAAGACTTTTCTGTTAAGACTTATAAGATACAAATAGTGTCATGTACTGTGGTAAATATGGCAGTGAATAAAATGACAAAGTCCCTTCCTTCATTAAACTTCATCCCAGTTTGTATGAGATCAAGTTTTGAGTACCTAATGTAGTATTTTTATATTCACTTAATTGAGATGCTTTATTTAATTACGGTAGATGATGTAATCCAAAAAATACACAACATATGATATGTTTCCTCGTAGCCTTATACTTCCTTTGTTATAGCACTTGTTACATTATAATTGGCAATTTATTCATCTCTTCCTCTAACCAGTCTGTGAGCATCTCTATATCAGGACTAGGGTGTTTTATTTAGTCTTTTAACCCCATTGTGTACATAATGCAGAGCACATAGCAGGTACTAATGAGTGAATAAATGAATGGATAAATGAACAGTGCAAATTTTCTGTACTAGGGTTGATTGTCAAGGGAGTTATTTTGGATAAATGGGCCTTCTGACCGCTGCCCTAATACCCATCAGTCAAAATGGCCAACACATTTATTCTCAAGCACAACTGAGGTTGGTATGTAATAATAATAATAGGTTAAGTGCTCAGTACATTTTTTCTAAAGTTTTAATACTAATCTTCTATGACAACTTCAAGTTGTTTCGCCTTCAAATTTAAACAAATGAGCAGCAGTACTCCCTAAATTCAAAGAAGTGAGAAGCTAGTCATGTATCCACTTGAGTATTACTCAGTACTTACTTCACAATATGACAAATGCAGTTCTGTGATCGTCAACATAAAAAGAAAAAAAAAAAAAGAGGCAGCAGACAATTGTGGCTCATGTCCACAGCAGCAGGAACTTTGTATGTGTCTCTAGGATCTAGAACAATGCCTAGAAATGAATGAAGAGATGAATGAACAACATCTCATCCTTCTCAAGGCTGATTCACTATCAGCAAAATGACTCTGGGAGCATAGCTGAAAAAAAGAAATAGGTGACTTCATTTTCAAATTTCTATATCTGATGAGGATGGCATTATTAGGGTTTATGAAGAGAATTTCCATTTCTCAAAGGGTTTCTTCTAAAGCTGCCTCCTCAAAAAAGCAGATATTTTCTAATCAAATGGCCTTGGCCCACTGCAGAAAATGAGCGAGCAGATTGCTTTTCAGAATATTTGTGGAATATAAGGCTTTAGCTTTATATTCAAGTTATTCAAGCCATGATTCAATACCCTGAATTCCAATCAAGTTTGTAAAATGAGATGTCAGATTGAAAACCTCTGTCAGGTTTTAACTTGCTTCTCAGAAGATATTTCTACGTAGTCAGCAGGACAGTAAAAGGGCACACAGGGGAAGAGAAGAAAAAAAGCCATGCACAAAGATAATGTGGTAAAGTTGTGCATAAGTTATAGGGCTTTAATGATATTTTATAATTAAAAATTTGGCCAAACATTTGATAAGACATCAAATATAATTACGAAAAGGTGAAATATCAGAAAAGAATCCACTGAAGATGCCCAAATCAGACTTGTTGAGTTATTTATTTCCAAACTCTGCTTATCTCGCATACCAAAAAAAAAAAAAAAGCTGAGTGGGAAAAAAAGGAGATTAGTAGATTCTAATTGCTTACCATGCAAGCTCTGTCGATTAGTTTGCAACTGCTGATAACGGCACAAAAATGTGCACTAGAGCTGTGAGATATTCCATGAGACTGCTACAATGTCTTTTCCTGGCATTAATCGTAAATGCAGAAATTCACATTCAATCAGATTTGCAAGTAATTTTTTCCCACATAAATTCCTCATAATCATTCTTTAGCTAAGTTAATCATGTCTGTCCAGGTTGTGTGCAGTTGAGGCAATTATTCAAAGAATCTTGGTCTTATAAAATTACTTTGACCTGTAATGTTCATATTTCTGAATTAACACTTTCAATTTTTGCCTGAATTATCTACTGTTGAGTCAAATTTCTGTTTTATTTTTTTTGCATGAGGACACATTTTTGAGTGCCTAATGTATTATTTTTGCATTCATTAATTAGAGATGTTATATTTAATTAGGAATTTCTTTTAACAACTGGATTTAGAAAGGTTCCAACCACACTGAAATTAAATTTTAACTGTTACATTCAAAAGATCTATCTTAGATTATTATGGTAGTGATGCTCCTAACTAGAAGATTCTGGGTTTGAAAGAATCAGTAAAGTTAACATTTGAAAGAGAGTAAAAGAAGAAATGGGGCACCATTTCTTCTCTGAAGGGCATTAAGTGATTTTCTCTATTTTGGAATGGGTGGCAACTACTCCAACCAATCATTGGACCACTGGACCCTTTCAGAGGTTCTTGGAAGAGAAGAGGTGAAGAGAAAAGGGAGGGACTAGGTGTTCCTTCTTCCTTTCTCCTCCATATCCAAACTTGGAATAAGTGAAAAACATTAGCTGTATTTACAGAAACAAATAGCTTTATTAGTCATTATTGAATTAACCAATAAGATCAGTATAGTAAAGCTATAATAAATTCAATAAACATTTCAGTCATCTAATGACTTGTCATATTTTATTTGACTAAACTAACTCTTAGAATCCAAGACACTAGTCTTTAAAAAGCTTAGAGAACATCTAGTACAAGCTTCCCATTTTACATGTTAGGAAATTAAAACTCAAAAAGATCAATTACCTAACCTATTAGTAAAAGCCCAAGAATTCATTGTTTTTATTCTCAATTAGGTCAGAATTGAAATGGCCTTGGTATAGGATATAGCAACTAGATTTGAGATATTTAAAGCACATTTTTTTTTACATATCTATTTGTCTTAGTCTTTTCTCCCCACCAGAGAATGTTTACTTCCAACAGCCCATGTATGGCCCAAATGGATACCAGATAGTACTTCTCTACATCACTTTTAATTATCATGGGTGGAGGGTCCAGATCTTGTCTCCCTATTAGGCTATACCCAGTATGAATGATGAGACTAAGTTCCCAGGCAAAGTTTACTTCTTGCCATGGAAAACAATTTTCATGAACCCAGATTTTAGGATTCAGTCAAGCCAATTAGAATTAGACTATAATCATGCTAGATTAAACTAATCATTCTAATTAAAATCATGCTAGATAAAAGATAAGGCAGCATTTACCAAACCTACATAGTCATAAGAATCACCTGGAGTACTTGTTAGAAATACAGATTCCCTCTCTGCAGATTCAGACTCATTAGGTCTGATGTGATAGATTAGGCAACGTTGGAAAACACTAAAATAGGGTCTGTGGGCTAGCACAGGCAAGGCAGGTACAATAGAGCTTAGATGGCTGTATCAGGGGAGAAAAAACTTAAGAGGAAGATCAGAGATAGTTCAGACATAGAGGCAGATGTCTTTGGTCATATTAGTTAGAGTGTGCTTAAAAGTTGAGGTCATTGAGTGACATTAGTGGCTCTGAGGAAAGGCTGAATGCTCCAGAATTACCTAGCTGATGCTTGCTCTAGAACTGCATAATTAGTTGAAGTTGATTTTGTTATGTTAAATTAAAAGACTCCATGGTTCTTGATATCCCCAGTGTCTGGCATCACTGTCACTTGATAAAGATTGCTGGAATTAAAACAAAATAGATTCCATAGGGATATGAAGAAAATTTATACAGAGGAATTCTTTCCATTAAAGATGATTTTAAGATCTGCCTTTTTAAAATCATTGGCTGAGATTGTAAATGTACAAATATCTCTTTAACAATGGTGGGACAACTTCATTCTCCTGAGTGCTCTAGCCTTTGAATCTTCTGGAAAAGCAATGGAAAGGTGTTTATGCCCTCAGATGACCTGGAGAGCTGTTCAATTCTGGCTTAATTCTCATCAACACCACATGGCTTATCCTCTAAGAACTTTTCTTTCCTGGTGGAAAGGATCTTGTAAATTATTTTTCCTCTTTGTGCCTGTGTTTTCTCATTCTAATATACCAATAATAACTACCTCAACAAGTTCTTGTGAGAAGAAAATGAATTGTTAATGTAATGTGCTCAGAAGAGTGCCTGGCAACAAGTGCTTAATAAATGTGAGTTATTATTATTATTGTCACTTCAGAAGGAGAGTAGTTATGATGCTGGGGGTAGAAAGAAAAGAATCATTGAACTATGTGGAAGATTGAGGACAATGATGACCCCAATTTTTCTCCCTTTTCCATGCCCTCTGCAACGTGTCTTTGCAACTCCTCCTATCAAGAGATGGAATCTATTTCCCCACTCCTTGGGTCTGGGCTGATCTGTGACTTCCTTAGACCAACAGAATGCAGTAGAAGGGAAGGTATGCCAGTTCCAGGCCTAGCCCTCTAGAAGCATTGTGCAATTCCACTCTGTGTCTTGGGCCTTTGCTCTGCCATGAGAAAAAGCCCAGGCTAGCCTGCTGGAAGGTGAGAGGCTGCATGAAATGAAGATAAGTCATCTCAGCTGAGGCCATTCTAGATCAGGTAAGATCAGAAAAACTGTCCTTTTGAGCCCAGTTGAAATTATTGAACTGCAGAATTGTGAGCTAAATAAACGGTTGTCGTTTTAAGCTTTTAGATTTTGAGGGTGGTTGTTTAATGCAAAAATAACTACTTGATATCTTGTAATTAAAGATGAGGGACAGATGTCAAGTGATAAATGTTGGCTTATTTGCTACTCTAAGCCAACTACTAGCAGCTGGTTAATACTATAAAACATATTATCATAGAATTTTAAACTTGGTATAGACTTTAAAGATATCTTGGTATAAACTCCTTAGTTTACAAATGAAGAAACTGGAACTCAAAGAGGTAAAGTGATTTGTAAAATGTCATTCATATAAGTAATTGTAAAGCTAGATGTGCAAAATGTTAGGAGAATAAAAAGGAATGAGGACAAATGCATATTGATTTTGGAAGCAAAGTAAAGGAAAGTGCTCAGGAACTTCTTATGAAAGAGAAGAGAATGTGACCATGGAAAGCTTAGGAGAGCAGTTCTGCATGACTGAGGTATTTTGCATCATTATCAGTAGATATGTGTCTATCAAGTCTCTCCACCCAAATAGTCTCAATGTTGGATGAGAATTAATTCACCCTCTAAGCATCTGTGGGCATAACCAGAGGCTACTGGCTTGGAGGATCAAATTTCCTTTAAGTTTGTAAAATATTCATATACCCTATCACATAGTATAGATTATTTATTTATATTTTTCTCCTCCAAAATTTCATGACAAACTGACTCTGCAGAAAGATGAGTCCTATTTGTCTTTGGTTATGCCCTGGAATATGACCTCTCCTGTTGGAAAAGCATATTATTTTAAGGTGGTCAAGCAAAAAAAAAATTCTATATACTGTTGATACAGTAAAGGATAAAAATTCACAAGGCCTCTGGGTACCTCATTGTTAAGTCCTATTTCACTCCTGTATAAATATTTATTGAGGACCTTCTATGTTCCAGATACTGTTTTAGGTCTTGGAGATTTTTTAAAACAAAGATATACTATTCCAATTTTGACTCAAGCCAAAAACATTAGCTTTCTTATAGCATAACCAGGGACACAAGAGGCATCACCATAGAAGGTGCAAAAGAAGAAGCTCTCGTGATAGATCTCATGATCTATCCAAAGGTAGCCAAAAGCAAGAAAGACTTGGACAAACCAACCCTGAGAACTGGCAATGGTAAGACACCAGCTGTGAATGTAGTGCAACCCATCCACTTGCTCTTGGCCTCCACCCCACCTCCCTGACAG
Organism: Globicephala melas; assembly: GCF_963455315.2. Taxonomy (NCBI): domain Eukaryota; kingdom Metazoa; phylum Chordata; class Mammalia; order Artiodactyla; family Delphinidae; genus Globicephala; species Globicephala melas. The sequence continues at coordinate 129,078,539 of NC_083314.1, read as the reverse complement.
GTGGCTGCCTGCAGTTGCAGGTATGACAACCTGCATGCCCTGGCAGGAGGAAAGCCAAACTCTCAGGGCACAGAACTAGACAAAGAAGAAAGCAACAGCTGTCCCTGGGAGGGAAAGGATCAATAATCAGTCCCTCAGAACCAAATTCACATGAGTAAAAATCCAAATAACTAATTTCTACAAATGTTTTTCACTTGTTAATCGAAATTTGGAAAAGATAAGACAAAGAGACATTTACCACCCTCATTTGATTGGACCCTGCAGATAGAAACCTGGGAGGCTGACTTTGGTAAGAATTTTTACATTCGGCCAGCTTTGTCAGGGGTCCTGGATTTCAGCTACAGTCTCCAGAGTAAGTGGGGTGTCCCAGCTAGCCCATTCTCATTGCCAGAAGTCTAGGGGAGGAAAAAGGTCTTTTCCTCTATCCACTTTAAGTTCCTTGGCTGGGGCCCTGATAATCGGGCCAAAGACAGATTAACAACTGAAAAACAAAGAGAAGTTTATCAATATGCACTGTGCATGTACACATGAGAGTACCCAAAGATGAGCAACCCAAAATGTGGTTAGAATCTGGGTTTTTATACCATCTTAGGTAAGATAAAGGGATAAAGGGCTTCTGAGAGAGGCTAGTTAGGGGAAGGCGGCCAGAAAAATATGGTAAACAAGAGTTGTTTAATAAAGTTTGTTAACCAGTTTTTTTTGGTGCCTTCTCCATTCACAAGAGTTAAAAGAGTCCTCCTCTTTCTGGTATAGGAAAATAGACATCTTATTTACAAATGTAAGTTTCCTTCATAAATGTAAATTTCCTTTACAAAAGGGAATCTTGTGCCCTGGTTTTAGAGCTTTTCCTGGGTGTTCAGGTTCTACTGGCCTTTAGCTCAAAGAAGCATATTTTGGGGTGATTATTCTGGCATCATTCAAGATAGAGTAGCAATAAACCAAAACCTCCTGCTCTCGAGGGGTATATTAATTTCCTGCTGTTAATTACCACACACTTAGTGACTAAAACAACACAAACTTATTATCTTATCTTTCTGGAGGTCAGAAGTCTAAATTGGTTTTACAGAGTCGCTTTCCTTCTGAAGCCTCTAGGAGAGAATGTTTCCTTGACTTTTCCAGCTTTCATTTTTATTTATTTATTTATTGACTCTAACCAAGTTGTAGATTCTACTTCAATATTTCTTTTTAAAAAATTTTTTATTGGAGTATAGTTGATTTACAGTGTTGTGTTACTTTCAGGTGTAGAGCAAAGTGAATCATTTATACATATAACCACTCTTTTTTAGATTCTTTTCTCATATAGGCCACTACAGAGTATTGAGTAGAGTTCCCTGTGCTATACAGTAGATCCTTATTAGTTATCTATTTTATGTATAGTAGTGCGTATATGTCAATCCCAATCTCCCAATTTATTGCTCTCCGCCCTTACCCCCGGTAACCATAAGTTTCTATTCTACATCTGTAACTCTATTTCTGTTTTGTAAATAAGTTCATTTGTACCCTTTTTTAAGATTCCATATAGAAGTGATATCATGTGATATTTGTCTTTCTCTGTCTGACTTACTTCACTCAGTATGACAATCTCTAGGTCCATCTATGTTGCTGCAAATGGCATTACTTTGTTCTTTTTTATGGTCGAGTAATATTACATTGTATATATGTACCACATCTTCTTTATCCATTTATCTGCTGATGGATACTTAGGTTACTTCCATGTCCTGGCTATTGTCAATAGTGCTGCAATGAACACTGGGGTGCATGAATCTTTTTGAATTATGGTTTTCTCCAGATATATGCTCAGGAGTGGGATTGCTGGATCATATGGTAGCTCTATTTTTAGTTTTATAAGGAACCTCCATACTGTTCTCCAGAAAGGCTGTACAAATTTACATTCCCACCAACATTTCCTTTTCTCCACACCCTTTCCAGCATTTATGTTTGTAGATTTTTCTGATAATGGCCATTCTGGCCGGTGTGAGGTGATACCTCATTGTAGTTTTGTTTTGCATTTCTCTAATAATTAGTGATGTTGAGCATCTTTTCATGTGTTCTTTGACGATCTGTATGTCTTCTTCGGAGAAATGTCTATCTAGAACTTCTGCCCATTTTTTAATTGCGTTGTCTGCTTTTTTCTGATATTGAGCTGCATGAGCTGTTTGTGTATTTTGGAGATTAATCCCTTGTTGGTTGCTTCATTTGCAAATATTTTCTCCCATTCTGAGGGTTGTCTTTTCATTTTGTTTATGGTTTCCTTTGCTGTGCAAAAGCTTTTAAGTTTAATTAGGTCCCATTTGTTTATTTTTGTTTTTATTTTCATTACTCTAGGAGGTGGATCAAAAAAGATCTTGCTGCGATTTATGTCAAAGGGTGTTCTGTGTATGTTTTCCTCTAAGAGTTTTACATTTAGGTCTTTAGTCCATTTTGAGTTTATTTTTGTGTATGGTGTTACAGAGTGTTCTAATTTGATTTGTTTATATTTAGCTATCCAGTTTTCCCAGCACCACTTATTGAAGAGACTTTCTTTTCTCCATTGTATAGTCTTGCCCCCTTTGTCATAGATTAGGTGACCACAGGTGTGTGTGTTTATCTCTGGACTTTCTATCCTGTTCCATTGGTCAATATTTCCGTTTTTGTGCCAGTATCATACTTTTTTGATGACTGTAGCTTTGCAGTATAGTCTGAAGTCAGGGAGCCTGATTCCTTCATCTCCCTTTTTCTTTCTCTAGATTGCTTTGGTTATTAGGGGTCTTTTGTGTTTCCATACAAATTGTAAAAGTTTTTGTTCTAATTCTGTGAAAAATGCCATTGCTAATTTGATAGGGATTGCATTGAATCTGTAGATTGCTTTGGGTAGTCATTTTCACAATATTGATTCTTCCAATCCAAGAACATGGTATATCTCCCCATCTGTTTGTGTCACCTTTTATTTCTTTCATCAGTATCTTATAGTTTTCTGAGTACAGGTCTTTCACCTCCTTCAGTAGGTTTATTCCTAGGCATTTTACTCTTTTTGATGTGATGGTAAATGGGATTGTTTCCTTAATTTCTCTTTCTGATCTTTCATTCTTAGTGTACAAGAATGTAAGAGATTTCTGTGTGTTAATTTTGTATCCTGCAACTTTACCAAATACATTGATGAGCTCTAGTAGTTTTCTGATAGCATCTTTAGGATTTTCTATGTATAGTGTCATGTCATCTGCAAACAGTGACAGTTTTACTTCTTTTCCAATTTGGATTCCTTTTATTTCTTTTTCTTCTCTGAAAGTTATTCTGGGACTGTTCAAGATGATAGAGCAGCAATAAACCAAAAACTTCTGCTCTCAAGGAGCATATTAATTTCCTGCTGTTAATTACCACATACTTAGTGACTAAAGAACACAAACTTATTGTCTTATGTTTCTGGAGGTCAGAAGTCTAAACTAGTTTCACAGAGTTGCTTTTCTTCTGAAGCCTCTAGCAGAGAATGTTTCCTTGACCTTTCCAGCTTTTAGAGGCCACCTATATTCATTGGCCTGTGGCTTCTTCCTGTATCTTGAAGCCAGCAGCACAGCATTTTCTCTGTCTTCTGCTTCCATGTTCACATCTCTCTCTGTCTCTGATTTTCCTAGCTTCTTTTATAAGGACCTTTGTGATTATATTGGGTTTACACAGATGATCCAGATAATCCAGGGTAATCCCTCTATCCCAAGATCCTTATTTCAATCACATTTGCAAAGTATATATATATATTTATCATATAAGGCATTATAATCTCAGGCTTTGGCATTAGGACATGAACTTATCTGGGGGCCTGTTATTCAACCTAACACAAGAAGTCACATTTTAGTAAAGTTCACCTTTATAGAATAAAGTCCACGTTCTTGAATGTGTGTCAGATAAATTTTTATGATGTTCAGGAAGGATACAAGATGGCAAAGTAGAAGGACTTGAGATTACCTCCTCTCATGAAAATACTTAAATAACAAATAACAGCTGAACAACCATCAACAAAAAAGACTGGAACCTACAAAAAAAGATAATCTACATCCAAAGACAAAGAAGAAGTCACAATGAGATGGTAGGAGGGGCGCTTCTGTGATGTAATCAAATCCCATACCTGCTGGGTGGGCGACCCACAAAGTGGAAAAGAATTATATTGTGGAGTTTCTCACACAGGAGTGAGAGTTCTGAGCCCCACGTCAGGCTCCCCAGCTGGGGGCCTGATATTGGGAGGAGGAGCCCCCAGAGCATTTGGCTTTGAAGGCCAGCAGGGCTTGAGTGCAGAAGCTCCACAGGACTGGGGGAAACAGAGACCTCACACTTGGAGGGTGCACACAAGGTTTCATGTGCACTGGGAACTATGGCAAAGTAGTGACTCCATAGGAGCCTGGGCCAGACTTACCTCTGGGTCTTGGAGAGTCTCCTGGGGAGGTGAGGGTCAGCTCTGACTCACTGTTGGGGCAAGGACACTGGTGGTGGAGTCCCCTGGGAATATTCATCAGCATGAGCTCTCCTGGAGGTTGCCATTTTGGCACTGAGACCTGGCCCTACCCAACTGCCTGCAGGTTCCAGTGCTGGGACGCCTCAGGCCAAACAACCAATAGGGTGGGAACACAGCCCCACCCATCAGCAGACAGGCTGCCTAATGTGTCCTGAGCCTACAGCAGCCTCTAAACACACCCCCTGACACAGCCCTGCCCACCAGAGAGACAAGACCCAGCTCTACCCACCAGTGGGCAGGCACCAGTCCCTCCCACCGGGAAGCCTGCACAAGCCCCTGGACCAACCTCACCCACCAGAGGGCAGACAGCAAAAGCAATCCTACAGCCTGTGGAACAGAGACCACAAAGACAGAAAGTTAGACAAAATGAGATGGCACAGAAATGTGTTCCAGATGTAGGAACAAGATAAAACACCAGAAGAACAACTAAGTGAAGTGGAGGTAGGCAATTCACTTGAAAAAGAATTCAGAGTAATGATAGTAAAGATGATCCAAGATCTCGGAAAAAGAATGGAGGCACAGACCTAGAAGATACAAAAAGATGTTTACCGAAGAGCTAGAAGACTTAAAGAACAAACAAACAGAGATGAACAATACAGTAACTGAAATGAAAAATACACTAGAAGGAATCAATAGCAGAATAAACGAGTCAGAACAAATAAGTGAGCTGGAAGACAGACTGGTGGAAATCACTGCTGCAGAACAAAGGGGAAAAAAAAATGAAAGTTTTACGATGTTCTTCCCAGCAGTATCTCCCCGCCTCAAATACATAGCTCAGCAATCCTGATCTGCTTCTATTACCCTTCCCTCAAGAACACATCTGCTATATCTTACCCCCTGTGATTTGCCTCTGTCTACACTACCCTAGCCCTCCCATACCCTGTCCCTACATCCATTAACCCTCTGCCTGGCAAAACCCTCATCCAATACATCACCTTACCAGTGAAATGGTGCCCCTTCCATTTACTAGCAAAAGACCTTTGCCTGCCTCTACTGTGGATTTGATCACACTATATTAGAACTATCTGTTTATGTGTTGTTTGCCTTGTTCCATTAGTTGAAAGCTCCTTGAGAGTAGGGAGTGTAGCATTCATTTTTTCTAGCCTCATCACTCAGCATAGTACTTGGCACACAATAAGAGCTTAAGAAATGTCAAATAAATGAGTATCACTGAAATTGTTTAACTATAATAATTATGAGAGGAAGGAGGGAGGGAAAAATTGAAGGAGTTTTTATCTTGAGTTGTTAAGAAAGTTTGGTAAAGAGCAGCTTTCTTTGCTGAGCCTAGAAAAGGAATAGCAGACAGGGGAAAGATGAGATATACATGACTCACAGGCAGTGATGATAATAAGAGCCGGAGGCACTGAAGCTTCAGGGCTGCTCCTCTCGGTTGGGGTGCTTTTGATGTGTGCCTGCTTTGATCTCTGCTGTGCAGCTATGGCCCAGGATGTTCTGGAATGAAGAAAAACTACTTACTGTTTCCTGTTTCCAAGATCCAGAGTGTGTTAGAAAATAAGCACTTGGGGAAGGGGTTGGTTTTTCCGGTGACAAAATAAAATCATTTCCCAAAGGTAAACGGTCTCTCCCACATGGTTGAGAGCTGAAGCAGATGAAAAGAGGATGCACAGAGAGGACATTGCAGTGTGCAGAAGAGAAAAGCTGAATGCAACATAAAAGCAGAGACAAGATAAAATAGAAAAATGCAAAAGGGCAGCAGCACATGGGTGAGGTCAGCTAAGCTGTACTAGTAATGGACACAATGGGACACTGGACCACACATGGACAGATTTTGCCAGCCTCTTGGAAAACACATGCATGGGAACACAGGTAATGACATTCCAGCACCTTATACTAAGGAAAAGGACAACACAGCTAGCAGATCATGACTGAGGGCAAAGAGACACAGACATACACTGCTACCTCTTTGTGTATGGGAGGCCAAATAGAACTCCCATTTGTGTAGTTTATTTTTAGAAGCATAACTTCTGTTATGAATTATGCCCAAGTTAAATCATCCTTATTAAATTTGTCTGAGATGTGGATTCAGTTATTCTCAAAAACTGATTTTTGAAATAGAACTTCCATTTTAGAAACTTTCTAAATTTGTATAATAGTCAGATTCTATTCACCATCTCAAACTAACATAGTGTAAATGTTCGGCAACTTTAAACTCCCCAGATTGGTAGAGAGAGAAAGGAGATATTATGAACTCTCAAAAAAAAAAAAAAAAAAAAGGAGCAGGTGCAATAAAGTTTGATCTAAGTATTGTTAGAAGGAAAATCAAGCCTTATAATGCCACACATATTAAACAGTTTAGGGATTAAAAATACCTAAGCAAATATCTGATGGATTTGATTAAAAAAGGAAGCAATTTCCAGAATATGTGTATTTTAGGGTTAATTGTCAGAGTCCCCAAATCCGGGTATTCGATGAGATACATCAGTGGAGGTCAAAGTCATTAAAGTTCTTCTACAAAGGCCTAAATTACATGATTTAACACACCAGACAGCAGAGACCTTGTCTGTTTTATTCTCCACTAGAAGAGTTCCAGCACACTGTGGATACTCAACAAACAGTTGATGGAACAAGAATAAGTATAGAGAAACTGAAGCACTGAATCTATAAAATTTGTGCTTGTGAATGGGGATAACAACTGGCATAAAAAATCATGATTTTCCAAAGACCTGTAAGTCTCTGAGGCTTGGGCTTCTGTAGTTTAGTCCTAGGAGAGAGTTAATATTAATAGTTACATTTTTTGGAGTTAATATTAGTAGTTACATTTTTTTGAGTTCCATCCTATACCAGATATTGAGCTAGACAACTTAGATACATTGCTCCTAATCCTCAGAATAACTTCCCAAGTTACATAATATTATCTGTTTTATAGATGGGGATAGAGGCTGTGAAAAGTTAAACAACTTTCCCGAAGTTACATAGCTATTAAATGGCAGAGCAGTAACTCAAATCCACATCTGACTGCTAATCAATGTGTTTTACTTATATCAAACTGTCTCTAAGAATGTATATATTTTGAAAAATTTTATTCCTTGTAATAAAATTAGTGTATGTTCATGAGAATAAATTTGGAAAATACAGAAATGTACAGGAGAAATAAAAAGTCAGCCATGATACCTCCACTCTTTTGTACACATATGGCAATACAATTGATTCTCATTATTTGCAGTGATGTTTCTATAAAGTCGCCACAAACACTGAAATAGCAAATCCTGAACCGTTGCTCCTAGGGGAATTACAGGGTTAGGTTCTTTCGAGCCTTTGGTCATAATATTTTCAGGAACTGACTAATCTATAACCTTGTTTTATGTATGTTTCTGTTCAAAACCACATTATTTAATATGTATTGTTGATTCATTAACATTTAACTCACAGCCAACAGCACTGTAACTCATGCCTGAGTGAAGCATATCTAACACATACATTTGCTTGTCAGGAACATCACCACCTTGTTATGCTTATGCTTAGGAATAAAAGGCAGCACTTCAGCACTATGCTTGGGGTTCAATTTAAACAGTGAAATCACCTATAAAAACCACAAAAATAAGAAAAACACGGCACTACATAGACTGCAAAGAGGACACTTGTTCATAGCATGAGAGCTAAAACAAGAAGGTAGAGCCTCATCTTGCTCAACCTCAGCTGGAAGCATGCATGTCAGGTGATTCAAATCATAGTCTACTACATAATCACAGAGCTAGCAGTTGGATAATATGTCAGCCTCTGCTTCCTGAGAGGAGAGATCTTAGGCAGTTCATTCTATTCTTATCAATTTTGAAGAAAATTGTATACAGTTTCCCTTGAAAGTATATATCAATATTACAATTTCAGAGAAAGTTTATTCAAAATCTGAATTGCTCAGGTTAGCCTTCTCCTTTCTGTCTTGTTTCATTTAGAAGCAAAGATTTTTGGAGGTGGGGGTGAGGAGACCAAATTATCATTCTTCTTTTTTTTTTAGCTGTGCCTTGCAGCATGTGGGATCTTAGCTCCCCAACCAGGGATCAAACTCGTGCCCACTGTATTGGGAGGGTGGAGTTTTAACCACTGGAATGCCAGGGAAGTCACTATGATTCATTTTTAATACAAGGATAATCTCAGACATTTTCCTTTTCCAAATGTTGATATTTATTACTGTTTTAGTTTGGAAAAAGCAATGTTGTACATGATAGAAATTAAAACAGTTCCAAGGGTATACACATTAAAAAAATAAGACTCCATCATATCCCCAAAATTCAGCAATCACTGTTTATCATTTCTTGTAAATACCTCGCAGAAATACTCTATGCAGCTTCTAACATATTATCTACATTTAAATTTTAAAAGACATAAGAACGAAAAGACATACAGGACAGGATGGATAATAAGTATCCCAGTAAAACTGTTCCTTCAAACTCCACTTTATCCAAAAAGGTAATGATATATTTTATAACTCTCAAATGCACTGTGTACAAAGGCAATAAATGGTCTTGAGATTTTTGTTTTGTTTTAATTTTAAGGGAAAGGGAACTATTATCAATTGGAGGCATATTATATGTACATTTGTGCTAGGTACTTTATACATTTTATCTATTTTGAGCTCTCAAGGATGTCATGAAGGAAGTATTATCCCCATTTTACTAATAAAAAACCTGCAACTCAGAGAAGTAAATTTTTTAATATCACACAGCTGACAACTAATATAAACACAATTAGAACTCAGTTCTGCCTGATTCCAATACCCACACTCATTCTATATATATGCTAGATCTTACACATTATGTTTAATATTTGAATTATAAATATGGATATGACAGTTGATATTAGCTCAGTGGTTTAAAAATCCCTAATGAGGATCTGTACCTGTAAGTTCACCCTTCTGCAGTCTGTGATTAATACCATTTTGTACTTGACATTATAAAGCCATAAATATTCAGTAGAGTCAAATCCCTTTTAAAGAGAACATCAGACTAAAAAGAACTACAACAGAGGAGGCCTGCAGATGGCACTGCTGCCCATAAGTCATCCAAATCTAATTTACTAATAGTTTTTTTAAAAAATAAATATACAGTCATTTTAGGAATTATATAACACTGATTCCAAAAGTTAAACTTCCACCAACATCTGTGATTTATAAATTGCGTAATTCCTTCCAATTTATGATTTGATGTTGAAATTTAATTTTCTGTTTAATGAACTTAATAGCAATGCTTAATAGCCCTACAGCCTAGCAATAGGTGGAACATAAATCTGAGTGGAGGGGATACATGAATATTAAGCTGGGGAAGAGAAAGACATTTGGACTCTTTGCTTTAGCATAAAGTACTGCCTGACAAATCAGGTCACTTAATTGTGAGGAGACAGGTTGAAACTGCTAAATCTAAAGATGGATGCAGTCTTTAGAACTTCCAAGATATAAATCAGAAAGCTGATCAAAACCCCAAAATACAAAAGTCTAAGACACTGTACATAAGAAATAAGAATGTAGGTCTTTTCACTGTATTTTTAGCTTCACCATAAACTTTTAAGAAAAATTATTGCTAATCTCTAACCTTAGTCAATCATATAAGCTTTAGAAAAAAAGAGAGCCACTTTCTTTTGAGTTTTTGAGACACAGAATACTCCAAGATTTCACAGGGTTTTATGTGGTTGATAAGATTATAGGTGATTTAAACTTTTTCATTTCCAAATCACCTATAATGAACAGACATTACTTTTTAATAAATCAACAAATAATAAAGTAAAAAATAATCCCCAAACATCAATTCTCATAACCTCTCTCATAGTAACACAATCCCTTTTCTAGTTTGTTCGTTTTAATGCTAGGGATCCTTTGCAGTGAATATGAGGTGTTCTCCATAGAACCCCTCAGTGCACACTCATTCATTTCCCAGCTGTCAGGAATATTGGCTGCACTCCTCTTTAGGAACTGTGCTTGGCTGAAGGGAACTGCTTTACCCAAGGTTACACTTCCTCCCGAATCAACCCATATTCAGTGACTGGTTTACATGAAGGTACAAAGGCCCAGCTCCTTTTCTCTATTGTGGACAATTCTGAAGGCCCATCCCAGCTCCACAGCCTGTTCACTGGATCAGTTGAGGCCTCTGTTACAATTCTGTGGTAGTTCAACTTTTTCTTTTGCCCCATCCCCTGCAGCACTTTAAGTATTGCTCCTAAGTGTACCATCCAGTACACAAACATTTGTCTCAATATTATGGGTAACATGACCTTAGGCAGAACTAAGACTAGTCTTAGGACGCTGACTAAAATAGAATTTTGGATCTGGATCAATCAATGGCTGGCTTGTAATGAGGAGACTATCACTGGTGGTTGGTAGAGTACTGACAGTCCCTGCCAAAATTTTTATTAGTGGTGAATTGGCACCAATTCTCAGCCAAGAAAACAAATCTAAAACAATATCACTTAATTGTCTTCTGGTTTGCAGTTTTTTAAAAGAAGTCTATAATTCTTATTTTTGTTCCTCTGTATAAACTGCTTTTTCTCTGCTTTTAAGATTTTCCTCTTTATCACTAGTTTTCAGCAACTTGATTATGTGTGCCTTGTTGCAAATTTATGTTTTTTGGGGGGTGGTTACTTGAGCTTCTGTGGGTTTATGGTCTTTGTCACATTTAGAAAAACTTCAGCCATTATTTTTGGTCAATAACTTTTATGCCCTCCCTTTTTCTTTCTTCTCTCATTTCTCATTTTCTTCTCTCATAGACTCCAATCCACATGTTACTCGGTTATTTTCACATAGCTCACTGAGACTCTGTTCTTTGTCTTTTTCAGTTTTGTTTCCTTTGTACTTTATTTTGGGTAGTCCCTATTGCTGTTTTCAAGTTCATGAATCTTTTCTTCTGCTGTGTCTAATTGGCTCTTAATTTCATTCCATGTATTTTTCATTTGGGGTATTGTATTTTTAACCTCCAGAATTTCTCTTTGAATCTTTTTTATATCTTTCATTTCTATCACTATATTCCTGATTTTCTTTATATCCTAGCATATATTTATAATGTTTATAATAACTGTTAAAGTGTCTCTAATTTCATTATCTGTCACTTCTGGGTATGTTTCTATTGATCGCTTTTCCCCCTGGTTATGGATTATATATTTTTTTCTGTTTCCTTGTATGACTGGTAATTTTTGATTGGATGCTGGACATTGTGAGTTTTACACTGTTAAGTGCTGGATTTTGTTGTATTTCTTTAAAGTATTGAACTTTGTTCTGGCATACAGGAAGTTACTTGAGGAGCAATTTGAACATTTTCAGGCTGTTTTTAAGATTTATTAGGGTGAGTTTATAGCAGTTTTTATTCTAGGGCTAATTTGGCCTCACTACTGAAGCACAACTCTTCTGAAGATGCTACCCAATGTCCCAAGTATTAGAAGTTCTCTATATTTTGGCTGGTGGGAATATGAATTATTCCCAGATCCATGAGGTACAGAGATTGTTTGGTTTACTGCTTTCCAGTCCGTTCTCATTCCTTCCTTGGCTAGTTTTTTTTTTTTTTTTTTAGTACTCAACTGACTTACTTCACTGTGCTCCATGCCAATTAGTACTCAACAAAACCTTTAGACCACTGCAGATCTCTGAAGGTTTTTTTCTTTTCTTCTTCTTCTTTTCTTTTTTTTACTATCTCTCTCAGTCATCCTGAACTCTGATCTCTAGCTCCTTAATGCAGTGAGACACTGGGCTTTATTTTGGCTGCCCCTCCCTGCACTGTGGCCTGGCAACTGCCTGTAGGCAGTAATCTGGGGACAATCATAGGACTTACCTCCTTTGTTTTCCTTTTCTCAGGAATCAGTCTTTTATTACCTGTAGTTTGATGCCTAGAAACAGTTGTTGCATATACTTTGGTTTTCTACTTGCTTATGGAAGGATAAGTTAGAGACCAACTAATGATACAAAAATTGTTTTTACAATGAGCAAAAAGTCAAAACTACTTTCAAATGTCTTATACATTCTGTGTTCCCTCAGTACACATTTTGAGAGGTTTTCAGGAGAGTTAAAAACAGCTACTCTGTACATTTTTTCCCCCAGTTCTTAGAAAATAAGATTCTTAGTTAATACAAAAGCTAATTCTGAGATAACAAAAGATTCTTAGTTGCTATACTTTATTGTATTTAGAACTATTAAGTTTATTCCAGTGAACTGACTTTATTTCTTTAAATTTAGAGTTTAATATTAAAACCAGCAATCCTTTCTCTCCTAGAAGTTTCATTTCAACAATAACACCACATGCATATACATATACACATATGTGCTTTACCTTCAAAATCAAAAGGAGATATATCTTTGGGAGAGATACACAGGCTGTCAGGATATAAAATTCTGGATCTATTTTTAATTCTTCCAAAGATGGGGTAAAAAATATCGCCACTGATAGAATAGAAAAGAAAATATATTGTGAGATATGAGGACAGAGATTTGGAAGGGAAGGAGTTTTAATCAGCAGAAATCTTATTAAACTCATTATCAGAGGAAAGGACTTAGAAATTGAGCCTGGGCTTGCTAAGGTCAAGATTTAAATATATTGCTGCTTTAAATTATCTTAACAACCCAGTTAGGTAGATGTTATTATTCATATTTTATGGATGAGAAAACTCAGAATTTACATTTTCCAAGGACAGAAGCTAGTCAGTAGGAAATTCCTTGTATTGATACTTTCCACTACTGAGTGCTAGATAACTAGACAGTATATGAGAAGAGTGGATCACTAAATGACAACAATTAGCAGAAGCTGTTGGGAATGGTTGGTGGCAATAACTTCTGGGACCAGAACTACAATTCCCTGTGCATTGCCACAGATTTACTATTTCACACCCTCTCCCTTCAAACTTGCAATATCTTCCCCACCATGCTTTACTCTCAAGTGTTGACTCTGATTCTTATTTCCTGAGAAGGCAAAAGCAACTAGAAGATACTTTTTATAAGCACTCAACATCAAATCAACCCATCAATATTTGAAATTAAAGACTCTGCCCTTTTTTTCTGATACAACGGTATCTGTCCATCCTCTAGCCAAAGGTTAATAAGGCTTCTATTTGTGTAATGTGTCCTGTATGCTTTCACATATTCAAGGATATTGCTTCTGAAGATATTAATGCTTTCCTTCCTCATCAAATTTTCTCATTATATTAGACCAGGTATTTTCAACCAGTATGTACAATCAGAAGCTGTGTTTCATGACTAAAAAATAGTTTAATAAGACTCACCAGTTGTTCACAATTTTATTTTGGTTCCTTTCTGCTCAAAGCAATTGAGAGGACTGTATTTTTGCTAAGATCTCTTCTATTGTTATAATTCTAGGTATTTCTAGTATTAATTTCTAACATTTAATAGAGTGCCTATTCTATACTAGACACTGTGCTAAAAACTTCTCACAAATTATTCTATTTAATACTCACAACAATCCTAAGGAACAGGTACTATTATAATCTTTATTGTACAGATAAGAAAACTGGGATTTAGAGAAGTTAAATAACCTGTCTCAGGTTACACAGTAAACAGCACAGTAGGATTCAAATCTGACTTCAGAGTTCACATTATTAAAGTGTTACATCATGTATTTTGTAACCTCAATTGCATGCACATTAAGGGAGATCAAAATTTATATGTCTTTAAAATATTTATATATTTAATATCAATCAATAAATATAAAATTAAATTGTTATAAAACCCACAATAGTTTTTATCTCAATATGCAACATAATTCACACTATTACATACCTTTAACCAGAAAAACTTTTAGTATACAAACACCTTGGGAAGAATTGTAATTCGCTTCAATATTTTTATAGCTAAGGTTTCTGGGCAAAAGATATAGTTATTTTCTGTCCATATTTTTAATAAAAATATTAATTTCAGATGGAAAATTGTCATTTTACAGTACAACATTACACTGAAAAATCAAAACAGTCATTGAACAATAAGTGTCTATTACATCCCAGGCATTATGTATATCTTTACACTTACCAAATAGATATTAAATAATCTTCAGAAAAATGTGGAAGAATAGCTGCTTCAAGTTTGTACGCAGTTAGTCAAGCAGAAATTTGTAGAACCTTCTATTAAGATGAGAGGGATTTACACTTGGCATTTTCTTCCAATGAAATAATAAAGCCAGTGTGAAACCAGCTTGACATTTTATTTATGAAAAGTATTTAGGGCACTGATTCTCAAAGGTGGCTGAATATTGGAATCACCTAGAGAGTTTAAAAAATACTGAGGCCTATATGCCATCCCTTAAAATTTTGATTTACTCAGTATAAGGTAGGGCCTGAGCATGTATTATTTTAAAACTCTCCAGGTGATTCTATTATGCAACAATTTGAAAACACTAGCTTAGGAAATTGTTGCATAATTAAAAAGGTTAGTCTTCAGTTGAATGAATCCTCATGACTTGATTTCAGGGGGTGTATTGTTTTTTTAAGTATCTGGTAGGTATATCTCCCTTGATTAGGAAGCAAATACTTTAGGGAAGAGGTTTTCTGGTTTATTCGTCATTTTCTCTCCACATCTTGAAGAATGAAAGGCACATAGTAGTTGCTAAATAAATATCTTTTAAATGAACACGTGATTGCCTTATACTTCTTTCATATCGTTATATTCTAGTAGATTCATGAAGATAAGAATGCAAAAGATATTTATTGAAAAAATGAATGACTGAAGCAGTTAGGGTAAATGTTTAAGGCAAACCAAAGTCTTATAATATATATTCATATTTTAAAAACACATACATATATAAATAGATAAAAAGTAGCAAAAGAACATATGAGTGCAATATTTAGCAGTTGAAAATTAATTCATTGAATTTTCAAATATTCTTCACATTCTTACACTTAGAAACAAAAGTAATCCTAAATAACTAGTTCTTTAAGCTAACATCCATAAGCACATGCAGATAAGTTGTTTTTTTTTTTTAAAGAATTACAGCTTAATCTTGAAGAGCAAATGTCATTTTTCAAAATTCAAGTAAATGAAACTTTAGCACACATTATGATAGCTTTTCCAGATAGTTGTATAAAAAACAAAAGATTATTTCTGATTAAAATATTTGGTATCACCTATTGTCACTTGCTCTCCATTGAGATTCACTAGTTTCTCAGCAGTTTCACATTGATAAAAACTATTTTGGCACTTCGTTACATAATGTTCTATTTAGAAAAACCTTATTGATAAAGAGACTTCCTTTTTAGTAGCTGAATTCTTAGATATGGCTTCACTTACCAAAGTTCCACAAGTATTACATAATTTTCAATTCAATTAGTATCTTAAACTACGAAACTTTGGTTTTCTTAAAATTAGCATTGGTTGCTTGATTGTAGGTTTGTCACCAAAAAGTGCTGCTTCACTTTCAGAGGTTGGAAATCTTTTCTGATATATCAAGGGATATTCCTTCTGAAACTTAAAAATGAGGTGAGGAATTAGAGGGTATTTAACATTATTATCTGAGCTGAAGCCACTGGTCAACATTTTATAAGGATTCAGTGCCTTTCTCAAAGATGTATTACAGAGATCAGTATCCTTTCACTTTATTCTTGCTTCTCCCTCCACTTCCTCACACATGAAAGGTACCCTGTAATATTTCTTAGATTCCAGTTAGCATTAACATCTAGGATTCTCTTCTGCTGTTAATTCTCCTAAATTCCAGATGTTCTTCCTTCTCATTGGTAAAGGCTATGAAGGTCGCAAGGATCTAGTTAGTACATTTCATACTTCTTTGAGTGTCTCAGACCAGGAATTGGACTTGCCAGAATCATGTGGCTACAGGGTTTTGATGTAGAGCTAAAAATTCTAAATGGTAATGATGAGTCACTAAAAGTTACATATTATAGTCCTAAGTTTATAATTATTTTCCCAGGGTAATGCATGCTTTAAACATAAAACACTGGAAGTAAAGGAGAGTATCTGTTATTATGGTTATTATGAAAATTTCAGGACAGAGTAAAACCAGGCAGGTAGTCATACATAGCCTACATATATGATATTTAAAATTCAAAATATTAAAATGAGAAATTCGATTCTAAATGTCATTAAATAACAATCAGCAATAGCATATTAGAAAATATTTACGATTGAAACTTGTTCATTCCCTTACCTGTTTTAGTTTTTTCCTTTTCTCCTTCACAGGCAAACTCTTATTTTTAATAATATTCTCTAAAAGTTCTGCAACTGCAGCTTGAGAGGTAGAAACTTTTTGTTCATCAAACTCCTGAGCACTAATTTGTTTACAGTATGAATAAGTTGGCAAAGGAGCAATCACTCCATCTCCAGGATTTTTAATCTGTAATGAACAAAATGATACATACAGTCAAATCTATTAATTCTGGTCATGTTCCTATTTGGTAAAGGGTTCTTCTGATGGGTTTTAATACCTATTATTTTGCCACCAAACATTCAACACTTTAAGAAAACTGTATTATGCAGCAGAGTAGCAATAAGTCAGTAGGGTCTCAATCCCAGCCCTACAACCTACTAGCTTTATAACCATCAGAAAGTTATTTAAACTGGTCTTGGTCTGTCTCCTCACCTGTAAAATGTGAATGTACATGAGATAATGTATATAAAATGCTTAGCACACAAGTATTAAATAAAGGTAGCTAACACCATTAGAACCAATAACCATGGATTTTATTCTTTTAACTACAAAACATTAACAAAGTGATATTTTAATTCATCTTAAAACATTAACGTTTTGAAATGGTAATAAAGGGTTCATCTACTATTTTTGAGATGTAAGAGCATGGGCAGGGCCCATAACATCTGTAGACAAGGTGATTAGGAACCAAGATGGCAGAGTAGAAGGACGTGCTCTAACTCCCTCTTGAGAGAACACGAGAATCACAACTAGCTGCTGGACAATCATTGACAGGAAGACACTGGAACTCACCAAAAAAGATACCCCACATCCAAAGAAAAAAGGAGAAGCCACAATGAGATGGTAGGAGGGGCAGAATCACAGTAAAAACAAATCCCATAACTGCTGGGTGGGTGACTCACAGACTGGAGAACACTTATACCACAGAAGTCCACCCACTGGAGTGAAGGTTCTGAGCCCCACGTCAGGTTCCCAACCTTGGGGTCTGGCAATGGGAGGAGGAACTCCTAGAGAATCAGACTTTGAAGGCTAGTGGGATTTGATTGCAGGACTTCGACAGGACTGGGGGAAACAGAGACTCCACTCTTGGAGGGCACACACAAAGTAGTGTGCACATTGGGACCCAGGGGAAGGAGCAGTGATCCCAGGGGAGACTGAACCAGACCTACCTGCTAGTGTTGGAGGGTCTCATGCAGAGGTGGGCGGTGGCTGTGGCTCACCCTGGGGACAAGGACACTGGCAGCAGAAGTTCTGGGAAGTACTCCTTGGTGCGAGCCCTCCCAGAGTCCACAATTAGCCCCACCAAAGAGCCCAGGTAGGCTCCAGTGTTGGGTCTCCTCAGGCCAAACAATCAACAGGGCGGGAACCCAGCCCCACCCATCAGCAGTCAAGTGGATTAAAGTTTTACTGAGCTCTGCCCACCAGAGCAACAGTCAGCTCTACCCACCACCAGTCCTTCCCATTAGGAAGCTTGCACAAGCCTCTTAGATAGCCTCATCCACCAGAGGGTAGACAGCTGAAGCAAGAAGAACTACAATCTGGCAGCCTGTGGAACAAAAACCACATTCACAAAAACAGACAAGATGAAAAGGCAGAGGGCTATGTACCAGACGAAGGAACAAGATAAACCCCAGAAAAACAACTAAATGAGGTGGAGATAGGCAAACTTCCAGAAAAGAATTCAGAATAATGGTAGTGAAGATGATCCAAGATCTCGGAAAAAGAATGGAGGAAAAAATGGAGAAGATGCAAGAAATGTTTAACAAAGACCTAGAAGAATTAAAGAACAAACAAACAGAGATGAACAATACAATAACTGAAATGAAAACTACACTAGAAGGAATCAATAGCAGAATAACTGAGGCAGAAGAATGGATAAGTGACCTGGAAGACAAAATGGTGGAATTCACTGATGCAGAACAGAATAAAGAAAAAAGAATGAAAAAAAAATGAAGACAGCCTAAGAGACCTCGGGGACAACATTAAATGCAACAACATTCGCATTATAGGGGTCCCAGAAGGAGAAGAGAAAGAGAAAGGACCCGAGAAAATACTTGAAGAGATCATAGTTGAAAACTTCCCTAACATGGGAAAGGAAATAGCCACCCAAGTCCAGGAAGCACAGAGAGTCCCATACAGGATAAACCCAAGGAGAAACATGTCGAGACACATAGTAATCAAACTGGCAAAAATTAAAGACAAAGAAAAATTACTGAAAGCAGCAAGGGAAAACTGACAAATAACATACAAGGGAACTCCCATAAGGTTAACAGCTGATTTCTCAAGAGAAACTCTACAAGCCAGAAGGGAGTAGCATGATATACTTAAAAGTGATGAAAGGGAAGAACCTACAACCAAGATTACTCTACCTGGTAATGATCTCATTCAGATTCGATGGAGAAATCAAAAGCTTTACAGACAAGCAAAAGCTAAGAGAATTCAGCACCACCAAACCAGCTCTACAACAAATGCTAAAGGAACTTCTCTAAGTGGGAAACACAAAAGAAAAGGACCTACAAAAACAAACCTCCCAAAATTAAGAAAATGGTCATAGGAACATACATGTCGATAACTACCTTAAACGTGAATGGATTAAATGCTCCAACCAAAAGACACAGGCTTGCAGAATGGGTACAAAAACAAGACCCATCTATATGCTGTATACAAGAGACCCACTTCAGACCCAGGGACACATTCAGACTGAAAGTGAGGGGATGGAAAAAGATATTCCATGCAAATGGAAATCAAAAGAAAGCTGGAGTAGCAATACTCATATCAGATAAAATAGACTTTAAAATAAAGATTGTTGCAAGAGACAAGGAAGGACATTACATAATGATCAAGGGACCAATCCAAGAAGAAGATATAACAATTATAAATATATATGCACCCAACATAGGAGCACCTCAATACATAAGGCAACTGCTAACAGTTATAAAACAGGAAATCGACAGTAACACAATAATAGTGGGGGACTCAAACACCCCATTTACACCAATGGACAGATAATCCAAAATGAAAACAAATAAGGAAACAGAAGCTTTAAATGACACAATAGACCGGATATATTTAATTGATATTTATAAGCATTCCATCCAGAAACAGCAGATTACACTTTCTTCTCAAGTGCGCACGGAACATTCTCCAGGATAGATCACATCTTGGGTCACAAATCAGGGCACAGTAAATTTAAGAAAATTGAAATCATATCAAGCATCTTTTCTGATCACAACGCTATGAGATTACAAATAAATTACAGGGAAAAAAACGTAAAAAACACAAACACATGGAGGCTAAACACTACATTACTAAATAACCAAGAGATCACTGAAGAAATCAAAGAGGAAGTCAAAAAATACCTAGAGACAAATGACAATGAAAACATGACGATCCAAAACCTATGGGATGCAGCAAAAGTAGTTCTAAGAGGAAAGTTTATAGCTATACAAGCCTACCTCAAGAAACAAGAAAAATCTCAAACAATCTAACCTTACACCTAAAGGAACTAGAGAAAGAAGAACAAACAAAAGCCAAAGTTAGCAGAAGGAAAGAAATCATAAAGATCAGAGCAGAAATAAATGAAATAGAAAGAAAGAAAACAATAGCAAGGATCAATAAAACTAAAAGCTGGTTCTTTGAGAAGATAAACAAAATTGATAAACCATTAGCCAGACTCATCAAGAAAAAGAGAGAGAGGACTCAAATCAATAAAATTAGAAATGAAAAAGGAGAAGTTACGACAGACACTACAGAAATACAAAGCATCGTTAAGAAACTACTACAAGCAACTCTATGCCAATAAAATGGACAACCTGGAAGAAATGGACAAATTCTTAGATAGGTATAATCTTCCAAGACTGAAACAGGAAGAAATAGAAAATATGAACAGACCAATCACAAGTAATGAAATTGAAATTGTGATTAAAAATCTTCCAACAAATGAAAGTCCAGGACTGGATGGCTTCACAGGTGAATTCTATCAAACATTTAGAGAAGAGCTAATACCCATCCTTCTCAAACTCTTACAAAAAATTGCAGAGGAAGAAACACTCCCAAACTCATTCTATGAGGCCACCATCACCCGGATACCCAAACAAGACAAAGATACTACAAAAAAAGAAAATTACAGACCAATATCACTGATGAATATAGATGCAAAAATCCTCAACAAAATACTAGCAAATAGAATCCAACAGCACATTAAAAGGATCATACACCATGGTCAAGTGGGATTTATCTCAGGGATGCAAGGATTCTTCAATATACACAAATCAATCAATGTGATATACCATATTAACAAACTGAAGAATAAAAACCATATGATCATCTCAATAGATGCAGAAAAAGTTTTTGACAAAATTCAACACCCATTTATGATAAAAACTCTCCAGAAAGTGGGCATAGAGGGAACCTACCTCAACATAATAAAGGCCATGTACGACAAACCCACAGCAAACACCATTCTCAATGGTGAAAAACTGAAAGCATTTCCTCTAAGATCAGGAACAAGACAAGGATGTCCACTCTCGCCACTATTATTCAACATAGTTTTGGAAGTTCTAGCCATGGCAATCAGAGAAGAAAAAGAAATAAAAGGAATACAGACTGGAAAAGAAGAAGTAAAACTGTCACTGTTTGCAGATGACATGATACTATACATAGGGAATCCTAAAGATGCCACCAGAAAACTACTAGAGCTAATCAATGAATTAGGTAAAGTTGCAGGATACAAAATTAATGCACAGAAATCTCTTGCATTCCTATACACTAATGATGAAAAATCTAAAAGAGAAATTAAGCAAACACTCCCATTTACCATTGCAACAAAAAGAATAAAATACCTAGGAATAAACCTACCTAGGGAGACAAAAGACCTATATGCAGAAAAGTATAATAAGACACTGATGAAAGAAATTAAAGATGATACCAACAGATGGAGAGATATACCATGTTCTTGGATTGGAAGAATCAATATTGTGAAAATGACTATACCACCCAAAGCAATCTACAGATTCAATGCAATCCCTATTAAATTACCAATGGCATTTTTTACAGAACTAGAACAAAAAATCTTAAAATAGCCAGAGCAGTCTTGAGGGAAAAAAACAGAGCTGGAGGAATCAGACTCCCTGACTTCAGACTATACTACAAAGCTACAGTAATCAAGACAATATGGTACTGGCACAAAAACAGAAACATAGATCAGTGGAACAACATAGAAAGCCCAGAGATAAATCCACGCACCTATGGTCAACTAATCTATGACAAAGGAGGCGAGGACATGCAATGGAGAAAAGACAATCTCTTCAATAAGTGGTGCTGGGAAAACTGGACAGCTACATGTAAAAGAATGAAATTAGAATACTCCCTAACACCATACACAAAAATAAAGTCAAAATGGATTAGAGACCTAAATGTAAGACTGGATACTATCAAACTCTTAGAGGAAAACATAGGAAGAACACTTTTTGACATAAATCACAGCAAGATCTTTTTTGATCTACCTCCTACAGTAATGAAAATAAAAACAAAAATAAACAAATGGGACCTAATGAAACTTCAAAGCTTTTGCACAGGAAAGGAAACCATAAACAGGACGAAAAGACAACCCTTAGAATGGGCGAAAATATTTGCAAACGAATCAACGGAGAAAGGATTAATCTCCAAAGTATATAAACAGCTCATGCAGCTCTATATTAAAAAGAACAAACAACCCAATCCAAAAATGGGCAGAAGACCTAAACAGACATTTCTCCAAAGAAGAGATACAGATGGCCAAGAAGCACATGTAAAGCTGCTCAACATCACTAGTTATTAGAGAAATGCAAATCAAAACTACAATGAGGTATCACCTCACAACAGTTAGAATGGGCATCATCAGAAAATCTACAAAGAACAAGTGCTGGTGAAGGTGTGGAGAAAAGGGAACCCTCTTGCACTGTTTGTGGGAATGTAAATTGATACAGCCACTATGAAGAACAGTATGGAGGTTCCTTAAAAATTTAAAAATTGAATTACCATATGATCCAGCAATGCCAATACTGGGCATATACCCAGAGAAAAGCATAATTCAAAAAGATACATGCACCCCAGTGTTCATTGCAGCACTATTTACAATAGCCAGGTCATGGAAGCAATGTAAATGCCCATCGACAGATGAATGGATAAAGAATATGTGGTACATATATACAATGGAACATTACTCAGCCATAAAAAGGAATGGAATTGGGCCATTTGTAGAGATGTGGATGGATCTAGAGACTGTCATACAGAGTGAAGTAAGTCAGAAAGAGAAAAACAAATATCGTATGTTAGCACATATATGTGGAACCTAGAAAAATGGTACAGATGAACCGGTTTTCAGGGAAGAAATTGAGACATGGATGTAGAGAACAAATGTATGGACACTAAGGGGGGAAAGCGGTGGGGGGGTGGAGTGGTGGTGTGATGAATTGGGCAATTGGGATTGATATGTATACACTGATGTGTATAAAATTGATGACCAATTAGGACCTGCTGTAGGAAAAAAAAAATATGTAGACAAGAGAAAGAATTGTAGGGGATAGTTATAATTACAGTAAGTCATGGCAATATTAGAATAGTATGTATAGGAAGAAATATGAATATGTGTGTTGGGCAGCTAAGGACTGAATATAGCAGACATCTGTTGTTTTTGGTTGCTTAGATTCCTTCTCTCCTTATAAAAGTTCTTCCCATTCTACTCCAACTATCCTTACCTTTCGTGAAGAACAGATTCTTCTCTAATCTATGTAGAGCCACTCAGAGAATGGGCCCTCTCTTCAACCCACTCACCCTCAACCACCTAGAGAATGTGCATTTAATCTAGATTTGGCCACTCTATGTATATACCATTAACTTTTCAAATTGGAGGTGAGGAATGGTTTTTTTTTCCCTTTGGATGGCAAATATAAGTCTATGACTCAAGAGCTTTAATCAGCCATATCCAATCATGTGAAGGAGCCATTTTTCAAATATAGGACCGAAATGGAAATAAGTGATGAAGGGATGGAAACAGTCCTATTGCTATTTGAATATCCATATTCTGTCTACATTCTTGACTTTTGGAGGTTATTTATGTGAGCTGATAAAGTCTCCCTTTCTGATTAGGCTAGTTTGAGATGAGTTTGCCACTTACAACTGACTAATGCAGAGAATTTTAAGACTTAGAATACATACATGGCCCTTTCTTAAGTAGTCAAGATGTTTCTCCACTGCAGTCTGTAGGTAAGAGGGTACTTGGAGAATTTCCTGTTGATGATCCATCAAGAAAGAAACTAATCGTGCAGCAAGAAGCTCATCAAGATCTACTTCTTCAGCACAGCGTAACACACACCGAGAGAAAGTATGTATCATCTAGAAACGTTAAAAGATGTGAATTTAAAAACTTAAGGTTTTATATAAATTAGAATACCAGTAATTTCTAGGTAGTATTATGCTAAAGGATTGAGATAAAGTGATAAGCAGACTTCAGCTTACAAAATGAGGACAATAACTTATTACATTAGAAAGAATAAAATGCCAATTTTTTTATAGTGCTTGTTAAGTATTTCCTTAATATAAATTCCAAATGATTACAGAAGGCCTAGCTTTTTCTTCAGTTTTGTCTCAATTTTATCACTAAACACCTAGGTTCCATTAATACCATACAAATATGGTGCTTAAAGACTGTTAGAGAACAGTGACTTATTAAATTAACCCCATAAAAGCACAGATTAGGAGAATATATAAACACAAGTGGTTACAAGGTTGGCATCATTTATCTTTTGAAACTGGAAAACAGTTTTTAATGCTATTCTATTAGTCTTTAAAAACAATTAGTACATTGTATTTTTCAATTCCATCATGACAATCTTCAAATCCTGGGGTAAATTTTGTGTTTCAAAACTAATTTACTCTCATTCATGTCCATATAACCCACCAAATATAAGACACACACATGTACACACGCACACATAAACACTCACACACCTCATTCTAAAATAATTTGAATATCAGAATTGTATTTTAAGTATTTTGCACATAATAGATGGTGAGCATATTTATTGAATTGAAATATTTTTGGTCTTATTCCTACATGCCTGGCAGGTTTTCCTATCTTCTTCCAATGCTCAGTCCTCAGCTTTTATTCTTTGTTTGCTCAGCTTTATAGAACTCATTTACTCCTATAGCCTCAACTACCACTTTTACAAAAAATATACTTTCTGCCCTAATATTTCTTCACCAGATTCATTTCCAACCTTCTGTCTGTAGGATAAATTTCACTTAGATATTCTATAACCTGAATCTCAAAAAGTGTAAAATCAAAATTACCTCCTTCTTACTCATATCTCTCTAAATATCTTTTCCTACAAACTTCCCTATGCTTTTTAATGATGCCACAGTTACTTAAGAATAATTCTTCCTCTTTATATTAGGTATGTCGTTTTATTAAAAAACTGTCCTTAATAAGTGGAAGAACGGAGCTTAGCTACAGATTCCTTGCTACAAGAACAATCTGTAAATTGAAGCTGTGCTCTGAGGAAGTGGCAGCTCTTTATAGAAAGACAGAGAGAGAGAGAGAGAGAGGAAGAGAGAGATAAAGAGAGGGAGGGAAAGAGATATTAGAGATACTATTTCAAGAGTTCATTTCCAGTCAACATCTGCATATAAATGCCTTGTTTCCCTCATCTTCATATGGAGCCTAAGACTGCTTCACAGTACCTCTCCCAACTTCCTGCCCACAATGACAAGCTATCCTAATTCACATAACACATCAAATACAATTTTCCCACTACTACAATATCTGAAACACTTTGACTTACTACACATGAATTTCCCATTAATTCTTTATTTCACAGGGTTATAGTGCCCTTTGGCTTTCAACAGTGCCTACATCTCCTCTTCCTTCCCCACCAAACAGAATTGGCTCTAGGCAATATAATATGGTCTGACAGTTAACCACTATGAAGTGATACAGCGTGAGTGAATAGGCAAAGTCCTTAGGTAAAGATCAAGATGTGAAAGTATAAAAGACTGGGCACAAAGGATTAATGCACCAGTATTCTGCTGCTAGGAAAGGTTAGACTTTCAAAAGCCTTTTTTTAACTCAAGAATCTAGGATTTCAAGACCATGACATGACTTGAGTAGTATGCTTAGATGGTTTGGTCTTCTTTCTTTCTTTTTTTTTTCGGGGGGGGGTGCGGTGCAGTTTATGAACTGGACTTATTCTTTCCTTAAGAAATCAACTTACCAGTGACCTTGTACCCATTGCATCATGAAGTTGGGGCATATCAACATTTTGACTCATTCGCGAAATCATGCGCATTAAAAGTTGAAGCCGTCTACGATTTGGTGGGGGAAGTAACAAACAACACAACTGTAGTGCATCGATGGCAACCCTCTCTAAATGAGGTTGTAGCAAACCTAGAAGGCAAATTACCCCCCAGAAAAAAATCATCAATGACACTAGCTGCTTTCATACTACCAGCATATAGTTATATAAAGAAGGCAAAATAATATTTTAATATTTCGTTTGACTATTCCCAGAAATTTCCACATTCTTCAAAAGCATGGTAAGATACTCATTATTTTCTTCATAACCCATTGGATTATGAAGGATTGAAAATCCTTCACTTATTACAAATAAAGTGACTCAGAATAAGTGCAATTTAAGGGAAAGAAAAGGAGTGCTTTAGGTAAGTAGAATAAATCTTGGTTATGCCATGACAAGTCTTTTACAATATGAAACTTTCCTTCTGGAGGGAAAAAGTAAAGCAATTTCAGAGAAGAAAAGCCAGGTAAGTGAAACAGGGTTAGTAAACACTAAAAGTTAACATTACATGCGTTGAAAGCATCAACCTTACTTTGTGTGCCAGTCAACATAGAGGAAGCTGGAGGTAAAGAGTTTTCTGAAAGTTCTATTGTACTTTTGCAGAGTCTTTTATTGACTGTGGTACTAGACTCTCCGAGTTCACCTTCCATAGCTGTTTGCACACTTGTGCTGCCTTGTCCAAGATTTGGTTTCATGATAATTTCAGCCACTGGCATATTAATATAACTATTCCTTCTTGTACTACTTCTTAAAAGTAAACTCTGAGATCTACAAAGCTGTTTTGACTTGCACTTTCCATTAC